>NC_090265.1:15999110-16670360 GCF_040414725.1 Anabrus simplex | reverse complement strand
TAAATTAGATTGATAAAACAGGCAGGTTTTTGTTCATAATAAGAGCTTCAGCCTTGGACGAGTGCAGTTTTCATTTCCTTCCACCGTATTCAGAACATGATCCAGACAGGGGTGTACCACGCACTCAGCTACCGGTGCCCAAGGAGATCTCACCAGCAAGGTATGTGTAGTAACTAATGAGCGTGCAATGACTGGTGGTGCTTACTGTAAAATAGAATAACCATCACAAATTGCTATACAATTACAGTCACACAATCACTACCTCTCTCTCTGTTCTCACAGTTGTCACAGACTATTTCACCCTAACACCTATGGGCTAAAACGGTTACACTACACATACTCCTATAACTATCACTTTAACCCTAGGGCAGTTCACAAATAAATTAACTGATGAACTTAGTGATCGCACAGTCTGCGGTTTATGTACGTGCAACACAGTGACACAGCAGTGTTTGCACACACGGCAGTCTTCGTCCGTTATCCCTCGTCACTCAGATGCACTGTTCCGTCAGTCCACTCGTAGCGCTGTAGCACACTTGCCCAGTATTCACAGCAGTACACACCCTTCACAGCACTGTCGTCAGCTGCACTTAACTGAACCCATGGCCAGGGATGGGAAGAGTACAAAAAAGGTATTAGGGCTCGATTACAGTTATTTGTTGTATATACAAAAGTGCGCTCCCAGAAAGAGGGAAACCTGAAAGTCACCTTTCTGAAATGGCGTATGGCTTTTAGTGCCGGGAGATCCCAGGACGGGTTCGGCTCGCCAGGTGCAGGTCTTTTGATTTGACGCCCGTAGGCAATCAAATCAATCGCTACTGATCTGCATTTAGGGCAGTCGCCCAGGTGGCAGATTCCCTATCTGTTGTTTTCCTAGCCTTTTCTTAAATGATCGCAAAGAAACAGGAAAAATTATTGAACATCTCCCTTGGTAAGTTATTCCAATCCCTAACTCCCCTCCCCATAAGCGAATATTTGCACCAATTTGTCCTCTTGAATTCCAACTTTATCTTCATATTGTGATTTCCTACTTTTAAAGACACCACTCAAACTTATTCGTCTACTGATATCCTCCAACGCCATCTCTCCACTGACGGCTCGGAATATATCACTTAATCGAGCAGTTCGTCTCCTTTGTCCCAAGTCTTCCCAGCCCAAACTTTGCAACATTTTCGTAACGCTACTCTTTTGTCGGAAATCACCCAGAACAAATCGAGCTGCTTTTCTTTGGATTTTTTCCAGTTCTTGAATCAAGTAATCCTGGTGAGGGTCCCATACACAGGAACCATCCTCTACTTGGGGTCTTGCCAGAGACGTATACGCCCTCTCCTTTACATCCTTACTACAACCCCTAAATACCCTCATAACCATGTGCAGAGATCTGTACCCTTTATTAACAATCATATTTATGTGATTACCCCAATGAAGGTCTTTTCTTATATTAACACCTAGGCACTTACAATGATCCCCAAAAGGAACTTTCACCCCATCAACGCAGTAATTAAAACTGAGAGGACTTTTCCTATTTGTGAAACTCACAACCTGACTTTTAACCCCGTTTACCTGCGCGCCGTGATGAGGATGAAATGATGATGAAGACGACACATACACCCAGCCCTCCTGTCAGGGAAATTAACCAATGATGGTTAAAATTCCCGACCCTGCCGGGAATCGAACCCGGGACCATTGCGACCAAAAGCCAACACGAAACCATTTTCCCATGGAGCCGGTCACTCCTGGATTAAACAGTACAAGTGTCAAGAATACAAAAAGAGGTTTTTATGAAGTGGCGAACATAAAAATATCATCCTCGCGTACACTACTGAAAGAAGCCACGCAGATGTAAAGTATGTTGAAGGACGTTCTCAAGAGAGGGGCGAGATATACAACATACAATAGTACGCCTCCACGAAGAGGAAACCGTGATGATCATCTTTTGATCACTCGGACTAATGTTATATAGACATTAAGATGTTCGCATGAATTAGTGATTCGATAACACATCAGACAACACACAGTGAAAGGAAGATATGCAATTGTCAAGTACGTCATAGAGAATTTCCAACGGAGGATAAACCCAAGAACTTAAAAGAAACGTCTACAACATTCGAAGAAGCTATCTAAGTACGCAGTGTGCAACAGTACGCTTTCACCAAGAAGGAATCTCAATATTCCCTGTGGAGAAACTGTACAAGTGTCAATAATGTAACAGTGCGTTTTCGCGAATTGTAATTGTTGGTCTCGAATAACACAATTGCATTCACTCGAAGGTGAGACTACCTAAATGTACAACATGCTGTAATACGTTTATTCGAAACAAACTTGGAAATAACCAATATAATAATGCTCTTCAAGACCTCACCTGAAACACTGTCCCTGCAATGCAGGAGGCCATAGCCCTTAGGGGATTCACAAGGCTATTTATTTATTTATTTACAGTTATTTTAGAAATATTTTACTCAATTACGATTACAAATTTCTGCTTTTGAAAAATCAATAAAGTTGGAATTACTTAATAGAATGCTAGTCTTAAGGAAAACAGTGATTTTTTCCTGCCTTTGGATGGAATAACACAAAAGTTCACAAGGAAAAGGAATATATTACTTCACTAAACTTGACTAAACATGGCAACATGGAATTTTTGAAATGATCTTTACCCATCATTTTATATTAGTTAATGATATTTTGTTCTTGAAATTGTTTTCCATTTTGATAATGTTATTGATTTTATGTCCCACTAACTGCTTTTACAATTTTTGGAGACGCCAAGGTACCGGAATATTGTCCCTCGGTAGTTCTTTAATGTGCAAGAAATTACCCACACGAGGCTGACATATTTGATCACCTTGAAACACCAACGTACTGAGCCAGGATCGATTGTGCCAGTGCTCTACTGTCCGAGCTAACGAGCCCAACGATTTTCAACTTACTTTGCAAATAAATTAATAGGTTCTTAAAATGTTCATCACTAATGGTCGACGTCTTTTGGGGGTGAGCACGTATATCTACAGGACACTTGAAGGAATGCCTGTGTTTAATTTTAAGAACATCGTTGGAGTGTCTTTTGAAGTACCGGCACTGCAGAGATAAAAGTATCTCATCCAGAACTGGTGAAGCTAGCTACTTGTTCTGCTGTAACAGAACTGAAAGGGTTATCTTTATAATAATTTATATTTTCATATTTCTGCTTCCGAGTGATGTATATCAATTACTAGAATATAACGATTAAATTTTTATTTCAGGAAGTAAATTACAAATAAAAATAACGTTTTGTAAAAAAAGTAACTATTACGAGTAAAAATTACTAAGGATATAAACTTTACCGGTAACTTGGTTACTTTTAGTCACTTCCCAACTCTGCCCGTACCTCCTGGACTCTCATTTGCTCACTGAATGAGCTCACTCCCCAAGCGCACCATCAGCTCATCTACATTGCCTCCGACATTCTACTAGTTTCTAAGAAGAAAGAAATAGCAGGGAAGAGCGGGAAAGCTACTTTAGGAGTACCTGGCTGTTTGCACGTCTGACGCGTTATCAGGCAAGGTTTGTGTTGGTAAAGTGGTGTTAAGGGATGGTATTAAGGGTCAGGGAAAACTACATAGGCGGAAAGAGAAAGAGCCTAACTGTAAAACCTGACGTCTTTCGATAGCACATGCAGGGATGTGGGCTGAAAAGTCCAGAGTGTGTTAATTAGCAATATGGTGTCATGCAGTCATAACCACTTTCCTTGCATTTGTCAGTTATTATGGGGATCAGTCCTTCTTGTCACTGCCTGGTGTGGCTCGGGCCCGCTAGCGTCTGGGCTATGGGCCACAGATTTGTCCCTTGGTCCAGCAACCAGTGGTCCCATGTGCCAAGTCTCCTTTAAGGAGAAGGGAAATAGAGCCGGGCCTTATTTAAAGGGGCTTCTTCTTTTTCGTCTGATGACGTCCCATTCTTGCGGTGTTGGTGGCACACACTTGTCACTGCAGTCTGTAATTATATACATTTATACACATCTCAATCTCAATAGAGTGCGGGCTGCTCTCGTGTCCTGTAGAACAGTGTGGAACAATGTAAAACAATAACTGGAAAGTTAAAACTGTGAACAATGTATTAAAAAAATAATTGCACATTAGTATTGTTAGTATCTTCTGGAGCTGGGCCCTCTTTCCACTCCATAGTCACTGGCGAGTGCGGAGGTTGATTGAGTCGTCTCTTGGATTTGGATTTCTTCACTCAGTCCTTCCTCGCTTGCTTCCCTGTGGTGGTTAGAGCTGTAACATAGCAGAAAGTAACATAATAGTCATAACAGAGATAGATACAAGTGTTTGCAGTGTGGGATGCATGCGTAATATTGAGTGGTGCGGTATAGTGAGTGGGTGTTAGCTTAGGAGTTTTTTTCTGACCTCCGGCCTCTTAACCCTGTGGCTGAACAGAATATGTTCCGGAGTGGGGTATTTTGTGTACAGATCGACGTCGTAGCATCATATTCCACTGACCAGTGGGTTGATCTTATTACCCCGTGACTTCGTGTTCATTCGGAGTGTTTGTTTTCGTATGTGGTGTCTTATCGAGCTGACATTCGCAATTTC
Organism: Anabrus simplex; assembly: GCF_040414725.1. Classification (NCBI taxonomy): domain Eukaryota; kingdom Metazoa; phylum Arthropoda; class Insecta; order Orthoptera; family Tettigoniidae; genus Anabrus; species Anabrus simplex. Next base: position 16,665,786 of record NC_090265.1, on the reverse strand, counting down.
GCGTAGGTGGTGTATTGGTGTGTCAAATGGGAGTCTAACCGCTGCTCGAATGAATTTATTTTGTATTTCAGCTTATCCAGGTTCGTCATAGCAGTGTGTCCCTGCTGCGTAGGCCTACGTGATTATTGGCCTATGTAAGGCCTTGTACATTTTAGTTGCTACTTTCGTGTTGATACTGGATTTCTTGTTCAGTATAGGATAGAGCTGTATTAACCGTATGTGGTTTTTTTCCGCTGGATGGCTTTAATGTGATGTAGCATGGTTAGCTTCCTATCTAGGACTACTCCCAGGTATTTGGCTTTGTCGTGCCATGCTATATCTTGTTTAAATAGCTTAAGGGCCGATTGTATAAACCGTTTGATCTTAGATCAGAGGCGAAATTGATCTCAGTTCACGCAAAACTCGTACATTTGTATTGTATAAACGTTATTCTGAGATCAATTCGCACTGAACTACGATCAACTTTGTCTGGAGAAATTTCTCCGATCAAACTCTTTGATCTTAGTTCATGGAGTTGTTTTCTACTTGAGATACAAGAGCAGCTGATTGCTAATAAAATATTGCCTGTGTTTTGACGATAAATGTAAAAAAAAAAAAAAAAAATACACTGAAGTCTAACCTCATACATTGCTAGCTATAGCTGTCCGTGTATAGGCAATATTACGCTTCTTTGATTACTGCAGTGTAATGTAATAATTTTGTAACATAACCTCGATAAATTGCTTACGTTATCATCTTATCTCGTTCGTATATCTCGGATATATCTTCTGATGATAAAAATGATGAATTTCGTCGGGCTCCCTGTGTTTTCTGTGAAAGAGGAAATCCAATGGAAGAATTAAGTGATAAGAAATTTAAACTGAGGTATCGTTTGGGAAAAGATACTGTGGAACAGCTAGAACTCAGGTTGCGTGATAATCTAGTTAAACCTACCAAGAGAAACAAACCCTTGTCTCCAATGCACATGTTGTTACTAACTTTGAGATTCTTTTCCACGGGAAGTTTTCAGTTAGTCGTTGGTGATTTACTGCATGTAAATGCAGCGACAGTCTGCAGAGCCATTCATCGCATACCTGTCTAGCTGCACTGAAACACGAGTTCATCAAAACGCCTTCCGAACAAAATGACATGAGGAAAATCATGCGTGATTTTTTTGACACAAAACACTTCCCTGGCGTTATAGGTGCTATAGATTGTACCCACATACCTATAATATCTCCTGGGGGCAATAACGCAGAAGTTTATAGGAATCGTCATGGGTGGTTTTCATTAAATGTTCAAGTTATTTGTGATGCTAGGTTCAGGTCCCTATATATCGTAGCAAGATGGCCAGGATCTGCTCACAATAGCAATATTTTCATTAATTCACGAGTGCATGCTCAGTTCGAAACAGGCGACTTTCCAGAAGGCATACTCCTGGGAGACAATGGCTATCAGTGTTGTTGTTACCTGCTGAATCCAGTAGTTCATGCCCAAACAGCTGCAGGGCGAGCTTATAATCGAGCTCATAAAGCAACCAGGTCAGCAATAGAAAGAACATTTGGGGTTGTGAAAAGACGGTTCCCTTGTCTCAGTATGGGGCTAAGAGTGAAGTTAGCTCGTGTTCCAGTAATCATAGTTGCAGCATTCGTCTTGGACAAGATCGCTGTAAATGCAGTAGATGAGGTCACTGAAAGAGATGAGGCTGTGTTCGCTGCAAGAAGAGCATTCGAAGAAATTCCAGTACCTGCTGCAAATGACGTCCATGGAAGAGAAAACACTGCTATAAGGGCAGCAATTATTAATTAGGTAACAATATTTACAAAAAATTACAGTTGACTATTACAAAAAGTGGTTCAAATTAATTATACGAATAGTTTACCTGCAACAACAATAGCCAAAAACATAATGTACTTTACAACTATATGCGTCTAATAACGCCACTGTACTATGCAATTAAACCCAGGTTTCCTTATTGTCCAGACCTAACATTCTCCTTTTCATTAAAATTTCCATTTTTTAATTTCTAGCCACATACCTATAATATCTCCTGGGGGTGATAACGCAGAAGTTTATAGGAATCGTCATGAGTGGTTTTCGTTAAATGTTCAAGTGGGCTTCAGATGGGCTTTGCGAGCCAGTGTTGTTAAATATGGACGTGGCTTATGAGCCGCTGGCGAGCATCAATAGAAGAAATAAATTTTTACAGGGGAGGGACTTGCTGATAGGCTCTCCCCTGTAAGTGGGGGCGGTAGAATAACACCCGCGGTATCCTCTGCCTGTCGCAAGAGGTGACTAAAAAGGGGCCCCAGTGGCTCTAAAGTTAGGGAGCGTAGATGTGCGACGACGGGAGCCTTAGCTGAGTCCTGGCATTGCTTCCACTTTGGTCAGACTCCTCACTTTCATCTATTCTCTGCGACCTCCCTTGGTCAACCCTTGTTCTTTTCCGACCCCAACGGTATTAGGGTTGCGAATCCTAGGGAGTCTTTCATTTCACTCCCTTCGTGGCCCCTTTTTTTCTTTGGATGACATCTTCATTTTATGAAGTGCCGCATCCCTCCCATTTTTCTCTGGTTAGTATTTTATAGAGGATGGTTGCCTAGTTGTATCTCCTCTTAACACAATAATCACCACCACTCGGCCCAGAGTAAGCACGCTATGGTACTACGGTGGCATTGACTAATCCCCACGGCATGTTAAACTTCGACGCTCATTTTTCAGCATGGCTCTCAAGCCCGACCAAGCCACGTGCAGATTTAGCAACACCGCCTCGTATAGCCCATTTGAATTCATCCGCGTAGCGATCTGATTGGCTAACTTGGGCAGCAGATAAAATGGCAATGGCACGAGATATCGACATTAGAGTGAAGTTGGCGTTTCATGTTGTTTCTGACCTCGTGTACATATTTTGATTTGTTGCTTGTACATTCTAGCAGTTCATTACAAAATGTAATTTGATTCACTGGACAGATACAAGGTCAAAAGAAGTATGAAATAACTGCTGCTGGTTTTGAGATATATTTATACTAAATATGTGGGTACATTACACTTTGTTACAAAACAACTCAACATCAAAATGTAAACTTATCATTACATTCACGTAAACCAATCATCTAGAGCACACACCATGCACAGTTAGACTATTGCGCACAGAACACACATTACATCCATGTTTTTTATGTCAGCAAGAAACAGAGCTTTCCTTTGATGAAGCAAACACTGTTTTTTCACTGATTGTAACATTTAGAATCTGAGTCGTGGAGGAAGGATTGTTTGAATCAGCACATTCATAAGGAAATAACTTGTGGGACAGAGATTTTGAATGAAGGACTACAGCATAAATTGATTTTTTGTAGATCAGTCTTTTGACTAATCCCCACCCCAATCGAGTATAGCATGTCAGCAATGATTTCCTCCCTAAATAATTTAACTTCAAATGCTTACAGGTTATGTGTTTGGTTCATTAAACATCGTAACAGTATCTGGTAAAAGAACACTACACTCCCTACATCTTATGGAAGCTTGCTAGTGTTTTAGTTGTTAAGTTATCTTATAGTACCTAAACCTTCATCGGTGAACATTGCCATCATAACATACAGCATCTACATGACACATCGAAAATTACTATACACCACTCATCTAGCTATGACAGCACCAGCACAAAGGGGTTTTGCCCACAAGGCATGTTAGAAATGTACTGTCATTCCTTAGTATAACAAGGGTTGGGTACTGACAGGAAGACAGGCCCATTGAGCAATACTGGACTGAGAATGACACCTTCTAATTTCTCTCCTCACATCCAGTGAGAAGTGGCAGTATGGAATCAAAGAACTAAGGTAGTGAATTATTGTTATTAAATAATAGTAATAATAATAATAATGAATGCTATGAAAAGACAAACTTGTTGGTATGTTTGCATTGCACTCTTGTATAATATTTTCACATTGAAATAATTTGTAATACTGTAGATTAGTGCAATTAAACAAAATTTATAAGCATATTACATTTCAAAACATGATAGCTCCAGTCGCTTAAGTGCGGCCAGTATCCAGTATTCGGCAGATAGTGGGTTCGAATCCCACTGTCGGCAGCTCTGAAGATAGTTTTCCATGGTTTCCCATTTTCACACCAGGAAAATGCTGGGACTGCACCTTAATTAAGGCCATGGACGTTTCCTTCCCACTCCTAGCCCTTTCCTATCCCATCGTCGCCATAAGCCTATCTGTGTCGGTGAGACGTAAAGCAGCTTGCTAGGCTCTCATCGGTTTAACCGTTCAGCGTTCTCTCCAGAAATTGTCGTCAGTTGGGTAATACAACGTAAAAAGCTAATATGGTAAAATTGAATTTTATTTCCCGTAGATCATTAATATCAGACAGGTAAACATTAACTGCAAAATTGAACTATTTTACTGTTATCACAAACAAGACATAAGAGTGTTTTGAAGTTCATGTTCTACTGCTCGTTCATAACCATTTAACTCCGGAGCGTACCACTCACTTGCTGTGGAGTATCATACAGGTTTGCGATGTCATGTGGAATAGAGTGTTCGCATGTGATTCCACACTAATCCAAACACAATTATGCTGACAATAATTATGATTTATCATTTAAATAAACAGGTTTACAGTATTTACTTTTTAATTTGGAGCGCAAATGACTCAAAAATATATTAATGTTATGTAATTAGCACATAATATCTACGTTATATTAGTATTTCTTAATATGTAAAACAACAGGTTGTCCAGCAGATCATAGACATAGTAGATACTTTGTACTTGTCGAGGGTGCAAGATTTAAGGTGTGTCAACCACATTCTCATGCTATGAGGGCAACACTAATTTTTACTTTCAGTTAGAAACATGGAAGATACAGGATTGAGGGTTATTTACATATTATCTCTAATATATTCTGTACAATTGTTCAGGTTTTGTACATTGATGACAGCACCCCTCAATACTAGTGACATAGTTTGGACAGCCAAAGTAGGGGACTGCCTGTAGGGGTGAAGTACAGTGCGGACTTTGAGGGCCCTGGGACCGCTACGGTAGCTGTGAAGGCCCTTCAGGAACTCTGAAAAGTGGTGGCAAAAGGGGGCTCTGGTTAGGACACAGCAGGTCGTTATGCTACTTAGGTTCCAAAATGGGTAAAATAAAGTAAATAAATGCAATGTAAATATTAATCTTATACCAGTTGCATAGTATTATTTGAAGTAATTCCACATACTGTATATGAGTTGACTATGTTTGTAAGTATAGGAGATGATATAAGTAGAATTTTGTAAACAATATAAATTTATTAAGTATGATTTGTTTGTTTAATAGAAAAAAATTGTTAGCATAAATTGTATATTATTGTATTCTAGAAAATTTTTTTCTTCTCTTGTTAATTTAAAATTTAGTGCTTGACAATAATGTATTTTAGTGTACCATTTGCCACCGAGGTAGACACCTCATTTGCAAATAAAGAGATTTTGATTTTGATTTGATTTGATTTGAAAACTCTGTTTCTACGGACGCACATGTTTAACAAACCATTCCTAATTGTTCCAGTACAGTTTGATACTGAGCTGAGAAGGACTGCAACTGTGCCACAAAAAGTAATGTTTATAGGAGAATAAGTGCTTCTCATATATAAAATATGCACTTACGTGCGATGAGGTCAATAATTATTAAAATATAGTACTCATGTGTATACTACTACATATTCAGTCTTTTACACAGTGGTTAAAAATAAAATCAAGTTTGTTATATACGGAATGTAACTTACTTTCTCAGACAGGCTTATTTTGTCTCATATACTGCTAACCGCTCTTTCTTTCATTATCCTTCCACTGATGTATATTACAAGGACATTTATTTTTGTTTGCTCCAACCTAATGAAATTAATGTCTCTTTTTAGCCCAACCCTTCATTCACGTTGTGGGAGGTGGGCGATGACATGAAGTAGGGGATTGCCCCGTGACCACTATGGTGGCTGTGAAGGCCTACAGGAACTCTGAAAAGTGAAGGCTAACGGGGCTCTGGTGAAGTCCTCAATGGCAGATGCGGCGGAAAAGGACACCTTTGGAATGGCAAAGCTGGAAGATGAGGCAACCCTCTTCCCGTGGGGTTTAAAGAATCAAGGGGAAACTCTGCCTTGTGGTGAAAAGGGATCTTCAGAGGCTAAGGGAGACAACCCCTACAGAAAACAGCAAGCTTGGAGGCTCAGGTGGCAGTCCCACCACCAAACTCGGGTTGCTGCGGGCTAATAACTCGCACAGCCTTAAATATAGATTATTAAAGAAACTGAAGTGAAACACAGCCAGGAAGTTATCTCCAAGATGTATAAATATAACTGCTAAAGCTATTTGTTCTCAGCTACGTCGAAACATCTTTCTATCCTGGGAATTGGAGAAGCTAGCTATCCAAACTTCCAAAAAGCTGAGAGAATAAAAAGGCTGGCTGAGGGTAGTCAGATCAGCTGAACACATACTTTTCAAACGTGAGGCGCTGGGTAGAATCAGACTGTCCACCTAGGACTACCAGGTGAAGAGAGAGAATAAATCCAAGAAGACCCAATAAGAACAGCCTGCGGCTTTGTGAAGGGAGCAGGTATATCTAGGCGGGAATGAAGGAAAAACATGGTAGCAAAAGATCCTAAGAGGTCGACGCTAATTAGGAACTAATATTTAGAGGCCCCATGAAGAGAAGAAGAAGAAGAAGAAGAAGAAGAGGTAAGTCGGATATCTGCTTTTCCTTCACTTTTGTTCGCTGCAAGAAAAGCATATGAAGAAATTCCAGTACATGCTGCAAACAACGTTCATGAAAGAGAGAACAATGCTATGAGGATAGCAATTATTAATAATGTAATATTGATGAAAGTATACATTTGAGCTATTGTGAAAAGCGCATAATACAGTTATACGACTAACCTAATAATTGCAATAGTATATCTACAATAAAAACGGTAAATTTAAATACAAAAGCTTAAAAAATATTTATATATTTTACAACACTTGCCCGTATTAATGTCACTGTACTATTTAAACTCAGTCTTCCTTGTCCAGGCCTAATTTTATTTTTATCTCTAAAATTTCTAACTGTTGCATTTCTTGATTGAGGTTTAAGGTCTCCATTTTCACCCTATGTTCAGCTAGTAAACATTCCATTTTCATCTTATGCTCACTTTCTAAACATTCCAATGTTCTTTTATACAACACTCTCTTCATGTCAAGTACACTGTCCTCAGTCTTCTTTCTCTTCGGCGACCTTGACTTTGTGACTTCAATAGCTGTTTTTGAGGTGGAAGCAAGAGCAGTGTGCAGATCATCTTGTAGGCCTACTGATTTGGAATCAGAAACCTGAAATAGAAAAACAAAGATGTGTAGGCCTATTGCTTGCCGACAAATTTAACTCATGTTAAGGGGACTAATGTAAGTTTTCTTCACTTACTTCTTCAATACAGGTACTTTCTACAACCTCAGTATGGGCTGGTATATCTGCCAACAGTATGAAATGTTACCTCTCCTGCGCTGCTATAGCTTGCGACTCATCTGAGGTAGTGACGGAAATAAACTCATTGCCGCCGTGCAACTCTGAAACAAAACAGCAAAGGGCTATATAGACACACCTCAACAGGAACTTGCTTTGAAATGTAACAGCAAATTATTTCGGTTTAAAAGGCAGGCGATACAATTATTTAGGTCTCTATAAGATAGCATCTTACACAGTAAAATGCAGCTCACCCGACATAACCTCAGGATGAAAACTGGCGTCGTCATCATATGGATTGGCAAGGGGAAAAAATTGCGCCTGCAGGGCAGCAATCAATTTCTGTCCCGTCTCATCCAAGGTTGGTTTATTAAAATAACCACCTCCTGTCTTGCTTAAGTGAATCTTAAAAAATGCATTAGGTTAATATTTGGGTTGTTTTTGATAACAAAATAACATTTCCATAATAGATTTTATAACTTACCTTATAATGGGCAAATGCTTTCTTCGTTCTCTTTTTTATATTCTCGTAGCGCAACTTTAATGTTTGCCAAGACCGATTAGGCCGATGTATGTTAAGAGAATTGAAATCTGTAGCAACATCTTTCCACGCATCCTGCTTTTGCGCGGATGTTATCGCATCCGTCATTTTTGACTCTATCATGTCTTTATATTTATCTAAAACAATTTCAACTAAGAAAGCCTTATCCTCCTTGGAAAAATTAGGAGAACGGTTCTTTTTCTGCTTAAATTCAGACATAACTTTCTTCTTTTCACCACAGCACACGTGAATACGAAGGAAAACAGTCTCAAAATGCGCGCGGCGACCAGCGATATTCAGCTGTTTCTGCGCTCTTGCCAAGCGCTCACATATGAACTGGGATCAAAACTGAACTTTGATTAGTTGATCTTAGGTCTGTGTTATACAACATGACACCGGTCTGATCTTAGATCATTTTCCGAACTTAGATCAAAACTGATCTCCAGTCAGTGATGTTTATACAATCGGCCCTAAGCGGTTTAATGTTAGCAGGCCTGTGTGCGTCTGTTCTTTTTAGTAAACAGCACAGCTTGGTATTTGTCAACATTGACCTTAATACGCCATTTAGTTAGCCAGGGCTCGAGAGTTTGGAGCGCTACTTGTAGCCTTTTCAGGGTGCACGCTAGTTGAGAGTGTTGTACTGTGATGGCAGTGTCGTCAGCGTAGAGGTGCGTGGTAGTGAGTTCCGCCGTTGGCATTTTGTTAGTAAATGGGACAAACAGGATTGTGCCTATTAGTGATCCTTGGGCTTCGCCTGTCCCAATCGCTCGCGTGCTTGACAGTGTGTTGTGAACGTCTACTTTGAACTCTCGGCCCTCCAGGTATGACCTAATTAGTCTTATGTACCCTGGGTGGAATTCGTAGTCTATTAGTTTCGCTAATAGGCCTCCGTGCCACACTTTATCAAATGCCTTCTGGATATCAAGGAACACCATGCATGTTTCCCTCTGCTTGTTCAGCCCAATGGTCGCTTGTTCTATGAACTGGGTTAGCGGTTGCGGGGCAGAGTGGCCATTTCTAAAGCCGAATTGTTCGGTTCCTGACCAATGACTTTAAGGTTTGAGTCAAGGCTGATGATGCCCCTGAAGGAGGGCAAAACATGTACTGAATAATGGCTTAATAATATTATGTAAATCTTAACTACAAGAACTTGTTTTGTATTGAAAAGTTGGTCTAAATAAATATTTTTGTAATGCTCTTGATAAACATACCACTTAGTGGAGCAGCTCGTCTCCTCTCTCGCAAATCTTCAGAGCCCAAACTTTGCGAAATTTTCGTAACACTACTCCTTTGTTGGAAATCACCCAGAACAAATCGAGCTGCTTTTCTTCGGATTTTTTCCAGTTCTCAAATCAAGAATTTGTGGTGAGAGTCGCACACACTGGAAACATACTCTAGTTGGGGTCTTACAAGAGACTTTTATGCCCTCTCCTTTACATCCATACTAAAACCCCTATATACCCTCATAACCATTTGCAAAGATATGTACCCTTTATTTAGAACCGCATTTATGTTATTACCCCAACGAAAATTTTTCCTTATATTAACACTGAAACATGCTCGTTCAGCATGTTCATAATATGTAACTTTTCCCCGTAATTGCTAAGAGTTTGTATCGGCTCTTGATTGACTGACCTAACTATTTCCTTAACTGTACCGCAGAGGGCAGCACCCTGCTCTGAACACGGATGGTCCTTCTTTCGGCGAGTCTTTGACCTTATCTCCTTGACTTGCTACATTTGTTGTGGTTATGACGTGAGAAATACCAAGATGGAGTCATCTATGATCGGAGTGGCATTTCTAAATTACCGATGGCTATTCATACGGTTTAAGGTCTGCCTGTACTCCCATTCGGGTTTTTAATTTATCAGCTTATACTGCAGGTACTGTGAGCTGTGTTTATGTTTATCTCGTGACCATTTCTTGTGGCTGAGATCGTAACTGATTGGTATACGCCTTTTTGCTCCGTGATATGAATGGGCTGTGTGCTTGATGGCATTATTGTGATGATGGTGGTGTGGTAACTGGGTCTCTGCGAAAATTCCGATTATGTGCACGGTGTTGTGATGTATTTTGCTACCAAAAAGTGAGTATGCTCTGGGTGTCGACACGGAGATCCATTCGAGTCGTACCCAATGCGTAAGTTGGTGGGCTTGTACGTGAACCATAGGTCCATATCATCCTGTTTATGAAATATTTGAGTTGTGCACGTTACTTCGTCGTATATGTCCCCGTTAAAATTGGCGATATTATACATATTTTCAACAAGTGGAAATTAAAAGTTTTATTGTCTGCTTGGAGCTGCAATGTGTCATTGGGGAAGTAGTGGCGAGCTAAGAACGAGTTTTTTCATCATTCAGAGGGGTGATACATGGCCCGGACCGTGCCAAGGCCGAAGTAAATCACGTGACTACTGCCGCACGCGCGCAACTCACATTCTGAATCTGGAATAGTCTGAGCCAATTAAATGAGACCCGTCAGCCAATTATCGTTTTCGGTGAAGATCACACCTCCCAGGCCGAAAAGATAAAAAGGCCTTGTTACGAGTAAATTGCTCTCTCTGAATATCATTCGCTGTATTGTTCTCTCTCTGAATATTCTTCGCTGTGCTGCTATTCTGAACTCTAGACTTGGATGTGCGACGCTGCGTTATCCGACCACGTGGAGAAATTATTTCCAGTTCAGTCGACGCCCGTTCTGCCAGAATTTAGCAAGATAATTAGCGAATTCCTATGGAGTAAAACACGCATTAAGAACTAAGTTAAGTGTGACTGTGTAGACGAGTTATTAACATTCGACGTGTGCTTGTGCCAATACTTAATCTTGTCATCTTAGTTACAGCTTGTGACCGGAATTCTACAGAAGTCGTCTTAGAAGCTGAACACCTCAAGATGGACAATTCCACAACCGTCTGTAACACAACTTCGAGGGACTCCTGCTACAAAGCCTCCATGGAGCTGTAAAATGTGAGGCGTATCTGGTAACTGGAAGGAGACTGACCGGAAGAAAATGCTGGAATAATTGACTGTCGACGGGGACCGAACTCCATCTAAAACTTGAGTACCTTTTACAGTAATTTAATCTATCTGTCTTACCTTTTGTACAACTAGGGGTCTTTCTTCTTTAAGTCGTAGATTTATTAGTTGGTTGTAGTTAGAAATATTTCATTTTTCCACTTCTTAAGGTGTCGTGGTAGACTAGGTACGTGTGAATGAAATTTTGAATTTATTAGAGTAGACATGTAGGTTGTCTTTGACTGATTTCCCATGCTTAGGAGCTTAATATTTAAAAATCACTGACCACGCGATAAATCTACTTCCCTTGTAATGTTGAAAGTTATTGGACTGAAATTTACGTGTACATTTTGAGTGAATAGGGTCGAACCTAGTGTCTTTCAAGATCACTTGCTGTATTTATGATGAAGTCATCTAAGTCTATGATATTTCACGAGGATCAGTGGATGTAATAATCACTTAAATAATAATAATATTGACTAAAGATCGGGTAAAACAGAATTAAAATGCTCGTGAGCCATAAATTTACAGTAGAGTCCTTATATGTGAGATTGAATGTGCTCTGTTCATGAAGGGTCTGGAATATGGCCAATCCTGAGGGATATTTGTTGTATAATTCAGCGATTGATGATTTAATGATGGTACTTGACTTATTCTTGTGTATTGGGAGCGCAAGGCAGATTATAATTATTGGAGTACGTGTTGCGAGTGTATTTCACAGGTAGGGAATAAAAATAATACGATTAAGGCTCACGCTCGCGATAGTTTCAACCTGTAGCCCAAGCGATGGTAGTGCTTATGGATTTTACTAGAATCTTCCATTATAATTTCAAGAGTTAGATGAACTCACATCGATATGTGAAATGTGTTTCTACCAAGTGATACCCATGACTTCGATCACTAGTCACCATTAATGAAGAATAATTTCAGTACACAGATTATTTCCGCTAGATATTACGTGACCTGACCATTCGTAAAAATCATGAATAAATTTGCCAAAACAGGATTCGGTGTAAATAATGCAGATGAAATACATGTTTCCTAGTGTGAATGTGTGTGTATGTGTGAATACGTATATTTCTCTTGTATCATGTTGGTTCAATTTAATTTGATCTGGTCGTGCACTTGCTGTGATGCAGATTACATTCATCGTTGTGTGCTGCCTTAAGAAGTAATTTTCATGCCCTTAAGGGAAAATTTGATCAACTTAAGTCGAGGAAGACTAGAAAAGGATTTATTTTCTTCATTAGCGAGATTTGAAAAGGAAAGATCATCTCGTTATCTTACGAAGGCACTCGATTTTTAAATAAAATTTATTTAACTAGCTCACACGTGGATAACATAAATTTCTGACACATTTATAGTTGAACTTTGAAAGATTTGAAGAGTAATTTGAATGGAAATGCAATACAAAGATCAGAAGTAGAAGTTCGTTAGCCGCATAATTACTTTGAGTTATGGTGAAAATACGTCATAATAATTAATTGGAAAATAATTATTCTGGAACGTTAATGACGATCGTTAGGTAAATGATGCGGTGGAAAATTAATGAAAACATGATCGTGTGACAATTAAGCATTGGTTAATTAAATAATGAGAGATTAATAATAATAATAATAATAATAATAATAATAATAATAATAATAATAATCAGAATAATAATTAATTAATTTTGAAAATTTTGGAATCAATTTTCATTTTCTACTGAAGTTCATGTTGGTGTCATTGACTAATATTAAATACTGTAAATGATAAATTTATTGAGTTCATCTTAAAACCACGTGTTGAGACTACTCTGAATTGGTAAAGCTTTGAACTCATTTATTGTAAAACCCTCGTTAGCAAGACAGCTGTTTAATTATTTTATGAACCTCTATGTTAATTTTTTAAATTCTTTCAATCAAATATTTTGATTTGGAAAGGCAAGAGGCCTAATTTTCCTTTGATTTTCATTACAGCACAGTAAGGCTGGAGATTAAGAACACGTGTCACTCAATACCGAGGAAGAAATAAAATATTATGGAAGTTCAATGTAAAAGGAATATCATCAAGAATATTTTCATTTGTTATTTGCTTATGTGAATAAATGTCAGAGTGTTGTTTTAACATTTCTTTTTATCCTGCTTGGTCATCAACCCTTAACTTCCCTTAAATGCCTCAAGAAAGTGATAGCCAACGATCGAACGGTCCACCTCGGGATCTCTCGCTCGCTGGCTGGGCTTAGCTCGGGAATAATGGGGGCAATATCATCCTGTTTATGAAATATTTGAGTTGTGCACGTTACTCCGTCGTATATGTGGCCGTTAGTTATGACCAGGTGAGTCATATTACATGTGTTTGGGATCTGCTTTTGAATGATTTATTGACCCTATTGTTGCCCAATACCGGTAATGGCTGAATGGTTGTTTGAGTGTGTGGGCACAAGCGACGAGTGAAAAGATGTCGTATTGGTCAGTTAATTGATATTTCTTTTCTTTAATCCTTCTGTACTCGGTTTTCTCTTCGAGTACGATGTTTATTATCTTGCCTTGGTCTATGTTTTGACCGTTTCTGCTTGTTAACGTGGCCGCCATTATTGCTTGTTTTAAATACGGGTGATGCACACACCTGATTCTCTTTGCCTTACGTATTATTCTTTGGTGCAGAGATGTTCCATTCTCGGCCATCCCGATACCTGCATACTTCCATTTCATCTGGTTTCGTTCTACTCCGTGATGCTTTGTGATCCTTTATCTTGGTAATGGCTATTGTTGTCGTGATGATGGTGAAGTCTTGATTAATGCTTGGAAATAAGAAAGAATGTAATTGATTAATGCTTGGAAATAAGAAAGAATGTAATTTACTTCATTGAAAGAAACGACCAAACAAAGTCCGTGTGGTTTGTTTTCTTTTCAAGATGTTTAAATATATTGTGAAACTATCATTCAAGTGGTGAGCACGTCGTAAGGTATTATTTTTCTTGATGTTTGAGATATGTTGTGCTTGCAGACTTACATTACTACCTCTCAGAAAACGTGAAGGACAAAGGTATGTATGTTCTTATTGTTTAATTTTCATTGGTGGCTTCGCTTTCTCCTTTTCTTATGTGTTTATATAAATAAACCCTCATTCAATTTTATTCGAATTTCATTCCTATTAGTTAGTTACTTCCTTGTCATGCATTATCAATGAGGGACATCTCCAATTCAAGGCCTTTTATCTGCCTTTCCTGGTCGGGATCCATGCCCTCGAATCTCCCGTCGTGCATTATGTATTGCGTTGTATATCATTAGCGAGGGAGGGGTTCGGTACAACGCCTAGGTACTTACAATGATCCCCATAAAGAACTTACACCCCATCAATGCAGTATGAATGATATATGAAATTCTATTTAATTAAGTTGTTCCGTAATTCTGTTATCGTATGTTTTCTCCTTTAGGTAGTTCATAAATTTCTTTACTCAAAGTTAGTTTCATCAGACTGAAGAACCTAACAGTTATAAAGTAAAGAAACAATGTGTTAAAGGTACACACCCAGCTGGATGTTTACTTCCAGAAGTTGCAATTATTGTAAATGCTGCAAAATCACTTTTAATATCTCTCGCAAATATTTATTTAAGGTGGATGTTCTTCACTATTAAAATGTTGAATTAATTTTTACAACCTTGTTTTAGAGGACACTGTCGCAATGGACATTTTTCCCAGAACTGATGGTGTCTGCAGAAGAGAGATGTTATTGTACTTGGAAATGGAGAATTGCTGTCCTTTTTGCTTTATATTGAACAAGATCACCACATGCTGTGCCACAGTCCACAACTGCAGAAAGGAAAATCTATGTTGTTCCGTTCAGCTACAAATACACTGACTGACAGAGCAAATGCAACACCAAGAAGGAGCGGTCAGAACTTTATGCCAATTGCAGGGTAGACTGACGTCACTGAGGTATGCTCATGATGTGAAATGCGCCGCCGTGCTGCGCACGTAGCGAACGATAAATGGGACACGGTGTTGGCGAATGGCCCACTTCGTACCGTAATTTCTCAGCCGACAGTCATTGTAGAATGTGTTGTCGTGTGCCACAGGACACGTGTATAGCTAAGAATGCCAGGCCGCCGTCAACGGAGGCATTTCCAGCAGACAGACGACTTTACGAGGGGTATGGTGATCGGGCTGAGAAGGGCAGGTTGGTCGCTTCGTCAAATCGCAGCCGATACCCATAGGGATGTGTCCACGGTGCAGCGCCTGTGGCGACGATGGTTGGCGCGGGGCATGTGGCACGTGCGAGGGGTCCAGGCGCAGCCCGAGTGACGTCAGCACGCGAGGATCGGCGCATCCGCCGCCAAGCGGTGGCAGCCCCGCACGCCACGTCAACCGCCATTCTGCAGCATGTGCAAGACACCCTGGCTGTTCCAATATCGACCAGAACAATTTCCCGTCGATTGGTTGAAGGAGGTCTGCACTCCCGGCGTCCGCTCAGAAGACTACCATTGACTCCACAGCATAGACGTGCACGCCTGGCATGGTGCCGGGCTAGAGCGACTTGGATGAGGGAATGGCGGAACGTCGTGTTCTCCGATGAGTCACGCTTCTGTTCTGTCAGTGATAGTCACCACAGACGAGTGTGGCGTCGGCGTGGAGAAAGGTCAAATCCGGCAGTAACTGTGGAGCGCCCTACCGCTAGACAACGCGGCATCATGGTTTGGGGCGCTATTGCGTATGATTCCACGTCACCTCTAGTGCGTATTCAAGGCACGTTAAATGCCCACCGCTACGTGCAGCATGTGCTGCGGCCGGTGGCACTCCCGTACCTTCAGGGGCTGCCCAATGCTCTGTTTCAGCAGGATAATGCCCGCCCACACACTGCTCGCATCTCCCAACAGGCTCTACGAGGTGTACAGATGCTTCCGTGGCCAGCGTACTCTCCGGATCTCTCACTAATCGAACACGTGTGGGATCTCATTGGACGCCGTTTGCAAACTCTGCCCCAGCCTCGTACGGATGACCAACTGTGGCAAATGGTTGACAGAGAATGGAGAACCATCCCTCAGGACACCATCCGCACTCTTATTGACTCTGTACCTCGACGTGTTTCTGCGTGCATCGCCGCTCGCGGTGGTCCTACATCCTACTGAGTCGATGCCGTGCGCATTGTGTAACCTGCATATCGGTTTGAAATAAACATCAATTATTCTTCTGTGCCGACTCTGTTTTTTTCCCAACTTTCATCCCTTTCGAACCACTCCTCCTTGGTGTTGCATTTGCTCTGTCAGTCAGTGTATTTTGTTCAGAAACATGGACAAGGAGTTGGACTTGGGATAACTCTTTACGCAGGCTGCAAGCACTTGAATTGATGGTCACATCCGCAGAAAAACATTAAAATCCACAAAACAAGGATTTGGGTTTCTTTTTCCATTCAGGTCTTCAATTGTGTTTTTAATTGTGCTATAGACTTCCAATAATGACGTATGCAGAACAACCAGTTTCCTGACCAATTCACCAGTATATTTCAAACAGAATCCCTGTTTGTTTTCCGCCAAGTTTTGTTCACTGAAAGGAAATAAATAAAAACAAGAGGTACAGATTCCTTTGTAATAATTAGACCTTATACCCAGCTACCTAAATTATTAGATAAAACGTCCGTGGTCATGGTTCAGAACGGATCCAGGCTCTTGGGACCTACACTCATCATCATCTTCTTTACATTTTCCCAGTTATGTAGGGTCTGCTTTCTTGCAATGTTTCCTCCGCTTCAATCGATCCACAGCGTCCCGAAGGCTGAGTTTGGTGAGCTGCATATCATCTCTCAACCTATCCAGCCAAGTGTTTCAGGTCTCCCCCGAGGTCGGCGACCCTCCACGTTCAGTTGAAGGGCAGTCTTTGCAACTGAGGTTTCACTGCTGCGGAGTATATACCCATACCATTGCAGAAGCGATTCACACATTTTCTCTGTGAATGGGACAATCTTGAATTTCTTACACACAGCATCGTTCCTGATATGGTCCAGTCGAGTCAAACCATTGGACCACCGCAGCATATTCATTTCCATTGCATGAAATGCCTGTTCGTGCTTCAATGTTGTAGGCCAGCATTCAGATCAATGAAGGGCTGCCAGTCTAATCACTGTGTGGTAGACTTCAGATTTTAAATGCAATGGAATTTTCTTATCACACAGGACTTCAGTAATTTGGCACCAATTCATCCATGCGACGCCGACTCTTGTCTTGACATCGGGAATCGTACTGCAGTCTGACGTGATACATGACTCAAGTTATTTGAACTGCATCACTTTATTAAGTTGAACCCCATCCATAGCGACCGTGCCACCAGTTCGGTCACCACATTCCAGGTCTTCTTCAGATTTAATTTCATCCCAAATTCTTCAAGATGCATCTTCCACTATTCTACTTGCTGTCTCATTAGCTAACATGACATCGTCTGCATGATAATGTCCTTGAATGCCTGGTCTGGATGTCATTTGTGATGGCGTTCATGCAGAATATGAAGAGCAATGGCGACAAGACTGATTCTTGATGGACACCAACATTGAGTTGGAAGGAATCGGACATTCTCTCTGCACACCGTACTGAATTTGTGGTCTTTCGGTACAGACCTTTCACCCAGTTGACATGGGCTTCAGGTACACTGTGTAGTCTCATTGCCAGCCAAAGGAGATCATGTGGTACTCTAGCGAACACCTTTTCCAAATCAAGAAAGGTGAAGTGAACTGTATTTTTTTCTCGTGGTGTCTTTCCATCAATAGATGACGTGCTTGGATGGCGTCTGCTGTTCTGCTGTTTTTAACAAAGCCACACTGGTTAGATGAAACACTAAGCATCAATAAACTAGCCTATTTGAAAGAAACGATAAGCTGAAGTCACACATACTTGAGGGGCCAGTGAAAAGGGGGAAAATGCCATCTGTGAAGGGCTTGTGTGATTTTGGTACAAGAAGACTGCTGATGTCATCTAGTATCATCAGTAGGAACTTGTATCGCAATTGCATATGCCCATTCTTTGGAAGAATGCTTCTTACTGCTTGGCTTGGTTTTGGACAACCAATCAGAAGGTGTTTCTCAAATGCTGTCTATAAGTTTCCAACATGGCAGCAATAGGACGTTTCCGAGTACCATTTAATTTACTTAATTTATTACAAACGTGCCAATGTGTCCTGAACTTGCATAAATTGTGCATCTTGTGCTCTAATCATCAACTGACGAGATTAGTGAATTAAGAACTGTGATGACAATGATTAGTGACCCATAAGAACATTCTAGTCTGCCATGCCAATGTTAACAAGCTCATGTCATGAACTTGACATTATAAATTACACATTATTTTCTCAAGTATCAATTCGACTAACGTCTAACATAAGGTCAGATATTCAGTTCAATCGTCTTATTTTCAAGTGACAATTTATGAACATTTACGATTCAGCGAGGTGTTTGAATCAAGATTTTAGTAATACTTGACATATTTCATTTGCAATGAGTGAACGCAATAATTTAAAGGTCAATCTATTTAACAGTGCTACAAGTAAGTTGAATGCCGTACGGGGAACTTGTGTGTGAATCACGCCTCACATTTCATCAACATTGTCGCGGGAGATTGAACCCCGGATCGTGTGCGCCTGGAGAATCGAGAACTCTCAAATCCTCGAGAACTTCAAGAAATTCCAGAACGTGGAGAAATTCACATCCAGGATGGGCGTGGTTCCTGTCCAGGCCGTGCCCAGCATCCATACCAGAGTCCGGAGATTCCAGCCTGTTACGACGCTTCAACTCAACTTGTATGAAAGGTGATATTAATTTGTCATCAATGAACAATAAAACCAGGTTATCAAAAAATCTAAGTTCAATGAACTAATACCCCTCTCTGTACCAACTCCAATGTTTTCATGCCACACCCTCAGAAATAGTCCATGCTCTTCAAGCTAGTGTCAGCGTTTCAAAGACAGACATTTTTCCCAGTACAATACTAATTCTCTTTTAAATTTTTA
The DNA here is from genome assembly GCF_040414725.1 of Anabrus simplex. Lineage (NCBI taxonomy): Eukaryota > Metazoa > Arthropoda > Insecta > Orthoptera > Tettigoniidae > Anabrus > Anabrus simplex. Next base: position 16,646,809 of record NC_090265.1, on the reverse strand, counting down.
TTTTAATAATATTTAAAAGTAACAGAATATGTTTCATTTTTCTTGTAGATATCATCAGCCAAAAGGTTTTAGATTAAGATCAAAGGACAAGGACAAAAACACATTAAAATAAATTTATTTAGACCATTTAGGAAACAACAAAATTCATAATATTAAAGGAATTGTGTTCTGGATGCCCTATGTCGATGATAAATTTGCCTTAATAGATCACATCGCCAACGGCGATATCATACTTGAACAGCTAAATGCGGTTGACCCATGGATCAAGTTTACTTCTGAGGTTGAAATCAATAATTCAACGAAAAAATTTTCTCATACTATCTTTAGAAAGCCCACCTAAACCGTAAACAGCATTCAACAAAATTCTATGCACCCGGACTCTAAAAAAAGCTATTTTTTACAGCTTAATTCATGGAGCTTTTAACGTCTCTTTATCTGACTCGAATCGAAGAAAAGAACTCAATACCATTTACTTTATAGCGAGAAAAAATTGTTTTGGCAGGCATTTCATAGACAGGATAGTCAAAAAAAATTGTTAACCAATCCCCTTCAACTCTATTCAGAGAGACAAAAAAGGAAAACAGATAACTATGCCACCTTCAGTTATATCAATAAAAATATTTATGAAATCACCAATATTCTTAAAAAACATAATGTAAAAATTGCCTCTAAAAGAGTCAACAATGATACTAATCTCTTTTATGACCAGCAAAAAATCAATAAGATTGGGAATAAATATAACAAATCAGGTGTGTATAAGTTAAATTGCAACCAACGTTCCACGAGATACGTTGGGCAAACCGGAAGAAGCATTTTAGTTAGATATAAAGAACATATCAACGCCTCCAAACAAAAAAATTCCACCATGAGCACTCATATAACAGAGTCCAATCATTTCTTCACCTCCATAGAGCAGGATTTAAAAATTCTCTATTTTTCAAACAAGGGCAATTAACTCAACATTTTAGAAAACATCTTTATTAATATAGACCAAAAATGCAATCCTGCTTTCATTTTAAATTAAATTTTAGAAACTGTGATTGTAATTTTTGAGGCATTACTCATCAGTTCCTATCTGAACAAGCCTCATAGCAAACCTCTACACAGTTGCTCCCCGCCCGCTGGTTCCTTCCCCTACACTCCCCTCATACCAGCTTCCACCACACACGGCCTCTGCAGTTTACTTTCAGTCAGCCATAAACATCAATACATGCCAGAGCTAGCCATTCTTGGGCAGGTATGGATGTAAGTAATCAGATGTACTGCATTTTATATTTATTTCATTCTTTTGTATCATAAGAAGCTTCAAAACTGCCTACTTTTAACATTAATAATAGCCTTCATCCTTGTTCTAGGGCACTCTACTGCCCATTTCCTCCTATGAAATCATGATCAGATATTCTACCTGCCTTTTTATCAATAATTATTAACAATATCACGCCAACAAGACGAACTCTAGTTTACTGGAACCATCACTTATGTTTAACAATTTTTATCTTCATTCTACTAGAATGAAACATTGTGCTCCATATCACCAAATTTCTATCGACATATTTGGCAAACTGTATGTCAATAAATCATCACATCAACGAGGACTCTACCACCCATTTTATTGATCTATATCATGTGTTCAATATCTTTAATTTTCATTTTTAACATTATTCAAGTGTTGTGCTCAGAACAGCCTAACATAATCTTCAACATTTTAACTGAAACATTCGGTATTCCAAATTATTTTAATGTGTTTTTGTCCTTGTCCTTTGTTCTTGATCTAAAACTTTTTGGCTGATGATGTCTACAAGATAGATGAAACATGTTCCTTTATTTTTAAATCTTATTTAAATAAAAAAATAAAAAATAAAATTTAGTATTGTAAAGGTGGAACAATTGACCATATCTTTTGATTAAGTATATGTACAACAATACGTGCTTTAAAATGAAACTTATTTAATGCAAACTTAACACATGTAAATAGAGCACCAATATTGAGTAGGTCCTCATATCACCTCTTACGATGATAGAATCCCATGACTTAATTTCCATATTTCTGCGACAGGTAAATGAACGCAGTTTGGGTTCATAGTACCTTACCTTGGCAGAATGTGTGGACAGATATGCAGCGGTAGCATGCACGACTGAACCAACAGTGCCTACCAAAAAAATGCTCCAGTAAGGCATGGTAATTAAAAGAAATGGGCAAACAACCAAATGTTCTCAAAATATCTCGCGTTGTTTATAATCATGATACAAGGAACACAAAAGGAAAATAAATGAAAACAAGGACACCACCACTTGGAATAGGCTGGCTGAATAATGAAAGAATGACTAAAACACCTCACATAAAGGAATGCAAAAAGGAAACAACAATTCAGGTTATCGTGTCCGCCAATACACCCACATAGACGTGAAGGTAAACATTAACTTTGTATGAGGTTAAGATACTACCAAATATAAATTATAAGCCTTCCACCCAGAACTATGCCTTACATACTGTGCAAATAAGAAGGCCATCAGAGCATCCAACCTAGTCAGATTCTGAATAGTAATGTTCAATAAATCAGGTTAGCAAAATTCACAGAATAGAATAGCTCATTCCTACAGCAGATCAAGGATATTCTAACAGAGACAATGGAGATCACAAGAGCAACCTCACTGCCATCTGTTGTGACCAGCATATTAAAATCTCACAACATTAATAAGGACAGAACAGATAGTAAAGAGTCAAGAAAAGGTTTCTTGGCTCAGCCTACAGGACATTGTTTCTGTTTACTTTCGTGACATCCAGTCTATTTCCTTGGAAGATGTTTGTGTCAGGGAAATGGTAGTGAAAGAAAAGGCAAAAGGGAGCAGTTAAAACTCAGGAATTGCACTCACCAACATAAAGTGTCAGAATGAGAGAAAAAATAAAAGTGGTCTCCTCACAACAGCATTGGAGGATACTGAAAGTGTTAAGGGAAGTGGAATGAAGAAAATGCAGATGAAAAATAAGTAGGGTTACCATATTATCTGTTTTTATTGCAGACCACCCATTTTTGAGACCCTTCAGCCAGTTCCAATTCAGTTTTGCTAGATCCTCCATTGTTTTTCATCTACCATAAAATTATTTAATATATTTATAATTTAAATTTATTTGGCTCACTGACAGTCAATACATGGATCTATGGTCATCCAGCCTTCTAGCTAATTCTTCACACTTTGTATTTTATTCTGTTTTATTTTTATAGATTTGAATATACTTTTTATAATGTCTGCCCTCTAGTGAGTATTTGCAAAACTCAGATTAAAGTTAACAACATTGAAGGAGTCATTAAATTCTAAATTAGAAGCTTCTGACATAAATATGTCTTGTGGCTGGGGATCATCTGAAAATTTGCATCACGAAATTAGCAATATAAAATGTATGATGCGATGTTACCTAGCAAATGTACTGGCTGTGACTGAGACACGTATTATCAAGGGGGGGGGTCTTGCAGGCTCTGATGTGAAATATTTATTGATTGTGCTGAAGTGTTAAGAGTGGAACAGTACTACATTGCCATAACAGCACGTACATTTTCAGTGGACTGATGAACAAAATAAGCCCACAGTTGAAAATGTTAAATTGTTGTTAATTATACTGCCAATATAAAAAGTGCAACATGTGTACAGTACTATGACAGCATTGTATCTAAAAGTGATTTTACCGAGCTCGATAGTTGCAGTCGCTTAAGTGCGGGCAGTATCCAGCATTCGGGAGATAGTAGGTTCGAACCCCACTGTCGGCAGCCCTGAAAATGGTTTTCCGTGGTTTCCCATTTTCACACCAGGCAAATGCTGGGGCTGTACCTTAATTAAGGCCACGGCTGCTTCCTTCCAACTCCTAGCCCTTCCCGGTCCCATCGTCGCCATAAGACCTATCTGTGTCGGTGCGACGTAAAGCAACTAGCAAAAAAAAAAAAAAGTGATTTTCTAACAAAAGTCCAAGCCACATGGGTGACATCACTAAGGATAAAAATCACATATATCAGAATACTAATGAAAGTGTTAGTTGCTTATCAACTTGCTAAGTACAGAACATATAGCGGGTTAGGGTAAGCTTTCACCTGCAATTATTGGAGTTATCATTTAATGACTTGATTTTTGATTATTCAAACTTGGCTGAACTTACAGACCTATCAATGTCCCATGATTCACCGGCAGGTAATTTTAAAGAGAATAAAACAAATGAAGCAAATCAGTCTAGTAGAACATGGACAGATTTGCCAATGCTGTTTTAGTAAACTCGTTTAATATATAGATATGCAACACGAGTGGCAATAGCAATAAGCAAACAATCTCCAGCTGATTCCATTGTAACTCTTTAAAAATTGAAAACACGACATACATAATGAAAATCACATACACTGAAAAAAGAAAATTAAATTTAACACGTTCTAAAGTGTGGACACACTTTAAATAGAATAACATTTAACATTTTTGATATACATGTTGGAGAAGTTAATAAATTCATATGTTGTTATAGTCAAATGTTAATCACCTAGGTAAGCATATTATGTTGTAACATGTGCTTCTTGAACCGGTCTTGGTACCAAAAGGTTTTGTCACAAAGTGTGCAATTAAGTGGATTCCCTGTGACATGTCCCACCATATGTCTGTTGAGGTACGAGATGTGTTTGAATATCTTGCCACACTCTTTACATTGAGCTGGGTGTTTTATACGAATACAGGCATGTTGTATCATGTGCTTCATGAACTGGTCTTGGTACCAAAAGGTTTTGTCACAAAGTGTGCAACAAAGCGGACTCCCTGTGACATGTCCCACCATGTGTCGGTTGAGGTTCGAGATGCGTTTGAATGTCTTGCCACACTCTTTACATTGAGGCCGCAGATTCCTACTGATACAGGTATGACTCTTGAGCAAGGCTCTCTGCTTGAAAGACTTATCACAAAATTTGCAGGAGAATGGGCTGTTTTTCTCGTGGAGAAGGAGATGTTTCATAAGGGATGAACGTAGCTTGAACACTTTGTTGCAGAAAGTACAGTGGAACTGTTCATCGTTATGAGCAGACATGTGATCGACGAGATGCGTTTGTAATTTGAAACCCTTGTTGCAAATCTTGCATATGTGTGGCCGATCTTTTGTGTGAGTCATCAGATGCCTAGTGAGGTCCGAGGGGTACTTTACCGTTTTGTTACATACATGACACGAAAGCAAGGGGCGCTTTGTCTTCTTTTTTCCAATTAGTCCCTCTGGCGCAGCCACGCTACAGGAGGTGCAATGTCCACTGTCTGTCAAGAGGTCTGCTAATTCTCCACACAGAGAACACAATGGATGGTCAGTCTGGAAACTGAGAACAGTTACATCACATTAATACTTCCATTTAGGGATAAGACCTGAAGTTGAGGCTTGGAAATTGAAGAGTCCTGAAAGTAGCATAATTATAGATTTCAAAAGTAGGGTCGTTTAATAAGCATTACCTTGTGTTCCATTCAAACCAGAAAACCTACCTGGCAGACTGGTTTGTCAAAAATGCAGGCACTTCTTATTTTCGGAAACAGTAAGAACAAATTACTTTATTCAAGGTAGGATTGTATTTCCAACACATCTATATACACAACATAACCATAACTCTAAGACTGTAACAAGTGACTGTCTCGTGTCTGTGAACCAAAGCCCGTCAAACGTAAAGTTATTTCACTCGGCTAGATCTGTACAAAAGGACAGAATGTGACATACCTCCCACCTTGATTTTTTGTTATACAATAAAATCAAAACGATCACCCTAAAAAATTATCGTCATTAGATTACTCCCTAAACTGAACTGGTATATTCACTGAACGCCCACTCCTAGTCTTCAACACTGAAGGCTCCACAGCTGGAGTGTCAGTTCTCAGGTTGACATCACTATCTCTTTCCAGATGGGGTACATCCTCTGGTGAAGAAACCTCCAAGGGAAAAATTCGCTGAACAGGTCTTACCTCTTCCTGCAACCCTAACTTTCACTACTCTCACGTGACCATCTTGTCCTGCGATTACCTCTACTACTCTAGCAACAGGCCATTCCAGTCTTCTTTTATCATCAGAACCAACCAGAACTATATCACCGACCTTCAAAGGTTCCTTGTGTACCTTCCCTGTCTGCTGCTGCACCAGAACACTCAGATACTCCTCCTGAAACCTTCTCCTCAGGTGCTCCCGCAAATGTTGGACGTACTTTGCTCTCTTCCTGATATCTATAGCATGCAGATGGTCAAGGTCTGCCACCCCAACTGAAAGATTGTCCTACAGGAACATTGCAGGGGTCAGTGGTGCCAAGTCATCTGGGTCTTCGGACAGGTAGGTCAGGGGTCAGGTATTAGCCACACTCTCCACATCGCACAAGACTGTAGACATCTCTTCATAGTTCAAAGAAGCCCTTCCAAGTGTTCTCCTTAATAGTTTCTTTATAGTCTGCACCACCCTCTCCCACCATCCACCCCACCATGCCGCAGTGGGTGGAATGAATTTCCACTGGATTCTCTGAATGGTTGCAACCTCCTTTAGCTTGCTCCAATCTAGTGAGGACATCAAGCTATTTGCTCCAGTGAAATTTGTGCCATTATCACTATAAATTACACGAGGCCTTCCTATTCTTGCGATAAACCACCTCAAACCCTGGAGGAATGCATCTGTCGAGAGACTCAGAACCAACTCCAAATGTACAGCACGATAGACAGCGCAGGTGAACAGCACGATCCATGCCTTCTCACCACTCTTCAGGTAAAGCGGACCGGCGAGGTCCACTCCAGTTACTTAAAAAACCAAAGCATCATTTACCCTGTCCTTTGGCAGTGGTGCAGGCTCAGCCATTGTCTTGTTTGACTCAAATCTTCTGCAGGTAATACATTTTGATATTACTCCACGAACTGTCTTCCTGCCTCTCAAAATCCAATATTTTTCTCTTAGCCCTCCCAACGACATCTGAACTCCAGCGTGTGAATGTTTCACATGGTACTCTTCTATCAGAAGTTGTCTGATTCTGTGTTTGGAAGGTAATATAATAGGGTATCTGAAGTTTTCATCGTCCTCTCTTCGAGTAATTTTTGTTTCCAGCCTTAGAAGCCCATCCCGATCAATGAAGGTGCAAAGTGATTTCATACTGTCACTTTCTCCCTTTCCTAGTGCTTCTGTCTGGACGAGCTTCAGAAGCCTTCTTTTAGCCTCTTCTATTTCATCAACTGTGAGGTCATCGCTTTCACACCTTATCTGCCACAGCGTTCTGGCAACGAAGCATAGTATCCAAGCAACAAGTCTGACGATCTGAGTAAATTTGGAGAACCGTCATAGATACCATGCTGCGTCTTGGTGTGAAGTAGTAACCAAGCATGGAGACGACCTTTTCTTCTCTTGTCGAATTTCGTCTTCGTCTGCATTAATACATGATAGGGGCCAGTCCTTTTCTTCCAGCTTTAACCAACTTGGCCCCTCCCACCATTGGGAGTCAATCAGAGATCGTGCAGAAGATCCTCGGGATGGAAGGTTGGCAGGATTCAGGTCGCCGGCTATGTGTCTCCAGTCTTGTTGTCTTGTCAGTGTTCTAATCTCTTTCACACGGTTACTGACAAATGGACCCCACGAATCATTTGTCTTGATCCAGTGCAATGCTGTAGAAGAGTCAGTCCAGAAATACTCTGGGATGTTTTTTCCAAGAGTCTCCCTCACACTGGCTGCCAGACGGCTCCCTATACGACAAGACAGAAGCTCCAACCTGGGCATTGATAAAGTCTTCAGAGGCATAACTCTCGACTTCGCCACGACAAGTTGCACCAGAACAGATCCTTCCACTCCACTTCTCAGGAAAATAACTGTGGCATAGGCACTTTTGCTGGCATCACAGAAGGTGTGGAGGCTCCAAGTTTCTTCAGTTTCACAAGCACTTATGCATCCTGGTACCCTCAACTCAGAAAGCTGCGGAATTTCTTGCTCCTACCTTTTGAATTTCTTTTGCATCTCTTCAGGCAATGGATCATCCCATCCCATCTTGAGGTTCCAACTATTTTGTATAAGAAGTTTCAGGATCAAAGTGAACGGACATGAAAAACCAACAGGGATCAAAATCCTTTGGGCCATAGACAGGATCTTTCTTCTGGTGATGGGCCCGGTTTCAGTCATCATTCGAATGTCTCAGAACAGTTCATCATTCTCTTTATCACATAGCAGGCCAAGAACAGGATTAACACTTTGCAGTCCTATAGTCCTTTCCAAGCAATTACTTTCCCAGCCTCGAAGTTCGAACTTTGCTTCTGCAAGAAGTCGTGTGGATTCATCAATGAACTGGATCAATTCTTCTTCAGTGTCAATGGACGCAAAACAATTGTCAACACAGAAAGACCTCTTTAGCATTTCAGATGTATTCTCCAGAAGAAGGTTAAGTACAGCACTCAACAAAAAATGGCTACGGTTGAGTCCAAACATTACTCTTCTATGCCTAAAAACCTTGAATTTCCCTTGGGAAAAATCCTCCCACCACAAAAACCTGAGAAAGACTCTATCAGGTTGAGCAACAGAAATTTGAAGAAAGGCCTTCCTGATGTCAGAAACTACACCTATTCTCCCACGGCGAAATCTTGTCAGAATTGGTGGAATTTGCTCCAGTAAATTGGGACCCTTTTCTAGGCACTCACTCAAAGATGGAGATCCCTTACCCTTGCTGGAGGCATCGAATACCGGCCTGACAGATGTAGTGGAGTTGTCTTTGAAAACTCCCCGGTGTGGTAAGTAGTGGCATTTCTTATTCATTTCTTCGAGTGGTACTTCTTCTATCACTTCTTCTTGTTGCCATTCTTTAAGTACCTCATCATAATCACCATACTTTCCTTCACAGATCAGTTTCACTGAAGTAGACCTGCACCTCTTCTCAGCAATTTCCAGGTTTTCTTGCAGATCCTCGAACCTCTCATTCCAAGGTAAGCTGACCTCATAGCGTCCCTCACTATTAATAGTAACGGTACTCTTAAAATAGTCAAGTGTGGCAATTTCCATTTCTTCTCGGGACTTCTTTTCCACAGGATCTTTGATTCCAAGAGTGTCTAATTTCCACAGTTCAGTCACACTAGAATTCAATGTCAGCAAGGATGTTACAAACACGTTAGCGCTACAAGAGGAATGACGACCCGCCAAACTTCCCATAACAACCCATCCCAAACGGGTTTCTACAGCTACTGGCCCACAGTTCAAAGTTTTAATTCTCCCGGTCAGTAACAGCCCATACACGTCAGCTCCCAGATGCAGTTCAATTTCAGGTCTATTGGGACCGCAATCAGAAATAAAAATGTTGTTTTGTTTCAGTTCCTTCATTAAGGGACCCCTCTGAAGCCTAGGAATTTCACCACAAATCACAGGCTGACTGAGCACAGGAATCTCACAACAATATTTTCCATCCATACTGCAGATCTTCAACTGTTAGGTCGAATGCAACTGCCTGTCCATTTCGGCATCTCCAAACAAAGCATGAGTTAAGGTCTCTGTACCTGAGGATTGAAGTCCAACAGACACAGCAGTTTTATCCAACAAATAAGATCGCTGCGATCCACTGTCGATGAAAGCCCTGATGATGCGTTCTTGTCTTCCGGATAGGATCTTCACCATTAGAGTTTGAAGAAGAACCTCTTGACCATACCTTTGACTGCTCAAAGTAGCACTGTGTCTTTCCGTACTTCGCTCTTCCTTCTTCTGCTCTTCATTCGACTCCTTCGATGGCAAGTTTGGACACATAAGAACACGGTGTCTCTTCCCACATACCTGACACCGCACAGTCGCTTTACAAGCCTTAGCCGTATGACCTTGTTTCAGACACTGGTAGCAGCACCCCGTTTTCATCAATATACTTTTCTTCTCAGACAAAGTCATATTCTGTGCCTTGAAACAAACATTCATATCATGGTTTCTCTTACAGACAACACAATTGCTTCCATTTGATGAACTTCTTGCTTCTCCAGAAAACAGATTACTAGCAGTAGGTATAGATTCAGGTTGAGGTGATTTGCTCTTCTGCTTTCCCGGTTTCTGTGAGGATATGTAGAATCCCCCTTGGGCTAGAGAAATTCTCTGTTCTCCCTCCACTTCATTCTTCAGGAAAAGTGATAGCTGTGACAATTTCTCACAATAAAGATTCTCTGCTGTTTCACTGATAGGCAAAGAAATGGCAGTTCTTAACCACACTCTTAGCAGGTCTTCTGGGAGTGATGATTCAACTAGGGGGAATAAAAAGGCTGCATATTTATCACTGGTCATTCCCAACAATTCCAGCGACCTAAGATGCGACTCTAATCGATCATGGAGTTGCAGGGGAGTGAGTTTCTGAGTCGCTGTGAAATTCTGAATAACTAATCCTAACAGTTCGCGAACTTAAAACTCCACCAATTATTCTTCTCTTCCGAACCTACTCTGTAAACACTGAATTGCTTTCTCATAGTTATCAGCTGTAGGCGGAAAGCTATTTATGACGTCTCTCACCCTACTGCCCTCTGTAGGAGCTTGAATTAGGTACTGGAATTTATCTTCACTTTCTATGTCCGGATCATCATGTATCCTACGGAACTGGCTCCAGAAACCTAACCAGTCTTTAACCACCACAGAATTTCCTCGGTTCGATCTTAGGCAACTTAAGTTTTTCTTACCGGAACTGGAATTGTCACTCAACACATCGACAGCTTCACTTGAGACAGTTGCTACATTCACTGCATACGAGTTCTCGTCCTTCTGACGTGCTTCGTCTAATTTATCGTGGTATTCTTGCACTTTATTGTATTCAATTTCATAATCTGCGTCATCGCTACTGTTGAGAAGCACGTCTAAAACTTTATCATTAGCTTCATTCAGTTTAACAGCCAGTCTTTCTAACTTAGTTAAATATAATCTTACCTTGTCGAGTTGTGTTTCCGTCATCAATGAGTCAAAAGTCTTCGTAAATGCTGCACATATGGGTTTTCTCGACTTTACGAGTCTCTCCATCTTGACTTGCTTACAGCTTCTTCACGTCGAATCGAATCCGTCCTGTCACGGTCGCCACTAATGTTCCATTCAAACCAGAAAACCTACCTGGTAGACTGGTTTGTCAAAAATGCAGGCACTTCTTATTTTCGGAAACAGTAACAACAAATTAGTTTATTCAAGGTAAGACTGTATTTCCGACACATTTATATACACAACATAACCATAACTCTAAGACTGTAACAAGTGACTGTCTCATGTCCGTGAACCAAAGCCCGTCAATCATAAAGTTATTTCACTTGGCTAGATCTCTATGAAAGGACAAAACGTGACACCTTGATATTGAGATAACAAGGAAAATGGGATTGGTGTGAGAATTAGTCAAATGAAAACTCTAAAATTGAAATAAAACTATGTAATGTCGTGCCATGATTCTCTCCGTTGGCAGTCTTGTTACTGAATATCCTATAAGTAGTAGCACCATGTGCACAAGCAAATATCATCAAAGTGGCCACACCACTTCAGGCATGGAAGAAAGAGCACAGCAATCTGCTATATACCTACTGAGCAGTGAATGTACAAAATAAATTGAAATTCACTGATGAAGGATGATACAGTATGATGATGCATGTTTGTCATAACAGCAGCATGAAAATGCTCAGCCCAATACTGCCCATCCAACAGGTGCCAACACACAGAACCTGCAGTCTGAGTGCTACACTCACCATATTCGCCAGACCTTGCCCCTAATGACTGCCTCATGTTTGCGCCACTCAAGGAGGCACTGGGACGAAAGACATTCTGCTCAGATGAAGGATGAAAGAGCATGAGCGGCAGCAAAGACTACCAAAGGATTTCTTTTGAGAGGAATGCATGCACTTCGTAAGCACTATAGGACTTAAACTGAACGTAACAGAGAATATGTAGACAGCCGTTCATCACTGTTGTTCAATAAAGGAAATTGAAAATATTTAAGGTTTTCATTTGATTCACCCTTGAAAAATTGAATATGGCATGATCATTACCACCTGTTTCCCATCCAAGATTTTCTCTGGGTAGCATAGTATACTAATTACCTTTACCTCACTCTGTCTTTCCACTATTTCTCTTTAAACACTGATTACCCTGTCGTTAATAAACTCCCTCATTGTACCTTTCAATCCAGTGTTGGTTGGCCTTTAGCCCTCCTCCCCATCATCCTTTCCTCGTATGCCTGTTTTGGTATTCTGTCTTCTGGTAATTTCGTCATCCAGACCACTTCACCTTCTGTGAATCAATCCCACCTTGCAATCTCCCAACAATGACTCTCTCTCCTGTCACTTCATTCTGTACCCTCTTTCATTTGCTGCACCTTGTGATGCTTCTCAGAAACCAGATTTCAGCTCCTCTTTTGCTTCTCTTAGTTGATGCCTAGACTGCCGGAGCAAATATAAGTACCGGTATAAAGTATGTCTTGTAGAGAACCTGCTGTCATTCCATCACTACATTCTTGTTTCAAACAATTTGTCTCCCACTATGGTAGAACTCTGTATGTTGTTCAATTCATGTGCTTATCTCCTTGTTCTATTCTCCATGCTCTGACAATGTACTATCTCAATATTTACACCATCTCAATATGTTCAGGGCTTCATTAATGATTGTTTCTATTCTACTTGCCCTTGTCACTACCACTGTCTTATATTTAGCTGTGATTATCTTCATTCCAAAACTTTCAATTTCATAATTCCCTAACTTAACTTATAGCAGAATTTCCTCTTCTTTATCACCCCATATAACTGAGTCTATACAGTAGAACCTCGATGCATTGTTCCCGGAACTGTTGCTTTCCCATATTCATCTTTCAATTTATTCGGTCCCAAAAATGTTCTATATAAACCAGTGTTAAATTTCCCCACATCCATCATTCCTTGCACTATCATTTTATCACATCAATCATCAAAAAAATATTTGTCCTTGCCCACAATTTTCCCGCAATGGATTGATCAGATGTAAGAGAAATAAACACAAAAGTTTTTTTAAATTTAAAGAGACAGCATCTAATAGCAACAACCAATTTAGTTCTCTTTCTGGGTTGAACCATGTTGTTGTTTTCTGTACATTATGTACAGTTTGCTGACGTTTAGAATATATTGCACTACTGAGTGTGACTGATACCTGGGAGACGGGTTATCTGGGATCGAGTGGGGGTATTTCAGTCACCTTGACAAAGAATACTGCAATGAATTTGAAATGTTGGCAAACTGTAGGTAATGTACAGAAAACAACAACATGGATCAACCCGGAAAAATAACTAAATAACTATATACATCGTGGAAGCTTGACTTCCTTTTTTTTTTTAGTGGCTTTACGTCACACTGACACAGGTAGGTCTTATGGCGATGATGGGATAGGAAAGGCCTCGGAGTTGGAAGGAAGCAGCCGTGGCCTTAATAAAGGTACAGCCCCAGCATTTGCCTGGTGTGAAAATGGGAAACCATCGAAAACCATCTTCAGGGCTGCCGACAGTGGGATTTGAACCCACTATCTCCCGGATGCAAGCTCATAGATGCGCGCCTCCAAGCACACAGCCAACTTGCCCGGTAGCTGCACTTCTAAGATAGAGACAACCTGTTATGCGAGAATGTAGGAGTGATTCCGAATTGCTAGTCTTGAGCAAGGATCTTTTAGGCTGGAATGGTGTGCCCAGGTAACTCACACACAACCTCAATACACGCCTCCTGGCAACAACGCCTATCCTCGACCTACTAACCGACACCTAGAAGTATTCTTATTTACAAGAATTAAAATGGAGACACTGTAAATCCCAAATTTGCCACCCTTCATTGAAAATTAAAAACTGCACAGTTTAAGATAGTCACGGTGTGCACTGAGTATATTTTTATTAGTCACAGGCTTATTAATTGCATCATACCTTGTGGAGTGTGTGAGATGCTACAGGCCTGTTGACCACTTTGTTACACCTGCCCAGTTGTCTTGTTAGAAGCTGGACCTAATGTAGCCACACTAATAATCTTTTCACCAGCCTGGTTTGAAAGTAACTCCTAAGTTGGCAGCCTCACCTAGCCTGCTGTGACATCGTCTGAGACGTGCCATGTTGAATTTCTAACTACTGTGACATCGTCCGAGGCACGCAGTGTGGGAACTTTAATCTATCGTTCATGAGGGGTCAACAGAATCTTTACCAAAATACAGGTTATCACCATAATATCCACGTATATTATTAATTAGCAACAATAGAACTGACTTTAATGGTTTTGAATTATTATGAGATGTAAAGTGAAGTGAAATGAAATGGTGTAAAAGTCACGCTTTTCATTCCCATTGCATATATCATGGTTGCAATATTCTGATACCGTCTGGCTCCACGGTTAAATGGTTAGCATGAGTTGGCCTTAGGTCTCGATTGGGTCAGGGATTTTAACTTTCCATGCTTAATTCCAATTCGGGGGGCTGTGTTTGTGTGTGTGTACATGCATGCCGACTTACGCATTAGGATTAATCATGCAGCAATTCGAAAGACCTGCACCCAGCTTATTATAATATTTACATGACAAAAAATGCCCAAATACAGTACCCATATTTTATTATTTTGCTTTCTGCCTATTTTTTATGTCACCTGCATTTATTGTTTTCCTGCACCCATCGTCACTTTCCCCCTCTCCATTGAAAAACGATGCACTGAGGTTTTACTGTATGCCAACATGACAGGGCTACAGTTTTCCATGAGGTCCTCGAGCTTTGTTCAACAGTAAAGGCCAGCACACACAGAAAGTTATGCTACACAACCAAATGAAGAAAACTCCTATGCTGAGCTATGCTAACCTAAGCAATGCCAAGCTAAATTTTACAGATCACCAAGGAATCAATTTTCATAGCTGTGGCTGGCTTCACGTATGCGCTCGATCACGATGAAACAATCATTACATATGTGTGGCTTTTGTGAATATATAATTTAACTGGCAAAGTTTTAATCCACCTACTCAACACTACACAATGGCTGTAATGCCTATGTATACATTACAATGTCAATTAAATTATATGTACTCTTAATTCAATACGGAACCAATAATGAAATTCATAACCTTGGATGATTTTGTGAATTACCTCAATACAGTAGCTATTATCTTGCTTAATTGTTTGCGTGCTTGTTAATTATCATGGAAGGCAGACGAAAGACAACTATTAGCAAGAAATAAATGAAACTCTGGAAATTTATTTAATATATCATTTACAGAGGTGCCAACCTTTGAAGTGGATTATTAGTAATGGCCCACCGCCCCCGAGAAAAAGTTAGAGTAAAGTCCAAAGCATGCTCCTTCCTTTTTGATAATGACACCACTTTTGCCCTTCCCTCTTGCAATCTATTTGAAAGTGTATCATATTACACAATAACATTTCCACACAACCTGTTAGTTTTCGAGAGACTTGAGCACACTGAATTAGAAACTTTTTCTCCTTTAAAAAAAAACTTCTTTCATAAAAGTAGGCCTTATTGGCAATTCATAGTGACTAAGAGATGTTCTCACAATAACTATTGTCTTCCTACCACTTTTCCCACACTGGAGTGGTCACAGGTACGAAGTGTTTCGCACATGTAAATTAGGCCTGGTTTTATGGCCAGATGCACTTTCTGGTGCCAACTCTATGTGGAGGGATTTGATAACTATTGCGTGTTTCTGTGGTTGTTGGTACTGCAGTCTGTTGTGAATATGAACAGTCACATGTTGGGACAAACAGCCAGTCCCAGAGCCATAGCAATTAACAATTTGCAGTTAAAACCTCTGGTCTGGCCAGAAATCAAACCCAGGCATGGCACTGCTATGTCTCCAGATGGGTATCCAGCAGTCAGGATGTGAGTGGCACCCACCATCCAGGAGTTTCACTGTTACCTGTGTATTCTTTTAAGTGAATTATTTTATGCAATCCTTTACCTGACTTTTAACTGAAATGTTACTAAATACTATAAACAATACTAATATCTATTTCTAATGACAACCCATTCAACCTTGGAACAATTAATCTCAGAAAACTGTCTAGTTCAATTTATGAGCTCTAATCCCAACAGAAAAAGCCAGTATTCAAACTTACTCAACTGGTGGATAGTCATCAATCTGACAGTCCTCTATTTCAAGTTCTTCTTTCACATTCTGTAAAAAATAAAATAAAAAATAATGTTTTAAATTCAGCAGTAAAATGATTAATAAAATGTAAGTATTTATGAAAATATTAAACTGGTAATAACTAACAGACATACATGGAAGATGAACTTTAAAATATTTCTTATTACTATAACACTGTAGAACTCCAACTACCCAAAGTAATAATGTATGGTAACATGCAGCATTAACCCATTAGTGGATACCGTCCGAAAAATTGGACGCCACAGAAAGTAAAATTGTGTCATATTTATGAAGGGTTTTAACCCCACGATACTTTCTTGTGCTTCAGAAAGGCTGTTGCTAACAAGAATCAAGAATACATGATTCCTTCTCCTTACCATTTATTGTTAAATCACACTTATTGTGAGCATGGCGGCAAGATAGTACAGAGTTTTGTGCATTGGTCACAATTTTTATTTATGGATTAACAAATATTTCCAATAATTGTAAACTTTGGTATGGACAGTATTTTTGACACTCCTATGAATCTATCGACACACAAAGATGTCAATGATGTCTTATTACTGATATGACAGAGGCTTGTAAATATAGCTGTCCTGAAAATCGGACGCTTTGCACAGGGAGTCCTACTGTCTCAGACATTTGTATTCTGTTACTAGTTTGATATGCGTTTGTGGGCAGGACCTAGTGTTTACAGTGCACTATGTCTTCTGGTATAAGATAGAGCAATTTTGTTACTTTTATTAATCTGTCTCTGTTTTATCCTTGGCTTTGGCAAAATGAAAGTGACTGAGGTATGAGCGATGCTAGTAATGCCATCCCTTATGCAGCCAGTCCCTGTTATGAATGGTGTGAAAGTGTTGCTCATAGGGTCAGTTGGTGCATGCATTTCAGTGGGCTTGGTAGACTGACATGTAATCACAACTCCTGGCTTGGTGAGGAAAGCAACTGGAAACTACCTCACTCCTCATTCCCTAGTATGCCTCTAAAGTGATGCATAGGCTATTTATGACAGCTGATAGCAGAGCTGTAGAGGATCCAACCAACCTTAGGGCTGAGGACTGAACATACACTAGTTTGATGGTGAGTGAAGTATTGGAAGCTTCGGAGGAAGAACCGACATTTGGAGAGGAGCAGCTTATCAAACCTTCTATTGACGGGTGTGAAACGGTTTATGATAATGACAGATGAGTATGACTAATCCAAATTACCTTAGTAGAAACCTACTTCTGAGTAAATGTGAAGGGCAAATTGCTTCAACACAGTATGAAAAAGGGAGGCTAGGTTCAGTGCTAGTCAAAATATTACTGAAAGTTTACAGATGGAACTGAAAGAACCAGAAAACCATGCAAAAGCAAACTCTCATGCGAAAATAGTCATACATAAGATTGGACCAGTTCTCCTGTTTCTGATATCCCTGATAAAAAATTCAAAAGCATTAGTAGGTCAAATTGTAACACAAAAGAAGCAACCCCAAAGTGGACAAGATCACAATCTACATCTCATTTAGTGACTGACTGTTTTCATGTCTCCCTTCCCCACTTCATGAGATGATGCAAAAAAGTGTGAAATTGTGATAAACTTCTTTCTCTGCCAGTGGCTATGGGACACCTTTCCACCTTTCCAATTGTACACAGCAATATAAAATGATAGGCTGAATCAAACAGGGGGCATACAATATTCTCTGACGACTACTTTACAATCCTGAAATTGGTAAGACATCTGGCTTCAAAGAGAATAAATGCAACAGGAACATATCAAGAAAACCAGACCCTGAAGTTCCCCCGTTCAAAGAAAGGCGGAGAGGTAAAAGAAGAAGAGGATGAAACGACTGCAGGAGTTTTGGTGGTGCGTTGCTGGTGCACTGGAATGACAACATTGTTGCCACTGCTGGTATGAACTACAAATAGATAGAGATGAGCGGTGCATCAAGGTGGTCCAGCGTAAAAAAAATTATGCAAAGAGTCTGTACCGCAATGAAAGCTGTTCAAGTCCTATAGTGGCATCCGAAGAGTGGATCTGCTTAACTCTCTTGGTGCCAGGCGGTAGTGCGAGCACCCGCCCTTTAAATTGCCAGAGACGATCTGGTCGGCCTTTAACAATTCAGTCGGAAGTTGCCAGAGCCGATTACATCGGCCGGCTTAAAATTCTGTGATATACATAATTTTGAGGCAACCTATAGTGACGTGCATACTTTTGTTACAACCTGTAGTAAAGGGGCTAAACGTTATTGTGTGCCTGGCCTTGCTTTGGCAGTTCTAAAAGGATGTTATACCTTTCACAAGAGTTGTTTCCTGTGTTTACAAATACCGCTAACCAATTAGTAAGAGATTGCTCCTTGCAGTGAGTGGATTTGTGACAGGAAAATGGCATGTTATTCACGTGATATTTTTTCAGCAGATATTGATGACAATAAATTAATGCCGTATTTGGAACAGTGCAAAGTTAACACGGGTGATTTATCAGATAGCGATAGCGAATTTAGTTCAGAGAGTAGCGACAAAATTATACCGGACACGTCCGCGGAATCACTGCAGCTAAAGAAGAGACGTTTAATTGTGTTTAACAGCACTAAAGCTACTCTGAATATGGTGGTAGATGAAACTAGTGATAACGAATATGATGATAATGTCTCTGGAGAACATTTTGTGGAAATTTGTCCCAATGAACCCGACAACATTCCTTAACCTCCTGTCTCCTTCAAGGAAGTTCTTGGATCTAAACATGCCCGACCGTCTGATTCTCCGCCCATATACTTCAATTTACTTTTCACTTACTCTCTGGTAAACCTTATAATCACATATAGTCTTCTATCATTACCTAAATGCCGGTCTCCGCGGGCCAAGTGTAGCGTGCCTGCCTCTTGCCCGAAGGTTATGGGTTCGATTCCCGCCCAGGTCAAGAATTTTTGCCTGGTCCTGAGGGTTGGTTCGAGGTTTACTCAATCTAAGTGACCCTAAGTGATTGCACTTGAGGAGATATCTGAGGTTGAGAGGGCGACCCCGGTCTGGAAAACCAAGAATAATTACTGAGAGGATCCGTCTCACTGACCATGATACACCTCGTAAACTGCAAGTAACGAACTGAGCAGCGGTCGCTTAGTAGATCAAAGCAAATCACGGCTTTAGTGCCATACTTTTCTTAATTTCGTAAATTCTGTTGTATTGAAAAATTATTTCTCTAATATATACTACAACCGAAAATGAAAAACTATTTTTTTTTCTGAAAACAAAAAACTATAATATCAACTACTATTTTTACTTATTTAATAATTCAAAATTATTTTAATACTGTGTTGTCTGCACGTAGAAAATTTGTTGTCAGTATTTGCCAAACATCGATACAAACACGCAAATTTTATCGGTGAGTAAAATTGTCTTGTTTTTACTAGTGACATATGTTTGAATTTTTAATTTTTACGTTTTTATTTTTCTCGTCCAAATTAGTTATTCTATAGAATTGTATTTAGAAATACATTATACATAATTACGTATATTCTTTTGTATCGTAAATTATTTTTTCAAAGTAGATATTGAGGGAGAAAGTGCGAAAATATTTTTCTCTTCCTAAAAATAAACGCTATCGACAACTGTAAATCAACAATAAAACGTCTTTGACTCTTTATATCACTCCAAACCAGTTTCTTATTCTACATAGTCATATAGAAAATTTCATGCCGGTATTTGCTATACACCGGTAGATATACACGAATTTTAAAATACATGTATTTCCACTGAAAACGGCCTGGCACTTTACAGTAGTAGAGTGGTGACAGAGCTCTGGCCTCTTCCAGCTGATGGGGAGCAGCCGACCAGATCGGCTCTTGGCTCCAAGAGGGCTAACCAGTTTGAATTTCACCTGAAATGCTTCTGTGGATATCACAACCAGTAAATACATAACCATAAATAGTGTATACATTATTGTGATAAGTCTTTAGTGGAAATTGTAGATCTGCTTTACATTGTAAATTGTAAATCGGACGTCCTGTGTAAATAAAACTATCACATGTGTGAATGTTCTGCTTGTTGGAACATGTTTCTGCAATTATTAAGAGTAGAAATGGGTAGATAAACTGAAATAAAATGCAAAAAATTCATTTTACGCACTAATAGGTTAAAGAACAAAAGTTTCATATATCTAGAGCGCAGCTGGACTGGTACGGGCAGTGTACAACGCCAGTATAAATGAAAATGTGAAGTTGGCATACCAGCAAAATATTACAGAACTGAACATAACCCGTTCTTCTTTATGAACTGAATGGCATACTTATTTTCTACCTCTTCACATACCTAGAATTAGTATTTAGCTTATGTGAGTTACAGCTATTCATAGATTCTCAAGTGAACTTCTATTTATTATACCGATTTATACATTCCAGAACAAAATCCCAGAAGATTATAACACACACACACACACACACATATATAAAGGCCCTAATTCACAGTTATACTGAGAAAATGAGAAGGTTTCAACAGGTGAAATTGGTACCAGTTATAGAACGTTATGTCTTCTTTACAAGAAGAAGACAATAAACTTCTCACAACCACAGAGTTGCCTGAGTACCACCAGTACCAGAAAGTGAACATTTCTTTTTTTTGCCATAATCTCTCCATCATTTACACTCTTCACTTTTCAGCTTTTTACTCAAACCCACTTATGCTACATTGCATTGATCACTTTCAGAATTTTTGGTCTTGCTGACACTTTTTATCAGATCTGCCACTATAACCACTACCACTAAACAATTCTTTACATTCTGACACTTCTGACTCCCTTTCACAAAAACTTCTGCTTAGAATTTCATAAATCACTGCACGCTAACAACCATCATCTACACGGCATGATTACAGCTACTCACTTTGTATGTGACTGGAACAGTGGGGATTCATTCACACTCAATGTTGAACAGAATGTGATCTAGTCAAGGCAATCAAACACAGGTTTTCTGACAAGAAAGTGCAGTAATTCCTGTTTCAAACAGTATACATGCTGCATCTTCTCTTGGCAGAGCACCTGAAGTACATCCTCAAATCTGATCAAGTTAACCAAGCTTTCTCACACAGCTGAGAGCTATTGGATTTGTTATGTCCGACATGCTATTGTGAGGCAGGGAGCCATGAGTATATACCAATGAGTTAAAACTGAAGTTATATGTTAGCTGGTTGAAAGCTTTACAATTAGCCTAAACCCTATCTCAGATATCCTGGGAGACAAAGTAAACTGTGGGAAATGAACTGGAACAACCTACCTTTCGTTAAAGAATTACAAATACTTTATATGTGTAAAGTAATGTTATTTCCATATAAGTGGTATGTATGTGACCTCATTCTGTCCATTTTCACCTCAAAAAGCTGTAAAGTTTTAATTGAAACTCATGCATAAAAATAGCCTTTGAAAGAGAGGTAGTGCCAACTGTGGAAGAGCCATTTTGACTTTCAGTGTAGGCTCACTTTGATTACATGCTACCTATGCGGGGAAGAGCTCTTGCTATATTGTTGTGTGACTGTCATTTGCCATACTAGTGTAGACATTATTGCAAGTTTCTTTCTTGTTAATATTTAGTAATACTAGTCAACATGGTTGACATTTCACCCGTTTTAATTAAGAATTGAAACTTAACAGCTTTTTTGAAGAAAAATGAAGCTAAACATGTACTATAGGCACTGCCTGACAAAAAACGTTGAAGCACCCAGAAGGAGAAGAGGAAACAAAATGAAACTTCACATGTTGAGAGGGCACGTGATGTCATTTCTGTGATTACAAAATAGAGCCAAATTTACAAAGAACTTGTCAGTATGACAGTGCACCTCCTCTGGCCAGGAAGCATGCACTGATTTGGTTGGGAAAGGTCTCACAAAACCTTTGTATCCTCTCTTAAGTTAAGCTGGTCAACAACAGTTGTACTGGGTCCTTGATATCCTGGATACTAGCATTTGGACAGAGTTGACATCCAAGCTGGCCCTCATGTGTTCTATCGGGGACAGATCTGGGGATCGTGCTGGCAACAGGAGTACCTCAACATCACACAGACAGTTCATAGAGACGCATGCTGTGTGTGGATGAGCGACACCCTCTTGAAAAATTGCACCAAGATACTATCGCATGAGAAGTAACATACGAGGACATAGCATTGTGCCATCAGAGTTCCTCCATCACTAACAGCCATGACTTGAAGTCACATCCAATGACTCCCCACATTGTGACGCCAGGAGTAACACCACTGTGCCCCTCGAAAACATTAGAAAAAATGGGACCTCTCCCCAGGTCGCAGCCATACATGCAGGCAATGGTCATCTAAGATGGTTCATCGCTAAACACAATGCGATGCCATTCATCAGCAGTCTATGCTTCCCAGTCACGGCACCACTCCGTTTGTGTTGTGGTGTTAACGGCAGCCTACGCACAGGGTAGTAATTCCCTAGTCCAGCTGCTGCTAGTTTCCCACCAATGGTGTAGGATGATGCAGAATATCTAAGAAGTTACCAGAACGACTAGAAGCAAATAGTGTCTTCATTCCCCCCCCTGATCTCGGGTGAGTTAGTGGCTAAAATTCCAGTTAGTAATCTGGAGGATATGGGCAACTGTCAAACGTGTTTGTATTCCTGGTAGTTAAGTTAGTACACGAGATGTGCTGCGTGAGGTAGGTCCAACCCTGTATGTGCTCCTATCAAAACATGAATACAGTGTAAGTAAGGTTGGTTGTGTGTGATACTAAGCAGTGAGAGTGTTATAAGTTATCATTAAATAATAACCCAGTGTCTGCCAGGATCCAATGTGAGCCAATACTGTGAGAATCATAATACTGCCTTGATCTGATGAAATCTAATCCCACACAGGCCAGTTTTGAAATGTAGTTTGTTCAGGTTAATACAGCAGATGTCTCGCATATGCATGTTGGCTGATCCCCGGAATCTCTAGCTACAACTACAAACCATTTTCTCCCTAACAACATTCTAATTTTCATTTCTTTGTGAGGTTGGTAGGCAGTGGCCATGTCACGTTGATAGCTGACACAGATCATTTACTGAAAGGTAAAAAGTGGCAGGGAGGGATACAGTTTGATGGAAATATAGTAAGCAGTCTGGCCTATGCTGATGATTTTGTCTCAATGGCAGACTGCAATCTAACATCCAGGAATGTGAAAAGAAGTGTTGTGAGTATGATATAAAAATTAGCATTTCCAAGACCAAAGTGATGTCAGTAGGGAAGAAATCTAAGAGGATTGAATGTCAAGTCGAGAATAAAAACTTTGTAATCAGGATGTGCATTCTCCCTAGACAGAGATATAGTAAGTGAAATTCGATTCAAGATGCAGCAAAGCAAATGCAGTGAGCTCACAAATAGGATCAATAGTGTTCTATACGAAAGAAGTCAGACAAAACTGTCTTCATATTTGACTGTCTTGAGACCGATTTTGCTGTATGAGAGTGAAAGCAGGGTTAATTCAAGATTAATAAAAAATCAGAAGTAACAGACATGAAAATAACAAGGATGATTGCAGGTATGAGGTATAAACAGGTGAAAAGAAGGCAGGAAGTTACTCATCGTCGCCATAAGACCTATCTGTGTCGGTGCGACGTAAAGCAACTAGCAAAAAAAAAAAAAAACAAAAAAAAAACAAAACAAGGAAGTTACTCAAAATGAGATAAAGGTTAAGTTAGGAATGACCTCAATGGATGAAGCAGTATGATTAAACTGGCTTTGGTGGTAATGTGAGGTGAACAGATGGGGATAGGCTACAAGGAAAATCATGCATTCAGCCTTGGAGGGTAAGAGAAGCAGAGGGAGACAGGGTGATGATGGGTAGATTCAGTTTTAATGATATAAAGATAAGAAGTGTGGAATTAAATAGGTCACCAGTAGAGAATTGCAGAGGTGATTAGTTAATTCAGAGAGGCTTACAGACTGAACATTGCAAGGCACAACAGCCTACATTCCAGAGATCACGGGTTTGAACTCTACTATCGGTAGACCCAAAGATGGTTTTCCAGACCAAGCCTTTTTCCATCAGATTATCATGATATGACACTTTTGTTCAATTGATCCACAGTGAAAACCATTCAAGCACTTCTTATGTACTCCAAAGAACTATATCAAGACATCCAGCAGATATTTAATCACATTGTTTCACATTAATCAAACACAAAACAGGCAAATACCATAAGTCATGTGTTAAGAAGTAACTTTTCAATTGTATGATTCTACACCAACTGTTTTCAACCATAAGCCAAGATTGTGAAAACTTTATTTCATGTTTCTAGAATTGAACTTTGACATAATTTCTCAACTCGACGATATGTAGTAATCAAGATTGTGAATTTTAATCTTCAGGTTTTTACAACAGAACTCAAATTTTAACATTAATTTGATGTATATATTCATGTCTTTGACTAGTCAGTTTTATGGTTGTCATGGATGAAGATGACCCCAGTGGAGGTTGAGAGTAGTACCGTAATGTTTTAAGCATTTACATTATTAATAAAAGTGTACTGAATAGGTGGAACTCTTTCTTTTCTCTATTTGAAGACCTGTCTGTATCGGTTTGATGTAAAACAAACAGGGAAAAAAAAAAAAAATGCAGGTATGTACAAGTAATTTACATCTTAAAGGGCAGAATTTAATATATTAAATCCCACAATAGGTTGCCCATGAGTGGAATTGAATATGTTAAATGGTCAGAGATCCCGCAACACTGGCGCACGTAATATTAAAAAGAACTCAACAGATGGCACTAAATTACACTTGTAAGTCTGGTTGAAGGGGGAATCCTCGAATAGAGTTGTGTTATCTTCTTGCTAGCTTTTTACAAGCTGTGAGAGACTACCATGTCAGTTGAGCATGCGTCGCGAGTTTTGAGACTGGCTTTTCATGATTTATATAGCTAGTTTGCAATATTGTTAGAAAGTCAGTGAGCAACAGGTTGCCTCAATTTTGGACTCTATGGACGTAGAAGAACTGATTTTTATTTGAAGAGTCCAAAGACAGAAATTTAAGTAGTGAGCTTTTTTTTTTTTTGCTAGGGGTTTTACGTCGCACCGACACAGATAGGTCTTATGGCGACGATGGGATAGGAAAGGCCTAGGAGTTGGAAGGAAGCGGCCGCGGCCTTAATTAAGGTACAGCCCCAGCATTTGCCTGGTGTGAAAATGGGAAACCACGGAAAACCATCTTCAGGGCTGCCGATAGTGGGATTCGAACCTACTATCTCCCGGATGCAAGCTCACAGCCTCTACGCGCACGGCCAACTCACCCGGTAAGTAGTGAGCATTCCCAGTGCAAGAGCGACTCAAGTGCCCCAGAGAACGAAACAACTGACATGAGTAACATGTACCCAGGACCTTCAAGCACCAATCAGATACATAACATTAATCCAGGACTAATTTTACATTCATATTTCGACATGCTGACCGAGCGACTTTCCACTATTTTATGGTACTGAAATTTTGACATAATTCTCCAGGAAAGGGTAATTCAGGGAAATCAATGGAAACAACAGGCAACACCTCCAACTAGAAGATGTAGAATCAAAGACTGGTCATTTCCAATACTACCTGATATAAGGAATTTGATGGGCATAAAGCTTATTTGTGAACTTTAAATAAAGGTAAATTTACGAATATTTTAGAAAACATTCATACTGAGATTGATCAAAAACAAAACCCTAGTCAGAATGTAAATGAAATGAAATAACTGAGAATATAAATATATTGTCGGAAGAGGCTTCCAATCTATATTAATGTAGGAAGGCCATCAAAAAGGATCCAGAGAAACGTCCCATATGTCTCCCTCCTGTCGGCTTCACTCCTCATAATGTTTCCCCTACTTTATCCTCCATTTGCCCTGTTTCGCCTCACGCTCCTCTCATAGCCATACACATATATACTCAATCAGCTGATGACGTAAGGGAAGAAGTAAACACAGCAGGACCGGCCAGGAGGTAAGCATTTTCATTGTTCCTTTGACACTTCACCACTGTATTTTTACAAAGTTTTTCTTTATTTCTTATTTTTTTAAACAATTTTCATTTCTCTCATTACAGACTCTCTTCAACATCTCAAAGCTTTATAACAAAAAACTTAACCTCAATTTTGGTTATTATTGTATTTTAAATTTTCAGTCCATCCTAGAGATATTAACCCTTTCCGCTCATGTGTCGACCTGAGGTCGACAGCCGTCACTCAGCGTTATAGCTCGTGTGTCGACCCTGAGTCGACACAATGTTTCGCCGCTCGTTGCTAGGTTACCTGGAATGCCAGGGCTTTTGTACTTCATTTCGTAAGTGCTGGTCCCTTCCGGAAACCGAAAGAAACCAAATAGGTGTGTTTTAGTTTCTCTTTGCTTGGCAAAATTGCTCCGTTTTTTCCTTGACAATGGAAAGCAGTTGCGTGAAGCAACATGGCGGCGCACAGTCTGACCGAAGCTGAGATTCTTGCGTCTATTTAGGCTGATTGTTTTATAATGACCATGAAAGTGATGAAAATTTTAAATCTGGCGATGAAAGTGATGTATCTATTAGTGATTCAAATGATGATATTGATATCAGCGTCGCAAGAAATCATGGAGGAGGCGACAGTATATTGACTCGTCCCGGTTCCAGTCATACAGTGCTGACTTCAAACATACCTTGGAGATCGTGGAGAACGGGAGATGCAGGATTACCCAAATTTCCTTACAGATTAGTCAGTGTATTCATAAACTGTGACAATAGACTTAAAATAGAACTAGAGTACTGGTAGCTATTTTTTACTGATCAGTTGACCTCTATTGTCCATGAGACAAACAAATTTGCCAAAATGAAATTACAGCAAAAATACTCCACTTCAGAAGAGATCTATCTGGTTTTCTCGGAAAGCTGACAATAGAAGAGCTGAAGGCATTTATTGGTACAATTATCAACATGGGGATGAACAGTAAGGCAGAAATGCAGGATTATTTTAGTGCAGACTGGTTGGATAAGCAAGCAGGGCTCCATCCAAGCATTTGCTTTGAACGCTTCCACAGACTCAAGACATACCGTTAAGAAAGTGAAAAACATGATTTTGTGTCATATAAATACCATACATTCATTAATTTTGTAGTTTCTTCATGTATATATTGTTACAACCAGTACTTAACACCAGGTTATAAAATATGAAGAATGCTGACAGAAATAAATGCGAGTTGGGAGAAATCAGGATGTACAAATAATTTGAGTGGAAAGGGTTAAAAGAAAATGCTTCTCCAGCTTTTGAAGAAGGAAGATCCCTTACATCAGATTTTTTAACTCAAACTTGAACATTGACTTGTTGATGTTTTAACTCAACATGGAGGAACATTTTATCTCATCATTATCATTATCATCATCATCATTAAATGTTTTTTATTTTGTTTATGACAGTTTTTGTATCCTTTTTAGCTGAAGATGTTCCACATTAGGAATGAAACATGTACATTTTTAAATAATGTAATTAGATTTTAAGCTGGATTATGTTGCATTATTACATAGACTAGTAGTAAAAAACAAGCAGGTATTGGAAGGTGGGATTCTCCATTCAACCTAACCTCAGTTGAGTTGACGCCAACATGGGACAAAAAATGAGATTTATAAACTTTTGCCTTTTTGAGCTAACATGTTGTCATGAAAAAATTTGATAATATCCTACGGACCTTTGCAATGGAGTATATTCAATATTCAGGGTAAGTAATTAATATTACGTACACATGCATGTTTGTAGTTAATGTTCAATAATTCTGGATGAGTTTTAACTTGCCATAATTTTGTCCAGGTACAAACATAGAATGCTTCCACTCGTGTAGTGTTAAACACTTTCCTCTCAAGGAAATATTGTCTACTTTATGCACCAGTTGCATAAATACCTATTACATATGTATCTACACTGTTTCCCTGAAACACAATTATTCAACTTTTGAATAATCCTCACTTTACCTTTAACTGATAACACTACTTGCTTGTTGATATTCACTCACAACCCATAATAGCAGCAGAATGTTACAGTGGAATGCTGGACATTCGTTAGTGTACTGAACTACCGCTGTTCTGGTAAGAAATAATAGTGGAGGGGAGAGGAGTGCATAGGTCATTGTGCTGCCATGAAAATCAGTCAAGACATTAGGTGATCCAGATAACTGGAGTTCTACTGTATAGGGAGATTCCTTTTTAAGAGTTTATGCTCTCCATAGAGGAGTCCCTTCGAGCTCTGGCAAATTACATTTAAATTTTTGAACTTCATCAAACAAGTTCCTTATGACAGACCATAGAGTAAAATACTTCATCATACATTATATGATACAGTAAAACCCACAGTAAATATTGTAGTAAACAAATAAAATAATTTTTTTGTATAGTGCCATGCAAATTAATCAGAGCATAAGGAAGACAATGCAAAGACTTAGTTTCATGTACAATGTAACTCTGTGACTAGACTAGTACTGAATAGAACATGGGAGGATTCCAGTATGGATTCAGGAGAGGAAGCAGGGTAGGAGATGCAATTGGATGTCTATGGGTAATTGCAGGAAGAATTTGCAGATGCATTGGAACTGTAGGTATGTTTCCTAGACTAGGAGAAAGAATTTGACATAACAGATTGATGTATAGTAATGATGATACTGAAAAAAAAAAAATCCATTGAAAGAAAGAGAAGATTGAAACAGGAGCTTTACACAGGGCAGAAAGTGGTAGTCAGAGTAAACAAAGATTATGAAATGGAAGCCGGGTGATGTGGAATGGCAGCTATAGAGAAGAAGTAAGGAGCAGGATAGGTATGGGGAAAGTACTGTAGCTTTTGGAAGATTTTTCCCTGCCTTTTTTTTTTTTTACAAGTTGCTTCACGTTGCACCGATACTGATACGTCTTATGGCGACGATGGGACAGGAAAGGGCTAGGAGTGAGAAGCAAGCAACCATGGCTTTAAATAAGGTACAGCCCCAGGACTTGCCTGGTGTGAAAATAGGAAGCTGCGGAAAACCATCTTCAGAGCAGCCGACAGAGGGGTTTGAATCTGCTATCTCCCGAATACTGGCCGCATTTAAGTGACTGCAGCTATCCAGCTCTGTTTTGGAAGAGTGAAAGGGATTCTGATCACTAGAGCAATACCAGTCAACATGAGGAAGAGGTTTGCAAAATGTTTTATTTGGAGTGCAGTGATGTAGCCTATAGAAGCAAAACACGGACACTTAAGGGGAAAAAAGGTGCTGTATCTTGAGAGTCTTGAAATGTGGGTATGGTGAAAGACAGAGAAGATAAAATGGATAGACAAAGTGAGAAACAAAGTACTCAAGAAGACAGGAGAGGAGAGGAATCTAATGGGCACTATCAAGAAGAGGAAATGATCGTGGCTTGGGCATGCCCTGAGGAGGGATTACGGAATGCTGACAGACATCACGGGAGGATGAGGAATGATACATTTCCTAGAACGGGAAATATGTCAGAATAATAATAATAATAATAATAATAATATGAATATAACACGATAACCTCAGAACTCATTGAAAGTACAACACATAAAAATAACTTTTACTAAAACAACCATTACACAGAGCAATTGCTATTTAAGAACCAAGCATACAATGCATAGGAACCACATGACCTAAGTATGAGCAATGTGTAGCACACTGTTGCCAACCACAGGAAAAAATACAAAACAGTAATCTTGATTCATTAATTTGCATAGTTCTGTAGAATTGACACACGTAGCAACAAAACTGAAGATCAACTTACCTTATACGAATCCTCTTGGTCTTCTTGCTTACAAGAGACAAAAGTGAACTGAACTTCCTTGCCAGAGCTATCATCATCCTGAAGAAAAGTAAAAGAGAGATGGTGATAATTTTAGGATATGACAGTGGCCAGAAATACTTTCATAAAACAACCTTATAGTATGTTTATTCAGCCCATGGTTCTTAGTGCCATGGCTGCCAGAGGACATGTTCGACTCGGCTTTATATTTGATGCCCATGGGCAACCTGCACATTTGGATGATGATGATGATGATGATGATGACAATGAGGCAGCAAGAGAGGGTGTCGTCGCATAGCCCACCCCAATCAAATAGCGCCAAGGGGTCTGTTCATACTCCTCTGATGAAAGAATCACCAGCCACAGCGTCATATGAACACCGCGGAGAGGTTTGGAACTGAATCCAGAATTTTGATATGCAATCTAGTGGTTAGAAATTCTATACCACCACCCCCTAGCAACATTCTGATGGTGAAATATTTTCCAACAACGAACTCAAACGAGGTGACCAGAGTGTCAGCCAACAGGCAAAAACCCCATATAATCCCTCCCACGTAACAGCTGCGAGACAGTAATTCCAGTAAGCAGATAGACGGAGAATAATGTAGGCTAGTCATAACAAAATTTCACAGAGTGCTTGAGACAACTGATCTCAAAAGTAAAAATACAGTAGAAGTCCACTATAGCAAGTAAGGTATATAATAAGAACCCTGTTATAATGCCAGTTATTGTCTGTCCCTTCAGAATTCTTATATTAAAATCTGCATTGTCCTTCGATTACAGCGAGAGTACTATCACTTACGCATCTGTTATTATGGGTGATTAAGCTGCACGTTTGTTTCTGGTACCAATATTTATGCATTATGTTGCATGCGATCGATCATCTTTGGTATTGTTTCTCTGCTATGTCTGTCCACTAGTGAGGTCTCTCGTCGACATTCGAAGGCGATGTTGGAGTCAATTAGCAATACCTGTCAACTGCCGTTCTGTAAAGAAAATCAGAAATGAAAGACGACAATATGTTTTCGTAATAAATACGTAAATAACATCGTCGATTACAGTTAACTCGTTAGAAATAAAGGATAGGTAAACGATTGCTTAACTTTAATACTCTACACTGAAATTAAGTAAGAATGCAATACACCTCAAGATATGGCAGAGTGCAGAGCAGAGGTTAGTTTATATTTTCTTGCATCTGGTTAAATTTCAGTAAGGCTATTCCCATGTAAATTTATAGCGAGATGTTATCAATTCACAACTGGCGCTTGAAATATATTTTCATGATACCTATGATATGGTCAAGTTAGATTAGGTGATGCTGTTTGAATAAGAAAACTGAAAAATTTGCCACGAAATGCGATCAATCATCGAACAGTATCTTTTTATGGTTATGTATACTAGCGAGGTCTCTGGTCGACATTTGAAGGCGATATTGGAGTCGATTAGTAATACCCGTCCACTGCTGTTCTCTAAAAGGAAATTCATAATGAAAGTGGACAACACATTTTCATAATAAATGTGTAAATGACATGGCCGATAGGAGTTGTTAACTCGTTAGAAATAAAGGCTGAAGCTAACGATTGCTTAATTTTAATGTTATATACTTGAAATATGTTTACATGATGTACATACGGTTAGGTTAGATTAGGTGATGCTGTTTGAAGAACAAAACTGAAATCCTCCGGAGTGATGCTATAATTTTTTCGGAATGAAATGAAACACTTTTTCACATAGTATCGGATTTCAAAAGATAACAAACGAATAAGCCATGGTGTGGATATCATCCGTGAAAATGCAAGTTTTGAACAAACTGATTGCAGTTTCATATGGAGTTTAATGTGAATGGATTTTCCCTCAACTTTTATGAAAAATCGGATATAGCGGCAATCCGTTATAGTGAGTAAATATTTCGCCGTTGTGACTTCTTACTATAATGGACCACTATTTTAACTAACATATTTATGCTCCAGCCTCATGGACACAGAAACCTTCTCACTCAAATTCAACAGCACTTCAAAGTTAACAACTAGACGTCATATATAGTAAGACAGAAACTGAAAAAGAGCAAGTGACAAAATTCCCAGCCCGTGCACGACAGTCACACAGCTTCGTTTGACGTACACTGTCCATACCTCTCAGTTGATTTCATTCAGTGTCCCGTGCCGATATCCAGTCAATCTCTCCCAGCTGCTCCAGACACAACGTCCAATACACAGAAGCTAGCCTAAGAGACTCAACTCTTTGGTGGCAAGCAGGCATAGCGAACACTCAGTTCCACAAACTGCCTCCTCAACTCAGACTGTCACTGTCCACAGCAGGACTCACTCACACTGAACTCTCTACTGAACTCCAACTGAACCTGCACACTGAATGAGCTCAGCGGAATCATCCAATCTCAAATGGCCTGTCTTTTATAACGGGGCCAGCCAATCTGGACGTTTTGAGAAAGGAAAGGCTTCCAGAGTCCTCTTGAAAGCGAACAGTCTGAGCACATTGACCAGACAATGCCTGAGGCCTCCAATGAGGTAACACGGTAATGGAAATGGCGGTGGCTGAAGTGTTGGCCAACGTGCACTTGGTGCAGGACTGAATTGCTCTCCGTTAGGGTGTACATACAAAATGGTAAATATGCCCCAATATGAATCAAAAAATGTTTCAAATACAGAATTACTACAAGGAACAAGAACTGTGTGAGAAATATTAAGAGTGATAAAATATGGGATATATAACATTTAGGATGCATTATGTGAGGAAACAAATAACTCCTTTTACAGCCAGTCAGGAGGCCAAGGAATCGTTGGTCAGAAATCAAAGGTCATCAAGACAAATGCTAAGTGAGAGGCATAAGAGGAACAGAAACTATACTTTGACAGGAACAGGTGGTCAGCACTTAAACGCTACACCCGGGAAACTGGAGCTGGAAAATGACAAGAAAATCAAAGGTTGCCTGCCATAGAGTCAGACACAGAAGGAAGACATGGCTAAGTTATTTTGAGGAATGGACAACCACTTGTAATGCCCTGCATCTTTTTCACCTGGCATAAGAGCGAAAGGCCTTTGCGACTGGCAACATCAGGTACACCAGGCAAGGCACATAGAAGATAATTTTATTTACGGACAGAATGTATACAAAATGCATGTTATATATTTACAGTTAGATTGGGCAACTTTCCTCTGCAATAAAGGACACCTGCCAGTGGTGGGAAAATTATTAAGTCCCTCAGATGTCTATAAACATGTTATTTTACTGCAAATACAAACAATCCTTAAAAGTGCAACATTGGCTTTAGAAACTGAAATTATTCATTGCATATACATTCTAAAATCTGACATCAGTGGACTATCTGAAATTCTTACCAAAGAAAAAGTCTCCTCGGTTTCCTGTACAGCTTCAGGCTCAGTCTTGACAGCTTCTATACGTTTCATGGTATCTTACTCGCACAACTGATGACTGGTCCATGGAAAGTATAACAAGGGAGTAAACCCTGCAAGGAAATAGCAACATGGCTGTTCTGAAGAAACTCCAAGCTATAGGGTCAATAACAGACAGGTTTAGGGAAATTAGAGGTAATCTCTTTTACCTAAAATATATCACAACATATTAATACCTTCACTGCCAAAATCTGTCATTCAGTGAATATAAGAAAAAACACACTTGAGTAATAACAACTTCACTGCAGATTTTTGTGGTATAATGATCTTGTTGGACAATCTGAGAGTCTTTTATTGATCCATATATCCAGTTATCTTCAGTACTTCTCTCCTGGGACAAGAAGTCTTCAAGCTGTGAGTGCATTACTAACACTACGTTTAGAAAGACGTCATCTAATTAGCCAGTGGGGAACTCAAGTGTGTAGACATACACTAGCGTCAAAAAGTTTAAACTCACTTTAAGAAGATCTACTTCCAGCATGTAAGAGATATTTCAGATAACATATTGTTACCAGCCAGCTCTGTTGTGGCCCCTTTTGGTAGTTCCTGAAAGGGACTAGGGAGTCAGCCGACTGCGAAGCTTCCAGCCAGCCTGGAGGACATGGCTGGACTTCCGCTGTGTTGTTCTCTTTACCTGGTTTCCTCACGCGTTTCTGCGAGGTGCAGTGAGAATGTTACGTCTCTAACCACATTGTGAATATTCAGGTACACATTACCCAACCTACGAAAAGGAGGCTAGCTGCGAATAATCAGTACTGAACTCTGTGTTGGTATCAGAGTTAAACTCGGTGGTTGGGCTGAGGGCGACAGCATTGTGGGCTGTTGCCAGTGTCCCACCAGAGTCAGAATGAGGAATGGTTGTTGTTGTTGGACAGTTGTCAGTGTTTCGCTGGATTAAGTGTATCGTTAGAGATGGAACAAAATACTGTGTGTACTGCCTTAGAATACTATGTGTGTGTGTACTCTGTGGACTGAGGATCATCACAGAGACCACGACTGGAGCAAGAAGACTCACAAAATACTCTTGTACAGTAATAAAAAGCAGACTGAAGCAAGCTTGCTGTAATATGTGTCAGAGTTCATCAGAACATGTATTGGATTCATCTTTGAAAATTTAGGCAACATCAATGCTCTGTTTAGCATTACCTTAAATCCCCAGTTTATGAGGTTTAGTAAAAGCAAGGTAAATAAATAAAACAATTCACATAAACCTATATGCAGACCACCCACACAGCCACAATAATTAACACAGAAACCACAAGAAAGAATGTCAAGCAAGATAGGGCAAGCGACGTAAATTGAGATCCACACATCACGAAGCAAAGGCAAGGGCCTGCGCAGAAAATAAAAAATGGACCCTGGCTGACTAAAGGAAAGCACCCAAGGTTACCATGTTGTATCACAAAAATAAAAGGGCATTGTATAAAGAATCACTCATGGTTTGGCTCCCTATTTTCATAAATAAGTTCTTGAGATGTGGAGTGAGTAAACACATTTCACTGAATAAAGTTTCTGAGATGGGCCAAATTAATTTTGTAGTTCGTTGTTTCAATACTGATACTAATGAGGTATGCAATTCTCATATTGATTCTGTGTTTCTTGGTCACTCTACCTCCTAGGATTTGTTAAATGGTTTTTTGCAAGCACTGCAAGGACTCAATCTAAAAAACTCTTAAAAATTTCAATGGATTGTCCATATGTTAATAAAAAGTTCCTTCAGGATATTGGTAATTTATTAAACGATGATCCAGATGCTCCTAGTTTGGTGAACATTGGACCTTGTGACCTGCATACTGTGCATTATTCATATAAAATGCCAGTAAAAGAAACCCACTGGAATATTGCAGAGTTTCTTCGTGCTCTTCACTTCCTGTTTTGTCCAGCTTGTTGGCTGAATGATCAGTTTACTGGCCTTCGGTTCAGAGGGTCCCGGGTTTGATTCCTGGCCAGGTCAGGAATTTTAACCTTAATTGGTTCATGTGTGTTTTCCATACAGGTAGACACCCTGCATACTTCATCTCA
This sequence comes from Anabrus simplex, assembly GCF_040414725.1. NCBI lineage: Eukaryota > Metazoa > Arthropoda > Insecta > Orthoptera > Tettigoniidae > Anabrus > Anabrus simplex. Next base: position 16,611,546 of record NC_090265.1, on the reverse strand, counting down.
TCATGATAATTCCCTGTAGTTTGGTTGCGTTTGAAAATCAACAAAGCATTTGGAATGAAACCTGCATCTGAACCGGCATGTACCACTATTAATCCTTGCCCTTTTGAGATAGCTGACTTCAGTCCATGAAGAGTACTGTCACTCCAAGCACTTGACTTGGTGTGCGAACTATGCAAATATGTCTCATCAGTGTAAAAAATAGGCTACCCTCTTGTTGGTACTGCTTTATTCTTTGTATGTACTGCACACATAGGAGCCTTATGTCAGACTTCTCCGTAAGTATTCTACACATGTCTTATCCTCCTCCATTAAAAACCTAGATCTTTTTAAGCATTGGTCTCTCGCCTTCAATTTTGTGAAAATTGTGAATCGTACGCCTGACCGCTCATTTCTCAAAATCGTCTAATTCACACTTCTTGACAGACTTTGGTCTTCTCTTTCCAGGCACTGAATACACTTCACCCCTTTTGATCTTCTTCGCGTCTCGCATTACATTCCGCACGGACCTTTCCGACACACCCGCTGCTTCGGCCACTTTATTTTGAATAGCACGTAAGTTTACAGTGGGGTGTGTTTCCTTTTTCATGAATTCATACACATTACAAATAACTTCTCTAGTTTGACTGTGTAAAGTTTTAGCACTCCGTAATTTAGAATGAAATGGGGGCATTGCTACATACATTGAATATCATACTACAACAAATTCACTTTCAGCTATGAAATATAAATAAAATATTAATAATACACACACGCTTTTTGCTTCTTTTCAATATACACTTGACAAAGAGATGTACACTGTGCTTCTCAGTGAGCGGTTGAAGTAACAATGAGCCTGATAATCAGCATTTTGGTGACACACAAGAGCCCCGCAATGAGCTTAAACTTTGCCAGCAGATATTGGTCCCTGCACATGTTTGAGTTTCGGCAAGCTCTTCTTGCAGGACCTATACCAACTGATGAGCCCAACTTAGCACACCAGGGTGAAACGCCGGCAACCAGGAATCAGTTAACTGGAAAATTTATATTGTCCAGCAATGGACCATTTATATTGGTATTATAAATTTACTCATTCCAAACAAATATTTCAGGTTCCCTATGGAAATCAATATCTATATCATCAAATGGCCAGGTAAGCATCAATTTTTGGTAGTGAGATGTCTCTCATAGTGCACTGGCACTGCCAGTGGTTCGAAGTATTCTACACAGTGGCCTCCACAGTACGCACTAGTCATGCGTCTTGGTGGGTGTGGTATTTACCAACTGATGAGCCCAACTAAGTACACTGGGGTGAAATGCTGGCAACAAGGAATGAGTTAGCTGGAAAATTTATCATGTCCAATAACGGACCATTTATACTGGTATTACAAGTGGTATGTTCCGAGCTGTCAGTGGAAAGGTGGTGTGGAATGACATTAGTAGATGAATAACTTTGAGTGGTGTCTTTAAAAGTAGGAAAGATCACAATATGATGATAAAGTTGGAATTCATGAGGAAAATTTGGGGCTAACATTCATTTATAAAAAGGGGAGTTGGGGATTAGAATAATTTACCGAAGGGGATGTTCAATAAATTTCCAATTTCTTTGCAATCACTTAAGAAATGCCTAGGAAAACAACATCTAGGCAATCTGCCACCTGGGTGACTGCCCTAAATGCTGATCGGCAGTGATTGATTGAATGACTCCCAAAACTATCTCTACTGATTTTTTCTGCGACCAGAATGAAATGCAATGAGTAAGAAAGGCACATAAATCTTCTAATTAAGAACCTGTTAAATTGACCATCTGGGAACTCCACTTGATTATTTTACTGATTTATTGAAACTGAGGTTGGTATTGTCAGTCTTCCTACTTATCAAATAGGGCTGATGACCTAGATGTTAGGCCCCTTTAAACAACAAACATCATCATCATCAATTATCAAATAGCAGAAATTTGTGAAAGGTGCTTAAAGGTTCCATCTGTGTTAATACACCAGTTAAGGGAAAGGCTTCCAGAAAATATGCAACTTCCAGATCAAATGAAGTTCTTTTCACCTGGTGAAGCACTTCAGAAAGTTAGAAAAGAAAAGAAATAACTATCAGCAATCAGTGATTGTGCAATTCTCTTTTGAAGTCTTGCTGAGTTATCTAATGATGAAAGCCACTGGAAATGTCTAAATTATTATAATATGTGGGTGAATGGCAATGCAACTGAAAAGTTCTTGTGTGCGACCTTCAATTATTAAGTTTCCATTGGGAGAAACTCTTTTCATTACCTAGCATCATTTGCAACATCGATGTTAACACTCCCACATTCTAATAAGGTAGGTACCTACATAGAATGAATGTTGAATGCCACAAACATAGTTAGAAAACAATGAAACAAAATGTAACTTTCTTTGTTGTCAGGAATTCCAACAATTTGGTTTGGCCAAAAGAGAGCTGACATAAAATGTTACAAGTACCAATAACAATATAGGAATAATGTGAGTAAACCTAGCACAAGTAAACTTGGACTCTCAACTTCAAGTTCCATTGAAATAGTGTTCAAAGCTCTGAATGATGATAATGATCAGCGTTGCCAACGTTTATTTTCAAGATCTGCTAAATACTACTTAAATTCCTCTAAAATTCCACCAAGAAATCCAATCTCAAATAATGAGCAATAATAACAATAATAATAAAAGTAACAATAAAGTAAAACCGGGCAAGTTCGCTGTGCGGTTAGGAGCGCACGGCTGTGAGCTAGCATCCGGGAGATAGTGGGTTTGAACCCCACTGTTGGCAGCCCTAAATATGGTTTTCCGTGGTTTCCCTTTTTTACACCAGGCAAATGTAATGAATTAAGGCCACGGCCGTTTCCTTCCCATTCCTAGGCCTTTCCTGTACCATCGTCGCCATAAGACCTATCTATATCGGTGCGACATAAAGCAAATACCAAATAGCAACAACCAAAAAAAGTAAATGTCTGCACTCACCTGATCTGTGAGTTTCACTGGGATTAACCCCCTGCCAGTGAGCCAGTGAGCTAAAACTTGTTGGCATTCTACTGTCGGGTGCAAACTAGGTGAATCCTCTACTTAAAGGGCCACACACAGAGCAGGCCAGTTCATTAAATGGTCTTCCTTCACAGCATAAATATAAATGCTACTCTCTCACAGTTTCATTATCTGTCGTCATTCGTCAACTAAGAGTTAAGTACCCTTTCCCAACGCATTACAAATTTATGATACCATGACCTCCTAAAATCACATCCAAATAAAATGTTTTCCTCATGTCACTGCTAGCTCCTGACAAGAAATACGGAATAGCTCGGAGACAAACTGGAGTACAAATTTAAAAAAACATAAAATGCATACAACACTAAATTCCATTATAATAAACCCAGAATTCTGCCAAAAATCCGCTGTCTGTTAAATGATATACGGTATTTCTCCACCGACAGTCTTCTAATTCCGCCAAATTTAGCAGAGAATCTGCTAAGTTGGCAACACTGATAATGAGGAGGATGATGATGATGATGAGGAGGATGATGATGACGATGAGATTAAATATAACTTGATATCATTAGCATTATAATTTATCATTCATAACAGTAAGAAACATGTCATTCCATATGTTGTCAATATGACACATCATTTTTGCACCAGAGTACCGATCAGCCCTTTAGCAGTGATTTCTGGCTCTTTTCCTCTTTTTAGTAACATTTAAGGCTGTTCACTTCTGACTGGCAACACTGGAGACAATCGCATAATTGTCATCACAGCCTGCGAACAACAACACAGAAAATGGTCACATTTCTCAGGTTTGAACAGTCTCAGATTTAATTCTTCTATATAAAAAAAAATTAAGGGCATGTTGGTGGATCCCTGTCAAGCAGAAAGGAAGGATATCCCATCTACGCTACTTGACGTACTGTTTTGTGTAATCTTCCTATGTTTCTTCCAGGCGCGAGTGGTCAGTGGATGCACGCCAGAACCCTAGTATATTCCTATTGATTCTAGTTCCTTCAGTCGATTCTCTCTTAAATAATAATTCGTGTGGCTATTTGTAGCCGAGTGCAGCCCTTGTAAGGCAGACCCTCCGATGAGGGTGGGTGGCATCTGCCATATGTAGGTAACTGCATGTTATTATGGTGGAGGATAGTGTTATGTGTGGTGTGTGAGTTGCAGGGATGTTGGGGACAGCACAAACACCCAGCCCCCGGGCCATTGGAAGTAATCAATGAAGATTAAATTCTCCGACCCGGCCGGGAATCGAACCCGGGACCCTCTGAACCGAAGGAGAGTATGTTGACCTTTCAGCCAACGAGTCGGACATTTTAAAGATAAAAGTAAATCATTTCTGATTAGTTATGACGTCCTTTTATATTCTATCCTCTTATTATCTATCTGAAGTGCCGTATTTAAAAGGGCCATAGTACCAGCCAGGAAGAAATACGGAAAAGCCTGGTTCGATACCGAATGCTACGAGGAGAGAAGGAAAATTCTGACCCTTCTACATGAAGCGAAGGAAAGCCTACCCCAAGAGGTACTCCAGACGTATACAGTAGCCTGCAGATCATACAAACAGCTAATCACGAGGAAATGGAATGAACACACTGAAGAAGAAGGAAAGAAGATGGCAACAGAGACAGCATCCGACCCCTTAGCTCTCAGGCAAAGAAAATGCAAACAGCTGAATGTGGTGTCAATGGAAACCTGGGAGACACACTTTCAAGAACTTCTCAACAAAAACAAAATAAAAGAAAACACCACATCTACTCCACTTGGGACTAATACAAGAACGGAAACAACAACAACAACAACAACAACAACAACAACAGAAGTTCATACAGAGGTAACGCCCTCGAAAGCAATGCATTCATGCTCTTCATGAGAATACTAACAGACAGACTAACACCAGAGATAGACCCACATATACCGGGCACACAATTCGGTTTTCGAAGATGCAGCCTACATGCCGTTCAGAACTTACTGTATGTCATTGAAAACACCTAAGAATACCCAAAGGAAAGTTTCTGGCCGTATTCAGAGATTATAGCAAAGCTTTTGATCAAATAAACAGAAAATTCATGCTACAAAAACTAGAAAACACAATAGGCACTTCTAATCCAGTCACAACTCTCAGCAAGAACATATTGGCATATAGTGAAATTCAGATAGATGACTCGATCACAGTCTCCAAAACCATAAGACAATTCAATGGAGTGCTCCAAGGTGACCCAATGAGCCCTCTGCTCTTTAACATTATGACATCAGTCAAACCAAGAGCGGTACAAAACCCAAACATCTCTATGTATATGTACACTGAAGATATGGTAGTTGGAGCAACAGACTCAAGTATACTACAACGATAAAAGCAGTTGAATGTGTCGTCAAAGACATATTATATAATTTTGAGAATAAAACAGTCACAGGTGCTACATTAATTGACCTGACAAAAGCTTTTGATTGTGTCTCGCATGAAATCTTAATTCATAAGCTCAGTTATTATGGAGTGAGGGGTCATGAACTGAAATTAATGGCATCCTATCTTCATCAAAGGAAACAGATGGTGGTAATAAGTGATGAAATTATTATTTTTTTTTTTGCTATGGGCTTTACGTCGCACCGACACAGATAGGTCTTATGGCGACGATGGGATAGGAAAGGCCTAGGAGTTGGAAGGAAGCGGCCGTGGCCTTAATTAAGGTACAGCCCCAGCATTTGCCTGGTGTGAAAATGGGAAACCACGGAAAACCATTTTCAGGGCTGCCGACAGTGGGGTTCGAACCTACTATCTCCCAAATACTGGATACGGGCCGCACTTAAGCGACTACAGCTATCGAGCTCGGTACACTATAAATAATGGCTGCTGTAATTCTGTTAAATTATTAGGCCTACATGTAGATACCAGACTTACCTGGGAAATACATACATCAGAACTCTGTAAGAGATTGGCCAGAGTGTGGTATCTGTTGCAGAAACTGAAACCTGCATCAGTCGGGATATGCTACTTGTATCCTATCAGGCTTTCTTTCACTCTCATATGCTGTATGGGATCAGGTTATGGGTCAATTGTCCTACATCAAATAATGTATTTATTTGGCAGAAAAAGGCAGTCAGTCTAATTCCTGGATTAGAATTTAGAAACTCCTGTAAAACTTCCTTTGTGAGCCTAAAAATTATGACAGTTCCCTGTTTATTTATTCTTACAAATATTATGCATGTGAAAGAGAATCTTTCCAAATTTAAAGAAAGATCTACAGTTCACACGCACAACACAAGATATGTAAGAATGATCTGGATACTCCTCACCCCAGGCTTAGTAAAAGCACAAACAGCCACTGTTATTAAGAGCTTAAGATGCACAATAAGCTTCCACGACCTATTCAAACATTAGACAACAGTGCATTTAACAGGGTACCGGTACTGTCACAATTTTTAAGGAAAAAAGGCATTTTATAGTGTAGAAGTGTACATAGAATGAGGTATTTCAAAAACTGACCTATTATAGGTAGGCCTAGCTAAAATAATTTTTCTAATGACTCAGGCATTATGGCTGAGAAATTGTCTATAGATTATTTTTATTAATACTGACAATACCCAATGTAAGTAAATACATTTCCTGTACTTGATGGTGGAAACAATAAACTGTCTAATCTAGACCACAATAAAATTGTTACTGCATATATAAAAATACCCACTCAGAACATAGTTGACATTGTACTATTTTACTTACTTTGTTTTGGATGTTTCAGTCATAAAGGTTTCCACTCGATAATTTATATCCTATTGTATACAATGAGGACGTACTTTCTGTGTTTAGTTTGTTCAAGCAATGGCAACTGGCTGTAATATATAATTAAAATAGGTTATAACAACAAAAGGTTGTACATTCTTAGTAAGTACAGTAGAGCAGGTTCTCTAATGTATATACCTACTTGTTAGTAGTCAGCACCTTTCTTATAGTTGTAGACCTCTACGTATGTACTAAGGTACTGACTGATTGAGATACTGGATTCTGCTCGCTACAGATACGATAAGTTACAGCATATGGTACGGTATGATTTGGAACAGGAGATTGTTTTCTAAGTAGACGCTATTTGCATTTGAATCCTCAAAATCTTTCTTCGCATGCGATAGTAACGTCCACTACAACACTGTACAATATACAGTAGATTGGATGTGCCCTTTGCGAACGTCTGTTACGAAGGCCCAGACTTCAATTCTGGGTAAGAAGGAAGTCTTTTATTCTGATACATGCTATAATAGATGAGGTCTGAACATGGAAAGGTTTCCACCTGACATGTATTGGCTTAACCCTAGAACACTACACTCGTAAATCTTACGAGTCGAGGACAGATACTCCCCTCCCCTCCATCCTGCCTCTCCTTCCAGGTATGCTTCCGACAGTCAGTTATGGTTCCGCAGCCGTTACGAGAAGTTCTCTGTTTGGGGTAAGTCCGCCAAAATATATTTTTGTAATGATTCACTACGTCGTAAATTTAACGAGCGCTAGTTTTGCACGAAAAATTGTCATCGTAAGATTTACGAACGCTAGTTATGGGAGGTCAAGGAATTCTTATAGAAATCGATAGTGATATGCAGTCCTGTTTTTCTTTACTATTTCACATTCTCTGCATGAAGCCTATCTTAATGTCGTTGGGTTATAGTTCACTGAACATCACCGTTACACGGATTTTGTCTTTTGTTCTTTTAGGTGCAAAACAATGAATCACACTTGCAGATGATGATATTTTGGATTTGCTTTTATCTGACGATAAAGGAGAAAATGATGTACTCGAAGCGGATTTTGGTCACAGTGATGGATATGACAGCGATAAAGACCCAGAATACATGCCTGATCGTTCTGATTCAGAGCGAGAGGAAGAGAGTATATTAGTACGTCTTCGTGAATTGGAAAGTAAGCGGAAACGAAGAGGGAGGTCAAGAAAGCTTCCAGAGAGTATGATGAGAACTGCGGAAATGGTCAGTGATGAAGAAGAGGGGGGGGGGGCATTAGTCAGCGGTGAGAATGAAGTTAAAAAGGAGGAGAGGGACAAAGCAAGATGAAAATGAAAGTGATCAAGAAAACAGTCAAAATGTATTTTCTACTGACTGTCAAGTTATTCACACAAAGAGGGAAAATAACATAAGACCTACACGTGAAAGTAGTGGCGAGCTATCAGCTGAAAGAAACATTGATACTGGAGTGGAAGAAGAGTGCCCAACTGGAGATAATACAGGAAGACCTTACATTATTGAATTACAAGATAAAGAAGAAATCACCAGAAAGAACGGTTTTAAGTGGAAAACTAGTGAGTGCGTACATTTAGATGGAAAAATTATGCAAAAAAATGTTGTTCACATCAGGCCAGGTCCCACACCAAATGCAAGTGGTGTCACGGAACCAGTGGACGCATTCAAGACATTTTTCACATTTGATTTACTTGAAGAAGTTTTGATTCATACGAATGAAGAAATCGTGCGCCAGTGGGTTAATTATAAGAAATAGGCTGATGCCAGTCTTGAAGATGTCACTATGAACGAACTTGAAGCTCTACTCGGATTATTGGTACTAACTGCAGCCCTAAAGGATAACAATTTAAACTCAAAAATCATGTTTGACACAACATTTTCTGGTGAAAGATACAAGGCAACAATGTCTGAGAGAAGATTATGTTTCTTGATTAATTAATTGTTTAAGATTTGATGATAAGGATACGCGGGAACAAAGCAAAGAAGGAAACAAACTTGCAGCTATTTCTAAGATTTGGGAAATATTTTTTAACAAACTGTAGAAGCAATTACAAACCTGGCACGTACCTCACAACTGATGAACAGCTAGTAGGCTTTCGGGGGAAATGCTCTATTAGAATGTTTATTCCTTCAAAACCTAACAAATATGGCATTAAAATTGTTATGATCTGTGATAGTGGAACAAAGTACATGATGGATGCTCGACCGTATCTAGGAAAAGGAACTACCCCACCAAATGTAAGCGCTGCTTAATTTTTGTCGATCAACTCACTGACTGTATAAAGGGAAGCAATAGGAACATCACTATGGACAATTGGTTCACCAGTGTTCCTCTAGTTCAAAACGTGCTATCGGAAAAGCAACTGACTGTTGTAGCTACAATGAAAGGAAACAAGAGAGAACTGCCAAAAGAAGCGACAGACCTTAAGTTTCAAGGTCGAAGAACCGGATCGTCCCTATTTCTCTTTGATGAAGATAAAACTTTGGTGTCATACAAGCCAAAGGATAATAAAATAGTAATCCTCATTTCCTCAATGCACCATTCTGCTGCTATCGATCCTGCTACGAAGAAACCAGAGATGGTGAAAGTACATAACAACACGAAAGGTGGAGTTGAGTGTCTAGATCAAATGAGTCAACACATGGACACATCTAGATAAACCAAACGATGGCCGCTATGCTACTTCTACAACATGATAAATATTGGGGGCATCAATTCCTTCATTGCCTATGCTCACAATATGTACAGAAGGCAGCAAAAACCGTTGATGAGACTAAATTTCATGCTGAAGCTCCATCAGCAACTTGGTGAACGATGGCAACGTGTCTTCAAATTCCCAGGTTGAATAGTAAATTAAAATCTTCAATCTTGGGAGTCTTACGTGAAAAAAGAAAAAAAGCCACTGTTGAATTTGGAAATCAAGAAGGACCAAAGAAGATGTGCCACTACTGTGGATGGCGTAAAAGAAGGATGACCACTACTTACTGTGCATATGGGAAGGCCATTTACAAAGAGCACCAAAGAAAGACCTGCCTTGATTGTACCAGCTAAAATGCTGGCATTTTCTGTGACTAGGATATTAATTTTTCCCAGGAAAGTCACGTGGATGAAGTGGTATAACTCTGAAAATCTGTAGAACATTAAATTAACGAACAATTTTGAGTGCTATTCCTTCAGTGTTATAATTAAGATTATTTTGTCTTATTATTATTATTATTATTATTATTATTATTATTATCATCATGATTATTATTATTATTATTATTATTATTATACTTCCTCTGTTATGTAAAAAAGTCATCACTTTTACATGTGTCTGACAGGTTGTGTTGACCTTCATAGAGGGCATAGAAGTTGCTAGGAAACGACTGAATGTGTTAAGATTATTTTGTTATATTATTATTATTATTATTATTATTATTATCATCATTATTATTGTTTTAAGAAACAAATTAATGTTTTCATGTCTATCAGTAACATTATACTTGTATAAATACCTTGTAAGGCATTTGCATACGTAACATGGTTCTAATTATTTGTTATAGCCATAGTTTTTATGGTGTTCAGTTATGGATTATCATAATGGCCTATGGTTGATAGAGTACACAAACGACATTTGCAACGGATGTGATGTTTTAAATATTTGATCAGGAAAATTTTTTCAGTAGGAAAACTAATTTTTAAAACAAGATGAAATTCTAACTTTTTAAGTGATTTTTTCATTTTAAAAAATACTAATTTTATTAGTTGAAAGTTGGTTTAGTTAGTATTGTACAGTTTTGTAAATAACCGAGAACAACTGAATTAAAGATTATATTAAAAAAGAGGATATTACTCTCTACACTAAACATTCAGGAGATATTTCTTTAACAACTCGTAAAATTTACGAATACTAGCAATAAGCGCCATCATAGCAACGCTAGCGTTCTAGGGTTAAAAAGGAGGGGTGCTGTAAACATGAAAATTGTATCTGTCTTGTCCGGACGGATTGCATTTCAACCACATTGTTACGAAGTAATCTCTTTCATATTGGAGAGATCGTGAACTGAAGTGGGTAAGAAGTGAAGTGCTGGTAGACGACTGAGACTATAATGTTTCTTCGTTAAGAAAATTATATGTTGAAAAAGTTGGTGAAAGTGAAGGAGTAACGGGAAAATAAATAAAAATGTACACCGTGTATCGAAGGTTTGTAGCATTATTAGGAAGTAGAATTTATGCACATCTCACTTGGAATTCGTTTTAGAGGATAGATGTGTCATTGCGATGTTGGAAACTCATTGACCCACTCCCAGAAGTACATTTACTTTTATAACCTAATAAAGAACAGTATGCGGCATTCTCCATTGCACATTGTAAAGGGCCACTAACTGTGCAGTGCATGATAAAAATTATGTTCCAGATGTTTCATGCACCAAGCCAATTTTTATCCATGCTCGGTCGTTCCACTTTTAAAAACAGTACTGTAGGACGGTTCGCTTTGATGCAACAAATTGACGGCTTTGCATTAATTCCTCTGCAGCACCCGCACTAGTGTGACTAGGTACGTTGCCTTGGTCTAACTCCTTTCTACATGTGCTGCCAACGGCATCCCCCTCAATTGTTCCTGTGCTAAGTGGAAACAGTATTGTTCGCGTCTCCTTGATCATTATGGATCATAGGGAACCTCTTCTAGCTTAATATTTTTTGTTTTCAGAATAGTTTTTGCATATTGCATTCTCCCTTCTAGAGTAAAGTTTTCAAAACATTGACATAGCTCATAATTTAGGGTTTTGCACACTTATAAATAAACCTGATTATAAATAACCATTCTTGCTAATAGCACTGTTACTTTATATCCTTTTAAAAAAATTGCCTAGTTATATATAAAAAGTTGAGAAATCACAAATTGCATAATTTTCATGGTTAGTATATTTTTTGTATAGTTTTCCTGAATCCGTGCTGTTGGTCATAGTGTGTGATTACAGTCTTAGCACTCTGTAAATAGTGCTCCTGTTTCTCATTTTGGGATGATTTTGTTGAGTTTTTCATCTTGAAAATCAAATTAAAATAACTGTAGAATTGTTTTATAGCAATTAGAAAATATAGCTAAGAAAATATAGATGTGTGGATGAGTGGTTCAGTAGAACAATATTGTTAGTATATTTTTCTACGCTATGTTTATTTACATGACTCATTCATGTAATAATTCTGAAAAATAAATGCAAACCTTTTATAGCTATATCAGTCCAATTTTATTCTCAGGCTGAGAGAGGATTTCCAGCATATTTTCCACAAACTATGCATGATGCAATTTTTTGCCCCTTTGCAGATGGTGCTTTACCATGAGCTCTCATATATTCCACTGTGAAATGACACAATCTTTTGACGTGAACATCATTTCTTAATGAAGTTTATTAAGTAGGCCACTCACTGGCAGACACGCTCACCATAACATCCCCTCAGTTGGCTACAAAGTAGGAAGAACTTCAGTTTAAAAGTGAGTTATGAAGTGACTACTGGTCTATTATCCAGGTTTTAATGACCCATTATGCACCAGTACTGAGCATTGATATAACTGGATCAATCAGTAATGAAAATGCTATACAAATACAATGCAGATCATTCAATGAAACACATATTGCATATTTTAACAACTTGTTAAAAAAGGAATTATGGTCTGATGTTTTTATATTGTTGTTGTTGTTGTTTAAGTCATCAGTCCATAGACTGGTTTGATGCAGCTCTCCATGCCACCCTATCCTGTGCTAACCTTTTCATTTCTATGTAACTATTGCATCCTACATCTGCTCTAATCTGCTTGTCATATTCATACCTTGGTCTACCCCTACCGTTCATACCACCTACACTTCCTTCAAAAACCAACTGAACAAGTCCTGGGTGTCTTAAGATGTGCCCTATCATTCTATCTCTTGTCAAATTTAGCCAAATCAATCTCCTCTCACCAATTCGATTCAGTATCTCTTCATTCGTGATTTGATCTATCCATCTCAGCTTCAGCATTCTTCTGTAACACCACATTTCAAAATCTTCTATTCTCTTTCTTTCTGAGCTAGTTATCGTCCATGTTTCACTTCCATACAATGCCACGCTCCACACGAAAGTCTTCAAAAACATCTTTCTAATTCCGATATCAATGTTTGAAGTGAGCAAATTTCTTTTCTTAAGAAAGCTCTTCCTTGCTTGTGCTAATCTGCATTTTATATCCTCCTTACTTCTGCCATCGTTAGTTATTTTACTACCCAAGTAACAATATTCATGTACTTCCTTTAAAACTTCATTTCCTAATCTAATATTTCCTACATCACCTGCTTTCGTTCGACTGCACTCCATTATTTTTATTTGGACTTCTTTATTTTCATCTTGTACTCCTTACCCAAGACTTCGTCCATACCATTTAGCAGATTCTCGAGATCTTCTGCAGTCTCAGATAAAATAACTTCATTGCCAAATCTCAGGGTTCTGATTTCCTCTCCTTGGACTGTGATTCCCTTTCCAAATTTCTCTTTGATTTCCTTTACTGCCTGTTCTATGTAAACATTGAGAAGGAGAGGTGACAAACTGCAGCCTTGACTCATTCCTTTCTGGATTGCTGCTTCTTTTTCAAAGCCATTGATTCTTATCACTGCAGACAGATTTTTATACAGATTTTAGATAATTCTTCGTTCTCGGTATCTGATCCCTATCATCTTCAGAATCATGAATAGCTTAGTCCAATCAACATTATCGAATGCCTTTTCTAGATCTACAAATGCCATGTACGTGGGCTTGCCCTTCTTGATTCGATCCTCTAAGATCAGACGTAAAGTCAAGATTGCTTCACGTGTTCCTGAATTTCTTCTGAAGCCAAATTGATCTTCTCCCAACTCAGCTTCAACTTGTTTTTCCATTCTTCTGTAAATAATACGTGGTAAAATTTTTCAGGCATGAGATGCTAAACTAATGGTGCGGTAGTTTTCACACCTGTCAGCACCTGCTTTCTTGGGAATAGGTATAACAACATTCTTCCGAAAATTGGATGGGACATCTCCTGTCTCATACATCTTGCACACTAAATGAAATAACCTTGCCATGCTGGTTTCTCCTAAGGCAGTCAGTAATTCAGAGGGAATGTCATCAATTCCAGGTGCCTTGTTCCTATTGAGGTCACTCACAGCTCTGTCAAACTCTGACCTCAAAATTGGGTCTCCCATTTCATCAGCATCAACAGCCTTTTCATGTTCGAGAACCAAATTATCTACATCTTTACCTTGATACAATTGTTGGATATGCTCCTGCCATCTTTCTGCTTTGTCTTCTTTCCTTAGAAGTGGCTTTCCATCTGAGCTCTTACTATTCATACACCTAGATTTCCTTCCTCCAAAGGTTTCCTTGATTTTCCTGTGTGCAGCATCTACCTTTCCCAGGACCATACAGCCTTCGACATCCTTGCACTTCTCCTTCAACCATTCCTCCTTAGCTACTTTGCACTTTCTATCCACTTGATTCTTTAATCGCCTGTATTCTTTTCTGCCCTCTTCATTTCTAGCATTCTTGTATTTTCGTCGTTCATCGATCAGGTCTAGTATCTCCTGAGTTATCCACTGATTCTTTGTTGATCTTTTCTCCCTTCCTAACATTTCTTCAGCAGCCCTACTGACTTCATTTTTCATGACTCTCCACTCTTCCTCTATAGTGTTTCCTTCAGCCTTTTCATTTAGTACTTGTGCAACATGTTCCTTGAAACAATCCCTCACACTCTTTTCTTTCAACTTGTCTAGATCCCATCTTTTTGCATTCTTTCCTTACTTCAATTTCTTCAACTTCAGATGGTATTTCATGACCAACAAGTTGTGGTCAAGACTCCACGTCTGCTCCTGGGTAAGTTTTGCAATCCAACACCTCGTTTCGGAATCTCTGCCTAATCATAATGAAGTCTATTTGATACCTTCCAGTGTCTCCAGGTCTCGTCCACGTGTACAGCCGTCGTTTGTGGTGTTGGAACCAAGTATTGGCAAGGACTAAATTATGATCAGTGCAGAATTCAACCAGCCGACTTCCTCTTTCGTTCCTTTGTCCCAATCCAAATTCTGCTACTGTACTACCTTCTCTTCCTTGGCCTACCATTGCATTCCAGTCTCCCATCACAGTTAGATTCTCGTCACGTTTTACATATTGTATTAAATATCTATTAAATCTTCTATCTCCTCATATATTCTTTCGATTTCGATTTCTTCATCATCCGCTGAACTAGTAGGCATATAGACCTGCACTATTGTGGTGGGCATTGGTTTTGTGCCTATCTTGACGACAATAATTCTTTCACTATGCTGGTCGTAGTAGCTTACCCGCTGTCCTATTTTCTTATTCATTATTAAACCAACTCCTGCATTTCCCCTGTTTGATTTTGTGTTGATAATTCGGTAGTCGCCTGACCAAAAATCTTGTTCTTCTTGCCAACGTACTTCACTTATACCAACTACATCTAACTTTAGCCTATCCATCTCCCTTTTCAGATTCTCTAACCTACCACAACGATTCAAACTTCTAACATTCCACGCTCCGACTCGCAGAATGTCAGTATCCATCTTCCTGATGATCGCCCCCTCTCGTGTAGTCCCCACCCGGAGATCCGAATGGGGGCTAGTTTACCTCCGGAATATTTTACCTGGGAGGAAGCCATCATCAGTACATCATTCATACAGAGAGATCTGCATGTCCTCGGGGGGTAGTTACGGCTGTAGTTTCCCGTTGCTTTCAGCCGTGTAGCAGTATCAACACAGCTAAGCCATGCTGAGTATTATTACAAGGCCGTATCAGTCAATCATCTAGACTGCCGCCCTTGCAACTACCGAAAGGCTGCTATTCCCCTTTCGATGAACCATTCGTTAGTCTGGTCTCTCAACAGATACCCATTCGATATGGTTGCACCTGCGGCTCGGCTATCTGCATCATTGGGACACGCAAGCCTCCCCACCGCGGCAAGGTCACATGGTTCGCAGAGGAGGGTTTTGATATTAGAAAATGTAAATGATAACTTTAGCATGTTTATATCAGTATATTTAAACATTACAATAGAGTAAAATAATATATTATTATTGTCCACCTTTTCAATACAAAATGAAAATTACCTAGGGACTAGTTTCGACCTAGTAATAGGTCATCATCAGCCTGAAGTAAATTAAAGCGTAAATATCGAAGAAAACAAACAATGTAAACACAAGTGCAGTCTTTTTAAAGGTACATACCATGTGGGAAGTTGAGTAGAGATATATTAAAAATAATAACTCTTCCAATTGACGAAGCACTGAGCGGACGTTATGTAAAGTTCGGTGCGCCGTATATTATAAAAGACCACTGTGCACTAAATGATGTAATAAAGAAGAATAGTAGGTTGAATGCTGGCTTCAAGAAGCTTCAAGAAGCCTACTAGTTCAGCGGATGATGAAGAAATCGAAATCGAAAGAATATATGAGGAGATAGAAGATTTAATAGATATTTAATACAATATGTAAAACGTGACGAGAATATAATTGTGATGGGAGACTGGAATGCAATGGTAGGCCAAGGAAGAGAAGGTAGTACAGTAGCAGAATTTGATAATTCTAATCAGTTGAGACTGACTGCTCTTAGCCAGCCTGTTATTTGCAGTCATGTTCCTCGCCTTACAGCAGAACACGTGGTGCAACAGCAACTGTCACACCTGGATGTGGGGAGAGATAAAGAAATAGAGATCCTTATCAGAGCAGATTTCCTAGGGTCAATTCTTTTGAATGAGCGTAGAATAGTGGGAGATTTGACGGCAATGTTGACTACAATAGGGTGGACGGTATTCGGCAGAGAGCAGCGCTCAGGTTGTGATGAGAGGGAAGTGACACCTATTCTGCTGAATATAGTGAAAGTGAATGACCTGTGGGAACTGGATGTTTTGGGGATAGAAGATCCTATCTCTGAAAAGAAGAAATGTCAACTGGAAGAAGAAGCAAGACTAACAATCCTTCCCTCAACGATTGTCTAGAAGAGGGTACCAATCTCGTCAAATGAATTCCTTCTCTCCTCTTACAGTTCCGAAAGAAGTCGGGTTTATTGCTGATATCCGTAAGGCGTTTCTGCAAATTTCAATAGCACCAGAAGATAGAGATTTTTTGAGATTCCTGTGGGGCAAGGAAGAAGTGAAAACCTATAGGCACAATCGAGTAGTTTTTGGAGTGACATCGAGCCCTTTTTTACTGGCAGCGGTGATTGACCACCTTCTAGACCAAGCCTTGCTAAATGCTCAAGATGAAAATAAAGTGACTGTTGGTATTATTAGACAGCTTAAGGGCAGTTTTTATGTTGATAATTGTGTGACAAGTGTCTCAAATGAGGAGGAGCTGGAACTATTTGTCAATACTGCTCAAGAGGTTTTTTCCCAACACAAGTTTGAGCTCAGAGATTGGGAGAGCACCGATCCTTTGCTTGAAGATGATTGTAGGTTGTCACCCGTCCTTGGAATAATGTGGAATCACAAGGAGGATGCGCTTCGTTTGAATTGTGAGCCTCTGGAAAATACTTCACAAGAGAAGATAACTAAAAGGATAGTGCTGTCTACTGTCCATCGGATTTATGATCTAATAGGATTTTTGATGCCCATTATGCTGCTGCCGAAGCTTTTACTACAGAAAATAAATGAGGTCTCTTGGGACACGGAAATACCTTTGGAACTGAAAACCACATTTGGAAAATGGCTTTGTGAACTTCGAGAATTACATCAGTTGGAGATCCCCAGAAAATTCCCTGAGGTATATATAGAACGTAGCCTTCACGTCTTCTGCGATGCGAGTCGAGATGCATATGCCGCAGTGGTATTTTTACGTACGCATACGGAGTCAGGAGTTTACGTCCAGCTCCTTCAAGCAAAATCAAGAGTAGCTCCTTTACCCCGGCCGACCATTCCTCGACTCGAGTTCATGGGAGCAACAATAAGTGCTCGATTGTTGTCAACTGTGAGAAAAGATTTTGACGCTGAGTCAGTTTACTTGTGGACAGATTCTACGACAGTGTTGACATGGATACAGCGTGAGATCCTTTGGCCAGTCTTCGTTGAAAACAGGGTTAGGGAAATAAGACAACTGACTCAAAAGGAATCTTGGAGGCACGTGCCTGGTGCAGTGAATCCTGCTGATCTGCCTACTCGAGGATGTAGGACAAGAGAACTTATAACCTCCAGATGGTGGGAGGGGCCATCCTGATTGTACCTTCCAGCGGAAGAGGGGCCTTCAGATTGCAGCGTCAGGAATGAAGATAAAAATTATGCACGAAAGAAGAAAGACTGCCACAAACCTCGACGTCATAGAAGATCCATTAAGGCCAGACTGGTACTACAAATATTTTTCTCGATTTCACAAGAAAGTGAGATTGATTGGTTGGATCAAACGGCGTATTTTTAACTGCAAGTCTAAAAGGAGGAAAAGTGGAGAGCTGAGTTGTTCAGAATTGGAAGACTGCGAAAGAACAGTTATTAAACTTATCCAGAATGAGAGTTTTCGAGGACCTGAGGATCAAAAGCTGATTTCAGTTGTACCAATCCTGGACGAACATGGTATTCTGCGATTTAATACGAGAGTATCAGAGAGGAAGGATAAATTTGAGTTTCGTCAGCCCGCTGTCTTGCCGGGAGATCATCCTGCTGTTCAGCGACTTATACATGGTACTCATGTTCAGAATTGTCATGTAGGCCCACAGACTCTGTTGGGTATTCTCAGAGAAAGATTCTGGATCTTGAATGGAAGAAGTGTCGTGAGATCATGTGTGCGAAAATGTGTTATTTGCAAGAGATATAAGAAAGAGAGACTAAAGGTTTCTACACCACCTCTACCTCACGATCGCGTGAGAGATGCCAAGATTTTCGAAGTAGTTGGTGTTGACTTGGCCGGCCCGTTGATTGTGAGAGGTAATCAGCAGATATGGGTATGTTTGTTCACATGCGCTGTGTACCGAGCAGTACATTTGGAACTGCTCGCATCGCTATCTATAGACTCTTTCCTTCAAGGACTACGAAGATTTATATCACGTAGAGGAAGGCCTTCGACAATTTATAGTGACAACGGAACAAATTTTAGAGATGCGAGTAACATGATGGCTAAGCTTAACTGGCAGCAGATGGAGTCTTATTGTAGCATTCGAAGAATTGCATGGAAATTTAACCCTCCCACAGCCTCGTGGTTGGTGGGAGAGATTGATCAATCAATCAATCAATACTGATCTGCATTTAGGGCAGTCGCCCAGGTGGCAGATTCCCTATCTGTTGCTTTCCTAGCCGTCTCCTACATGATTTCAAAAAATTGGAAATTTATTGAACGTCTCCCTTGGTAAGTTATTCCAATCCCTAACTCCCCTTCCTATAAATGAATATTTGTCCCAGTTTGTCCTCTTGAATTCCAACTTTATCTTCATATTGTGATCTTTCCTACTTTTATAAACGCCATTCAAACTATTCGTCTACTAATGTCATTCCACGCCATCTTTCCGCTGACAGCTCGGAACATACCACTTAGAATACCAATCATCTATATCATCACATACTACTTAGTCGAGCAGCTCTTCTTCTTTCTCTCAATTCTTCCCAACCCAAACTTTGCAACATTTTTGTAACGCTACTCTTTTGTCGGAAATCACCCAGAACAAATCGAGCTGCTTTTCTTTGGATTTTTCCAGTTCTTGAATCAGGTAATTCTGGTGAGGGCCCCATACACTGGAACCACACTCTAGTTGGGGTCTTACCAGAGACTTATATGCCCTCTCCTTTACATCCTTACTACAACCCCTAAACACCTTCATAACCATGTGCAGAGATCTGTACCCTTTATTTACAATCCTATTTATGTGATTACCCCAATGGAGATCTTTCCGTATATTAACACCCAGACACCTACAATGATCCCCAAAAGGAACTTTCACCCCACCAACGCAGTAATTAAAACTGAGAGGACTTTTCCTATTTGTGAAACTCACAACCTGACTTTTAACCCCGTTTATCAACATACCATTGCCTGTTGTCCATCTCACAACATTTTCGGGTTACGTTGCAGTTGCTCACAATCTTTTAATTTATTTATCACTCTATAGAGAATAACATCATCTGCAAAAAGCCTTACCTGCAATTCCACTCCTTTGTTGAAAGACCTGCTTCGTAAAGTTCTGGGAAAATCTTCCCTGACATCTGAAGAATTAATGACTGTTTTATGCGAGTGTGAGGCACTTATCAATAGCCGACCCTTGACTGCAGACACAGAAAATCCTGATGACTTGAGACCAATCACATCAGCGATGTTTCTGCAAGAGGCCTATGAGATAGGTGTACCGGATCTGGATGCGATGGGTGGACCTCAACTGAGGAAGAGAGCAGCCTATCGACTGCTATTGAGAAATGCACTTCGTCAGAGATTTCAAAAGGAGTACCTTGGCCAACTTCAGTTGAAACAGAAGCAGCATGACAAATTTAGCAAAGAAGATGTTGTGCTCATTGAGATGGACAATCTTAATAAACTAGAGTGGCCGCTGGGCATTATCGAAGATCTGTTACCTGGGAAAGACGGCCGTGTAAGAGTTGTGAGGCTTCGTACGAAGAGAGGAGTAGTCATGCGACCTGTTCAACGTCTGATCCCGTTAGAATGTTCCCTGTAATCAGCTGAAGAGTCCGAACACATAATTGATGCCTCGAAGAGAGAGGCAGACTTACAGGTAGACCGTACTAGATGTGGAAGAGTGGTGAAGCGACCTGCACGGTTTCTGTAATCAATGACTGATTGTTGCAATTTTGTTGAATGACTGAAAATTGCAAGGTGGAAGAATGTCAGGATATTTGATGTTTTGATGTTGGTCATGTTTTATTGTGAAGTGTATTTGTTGTAACCTTAAAAACAAAAGAAGTGTAGATCGATCAGTCCTTGTAAACTTGTGTATTCGCGAGTCTAAGTATTGCATTAAATGGATTTAAGATACCTAATTATTACACGACACATGATATGATATGTACAAACATTAACATCTGGCATCCCTGGTACTATTTTTAAGATATTTTAAAGAAATATGTTGAGAATATAATTTATCCATTAACTCATTTAAGTAATAGCGTCCCTCTTACTGGAACTTTTCCTGACGAATATAATCTTTCAAAAGTCATTCCATTTCACAAAAATGGGCCAAAGAATGAATTGGACTGGCATCACTCAATTAACTTTTATCAACTGGTATTTCAAAAATTGGTCAGAGAGGTAATGTTCAATAGACTAATCTATAATTATAAAATTATAGTTTTGTCTGTACATTGTTCAGAATTTAAAAAGGATGTTATTTCTGAATCGGTCGTGTCCAAAGTAGCAAGGAAATGCACTTTTTAATGTTCTGTAATTTCTGTCTGTGTATATGTACACGCATCATGAGAAAACAGCTGAACATAATTCAATGAAATTAGGTATGAAGTGTCCGGAATAAGTTGCTACAATCTAGGCCATAAATAATCTTATTCACGCTGAGAGAAATGGTAGTTTAGGGGAAGGCCTAAAATTTAATTCTCAAATATTTATGTTATTAGTGGTCCTATCTTTATGAAAATCGGTATGCAAAGTTGGAAATTAAGTCGCTACAATCTAGGTCATAAATAATCTTAATCACACTGAGAGAAATGGTAGTTTAGGGGAAGGCCTAAAATTTAATTCTCAAATATTTTGTGTTAATAGTGGTCCCATCGACATACTACATCACTAAAGTTATACAGTATTAAATTGCCGATCATTTATATCTTATACATTTTTACCGTACCAGTATGAATTTGAATTTTTGTTGCTAAGTCCACATCAGCGCCAAATCACGAGAAAGTGGGTGAACAGAATTTAATGAAAATCGTTATGCAAAGTCGGGGAATAAGGAACTTCAGTTTGCACTATAAATAATTTCGTAAGACGCCCTAACATCACAGAGTTGAAAGAAAACTAAATGTGAAGGCCTACAATACAGAATGCTCATAAGCTCATAACACTGAACAACAATAACATTACAGTGCATTGACCACTGTTTGTTGTGATGTGCTTTGTGTCTTCTGTTGCCAGTCATGTCCGATAGAAGGGATTACTGCTGTATACTGAGTATTTTTTAAATTTGCTTTACGTCGCACCGACACAGATAGGTATTATGCAACGATGGGATAGGAGGGCTAGGAGTGGAAAGGAAGTGGCCCTCGCATTAATTATGGTACAGCCCCAGCATTTTCCTGGTGTGGAAATTGGGGACCACGGAAAACTATCTTCAGGGCTGTCGACAGTGGTTTTCGAACCTACTACCTCCCGGATGCAAACTCACAGCTGCGCACCCCTAACCGCACGGCCAACTCGCCCGGTCATACCGAGTATAACAGCCTGCCTGAATACTGGCAGGAAGTAGTTAGGAGTTAGATAACTTCCTTCTTAAGCATGCCATTCCCCTGGTTCATAAATTTTCTGATACTACTGCTACGTAACAGACTGGTTCATCATAGTATTCGAGCTATTCAATCCCTATCCTGAGGCTCTGACTGGGGAATGCTCAGTGTGTATATTTAACGGAACAGTGGCAGAGGAGTGTTCACGGCTGTCTTTCGCCTGGTTGTACCAGCACTGGATCTTTGGACTGTTAGATCGGCACCGTACTACTGTTCATTAAAAGTGAGAAAATGTATGGTTTTTCGTTTGAGCGATTTTATATGATAACATTGATTTTAATCCCTAAATTCCTACTGATGTTTTTTGTAATGGCCTAAGTTAAATGTAGTTAGGAAACCACAAAGACAATCTTTCTGAGAATCCAGTAGCAAAGCACGGGTACATCAGCTAGTTAATAATATATTTAAGTTAATCAACAACAAAATGTATGTAAGTTAACTGGCTATATACTAAAGGCAATGGGTTGGGATATAGTATACCATATGTGAGGTACATATTTGATTATTGTTTGCATGAAGGAGCTTTATTTAATAATGGGAGAGTAGCTATAGTAGCGCTTGTGTGTAAAGGAGAGGGTGATAGATATAAAGCTGAAAATTACAAGCAAGTCAGTTTGACATGCATTGCATGTAAGCTTTGGGTAAGCATTCTTTCTGATTGTATTAGATATGTTTGCAAAATTAATATATGGTTTGACAGAAGGAAGTTAGGTTTTAGAAAATGTTCTTCCACTGAAGCTCAACTTGTAGGATTCCAGCAAAATGTAACAGATATCCTGGATTCAGGTCATATGGTCAAGTATTGCGATTGACCTATCTAAGGCATTTGATAGGGTAGATCATAGGAGACTACTGGCAAGAATGAGTGCTATTGGACTAGAAAAAAGAGTGACTGAATGGGTTTGCTATATTTCTTGAAAATAGATTTCAGAGAATTACAGGTTAGGTTAGATTGGGTTAGGTTAGGTTTAGAGCAGGCGAAGCTTTATCTGACACTGTAATAATTAAGAGGGGAATTCCTCAAGGCAGTATTATTGGACCTTTATGTTTTCTTATATAATATATCAATGATATGTGTAAAGAAGTGGGATCAGAGATAACGCTTTTTCAGATAATGTTATTCTATACAGATTAGTAAATAAGTTACGAGATTGTGAGCAACTGCAAAATGACCTCGATAATGTTGTGAGATGGACAGCAGGCAATGGTATGATGATAAAAAGGGTTAAAAGTCAGGTTGTTAGTTTCACAAATAGGAAAAGTCTTTGAGTTTTAATTACTGCGTTGATGGGGTGAAAGTTCCTTTGGGGATCATTGTAAGTACCGATACCTAGGTGCTAATATAAGGAAAGATCTTCATTGGGGTGATCACATAAATATGATTGTTAATAAAGGGCACAGATCTCTGCACATGTTTATGAGGTTATTTACGGTATTTATTATTATTTATTGACTTGTTTTATATGGCATGGCTCAGGCTATGAAGCCTGCTGTTATGCCAAATCATCTCATATGTACTACATTGTACAAACTACAGAGTATTAAGTTTTCTAATTACATACAATTAATTATAAAATTAAACTTAAATATAGTTATAAAAAAGTAAATTTCTTAGAGTCACTAATAAAGAACATTAAATACTAATGTCTTAAGTCTATGTACCATTTATAACATATTTTTAAAAATACATTTCTACTATGTATGTCTCTAATTACAGCCGGAAGGGAATTCCAAGAGCGTATGGTTGCAGGTATGAATGAGTTGCCGTAACCGGTCATGCGGTAAATTGGGAAGCTCAGCAGGGAAGAGGTTTCTGACCTTGTAGCTATACTGTTTGGAGATGACAAGTATTTAAGATCCATTCTCAGATAACTTCGTGTTTCTGTACGGAGGATGTTGTGAATAAGCGAAACAGGTGAAGGTTTCTTCTCTCTGTCAAATATAACCACGACAGCTGTTCAAGACAAGGTGATATATGACAATACCTGGGCATATTTAATACAAAACTGATGCATGTATTATAAGCCAGCTGAAGTTGTGACTTCCCCTCTCGGAGAACAATCATCAAATGAGAAATGCAACCAAGCAAGTAAAGGGCGCCAATCTTTAAGTTGAGGACTTAAAGATAAAATTTATAATCAAGCTTGGACAGACTCTTATCACAGGGGTGAGGTGATAGTACACTAATCATTAAGCAGGAGAATTAGAAATCAAAAGGCTAATTAAGGCAAATTGATTAAAATAAACTAGAAAAATACTATTTATTATATTTAATATGAATGACGACGGTTTAACGAGAACTGAATTTAACATAGAAAATGAATTTAACAAAAAATTGAATGACTCTACTTCGCGAAAACTTGCAATATCTTTAACTCGCTTGCTCACCATGTCGTCTTGTTCTGCTGGTCCTTGGAAAGCTTCCCTCCTTGCAGCTGGAACATCACCGGTCGTCTTTGATATCTCTTCATCTGCAGCTCAGTACCATTCCTGCCTTGCAAATTGCACCCACCACTAATTGGAAGATGACTTCAAAACTAACACTCCCTATTATGCTTTATCCCATAGATTGGAGATAAGCCCTACGTCACAGTTAGAAGAACCACCTTGGGTTATATGGAGAGGATACTCAATTAAGAATCCTTCCAACTTTACTGAAAATGTTCTCTGAAGTTTCATTTCTATCTAGATTAAAACTATCTATTGACTTAGACTGGTTCAAACCGGTCTTATAGCCGTGCTGTACGTACTTCCTGATAAGAGTGGCTATACACCCCTCATTCAGAATTTCTAAGTATCGAGACGAAGAATCAAGTAGAAAATCAAGTAGAAGCCTCGTAGAAGATCGTAGAATAATGTAGAGAGACTCGCAGAAGCGAATAAGACGTTGTAGAGAGACCCTCCAGGAGCTCCAACACGCCCTCTTATAACCTTCTCTCGCGCTAATTACAGGCCGCTACACGTGGTCCAATCAGATGACACTTCTCTCCCCACTCTAGATTTTAGAGTAGATGGGTCCCACACAAGATATCAACTGTTCTTCTATTCGTCCTTTCAATCAGTATCCATGGCAACATGACGCTCCTTTGAAAATATAGGCGTTGATCAGTTCGAATAATTCTGGTCGAAATACGGTAGCTTACGTTAGGACGCGTGAACACGTGCTCGCATTTCTCAGAACTTGGTGTCTAAATCTGTCCTTCCAACTTCCTCGGTGATGTGGCAAGATAAAGGAAATCTACTGCAAGTTAATTTTAACCAACTGTCGCAAGAATCTAAGTGAATATTAGGATATTCAGCCCTCGTTTACAAGTCGTAGTTACAAAGTAATGAAATGATAGTGAGCAAATGATTAAACATGAATTATAATACAATTACATACCAAAATAAATATCATGACGTTAACTTCCTGAATTAATTACACATAATAAAATTAACATAATCACACTGTAACGTCTGGAACGTTACAAAGTTTAGCGTTAAGTGTAGTGTTTAGGTTGTTGTATATTACGTCACCATAATCGAAGATGGGTAGAATTAAGCTTTGAACAAGTAACTTTCTCGTATTTAGAGGAAGGAGATCCCGTAAACGTTTAAGAGAGTGCAAAGAAGAGAATACTCGTTGGCATATTTTCGTCGTGTGCTCCGTCCAGTTTAAGTACTTATCAAAAATGAGGCCAAGGTTTTTTACAGTTTCGTTTATTCGTATTGGTGTTGCGTGGAATAGGATTGGGGGAATTTTAACACTTTTCAGTTTGGTATGATTACTTTTAGATCCAATTACGGTTGCTTGCGATTTGAATGGATTGACTTTAAGAGAGTTATTTGTAGTCCAGTCTTTTATATTTTCTAGGTCATCGTTTAGTTTGTTAATGTCTAGGTGGATGTCTTTTGGGTTTGTTTGTATATAAAGTTGTAAGTCGTCTGCATAGAAATGGTATTTACACGTTTTTATATGTTCTGCTACGTCATTTAACTTCAGTGAAAATAGCAGTGGCGCTAGAACACTGCCTTGAACTACGCCAACTTCAGTTTGTTGCCAGTGTGATACTTTCGTACCTGCTGAAACGCACTGCTGCCGCCCAATTAAATATGAGTGCATCCACGTCAGTGCGCTTGAAAAAAATTTTTGTGCTTGTAGCTTAGCTAGTAATATTTCCCTGTCCACACAGTCAAATGCTTTACTTAGGTCTGAAAGTACAAGGATAGTCATTTGTCCGTTGTCCATGCCTGCTTGAATGTCATTTGTAACTTTTAGTAGTGCTGTGGTTGTGCTGTGGTTAGGTCTATATCCTGACTGGTATTTGTCGAGTAAATTGTGTTTGTTAAGGTAATTTGTTATGTGCTTGTGAACGACCTTTTCTAATATTTTACTAAGACAAGGAAGTATGCAAATTGGTCGAAAGTCTTCGGGTTTTGTTGGATTGTCGATTTTTCTTATCGGTCGTATTATGGCACTTTTCCATATATTGGGAAAGATTCCTATCATAAGTGAGGTATTTATTTTGTGTGTAATTGTTGGGAGAACAATTTCAGAGAGTCTTTTAATTAATGTCAAATTTATTCCGTCACATCCTGTAGCCTCTGACTTTATTTCATGAATTGCTTCTCTGGCGTCATTAAGAGTTACATGTGAAAAATAAAATTCTTCTCCATAGTGTTTTGTTTTCGTATGTAGTCTGTCGATTGTTTCCCTTTTAGTTCGTTCGTCTGTATGTGAATTTTGTGAGCAGAAAAATTTATTTAATTCGTCTAATGGCAAGTCAGTGTTTTCATCGGTTTTATTTTTTGTCAAACCAATGTTCCGAAGAATTTTCCAAACATTGTCAGAATTGTTATTTTTTAAGATTTCATGTGTATGGCATATCTTAGCATTCCTGATGCTCTGAGTTGTTGCGTTACGCAATTTTTTGTACTTTTCGAAATTGTCTGCAGTTGGATTTTTCTATAATATTTGTAAGCTGCATTTCTTTCCTCCATTTTTAACCGTATGTCTTGCGTCAGCCAAGGTGATGGTTTTCGTTTCACTCGTGCTGTCCGTATGGGGGTGTGTTTGTCATACAGTCCTAAAAGTAGTTTGTTAAACAAGGTTATTTTATCGTTAATGTCATGTACGAGCTGTATGTTGTGCCACGGTGTTTTGAGTGCATCCTCAATGAACGCCTCTTCATTTAGGCTTTTGAAGTCTCGATAGGAAATTAATTTAGGCTCATATTTGGGACATTTCAGTGAGTAAGTTGCGTAAATAAAGGATGTAAAGGAGGGGGCATATAAGTCTCTGGCAATATCCTAAATAGAGTGTGGTTCCAGTGTATGGGGTCCTCACCAGGATAACCAGATTCAAGAACTGGAAAAAAATCCAAAGAAAACAGCTCGATTTGTTCTGGGTTATTTCCGACAAAAGGGTAGCGTTACGAAAATGTTGCAAAGTCTGGGCTGGGAATTCTTGGGAGAAAGGAGACGAGCTGCTCGACTAAGTGGTATGTGATACAAATTATTATAATTTTGTTAATACCACCTATTCAATACAATAGTAATGTAATAAGAACTTACATATTTATAGACTTGTTAATATGGTACATATTTCACTCCTTTTTGTGAGCTATTACTGGAATGTCAGAAGCTAATAAATATGAACCTTAAGATACCAACAGCCAGAGCCATGCCCAAAGTCCACAAAGTTAATATACCTATGCGACCTATAATGAACTGCATGAATAGCCCAACGTATAAGACTTCTAAATTTATACATCATGTTTATAAGAAGTACTATAAATTTTACAATAATTCTACAATTAAAAACTCAATAGAATTCTGTGATAAGCTTAATAAATTTGAACAACCACCGCATCTTAAAATGTGTTCATATGATATAACTAACATGTACCCTTGCACACCTATTAATGAAACCATTAATATAATCAAACTCAATTTTTCAGTCATAGCAAATTAAGTAAGTGTGAAATAGAAGAATTCATTAATGTATTGTGATTCGTTTTAAATGAGAATTACTGTACATTTAACCAAAATATATATCATCAAATGTGCTTGGGAATGGGTGACCCTGCATGAGGTATACTAGCTAACATTTATATGGATCATTTAGAACATGTTAAAATTTCGAATAACATAGGACTAAACCTTTGGCTGAGATACGTGGATGACACATTTGTCATAATAGACAGTAACCTGACTAATAGTGATAATATTTTGGATTTTTTAAATAAATTAGCCAGTAACATTAAAATTAACTAAAGAAGATGAAAGCATTAATTTGTTAAGTTTTCTAGATATAAATGTAAAGAGAGCAGGAAATAAATTCGACTTCCAGATTTATAGAACACCGACGTTTACTCCAATAATGATTAAGAACGAGTCACTCCACCCCAATTCCCACAAACAGGCGGCATTTTTAAGTTTGGGTTATAGATCCCTAAAAATCCCACTAACAAGTAAGAGTTTAAAGAAAGAACTAAATTTTATAAAGGACCTGTCACTCAATAATGGTTATAAAATAGAGATGGTTAACAAGATCATTAAGAAGATGAAAATAAAACTGGTCACCAATCTCATACCAGATAAAGATAAGAAATCCAAATTTGCAACTTTTACATTTACTAACCCAGCTATATACCAAGTCACTAATACTATCAAAAACGAGATATTAACATTGCCTTCAAAACCCAAAACACGAACCAAAATATTTTCTTCAATCACAATGAAGTTAATATAAATAGAAATCAATGTCAAGGATTAGGAATATATAGGCTTGCATGTGCAGAATGCAATTTTTCTTATGTTGGCCAAACTGGCCAGAGCTTTATGATACCTCGAACATGTAAATGCAGCGAAAAACAAGAAACATTCTGCAATGGGAGCACACATGCAAGAAACTGGACACAGTTTTACAACTATTGAAAGGGATTTAAGAATTTTAGGAAGTGTACAAGAAGGAAAAGAAATGGTAGAATTGGAAAATATATACATTCATTTAGATCAGCAATACAACAAAAATGAAAACCTAAATGACGAAATTGAAATAAAGAACCTTATCTTAGTACAATTACCAGAATTAATACAAATGCTTAAATCTGATATAAATACATTTTATAAACATTTTAATCGGACAAAAGTTAATGACTTATTGACAAAAACAAAATCAACTCCTCCCCTTACTTCTCCTAGGCAGTCCCCTCCACAATCTACTACAGCTATCAATACACCACCTACCTCCACTTCCACTTCCCCTTCCCACTCCCTGCCAAAACGCATCTTCATCCACACTCACTCATATAATACAAGGAGTGCAAACGGAACAACATGTAGTTCTGAAGAGGCTATGAGTAACACTAGACAACCACCCAGCAGCAAGAAGAGTAAGTGACAATTCTTTTGATAAGAAGTTTGTACAGAATTGTAATCAAAACCTTAAACATATTTTTTATGTTTATTACAGATACACCAACAAGCCCAATTTGAGAACGTACGAAGTCCATTCAAATTCTACCTCACATTAGAAAGTTTTCATTTCACCAACAAGTTTGTTCGTAAACAATACTGTCATATTGACAATATAGGATTAATACCAATACATTTTGTACAAATGTTACTCTAACAACATCGAGAACAAGATAAATGTTCATAACATAGGCAATTTTCAACTGTAGAAAATTGTTAATATAATTAATGAAGTTTCAACGACAGTTACACAAATCAAGTAACAACGAATCAATACAATTAGCCAGATCTCAAAAAGTTTAAAATTATTTTAAATGAATGTTCATCAGATGAGTTTCGTCAATAAATTCTAGATTTAGATAGATTTGAAACAAATGTGTTTTAACTTAAAAACATAATTTTTTATTGTTATATGACTTGTAAAGTATTATAAGAATTGTCAATTAGGTTTACAAAGCATATTTTAACCCAATAGAATAGATTCAGGATCTTATATAACCTTAAGTAAATGTTAATTGGCTGATGATGCTCACTAAAAGGAGCTAAAATGTACCATATTAAGAAATCAATAAATTTAAAAGTTCTTATTGCATTAATATTGTATTGAATAGGTATTTAACAAAATTATAAGAATTTGTATCACAAGTAGATCTTCAATACAGACAAAAATTGAAATTTATAACCTGCAATAAGTGGCATTTTCCGAGCTGTCAGTGAAGAGATGGCGTGGAATGGCATCAGTAGACGAATATGTTTGAGTGATGTCATTAAAAGTAGGAAGGATCACAGTATGAAGATAAAGGTGGAATTCAAGAGGACGAACTTGGGCAAATATTCGTTTATAGGTAGGGGAGTTAGGGATTGTAGTAACTTACCAAGGGAGATGTTCAATAAATATCCAATTTTTTTGTACATCCATACCCAGTCCAAGTAAAGGATTGGTATATATTCCCGTCAGCTACTCAGTGTAAAATATTAACTTCATCCTTAAAATATAATAATATTATCACACGTTCCGTTGAAGAGTAAGAGCATGTGCATTAAAATATTATTCAACCCCCAAACTCTACCAATGCATTTCATCATTCTTTATATCACATCAATAATTCCTGTCATTAATAGTTATATTACCTTATGGCTACATATCATTACCTATATTTCAGAATAAAACTCAAAAATAATCCTTACACAAATTTATTAGCATGCTAACTTTGGATAAAAGACAATTTAATATATCTTGTAGAGAAAATTAGTATATGATAATTAGCCATCTTATATACATTGATTCCTTTTTTCAACATAGTTGAAATTGGGTTCTTCTGTATTGTTACATTCATTATTTGCCATATATTGCTTCAGTGAATTAATTAAATTCATATTGTTCATGGGGTGATTTTTTATAAGGTCATATTCTTTATTTTTGTTGGGATGTGGAAGATTCTTCATACTTGGGTTTTTGTATTCACCTTATGAGATATGAGATAATCAACAGTCTCCAGTAAGCCATGGTAATTAAAAGAAACGGGCACACAACCAAATGTCCTCAAAATATATTGCATTGTTTATAATCAAGATACAAAGGACACAAAAGGAAAATAAATGAAAACAAGGACACTGCCACTCAAAATGGACTGGCTGAATAATGAAGGACTAAAACACCTCACATAAAGGAATGCAAAAAGGAAACAATAATTCGGGTTATTATGTCCGCCAATACACCCACGTAGACGAGAAGGAAAGCATTAACTTTGTATGAGGTTAAGATGCTATCAAGTATAAATTATGAGCCTTCCACCTAGAACTATGCCTTACACACCGTGCAAATACAAAGGTCATTAGAGCATCCATCTTATTCAGTTTATGAATAGTAATGTTCAATCAATCAGGTAAGCGAAATTCACAGAATATAATAGCTCATTCCTACAGGAGATCAAAGATATTCTAACAGAGACGATGGAGATCACGAGAGCAACCTTACTGCCATCTGTTGTGACCAGCATATTAAAGTCTCACAACATTAGTAAGGACAGAACAGATAGTAAAGAGTCAAGAAGAGGTTTCTTGCCTCAGCCTACAGGACATTGTTACTGTTTATTTTTGTGACATCCAGTGTATTCCCTTGGAAGTTTTTTAGGATAATGCTAGTGTCATGGGAATGGTAGTGGAGGAAAAGGCAAAAGGGAGAGATTAAATCTCACAAATTGCACTCACCAATATAAAGTTTCAGAATGAGAGAAAAAATAAAACCGGTCTCCTCACAACAGCGTTTGAGGATACTGAAAGTGTTAAAGGAAGTGGAATGAAGAAAATGCAGGTGATAAATAGGTAGAGTTACCGTATTATCTGTTTTTACTGTGGACCACCCATTTTTGAGACCCTTCAGCTAGTCCCAATTCAATTTTGCTAGATCCTCCATTGTTTTTCAACTACCATAAAATTTAATATATTTATAATTTTAATTTATTTGCTCACTGACAGTCAATACATGGAAATCTATGGTCATCCAGCCTTCTAGCTAATTCTTCACACTTTATACTTTATTTTGTTTTATTCTTATAGATTTGAATATACTTGTTATAATGTCTGCCTTCTAGTGAGTCTTTGCTGAACTCAGCTTAAAGTTAACAACATTGAAGGAGTCACTAAATTCTAAATTAGAAGCTTCTTATGGCTGGGGATCATCTGAAAATCTGCATCACTAAATTAGCAATATAAAATGTATGATGCGATGTTACCTGGGATGTGGTTGAGAAACGTATTATCAAGGAGGGGTGATAATTTTAATTTATTTGCTCACTGACAGTCAATACATTGAAATATATGGTCATCCAGCCTTCTAGCTAATTCTTCACACTTTGTACTTTATTCTGTTTTAATTTTATAGATTTGAATATACTTGTTATAATGTCTGCCTTCTAGTGAGTCTTTGCTGAACTCAGCTTAAAGTTAACAACATTGAAGGAGTCAATAAATTCTAAATTAGGAGCTTCTCATGGCTGGGGATCATCTGAAAATCTGCATCACGAAATTAGCAATATAAAATGTATGATGCGATGTTACCTGGGATGTGGTTGAGAAACGTATTATTAAGGAGGGGTGATATGATCTTGCAGGCTCTGATGTGAAGTATTTATTGATTGTGGTGAAGTGTTAAGAGTGGAACAGTACTACTTTGCCATACCAGCCCTCACTTGAAAATGTTAAATTGTTGTTAATTATACTGTCAATATATAGTACTATGACAGCATTGTCTCTAAAAGTGATTTTCTAAGAAAATTCCAAGCCAGAAGGGTATATATATTCCACTATGGCAATCCACATCACATACAGATGGGTGACATCACTAAGGATGAAAATCACATATATCAGAATATTAATGTTATTAATGAAAGTGTTAGTCGCTTAGCCCTCTACTGCATACTGTTGCCATTAGGCAACAAATAAATAAATAAATAAATATTATTGACAGAGGTAGTTTTACGGCACACGTTCAACTGTACAGTCAATTAAACACGTATCCGAGTAATGTTTTTTTTACATAAGACAAAACAGCCCTACAACCAAAGGTACTCCTTCCACCCCGTCAACAACCACGCGAACCAACCACCGTTTATTTTATGTGGGTCCTCCCCACCACATTACCACAGGCTTCAGGAGTACCTCTGGCTCAACCTCAAAGACATTACCGACCTACGGTCATGCAAATTGTACTTGCACCTTGCAGTACATACCCATGGCCAGTAGGTAGTAATGTTCGGACTTCGAATGTTAAGAGCTTAGCGTATAATCGTGAAAAATCACATATATATTCCACTATGGCAATCCACCTCACATACGAGTGTTAAGCTATTAGCCCCAGTTAAGAATTGCAGGTACATCTAAAACACTGAACATATGTTGAACATTAAAGCTTGAAATTTTCTTCACCAAACAGTGAATTATTTTTCATTTTAATGGAATAACATTTAACATTTGTAATTTACATGTTTATGATGATGCTTGTTGTTTAAAGGGGCGTAACATTGAGGTCATCGGCCCAACAGCCCTACAACCAAAGGTACTCCTTCTACCCCGTCAATTTACATGTTGGAGAAGTTTATAAATTCATATGTTGTTAAATGTTAATCACCTAGGTAGGCTATAAAATGTTTAATATGTGCTTCTTGAACTGGTCTTGGTAACAAAAGGTTTTTTCACAAGCTGTGCAGCTAAGCAGACTCCCTGTGACATGTCCCACCATGTGTTTGGTGAGGTACGAGATGTGTTTCAATATCCTGCCACACTACTTATATTGAGTTTGGAGTTTCATACCGATAGAGGTATGTTGTAACATGTGCTTCTCGAACTGGTCTTGGTACCCAAAGGTTTTTTCACCAGGTGTGCAGCTAAGCGGACTCCCTGTGACATGTCCCACCATGTGTTTGAATGTCTTGCCACACTCCTTACACTGAGGTCGGAGATCCATACCGATACAGGTATGACTCTTGAGCGAGGCTCTCTGCTTGAAAGACCTATCACAAAATTTGCAGGAGAATGGGCTATTTTTCTCATGAAGAAGCAGTTTGTTCATAAGGGATGAACGTAGCTTGAATAATTTATTGCAGAAAGTACAGTGGAACTGTTCATCGTTGTGAGCCGACATGTGATCAACGAGATGCGTGTGTAACTTGTAACCCTTATTGCAAATCTTGCAAATGTGTGGCCGATCATTTGTGTGAGACAACAGGTGCCTAGTGAGGTCCAAGGGGTACTTGACCGTTTTGTTACATACATGACACGAAAGCAAGGGGTGCTTTGTCTTCTTTTTTCCAATTAGTCCCCCTGGTGCAGCCACGCTACAGGAGGTGCAACATCCACTGTCTGTCAAGAGGTCTGCTGATTCTCCACACAGAGAGCACAATGGATGGTCAGTCTGGAAACTGAGAACAGTTACATCACATTAATACTTCCATTTAGGGATAAGACCCGAAGTTGAGGGTTGGAAATTGAACAGTCCTGAAAGTAGCATAATTATAGATTTCAAAAGTAGCGTTGTTTAATAACAAGGAAAATGGAGAATGAGTCAAATGAAAACTCTGAAATTGAAATAAATCTGTAGGAGCGATTCCGAGTTGCTAGTCTTGAGCAAGGATCTTTAGGCTGGAGTGCTGTGCGCAGGTTACTCACGCACAACCTCACTACACACCTGGCATCAGTGCCTCTCCTCGACCTACTAAATGACACCTAGAAGTATTCTTATTTACAAGAATTAAAATGGAGACACTGTAAAGCCCAAATTTCCACCTTTCATTGAAAATTAGAAAATCACATAGTTTAAGATAGTCATGGTGTGCGCTGAGTATATTTTTATCAGTCACAGGCTTATTAATTGCATCATACCTTATGGAGTGTGTGAGATGCTACAGGCTTGTTGACCACTTTGTTGCCCCTGCCCAACTGCCTTGTTAGAAGCCAGACTTAACCTATCCAGACCAATAATCTTTTCACTAGCCTGGTTTGAAAGTAACTCCTAAGTTTGCAGCCTCACCTAGCCCGCTGTGACATCGTCTGAGACGTGCCATGTTGAATTTCTTACCACTGTGACATTGTCCGAGACACACAGTGTGGGGTCCTTAACCTATTGTTCATGAAGGGTCTATGGAATCTTTACCAAAATACATTAATCACCAAATATCCACGTATATCATTAATTAGCAACAAGAGAACTGACTTTAAAGATTTTGAATTATTATGAGATGTAAAGAAAAGTGAAATGAAATGGTGTAAAAGTCACGTCTTCCATTGCGTATAACATGGTTGCAATATTTTGATACCGTCCGGCTCCATGGTTAAATGGTTAACACAAGTTGGACTTAGGTCTCAATTGGGTCAGGGATTTTAACTTTCCATGGTTAATTCCAATGGTTCAGGGGGCTGTGTGTGTGTGTGTGTGTGTGTGTGTGTGTGTGTGTTTTCATGCATGCCGACTTACAGATTAGGATTAATCATGCAGCAATTCGAAAGACCTGCACCCGGCTTATTATTATATTTACATGACAAAAAATGCCCAAATACAGTACCGGCTTATTATTATTTTGCTTTCTGCCAATTTTTTTATGTCACCTGCCTTTATTGTTTTCCCGCACCCATCGTCATTTCCCCCTCGCCATTGAAAAACGATGCCTTGAGGTTTTACTGTATGCCAACATGACAAGGCTACAGTTTTCCATGAGGTCCTCGAGCTTTGTTCAACAGTAAAGGCCAGCACACACAGAAAGCTATGCTACCCATACCAATGAAAACAACTCCTATGCTGAGCTATGCTAACCTAAGCAATGCCAAGCTAAATTTTACAGATCAAGAAGGAAGCAATTTTCATAGCTGTGGCTGGCTTCACACATGCGCACGATCATGATGAAACAGTCGTTTCATGTGTGTGGCTTTTGTGAATTATATATAATTTATTTGACAAAGTTTTAGTTCACCTACTCAATACTATACAATGAATGTAATGCCTATGTATACCTTACAATGTCAATTAAATTATATGTACTCTTAATTCAATACAGAAACAATAATGAAATTCATAACCTTGGATGATTTCATGAATTACCTCGATACATTAGCTATTATATTGCTTAATTGTTTGTGTGCTTGTTAATTATCATGGAAGGCAGACAAAGGAAGAAATACTGATTGAAGTGCTACAAAAATACACTTGCCTGTGAAGATATTAAAGAAAACTATGAAAGACAACTGTTGGCAATAAATAATTGAAACTCTGGAAACTTATTTCACGTATCATTTACAGAGGTGCCAACCTTTGAAGTGGATTATCAGTAATGGCTCACTGCCCCCGAGAAAAAGTTAGAGTAAAGTCCAAAGCATGCTCCTTCCTTCTTGATAATGACACCACCTTTGCCCTTCCTTCTTGCAATCTATTTGAAAGTGTATCGTATTACACAATAACATTTCCACACAACCTGTTAGTTTTGGAGAGACTTGAGCACACTGAATTAGAAATTCTTTCTCTCTTTTTAAAAATCTTCTGTCATAAAAGTAGTCCTTATTGACAGTTCGTAGTGACTATGAGATGTTCTTTCAGTAACTCTTGTTTTCCTACCACTTTTCCCACACTAGAGTGGTCACGGGTATGAATGGTCTCGCACATGTAAATCGGGCCTGGTTTTATGGCCAGATGCACTTGCTGGTACCATCCCTATGTGGAGGGATTTGTTCACTGTTGCATGTTTTTGTGGTGGTTGGTAGTGCAGTGTGTTGTGAATATGAAGAGTCACAGGTTGGGACAAACAGCCAGTCCCAGGGCCATAGCAATTAACAATTTGCAATTAAAACCTCTGGTCTGGCCAGAAATCAAACCTAGGCATGGCACTGCTATGTCTCCAGATGGGTAGCTAGCAGTTAGGATGTGAGTGGCACCCACCGTCCAGGAGATTCATTGTTAACTGTGTAATCCTTTAAGTGAATTATATTATGCACTTCTTTATCTGACTTTTAACTGAAATGTTACTAAATACTATAAACAATACTAATATCTATTTCTAATGACAACCCATTCAACCTTGGAACAATTAATCTCATAAAACTGTCTAGTTCAATTTATGAGCTCTAATCCCAACAGAAAAGGCCAGTATTGAAACTTACTCATCTGGTGGATATTCATCAATATGACAGTCCTCTATTTCAAGTTCTTCTTTCACATTCTGTAAAAAATAAAATATAAAAATAATGTTTTAAATTCAGCAGTAAAATCATTCATAAAATGTAAGTATTTATGAAAATATTAAACTGGTAATAACTAACAGACATACATGGAAGATGAACTTTAAAATGTTTCTTATTACTGTAACACTGTAGAACTCCAACTACTTAAAGTAGTATGCAGCATTAAAGAACAAAAGTTTCTTATATCTAGAGTGCAGCTGGACTGGTACTGGCAGTGCATCACGCCAGTATAAATGAAGACATGCAGTTGGCATACCAGCAAAATATTTCAGAACTGAACATAACCCATTCTTCTTTATGAACTTAATGGCATACTCATTTTCTACCTCTTCACATACCCAGAATTAGTATTTAGCTTATATGAGTAGTTACAGCTATTCGTAGATTCTCAAGTGAACTTCTGTTTATTAAACAGATTTATACCTTTCAGAGCAAAATCTCAAGATTATCATAAACTGTATATGTAAAGTCCCTAATTCCATCTGTTATTCACAGCGATATTGAGAAGGTTTCAACAGGTGAAATTGGCACCAGTTATAGAACGTTATGTCTTCTTTACAAGAGAACGACAATAAGCCTGAGTAAAACTGGAAGTGTACCACCAGTACCAGAAAGTGAACACTTATGTTTTGCCATAATCTCCCCATCATTTACTCTCTTCACTTTTCAGCCTTTTACTCAAACCCACTTATGCTACATTGCATTCATCACTTTCAGAATTTTTGGACTTAATGACACTTTTAACAGACCTACCACTGTCACCACTACCACCAAACAATTCTTTACAATCTGACATTCTGACTCTTTCACTGACACTTCTGCTTAGAATGTCATAAATCACTGCATGCTAACAACAATCTTCTACATGGCATGATTACTGCTACTGGCTTTGTATGTGACTGGAACGATGGGGATTCATTCACACTCAATGTTGAACAGAATGTGATCTAGTCAAGGCAATCAAACACAGGTTTTCTGATGAGAAAGTCCAATAATTCCTGTTCCAAACAGTATGCATGTTGCACCATCTCTTGGCAGAACACAAGAAGTATATCCTCAAATCATTATAATTTTGCCTTCCGCAGTCCAGCACTTGCTACATTCAGCTGCGCGCTTTACGACTGTCGTTTGTTTACACGCTCGGGTAGAATGTTGTCGAGAGGCGATCAGGGCGGCCAACCTCTGTACTTAGGAACTAATGAGTGGTACTTTCTGTTACTGTAACTGGGCCGATGACCTTCGATGTTAGGCCCCTTAAAACAACAAGCAGTGTTACTGGTGGTGATTATTGTTTAGGATTCTTGCCATGGAAAAGACCATTGGTCTGGACAATTAAGATTCTCTCCATGGACAAGACCATTGGTCTGGATGGTTAGAAGCCATGCAGCGGCCTTAGGCACCTAGTTTCGTGAGGAAACACGATTGGTCTGGACGGTTAGGATTCTTGCCGTGGACAAGGCGATTGGTCTAGATATTTAGGATTCTTGCCGTGGACAAGACCATTGGTCTGGATGGTCAGAAGCTGCGAAGCAGCCTTAGGCACCTAGTTTCGTGAGGAAACACGATTGGTCTGGACGGAAGACGATTGGTCTGGACTGTTGTCCCCGTTTTTACCATCAAGGAAATTTGCCCCAGACTAGTCAGCTGATCCCACGTGTGCTCAGTCCAAAATATGATAAAAAATGTACCAGCTGGTACACCTCTACACCGCACATTTGAATTTTCCGCCTTAAACTCCTCCTCTACAGGAGAAACTCTGAACTTTAAAAACTGGATCAACTCATAAGTTCCTCAGAAGATGTCACTACTGTAAATTTTGTGATTTCGAAGTTGTCAATGCTGTGTGGATTTCAACTTGTTTTGTTTTCCATTTGATCAAGAAGTGTGGACATTCTCTTATAGATGTCTCTACCAAAAAGAACTATGATCATCCACCATGGGGCGAAGTGAAGGAACCTTTTTTGAAGATATTTTGTACTCATAAGTTTCCTTATTACTAAATTTCATTCTTTCATTTGTGGGTTGGCAGTATTAATCCTTTTCTTTCCGCCAGTTTTGAAGTTAGCCAATCAATTATTTCTGTAATTAAGTTTTGACCAATCGTGTCTTTTTTCTTCGATATTGTGTGTGACTGTGTACTTTAGCCAATAAACGCGTGTGGGTGTGTCTTAATTATTCATGAAAGGTCTTAAATCTTCCCCGAGGGTATAAAAACTGCTGATTTTCTTGTCTCTTGGCCACATCATCAACATTTAATTTAGTGTATGGACATGTAGCAGGAGGCGGGAAGCGCCTCTTTCTTCAGGCAGCAGTTCTTCAATAAGGTAATGGCCGCCTAACATCTTTATTTCTGCTAGCTGAGCAGTTTAACCCACGGGGAAGGTCCGAAACCTTTACTATGTAACCTGTCTTCAGCCATGTAATTTGCCGTCGCTTTTGTAAAAGTTCATATATCTTTAACTGTAAATCGGGGATAGAGAGTGCTTTACCCTCTCGAGCTCCCCTTCATTTTTGATTTGAGGTGACTATGTTTTCGTAACCGATTTTCTACTCTTCCTTAATGTGTTAAATTTATTCTGTATACAAGTCACCTCCATAGTTTGGGAATAGCCCCTGTTCCATCGGCCTTGGGCCTCTTAGGTTTTAAGAAGTGTCAGTCAGGAGTGCAAGTATACGCCTCCATTCATTTTGTATTTTGGGCCATTTACTTAACCTATTCTTTTTCTGCTAAGGCCCAGTAGATTGGGTACAAGATACCCCCATTTCAGTGACGTAATTTGTGCCTTGATGACAAGTGATTGTAAAGTATGGTATGCCTTTAATAGGCTTGGAAAACTGAGAGCTGGTCAGCTCTTTTATGTATTGGAGATGAGCCTCTAGGAGGCTTGACATTGCTAGGTGGGAGCAAGTGTTCCATGTAATTAGGGGATTTCTGCCCTTTGGTAATATGTGTTTGTGAGCTGAGAGCTCAGGAAATGTAAAACTTGGGGCTTGAAGCCCAGCTTGTTAAATTGTCTCTAAATCTTGGCTTTTCCTGGTCTTGTACCTGAGTGTCGGTTACTTGTTCACTTGTTGTTACTTGTTAAATTTCCAAATTCTATGTGAAAAATGGTTATGTTTTGCTATTTTCGAAAATATAACCTTCAATGAAATTTTAATTCATATCTCGGCTTTGTGGATAGACCCATTCCATCCCGCACCTTCTTTCACCTCTGCATTCCATGGGTATCCCCGTAACAAAAATAATGCCCTAAAATATATACACCCTGGATCTTGATGGGAACATATAACTAAATACGGACACGGTGAGGTCAGTTAAACTACAAATAAAGCAAGGCGGAGCATGACGTCAGTTTTGGAGGAAAATCTGTTTATTAAAAATAAACAAGATAAATATTTTTAAAAAATGCCAAATGGATGAGTTTAGTGCGGAAAGACCTACAATACCTAAACATTGATCATGTTGACATTTACAACCGAGATAAATTCAGAAAGTTAGTCAAGACATCTGACTCTCTCCAGTCACTAACAACTAAATCACTGCGTCCAGGAGTAGGAATGAAATGGACTCAAGAAAGAAAAGACATCCATAGCGCTAGAATGAAGGAATACTGGGCTAAGAGGAAGAAAAGGGCTCACCAGAGTTAAGAACCATGTGGTCCATCGTAGGCCTAAACGAAGAAGAAGAAGAAGAAGAATTTTAAAAAATAGCAAAGTATCAAATAATCAGATTTACATGACTCAGATTGTTGTTTTCCTTTTCAGCTGTATAGAGTCCATCTTGAGAATCAGAATATTTTACAAATTTATAATGTATGCCGATACACATACTTAACAAATCAAATCTTGAAATTTCATTAATTTTAACATATGGGCTTGTGTGCGTGCACCACGCTCCTGGCTTTTACTTTCTTGGTAACACTTTTAACTGTAGATGAGTACGTTCCCCATTTCTGCACACTTGACATTGCAGTGGGGTCCCTAACCTTAAGAAAGACGTGATCTAATGCGCAAAAGGGGGGACAAACTAACCTAACTGTACAATATATAACACGCTGAGTGGTAAAATATCCTACGCACAAAATATACCTCTCGAGCCATGAACAAACTCATGAGCATAACAAACAAATGCAGATAGGAGCCACACTAACAAAAACATGTAAATGGCAATATATACATTCAAAAGAACAAAAACATGATATCATATTTTCCAGGGTTCACCAAGGAAAGCATGCGGCATTCACGCAACTCGCATCCACTTAAAGCCACAACGAAAATGAAAGGAAACATAATTAGATGTTAAGCAACACTTCCCATTTAACACAGGTTCCTGAAAAATAATTACAGGACACAAAACAATAAAAAAAGACAGAGTAGGCTTTACCTTTCAACACCTATTTCAACGTTGTAACCTGGAAGAGATGACAGGACAAAAATATTCCTCAGCACAGTTATATCATAAAAGGAAATCCGAACCAACATTGCGATATAAAACTCCCGTCGACTGCCACAACCTTAGAGACCTCAAATAAAACTCTCCTTGGTAGACAAACATATCACCCTCGCCAACACACGGCAGAATGACTCAAAGTGGAGATCAACGTCTCCCAAAATAAAGCAGCAATACCCAAACCACTGGGTCCAACCCTTTACACATGCTGCTCAACAGTCTGCCCGAGGCAAGTCACACAATCAAGAAAACGCAGGCCTTTCAGATGAGGAACGTGTCCTCTTACTCAAAATCACACAAAATAATATCTCATGTCCTAAAGTAGCATAAAACTGAAGAAATATGAAGGACGTCGTCTAACATTCGCTTGCATGAAAGAAACATGACCGTGCTGGTCACAAAGCACTCGAGCACAAAGTAAACATGGATAAAAAAGTGGCCCAACTCTGTAATAAATATGATGAACTGAAACTAAGAAATTGCCACTTTGACAATCGGTCATGTCTGAACATCGGAAAGTTATGGATATATCTCAATCCCACATTGCGAGAAACTCATATGGATAATAATAATAATAAATATTAAATTGATAATAATAATAACAATAATACATTTTACAGAAAATTTATTCTAATATTCGGAACTCGAAATACGAAACTGCGTTCGTGGAACTCGTGAATTAATAATTAATTTACCACCTAGATATACAAAATAGTCATGAAGATGACGCTAACAACTTCGTGGATCCACACCCCACCGT
This sequence comes from Anabrus simplex, assembly GCF_040414725.1. NCBI lineage: Eukaryota > Metazoa > Arthropoda > Insecta > Orthoptera > Tettigoniidae > Anabrus > Anabrus simplex. The sequence continues at coordinate 16,568,997 of NC_090265.1, read as the reverse complement.
CTTACACAATCTCATTCACACATCATGTAATAAATCCCAGAAAACGTGATGGCATGTTTCGGTACACTTTGAGCTCCCATTAATAATACATAATCTAGTCCTTCCTGACTTTAATTTGAATCCTAATCTACATTTACAATTAAGCCCCGAGACGTACACTGCATCTCAAATATCGAAACAAAACAAATGAAAAAATATATATAAGGCAAAAAAATACCGACTCGTTAAAGAAATGACGCTAACCACTCAGCTAAATAAATCAGAATAAAATGTAGGAAAGCAAGCTGCAACCTCATGCAAACGGTCCACATTTATGTTACAATTATTTTTACATTAACAAGCTTCCTATCATTTACTTAAAATAGGACGTAGTCCTGCCAAACACAGCTACATCTACAGAAATTAAATATCAAACTAACCTATCCCCTTTTGCAACATTAAACACGTTCACACTCACATAATTACATTAAAACTCTGTATTCATCTGTTATCTTGACTTGTGGCCGACACAGGAGACAGCCGACCCCATTTTGCTTTTAGCCCGCCATATTGATGATAATGCTGCCTTCAGAAAAGACTTGGATCAGTCCGTTAGTCTCCATCGAGGGGAAGAAAGGTGATGTATTTCCGTTGCTGCGTCTGCTTCTGGATGTCATCTAAAACATCCCCTCGTTCACGATGTAGAAATTAGGTCAAGATCAAACGGCTGGTTACGAGAATACTACAGCCGGGATAAATTCCACCGACCATAAAACCAGTTCCCATTCAGTCGCGGAACCGCTTCTCTTATCTACTCCCGTAACTAGGTCAAATATTTCCCATATTATAAACGGCTGAACTGAAAATGGTAAAGTTTATGCCCTTGGGAAATGATTTACACAGGCAGGCTACTATGCACTTTGAAATGTTTAAATGGAACTGTTCTCTCCCTCTGGTAATCATAAGTTAAATGCCATTCTCCCAGTATTAGAAACCTTGAGTATATCAAATGTAGACTGGGCGTCTTCCAACAAAATCTTACGAGTCCCCACACGATCACCCGCGTAAAAAAAAAATTTCTTACCTGCACAGAATCTCGCCGAATAATAGGGTAACTAACTGACGCGGTCATTGTTTTTATTAACTTGTCCTCGAAGACGCCGTCGTATCCTCAATTGGGGCCATCTTTTCCCCTAGACCAATGCCTAGTCATATCGACGGTGGCTCTATAGTTTCATTGGCTTGACGCATCGCGTACCTGACGTTTACTTCAAGCATTTCTCATAAGTGACCCTAGCCTCTCGCCCAGACATCCGAAATGTTGTCCGTTGGAATTCTATTGTTCCCTTGTTCGGCTTTGTGTGCGTCATGTCGAAATTCCACCTTCTAAACTTAGCTGGTGAGCAAACAAATCCGAGCTCCAAGCTCCCTGCAGAAATTGCGACATGTGCTGCTGAATGTAGATGTTTCCTGCCAGTTACTAGCACTTAATAAAAATGGAATATTCTCTGTACATTCGAATTAATGACTGATTAATTAAATAAGCACTTCAATAAGGGCTCACCATTAGGATTCTTGCCGTGGACAAGGCGATTGGTCTGGATGGTTAGGATTCTTGCCGTGGACAAGACCATTGGTCTGGACGGTTAGAAGCTGCAAAGTGGCCTTAGGCTCCTAGTTTCGTGAGGAAACACGATTGGTGTGGACGTGCGGATGGGGACAAGACCACTGGTCTGGACTGTTTAGGAGGGGAAGCCCCAAGGTATTCTGTAGGGGGATATCAGCGCCAGCGCATTCTATGTTCGAAAATCACTGCCTGATGTTGGAAAATGGCTGCTTGTGGTGGATGTGTTATTAATATAACAGGTTTTTTACATGATTTTGAGGCGAAGGTGAATAATTTAGTTGAGTTGTATGTAAGTCACCGCTTACTTACTAATCACCGAGTGTGTGAACAGTGTGGTCGTGAAGTGAAATTGACTGTGAGTGTGAATGGCACTCGTATAATTTTTTCGTGTTGTCGTCGATTGGAAGGGGGTGTGAGGTGCGGGTGGTTTGTGAGTGCATGGGAAAACCCTTTCTTCGAAGGCTCTAATTTGAAGCTCTTCGAAATAGGATATTTCATCATCCTGTGGTGCATTTAACATAAACCCCTGGGTCCTATTGTGAAGCTCGAGTTGGGTTTTTCTGGCAAAACAATGGTAGACTGGTCCAGCCTCTGTCGAGAGGTGTGTGTAGAATGGGTAGTGACTAATGAAAAAAAATTGGTGGGCCGGGTATTATTGTGGAAATCGATGGAAGTAAATTTGGTAAAAGGAAGTATAATAGGGGGAGGCCTGTAGAAAGACAGTGGTGTTTTGGAGGCATGGGGAGAACCATAAAAACCTTTTTGTTGTACCTGTGGAGAGAAGGGACAAAGTGACTTTGCTCGAAGTCATAAAGGACTGGATACTGCCTGGAAGCATCATAATATTCGATTGCTGGAAGGCATATGATTGCTTGGAGCACGAGGGATTCGTGCATCTCCGTGTCAATCATTCTGTTGAGTTTGTGGACACCGCCAAGAGTCATCATGTACATAGGGGGAACAGGAGGGCGATGCCGAACAATCTCCCTGCCGTGCATATGCAGAATATCGAAAATCGGTGATTTAATTTTAAGCACGGCAGCTATTCCGTTCCAGGGTTCGGCAGGAGGAAACAGTATTTTCTGAGCTATCTTGCTGAATCCCTGTTCAAGAGCAGCTTGCCCCTAAAACAGAGAGTGCACGAATTCCTCAAAGCTCCTGCAGCCCTGTATCCGCCTCTACATTAATGTAAATATTAAATTAAATTACTTCTGCTGTGTATTTCACACTGTTTCCTTTACATGGTGTTTTTCTTTGTGCTTTTATTCAGCCAGGGTTGGTAACACAATGTATATATCAGCATTGATGGCAATGACGTCATATTCTGTTCACGTTCACCAATGAGAATGCGAGTAGTTACTCTAAACATGGCTGATGGAGGCTGCTGCTCTTATTATTAGGTTATAAAAGTAAATGTACTTCTGGGGGCAGGATGGTGGGTTCCTATGAAGACATCTCGCCTCTACAAGGTATTCCAAGTAAGATTTGCATTATTTTAGCTTCCTTATAATGTTATAAACTCTGGGCTGTGGAAGGAAAAATTATACCCTCAAATCTGATTAAGTTAACAAAGCTTTCTCACACAGCTGAGAGCTTTGGATTTGTTATGTCCAACATGCTATTGTGAAGCAGGGAGCCATGAGTATATACCAATGAGTTAAAACTGAAGTGATATGTTAACTGGTTGAAAGCTTTACAATTAGCCTATACTCTATCTCAGATATCCTGGGAAACAAAATAAACAAGAAAAATGTAGGAAATGAACTGGAACAACCTAACTTTTGTTAAAGAATTACAAATATTTTATATGTGTAAAGTAATGTTATTTCCATATAAGTGGTATGTATGTGACCTCATTCTGTTCATTTTCACTTTTTACCTTAAAAAGCTGTCAAGTTTTAATTGAAACTCATGCATAAAAATAGCCTTTGAAAGAGTGGTTCATGGTGTGGGTCAATGGTTCATGGTGTGGGTTACTGCAGTCCCGTCCTAGTTCGTGAACCATGGGCAATGACTGAGTGGCCTAGTAAGTGGTCCTGAGAGTTGGGATACCAGTTGCTATGGAATGGGAGTGGGCATCTCAGACATATTCTGAGTAATGGCCCTCCATGTGCTCAGGGGGCTAGGACTATACAATTCACCGGTGGTCCATAACCCGTTAGAGGAGAGATCCTCACCTGGACTATGGCAAGTAGGGTAGCATCCTGCTTCATGAATTTACCGAGCTCAGAACATTTTAAGCAAGCCTCGGACCTATGGGAGTAACGGAGTTCCACTCCCATTTCACAGGCGAGGGACTCCTTGGAGACAACTTGCCGAACGAAATGGAATTCGATGGGCAGCTATCAATATTAATGGGGCTTATGGAAGAAAGAAAGTAGAACTGGCTGAGTAAGCAAAGAGGATGCATTTGGATGTGCTAGGAGTAAGTGATATACGGGCAAGGGGATATAACGAGGAAGAGATAGGAGATTATAAAGTGTATTTGACGGGTGTTAGAAAGGGAAGGGCAGAGTCTGGGGTAGGGCTCTTTATCAGGAATACCATTGCACGCAACATAGTTTCTGTTAGGCACGCAAATGAGCGAATTGTGTGGGTAGATTTGTCAGTTGGAGGAATTAGGACGAGAATTGTCTCCGTGTATTCACCATGTGAGGGTGCACATGAGGATGAAGTTGACAAGTTTTATGAAGCATTGAGTGACATCGTGGTCAGGGTCAACAGCAAGGATAGAATAGTGCTAATGGGCGATTTCAATGCGAGATTTGGGAATAGAACTGAAGGATATGAAAGGGTGATTGGTAAATGTGGGGAAGATATGGAATCTAATGGGAATGGGAAGAGTTTGCTGGACTTCTGTGCTAGTATGTGTTTAGCAGTTATGAATACATTCTTCAAGCATAAGGCTATTCACTGCTACACATGGGAGCCTAGGGATACCAGATGCATAATAGACTATATATTAACCGACTTTGAATTCAGGAAATCTGTTAGGAATGTAAAAGTTTCCGCAGATTTTTTGATGATACACACCACTATCTGATCTGTAGTGAACTAAGTATCTCTAGGCCTAGGGTAGAGAAAGTGAAATCTGTCTGCAAACGAATAAGGGTAGAAAATCTGCAGGACGAGGAAATTGGACAGAAGTACATGGATATGATTAGTGAGAAGATTCAAACAGTAGACAGTAAGCAGGTTCAGGATATAGAAAGTGAATGGGTGACATACAGAGATGCTATAGTAGAAACAGCAAGGGAATGCCTAGGAGCAACTGTGTGTAAAGATGGGAAAAAGCAAACATCTTGGTGGAATGATGAAGTGAGAGAAGCTTGTAAACGTAAAAAGAAGGCTTATCAGAAATGGCTCCAAACAAGGGCCGCGGCAGACAGGGATTTTTACATAGATGAAAGAAACAGAGTGAAACAAATAGTTGTTGAATCCAAAAAGAATTTGTGGGAAGATTTTGGTAATAACCTCGAAAGGCTAGGTCAAGGAGCAGGGAAACCTTTCTGGACAGTAATAAAGAATCTTAGAAGGGAGGGAAAAAGGAAATGAACAGTGTTTTGAATAATTCAGGTGAACTCATAATATATCCCACGGAATCACTGGAGAGGTGGAGGGTATACTTTGAACATCTTCTCAGTGTAAAAGTAGATCATCCTGATGGTGTTGCGAACAGCCAAGCTCATGCGGAGGAGGAAAATGATGATGGTGAAATTACGCTTGAGGAAGTGGATAGGATGGTAAATAAACTCCACTGTCATAAAGCAGCAGGAATAGATGAAATTAGACCTGAAATAGTGAAGTATAGTGGGAAGGCAGGGATGAAATGGCTTCATAGAGTAGTAAAATTAGCATGGAATATTGGTAAGGTACCTTCAGATTGGACAAAAGCAGTAATTGCACCTATCTATAAGCAAGGGAACAGAAAGGATTGCAACAACTATTGAGGTATCTCACTGATTAGTATACCAGGCAAAGTATTCACTGGCATCTTGGAAGGGAGGGTGCGATCAGTCGTTGAGAGGAAGTTAGATGAAAACCAATGTGGTTTCAGGCCACAGAGAGGCTGCCAGGATCAGATTTTCAGTATGTACCAGGTAAATGAAAATGCTATGAGAGGAATAGGCAGTTGTGTTTATGTTTCATAGATCTAGAGAAAGCATATGGCAGGGTACCAAGGGAAAAGATGTTCGCTATACTGGGGGACTACGGAATTAAAGGTAGATTGTTAAAATCAATCAAAGGCATTTATGTTGACAATTGGGCTTCAGTGAGAATTGATGGTAGAATGAGTTCTTGGTTCAGGGTACTTACAGGGGTTCGACAAGGCTGTAATCTTTCACCTTTGCTGTTCGTAGTTTACATGGATCATCTGCTGAAAGATATAAAATGGCAGGGAGGGATTCAGTTAGATGGAAATTTAGTAAGCAGTCTGGCCTATGTTGACGACTTGGTCTTAATGGCAGATTGTGCCGAAAGCCTGCAGTCTAAATATCTTGGAACTTGAAAAGAGGTGCAATGAGTATGGCATGAATATTAGCCTTTTGAAGACTAAATTGATGTCAGTAGGTAAGAAATTCAACCGAATTGAATGTCAGATTGGTGACACAACGCTAGAACAGGTCGATAATTTCAAGTATTTGGGTTGTGTGTTCTCCCAGGATGGTAATATAGTGAGACTGAATCAAGGTATCATAAAGCTTATGCAGTAAGCTTGAAGTTGTGGTCAACAGTATTCTGTAAGAAGGAAGTCAACTTCCAGACAAAACTATCTTTACATTGGTTTGTTTTCAGACCAACTTTGCTTTACGGGAGTGAAATCTGGATGGACTCAGGATATCTTATTTATAAGTTAGAAGTAACAGACATGAAAGTAGCAAGAATGATTGCTGGTACAAACAGGTGGGAACAATGGCAGAAGGGTACTCGGAATGAGGAGATAAAGGCTAATGAAGGATTGAACTCGATGGATGAAGCTGTTTGCATAAACCAGCTTCGGTGGTGGGGTCATGTGAGGTGAATGGAGGAGGATAGGTTACCTAGGAGGATAATGGACTCTGTTATGGAGGGTAAGAGAAGTAGAGGTAGACCAAGACGATGATGGGTAGACTTGGTTTCTAACGATTTAAGGATAAGAGGTATAGAACTAAATGAGGCCACAACACTTGCTGCAAATCGAGGATTGTGGCGACGTTTAGTAAATTCTAAGAGGCTTGCAGACTGAACGCTGAAAGGCATAACAGTCTATAATGATAATGTATGTATGTAATGAATCTACGTATGTATGTAGAGAGGTAGTGCCAACGGTGGAAGAGCCATTTTGACTTTCAGTGTAGGCTCACTTTGATTACATGCTACCTATGTGGAAAAGAGCTCTTGCTATATTTTTGTGTGACTGTGATTTGCCATACTAGTGTAGACACTGACTATTGCAAGTTTCTTTCTTCTTAATATTTAGTAATATTAGTCTACATGGTTGACATTCCACCCACTTCAATAAAGAATTGAAACGTAACAGTTTTTTTGAAGACAAGTGAAGCTAAATAGATGTACTATATGCACTGCTGACAATAAACGTTGAAGGGGGAGAGGAAACAAAACGAAACTTCACGTGTTGTGAGGGTACGTGATGTTATTTCAGTGATTAGAAAATACAGAGTCAAGTTTACAAAGAACTTGTCAGTATGACACTTCACCCCCTCTGGTCAGGAAGCATGTACTGATTTGGTTGGGAAAGGTGTCACAAAACTTTTGTATCCTCTCCTAAGGCAAGCTGGTCTACAACAGTTGTACTGGGTCCTTGATATCCTGGATACTGGCACTCGGACAGAGTTGACATCCAAGCTGGCCCCACATTTGTTCCATGCGGGACAGATCTGAGGCTCTTGCTGGCCACAGGAGTACCTCACCATCACACAGATAGTTCATGGAGACGCCTGCCGTGTGTGGACGAGCACTGCCCTGTTGAAAAACTACACCAAGATACTATTGCATGAGAAGTAACATTCGAGGATGCAGGATGTTTGTTACGTAGCATTGTGCCACCAGAGTTCCTCCATCACTACCAGCCATGACTTGAAGTCACATCCAATGACTCCCCACACTGTGACGTCAGGACTAACACCCCTGTGTCTCTCGAAAACATTCGAAAAATGGGACCTCTCCCCAGGTCACCATATATGCAGACGATGGTCATCTGAGGTAGTACAATGCCATGTTTCATCACTAAACACAATGCGATGCCATTCATCAGCAGTCCATACTTCCCAGTCACGGCACCACTCCGTTTGTGTTGTGGTGTTAATGACAGCCTACGCACAGGGTAGTAATTCCCTAGTCCAGCTGCTGCTAGTTTCCAATCAATGGTGTGGGATGATGCAGAATGTCTAGGACGTTAAGAAAGAGCAGAACAAAATAGTGTCACCATTCCCTCCCTTATCTGTGGTGAGTTGGGGACACAAATTCCAGTTAGTAATCTGGAGGATATTGGAGATTGTCAAACGTGTTTGCATTCCTGGTAGTTAAGTTAGTGCACGAGATGTGCTACTTGAAGTAGGTCCAACCCTGTACCTACTCCTATCAAAACATTAATACAGTGTAAGTAAGGTTGATTGTGTGTGATACTAAGCAGTGAGAGTGTTATACGTTATCATTAACTAATAACCCAATGTCTGCCAGGATCCGATATGAGCCAATGCTCTGTGAATCATAATGCTGCCATGATCTGATGAAATCTGATCCCACGCAGGCCAGTTTTGAAATTAAGTTTGTTCAGGTTAACACAGCAGATGTCTTGCATATGCATGTTGGCTGATCGCTGGTACAGTATCTCTAGCTATAACTACATACGATTTTCTCTCTAACAAAGAGAAGATAACATTCTAATTTTCTATTTCTTTTTGAGGTTGGTAGGCACTGGCCATGTCACATTCATAGCTGACACAGATCATTTACTGCAAGGTATAAGGTGGCAGGGAGGGATACAGTTTGATGGAAATGTACTAAGCCGTCTGGCCTATGCTGATGATTTTGTGGCAAGCCTGCAATCTAACATCCTGGAACTTGAAAAGGAGCGTAGTGAGTATGATATAAAAATTAGCATTTTCAAGACCAAACTGTCAGTAGGGAAGAAATCTAAGAGGATCGAATGTCAAGTCCAGAATAAGAACTGAGTATTCAGGATGTGTGTTCTCCCTAGATAGAGATTTAGTAAGTGAAATTTGATTCAAGATGCAGCAAAGCAAATGCAGTGAGCTTACATCAATGACTGATCGCACCCTCCCTTCCAAGATACCAGTAAATACTTTGCCTGGTATACTAATCAATGAGATACCTCCATAGTTGTTGCAATCCTTCCTGTTCCCTTGCTTATAGATAGGTGCAATTACTGCTTTTGTCCAATGTGAAGGTACCTTACCAACACTCCACGCTAATTTTATTACTCTATGAAGCCATTTCATCCCTGCCTTCCCACTATACTTCACCATTTCAGGAAGTGGAAAGGATGGTAAATAAACTCCATAAGGCAGCAGGAATAGATGTGGCATAAAGTATATTTCAAAAGAAAACTGAAATATGGTATAGGCGGGCCTTCTCTACTGTGAAGGGTGTGGATGGGAACATTTAATGCACCCCACAGCGGGCACCCAGGTTCTAGACAGTCAACTTCTCACTTTGTTATGTGCCAGCCCTATCGTAGTCCCTTTTGGTATTTCCTGGCAGGCATGACTAAGACAGGCTGGGGTTCTCTCAGTAAGCTGGAGGTCATGCCATGATCTCTCCTCTATTGTTCTCTTCGTCTGGTTTTCCTAGACACCTTTTGAAGGTGCAATGAAAATGTTCTCTGTCTAGCCGAGCCCTCAAACTTCTACTACTCCTAGGATATAAAGATAAGCTAAATCATGGAGTCAGTCAGTCATTGTAGTTGGATTGAGATGGCAGCGGTAATGGCTACCATCCTTGTCAGAGTGTCATTGTGTACTGCATTGGAGTACTGTGTACATATTACTATAGACAGACTTGTAGTCTGTGTATGGCATGGCTGGTATTAGTAAAATGGTGTAATTAACTTGTTGTAAGGAGTATTCTCTTGCTGGTGATCACTTTTGAGCTGTTGCTGTTTAGTTGACAGTGTTAAGTAGTTCACTGTGTGGTCCAGTTACGTTGTTGTGGGAGTATTGTCCTGCTGGTCAGCACTGTTGAGTTGTTGTTTAGTGGTCAGTGTTGTAGTTCACTGTGTGGAGCACTTACACTGTTGTGAGGAGTATTGTCCTGCTGGTCAGCACTGTTGAGTTGTTGTTTAGTGGTCAGTGTTGTAGTTCACTGTGTGGAGCACTTACACTGTTGTGAGGAGTATTGTCCTGCTGGTCAGCACTGTCGAGTTGTTGTTTAGTGGTCAGTGTTGTAGTTCACTGTGTGGAGCAATTACACTGTTGTGAGGAGTATTGTCCTGCTGGTCAGCACTGTTGAGTTGTTGCAATCAGTATTAAGAGGTTCACTATGTGGAGTACAGTGGTGAAGTTACATTGTTGTAGGAGTATTATCATGCTGGTCAACACTGTTGAGTTGCTGTTCAGCTGTCAGCGTTAAGTAGATCACTGCGTGGTCCAGTTACATCGTTGTGGGACTATTGTCCTGCTGGTCAGCACTGTTGAGTTGTTGTTTAGTGGTCAGTGTTGTAGTTCACTGTGTGGAGCACTTACACTGTTGTGAGGAGTATTGTCCTGCTGGTCAGCACTGTTAAGTTGACAGGGTTAAGTAGTTCACTGAGTCTGAGTGTGGTGGAGTTTCTCTGGAGTTGAGCCGTGGAACAAACTGTGTGTTCCGGTGGCCTTTATCGCTGTGTTCGAGCAGCTATTTTGAGAGGTAACTTCAGCGTGCAGGAGTGACACTGAAAGGTGGCCTGCAAATCAAATGTACTACCTCTTTCAGATAATGCCAGCGAGCCGGACAACCTACTGTGAGAATGGGCAGAGACTATATAAATAGCTGTCTAGAACCTGGAGTAAATACACTTAGTGGAGTGTAGTCATTCATGGTGGATTATAGTTGTGTGTACATATACGAAGGGGCACCCAAAAATAACCGGATGTAATTCACTGTGTGTGCCACTCTTCCAGTTTGGGCTTCTACCTGGGTGTTAACCCCTCCAGAGTTATTAACTATCATAAATTGCTATACAATTACAGTCATACAATCACTATCTCTCTCTCTCTCTCTCTCTCTGAATTTTGCGATTTTTGAAATGGCTCATATTCAAGAACAGCGTGCAGCCTACAGCTTATAAAGTACACACCTTGAAAAGAACTCAAATATTCGTGGTATTCACGATTCAAATCTGGTGACATGTCATTTGAAGATATTCAATGCCTGTGTCAGGCTTCCAAATTCAGAACTGATGAAAACATGGAACACTTTGTTTCTTTTCCCTGGATGAAAAGGGAGCTGAACGGGAAATATATTGCAGGCATTCCGGAGATGAAAAGAAAATCAAAGGCAGTGCTGCAAGGCATCTGAAAGGATGAGTATGAAAGGTGTTTTTCCCAGTGAGGAAAATGTTTGCACAAATTTATTAGTGTTAATGAAGAGTACTTCAAATGTAACTGAAACTCAAAAAGTAAATGTTAAATTTTAAAAATGGTATCCTGTTATTTTTGGGTCCTCTCCTATGTGTGTACTAATTTAAGCCATCCAAGAAGTAAATTAGTTTGATAACAGGTAGGGTTTTGTTCATAACAATATCTTCAGCCTTGGATGAGTGAAGTGAAACCCTCAAAGCAGTGTGTATTTCTTCCCACAGGATTCAGAAGATGATCCAGACTGGGGTCTACCGTAAGTTGTCTCACCAGTACACTCAGCTGCCAGTGCCGAAGGAGGTCTCACCACCAAGGAACGTGCAGTGGCAGACATCTTGTACCCTCTCGTCGTGCTCGTAGGAGGAGTTGTGCTCAGCATCCTAGTTCTGCTTTTAGAGACAGGTCTTTGTGATATAAACAGAGTTCAACAAGGGAACTAAAATCTGTCCCTTTTAAGGGATGCACCACAAGCTTCTTTCTGAAGCGTACCTTGAAACTTTGGTCACTTACCAATATCTTATGAGAAGTTTACACACCTTTCCCCCCCTGCAAGACATGAAATCAAAGGTGGAATCGTATGTGAACAGATGGTAACATGGCACAGCTGGACATCCCTGTCTTATTGGCAAGCTGTGTGGAGTGGATTTCTAACTCTCCACTCCACTGCTAGCTTGGTCCTAGCATGGGCTGTACAATCCAACCTGAAGTGTGCTGTAATTTTACTTTTCAATTGCTTATATGCGTAATTCTGGGTTTCATTTCGGAGCCTTGTAATGAAAACAGGCAGCTGGCCTTCTCGTAGCACATCGATTATGTCACCAAAGTTTTGCTACGTAGAGTGTGGCAATTTCCTTGTCAGCAGCACTGTCCACGGACAGGATTTAAATGACATTCTCAGATCAAAGGAAGTTAACCACGTTATGACCTCATATAAATATAAACGAAGTGTGAATTTCGGTGTTTTCAATATACAGTTATCCTCTTCCACATGAAAAGAAGAGGACTGGAATAGTCAGTCATGGATCATCAATAACTAATGAGCATACTATGACGTGTAGGTCAGTACACGACAGGTAGTGCTTACTCTAAGATTTATGAACTATCACCAATTGTTATACAATTACAGTCACACAATCACTATCTCTCTGTTCTCACAGTTGTCACAGAGTATTTCACTCTCACACCTATGGGCTAAGATGGTTACACTACACATACTCCTGTAACTATCACTGTAACCCTAGGGTAGTTCACAAATAAGTTCACTGAACAACTTACCGGCCACACAGGCCATGGTTTATGCACATGCAACACAATGACACGGCAGTCTTCATCCGTTATGCCTCGTCACTCAGATGCACTGTTCCGTCAGTCCACGTGTAGCGCTGTAGCACGCTTGTCCAGTATTCACAGCAGTACACACACTTCACTGCACTGTCCTCAGCTGCACTTAACTGAACCCATATCCAGGGATGGGAGGAAGCTCGATCACAGTTTTTGTTGTATGTACAATGATTACGAATAAAAATTACTAAGGATGTAATCGTTAAAAGTAACTTGATTACTTTTACTCACTTACTTCCTGACTCCTCAACTCTCAGTTGCTCACTGAATGAGCTCAAACCAAACCGCTAGGATTTTTTCGGGAGGGGGGCGAAGCCCGCGTAGCAATCAGCACAATCTACATTGCCTCCGACATGTTATTAGTTTCTAAGAAGACAGAGATAGCAGGGAAGAGTGGAAAGGTACTGTAGGAGTACCTGCCTGTTTGCACGTCAGACGCATTACCAGGCAAGGTTTGTGTTGGTAAGGCGGTGTTAAGGCGTGGTATTAAGGGTGAGGTAAAAACCACAAAGGCTGAAACAGAAAGGGTCTACATGTAAAACTTGACATCTTTTCATAGCACATGCAGGGATGTGGGCTGGAAAAGTCCATAGCTGTGTTAGTTCGGAATATGTTTCGTGCAGTCATAGCCATTTTCCTTGCATTTGTCAATTAATATGGGGATCAGACCTTGTCACTGCCTGGTACGGCTCGTTTCCAGCAGCCAGCGGTCCGTTGTGCCAAGTCTCCTTTAAGGAGAAGGGAAATAGAGCCAAGCCTTACTTAACCCGTAGAGAGCCAGACAATGATATATCGTTGTTTCTTATATACGCGTAAAGTGCCAACCACGATATATCGTTGTTTGGATAGTGCGTAATTCTATACGAGTTTGTACAACTTGGGCCATCAGACTGCAGCATCTTATGTGTCGAGTCCATTTAGAATTGTCATTAGATTTTAACTACGCTACTAGATGGTGCGTAAATTAATTCATTATCACGCATTGAATTTTTAAAGTCCATGTTTTTCTATGACGTATGCTGTCCATGCCGCGTGAGTAAAATGGCGACTAGCGGGAGAAGTTATGTTGTTAACGATGACGAACTGGCTGTACATCTTAATAATTTTTAGTGAAGAAGAGGATGATGAAGACTCGGTTGAGGAATTCATTCCTCCAAGTAGTGAGGAATGGGAAAGTGAAATTGTTATCGGGAGTGATAACAGCGAGTTTTCTGTAAACACTCAACCACGTGCTCATTGTCCGAGTGTAAACATTGAAAGTGGTAATGACCGTCTGAGTGACAGTACTGATGATGATGACGGCTCTAACAATTTCCAACAGCAAGAATTTCCTCTTTTCCATGAAATTCAATTAGGTCAAGATGCAAAATACCAACCCTCACTTGATTATTATGATACTCCTGGCCCGAGACACACCCCTTTGTCAGACGCTAACCTATAGGCTATTTTTATTTTATTTTTCACGGCTCAATTATGGAACCTCATAATTACAGAGACAAACAGATATGAGACATCTGTCTTTTCACCACATGCCAGAGTACAGCAGTGGAGCTCGATTACATTGATTGAAATGAAGGCTTTTATTGCTGTTTTGTTGGAAATGGGTATAACTAGAAGGCCGAGCATATTTTCTTATTGGGTCAAAAACTCCCATTGTATTCCATGGTTTGGAAATATGTTCTCAAGAAACAGATTCCAATTGATCTTGAGATTCTTTCATCTTGTGAACAATAATGTATCACCATCTGGTCACTGTGACTACAACCCATGTGCCAGGTTCGATCCCATTGTTGAACATGCCAATTGTATATATTATGATACCACTGTACATAACTCTTAAAATACTGAAGATAAAAATATGAAACTTTACATGTTTATTCACCTGAAATAGGACATTTCAAAGAAGTCATCAATATTTATCGTCAAGTTGAATTTTCGGTATTTGTGTGTTTTGTTTCTGATTTTTAATTTTTGGTGTTTTAAAATTGTTCGGAAAATATTTTTTTTCAAAATACCCAAGAGCATTTTAGTGTTCTAATTTATTTCAGCAGTAAGAGTGGCTTCTCGTTAACATTTAATACAAATTTCAAGTCATAGTTTTAATATTTATGAAATATGTAGTCCAGAGAGTGAGATCCTGCAAAATTCTCTAAATCTGTCTGGCACTCTTGGTATACTCGGAGCACCTGGGCCTGGCACTAAGAGGGTTACAGTAAGGGGCTTTTTCTATTTTTTTGCCTGATGACGTCCTGTTCTTGTGGTGTTGCACTTGTCACTCTAATATACAATTATATACATTTATACACATCTCAATATCAATAGAGTGCGGGCTGCTCTTCCGTTCTCATGTCCTGTAAAACTGTGTGGAGCAATGTAAAACAATAACTGGAAAGTTATAACTGAGATCAATGCAAAAAATGAAATAATTGAATATTAGAATTGTTAGTATCTTCTGGATACTCGTCACTAGCGGTGGTGGAGGTTGATTGAGTCGTCTCTTATTATATGGCAGTGTTGCCTTTGTCACTTGAATTTCTTTTCTCAATCCTTCCTCGCTTGCTTCCCTGTGGTGGTTAGAGCTGTAACATAATAGTCATAATGGACATGTACATAGATTGCAGTGTGGGACGCATGCATAATATTTTGTGGTGCCAAGTAGTGAGTGGGTGTCAGCTTAGGAAGAATTTTTTCGGACCTCCGGCCTCTTAACCCTGTGGATGAAGAGAGTGTATTTCAGAGTGGGGTATTTTGTGTAGAGATCAACGTCGTAGCATCGTATTCCACTGACTAGTGGGTTGGTCTTCTTACCCCATGACTTCGTGTTCATTCGGAGTGTTTGTTTTCGTATGTGGTGTCTTATTGATCTGACATTCAGAATTTTACTTAGGTAGCATATTGACGTGTCAGCTGGGAGTCTAGCCGCTGTTCGAATGCATTTATTTTGTATTACTTCCAGCTTATCCATGTTCGTCATAACAGTGTGTCCCCATGCGGGTGCTGCATACGTGATTATTGGCCTAATTAACTTAAGTACTTGTACATGTTGGTTGCTACTCTCGTGTTGATACTGGATTTCTTGTTCAGTATAGGATAGAGCTGCATTAGTCGTATGTGTGTTTTCCGCTGGATGGCTTTAATGTGATGTAGCATGTTTAGCTTCCTATCTACGACAACTCCCAGGTATTTGGCTTAAGCAGTTTAATGTTGGCAGGCCTTGCGTGCATCTGTTATTTCTAGTAAACAACACAGCTTGACATTTGTCAACATTGACTTTAATACGCCATTTAGTTAGCCAGGGCTCGAGAGTTCGGAGTGCTACTTGTAGCTTTTTCCGGATGCACGCTAGTTGGTGTTATGGCCTGTTTACACGTGGACAGTAATTTAGTGGTAACTAAATTTTTAACTTAATTTTAAGTGACTTGCAGCCTGTGAACTGTGACTTTAGTGGTAAGTAGTAAGTAAACGATTAAGTAACAATTTAGTCAAGTGGAATAGAATCCAGTCCATTTTTCCTTTCAAGTAGACTTCTCACCAGCTGTGCGCGCACCCATCGGAGTAGTGGGGGAGCA
Source organism: Anabrus simplex (assembly GCF_040414725.1). NCBI lineage: Eukaryota > Metazoa > Arthropoda > Insecta > Orthoptera > Tettigoniidae > Anabrus > Anabrus simplex. Next base: position 16,552,903 of record NC_090265.1, on the reverse strand, counting down.
CTGTACTTGCAACTTACCACGTGCGAACAGACGCAATTTAGTCAAGTTCATAAGTTGTGGGTAAAGCTACGGAGCTGATCATCATTGCGAGTTCCTTTTTTTCTTTTGATCGTTCATTCTAATTGCCGAGAACAATGGCTAGATGGACAGAAGCTTTTAAGTCACTGCAGAATTGAAACAATACTAATTATTGTGACAGGTTTTTAATGTGTATTCACTAAAATTTAAAAGCAATAAACCTTTGATAATAGTCGTTTTGCTAAACAATTGCTTATATATAATATTGTAACCAATATGTATTTGTATTTTTCCTTACCTGTATGAAATCTTTCAGAGCAGTATATATATAGCTTTAGATACTTCCGGAATCATTAAATATATACTGGCTTTGGAAACTCTGAAGAAATGGTGAAGGCTTCGGACATTATTTCCTGTCGCGAGCATGTACAGCATGATATGCAGTAACTCATTAAATGTTACTTCTGACATTTGCAAGGATAACATATACGCTACTCTTTTGTCGGAAACCACCCAGAACAAATCGAGCTGCTTTTCTTCTGATTTTTCCAGTTCCCAAATCAAGCAATCGTGGTGACGGTGGCACACACTGGAAACATACTCTATTTGGGGTCTTACAAGAGACCTATATGCCCTCTCCTTTACATCCATACTACAACCCCCAATTACCCTCATAACCATGTACAGAGATATGTATCCTCTATTTACAACCACGTTTATGTGATTACCCCAATGAAAATCTTTCCTTATATTAACATCTAAGTATTTACAATGATCCTCAAAAGAACTTTCAGCCCATCAATGCAGTATGAGTGAAATATGAAATTCTATTTTAATTAAGTTGTTTCTTATGCAGGTGCAATTCTGTTACCGTATGTTTGCTCTTTTAGGTAATTTATAAATTTCTTTACTCAAAGTTAGTTTCAGCAGACTGAAGAACCTAAAAGTTATAAAGTAAGGAATAAATGTGCTAAATGTACACACCCAGCTAAATGTTTACTTCCAAAAGCTGCAATGACTGTAAAGGCTGTAAAATCACTTCTAATATCTCCTGCAAAATTTATTAAATGTATGCTTACATTTATGGTCGATGTTCTTCGTCATTAAAATGTTGAATTAATTTTTACAACTTTGTTTTAGAGGACACCTCTCGCAATGGACGTTTTTCCACAGAACTGATGGTGTCTGCAGAAGAGAGATTTGATTGTATTTGGAAGTGGAGAATCGCTATCCTTTTTGCTTTATATTGAACAAGGTCACCACCTGCTGTGCCATAGTCCACAACTGCTGCAAGGGAAATCTATGTTGTCCCATTCAGCTACAAATATTTTGTTCAGAAACACGGACAAGGAGTTGGACTTGGGATAGTTCTTTACGCAGGCCACAAGCACTTGGAATGATGGTCACATTGGCAGAAAAACATTAAGATCCACAAAACAAGGACTTGGGTTGTTTTCAATCCCGGTCTTCAATTGTGTTTGTAATTGTGCTATAAACTTCCACTAATGACATTTGCAGAACAACCAGTTTTCTGACCAAAGCAATGAGGGAAATTACATTTCAAACAAAATCCCTGTTTGCTTTCCACCCAGTTTTGTACACTGAAAGGAAATAAATAAAAACAAGAGGTACAGATTCCTTTGTAATAATTAAGCCTTGTACCCTGTTGTTAGATAAAACGTCCATGATTGTGGTTCAGAACGGATCCAGGCTCATAGGACCTACACTCATCATAATTTTCTTTGCATTTTCCCAGTTATGTAGGGTCTGCTTTCTTGCAATGTTTCCTCCACTGCAATCCATCCATAGCATCCCAAAGGCTGAGTTTGGTGAGCTGCATGTCATCTCTCAACCTATCCAGCCAAGTGTTTGAGGTCGAAGACCCTGCATGTTCAGTTGAAGGGCAGTCTTTGCAACTGAGGTTTCACTGCTACGGAGTATATGCCCATGCCATTGCAGAAGCGTTTCACACATTTTTTCTGTGATTGGGGCAATCTTGAATTTCTTACGCACAGCATCGTTCCTAATATGGTCAAGTCGAGTCAAACATTGGACCACCGCAGCATCATCATTTCCATTGCATGAAGTGCCTGTTCATGCTTTGATGTTGTAGGCCAGCAATCAGATCCATATAGGGCTACCAGTCTAATCACTGTGTGGTAGACTTTAGATTCAGGAATCGAACTGCAGTCTGAGGTGATGCATGACCTACGGTCACTTTATTTAGAACCCCACCCATAGTTTGGTCACCACATTCCAGGTACTCCATCTCATTCAGATTTCATTTCATCCCAAATTCTTCAAGATGCATCTTCTACTCTTGTACTTGCCGTTCGAGGCCCTGGTCTGGATGTCATTTGTGATGGCGTTCATGCAGAATATGAAGAGCAATGGGGACAAGACTGATTCTTGATGGACACCAACATTGATTTGGAAGGTATCAGACATTCCTGCTGCACACAGTACTGAACTTGTGGTCCTTCAGTACAGACATTTTGCCCAGTTGACATAGGCTTCAGGTACAATGTGTAGTCTCTTTGCCAGCCAAATGGGATCATTTGGTACTCTAGTGAACGCCTTTTCCAAATCAAGAAAGGCCAAGTGAACTGTCTTCCTTTTCTCGTGGTGTCTTTCCATCAACAGATGAAGTGCATGAATGGCGCCTGCTGTTCCACTGTTTTTAACAAAGCCACACTGGTTAGATGAAACACTAAGCATCAATTAACTAGCCTATTTGATAGAAACGATAAGCTGAAGTCACACATACTTGAGGGGGCCAGTGAAAAGGGGGCAAATGCCACCTGTGAAGTGCTTGTGTGATTTTGGTACAAGAAGACTGCTAATGCCATCTAGTATCAACAGTAGGAACTTGTATCTCAATGGCATGTGTCCATTCTTTGAAAGAGAGCATTATATATTTGCTATTATTCATGACTATCATATTCCCAGTGGAGAAGAGGCCCATGCCATTAATTTCTTTATGTCTTATGAGTCGATGGTCCTCTTTCTTTGGCTTGGTTTTGGACAACAAATCGGAAGGTGTTTCTTAAATGCTGTTTATAAGTTTCCAAGAGGCAGCAATAGGTGCTCCTATTAATGTTCTTCAAGAAGAAAATGCAACAGTACGTGTAAAATAAAACTTCATAATGAAAATGACTGGAAAGATAGTGAAAGGAAGAAGTTGAGAAACAGAGGAAAAGAATATAAATCTCGAAACAATAAGATAGTGCCTGAGAAAGTGTTTGATAGTGCCAATAATCCACGCTGCAAAACAAGTTTCTGTGAATACTCAACATTGAATAAAGTACAGAAGGAGGAGATATTTATTGAGTTTTATACGTTGGGTGATAATAATAAGCAAAATGCTTATTTTCTGGATCATTGTGACCCAGTAAGTGCAAAAAGCATATCCAAAGATAAGGAAGGTTCCCACAGTAAGTCAGAGGAAGGTTTCTTTCAGGTATTTTATTCGTGACACTCACGTTAGTGAAGTTGAAATGTTTAGGACTGCACTTTTAGCAGTCCATGCTGTTCCTGTTAAACGTTTGAGGACTGTTCACAATAATGGAGAATGTGACACTGTGAGTCATGAATCTACATCACATGTATCCAAACGTACACCTGGACAGGATGGAGGAGGCAGGCATTTTAACAGACCTCATGCCATTGATAACAAGAGACAAAACAAGGTTAGAAATGTAGCAAAAGAACCCAGTCGAGAAAGAGGACTTCGTGTCTTTGTCTCCTACAATGAACAGTATTGTTAGACATAATGTTACTGTTGACAAACATCCTGCAGATATCACAAAAACTGATGGTGAGCATTCTGTATGTATCAAACATTCACACGATGCTGAGAAACCTCTGCGAGTTAGTTTAAAGGAGTGTTGTGGATGATTTACAAAGCTTGCACACTGTCAGTTAGTTCCTAAGTATCCAAATGCAGGTCAAATTAAGGCAGCAAAGTTCAAGGACCTTCAAGCTTACTGCAATTTGTGCCTCCAATATATTCCAGTTTTATCAGTTATTGATAAGTGATGGTAGTGACGATCTAATAGAACTCGAAAATATTGATGAGATTGACTCCATATGAAGTGCTATGTAATGTGACTACATGTTCAGGATTTCTTTTCATTATCTATGTTAATATTGTAATAAAATGGCCTAATATTTAATAGTATTTGCAAAACACCATCTAGTTACTGTAACAACTGTTAGTAGAACAGCAGGAGTTCAAATTACCATCCAAAATCAGATTTCCTTAATTCCTTTTTCCTGACAGAACACACACTGGTGGCATGTGCCTCTTTTCCAATGGGCTCCTCATTTACTAAGGCACCAATTAATGAAACAAAGAAACAAGTAGCTCAGTAATTCTATTACTAATATATACAAACACATAATTAAAAGATTGTGGTGCAGGACCTGTGAACACACATTAATAACATAGGCATACACAGGATAAAGGATACAAGGTTAGTGGTAGGCTAAAACTTTTGGATTTTGATTCCTTTATTTATTGGAGTTTTAAGATTATAAGAGGGAATTCCTATCAACAGGAATTTTCCCTCTTGAAATCACTCTTGTGATTGACGTCGTTGAACAATACTGATCTCATTTAAGCTCTTTCTCCTTGCCTTACTTTCTTTGTTGTTACCTTGGACCAGACTTTATCATTCAAACAACATCTTTTGAATTGATTGCAAACTGTCCACTTCATGGCCGTATCGATGAGTATAATCAACAAATTAATCTAAAAAGCCACCTAATCGATACTTTATTTCTTTTGCCTTTGGCAAACTTAAAAATACATTAACAAACACAGTAGGTCCTACATGTTTCAACCACTTAGTGGTCATCTTCAGCTGTATATAAAAAAATCTTAGATGATAACATTTAAAAGCAAGCACATTGGATCTTAAAACTATATCCCATGGGAATCCAAAAACTATTGTACTAAATGCTTTAAATGAAATGGAAGATGGGGGGGGGAGGGGGGTTGGGGGTAAGGAGATTTATGTGAATGATACTTAAATTACAGTATTGTTTACAATTGTGTTTAAAAACTTAAATGATGAAAAACATATTTAAAATATTTAAAAGCGTCTATGGTAAAATTCTTTTTGATAACATTAGGTGGCATGAATAAAAAGTTTGTGTTTGTAATAATCTTCAGGCATTTGTGAGAAAAATAATAACTTAATTAAAATTCGCATCTGTGGTGATGTTAAACACTTTGTTTTTAATAAACATACTATAAAATATTCTAAAGTGTCTATGGTAAGGCACTTATTCAAAAACACTTGTGCTTGAATGAAAGTTTATGTCATATGCACCAGTCTTCATGTATTTATTGTTTATATTTAATAACTTCCTTGAGTGATATTCTTGTGGTTAAAAGGCTGTGTCGACTGTTTAACTTCCGAGAATTGCTCTTCGGAATGTGATAAAAGAAATTGTGTTAGTCGTTTAACTTGCTAAAACCCTGTGGTGGCTTCTGTTATATAAAATGGCGATCTGATTCGGGCAGCTTGCCTCGCGATCTGTAACCAGCAGGAGATCGTAATATATTAAAATATGACATATGATAAAAGTGAAAAGCTCCGAATTCTAAATAGATAGCGGGAAGATATTTGTATTCGACATTGCGTGGCCTTGACTTACCTTATCTGGCAAATGTTTAATCCGTGTTGCCTCGGAGAACTGCCTTCGTGCACGACCTAGTGTGATAGCGGTGTGACATTTTAAATATGTTTTTCATCATTTAAGTTTTTAAACACAATTGTAAACGATACTATAATTTAAGCATCATTCACATAAATCTCCTTACCCCCAACCCCCCCCCCCCCATCTTCCATTTCATTTAAAGCATTTAGTACAATAGTTTTAAGATCCAATGTGCTTGCTTTTAAATGTTATCATCTAAGATTTTTATATATACAGCTGAATATGACCACTAAGTGGTCGAAACATGTACTGTGTTTGTTAATGTATTTTTAAGTTTGCCAAAGGCAAAAGAAATAAAGTATCGATTAGGTGGCTTTTTAGATTAATTTGTTGATCTTTTGAATTTGTCGAAGAAATTGAAAACCCAAAACAATATTGTTCAGAAGCTAACTGGTACTAGTTGGGGATCTACTGCAAACATCCTACGCTCTTCAGCCTTAGCACTGGTTTTCTCTGCTGCTGACTACTGTGCTCCAGTGTGGATTAATAGCCTGTATACAAAGTATATTGACCCACAATTGAATACCAGCATGCGTCTTATATCTGGCACCATCAGATCAACTCCAGTTCAGTTGCTCCCACTGTTGTCAGGAATAATGCCACCTGACTTAAGAAGATCCAGAGCTCTTGTTCGAGAGTAAACAAGAACTGCAAGAATCCTCTGCTACCTGTTCTAAATGACATACCACTTCTTAGTCTCCAAAGACTGAAATCACGACATCCACCCCTTTGTGATGCTGCTCTGAAGATGTCCACCAACTTCAATGCTTTGAAGGAGTGGAAAGGCCGCTGGAATAACTCTCCCAACGTGCCCCTGCATAACATTTTCAGAGGGGAAAAAAATGCAAATGGATCCCAACTGCCGCGTGCAACTCGGTCCAGACTGAATAGGATCAGGACAGGTCATGGAAGGTGCAGGGATTCTCTTTACAAGTGGAACTTTGTACCATCTCCAGAATGTGAGTGTGGAGCCCCTCGGCAGACTACTCCCCACATTGTGAGTGAGTGTCAACTACGGGCTTATCCAGGTAGACTGGAAGACTTCCTATCTCCAACAGCGGAAGCACTACAGTGGATTGAAAATTTGGACATTCAGATATAACAGATAACAATAATACCTGAAGTGAATCAATGTTTTTGTTATTGTGTATATATTGTATATTATATATATATATATAATTTCCTTGCCATACGCTAATAATAATACCACCAAATTACTTGATATTATTCTCTGTTTCCAAGACAACACTCCTGGTGTAAAGCCTATTTTGGAGCTGGGCAGACACAGCGTTACAAGGAGTAAAATAAAAGGGCAATGAACAAAGAAAGGGAGAAAGGTTTATATGTGCCTGGGACGCTTGATGTTACGATAACAAAATTCCTCCCACAAAAGAAAAGGGAAGGTTATGTAATGGCATACAAAAACAAAGAATTAAAAATTAGAAACAAGGTGAGACATTAACACAGTCATTCAAAACTCAATCACACAAGTAGGGAAATAAGCAAGGAGACCAGAAAATATTGGATTCGGTACGCAGTCTTAACACATCAAAAGGTATGGTCGAATGTTCCACCTGTACAATACTAATTTTCTTCTTAACCTTAATTTAAATAACATTTAAAAATAACAGAAAATGTTTCATCTATCTTGTAGGTATCAACAGCCACAAAAAGTTTTAGATTCAGAACAAAGGACAAGGACAAAAACACATTAAAATACATTTATTGAGACCATTTGGAAAACACCAAAATTCATAATAAAATTATAGGAATTGTGTTCTGGACGTGCTATGTCGATGATACGTTTGCCTTAATAGATCATAACATCACCAACGGCGATATCATCCTTGAACAGCTAAATGCGGTTGATCCATGGATCACGTTTATTCTGAAGTTGAAATCAATAATTCATTAAACTTTTAGATATCACTATTAACAGCACCTTGAACAAATTTTCTTATACTACCTTTAGAAAGCCCACCCAAACCATAAACACCATTCATCAAGATTCTATGCACCCAGACTCTCAAAAAAAGCAACTTTTTACAGCTTAATTCATAGAGCTTTTAACGTCTTTTTATCTGACGGAAATTGAAGAAAATAATTCAATACCAGCTACTTTATAGTGAGTTAAAATGGTTTTGGCAGGCATTTCATAGACAGGATAGTCAGCAAAGTTGTTAACAAATCCCCTTCAACTTTACTCAGAGAGACAAAAAAGAAAACAGATAACTACGCCACCTTCACTTACACCAAAAAAATATTTATGAAATCACCAATATTCTTTTAAAAAAATGTCAAAATTGCCTTTAAAACAATCAATAACAATACTAATCTCATTTATAACCAGAAAAATATCAACAAGATCGGGAATAAATACAACTAATCAGGTGTATATAAGTTAAATTGCAACCAATGCTCTGCGAGCTACGTTGGGCAAAACGGAAGAAGCTTTTTAATTAGATATAAAGAACACATCAACAAACACAAGAAAGTATTCTGTCATGAGCACTCCTATAACAGAGTCCAATCATTCCTTCACCTCCATAGAGCAGGACTTAAAAATTCTCTACTTTTATAACAAGGGCAATATACTCAACATTTTAGAAAACATCTTTATTAATATAGACCAAAAATGCAATCCTGCTTACAATTTAATGAAATTTTAGAAACTGTGAACGTAATTTCTGAGGCATTACTATACAGTTTCTATTTGAACAAGCCTCGTAACAAACCTCTACGCAGTCGCTCCACGCCCATTGATTCCAGTCTTCCCCTACTCTCCCTTCATACCAGCTTTCATCACACACGGCCTCCACAGTACACCTACAGTCAGCCATAAACATCAATACACGCTTCAGCTAGCCATTCTTGTGTAGGCTGGGATGTAAGTAATCAGATGTGCCACATTTTATTTTTATTTAATTCTTTTGTATCACAAAACTTGCCTACTTTTAACGTTAATAATAGCCTTCATTCTCGTTCTAGTGCACATTTCCACCTATGAAATCGCGATCAGATATTCCGCCTACCTTTTTATCAAGAATTGCGAACATCACACCAACAGACAAACCCTATTTTACTGGAATCATCACTTATGTTTGACATATGTTTAACAATTTTAGTCTTCATTCTACTAGAACAAAACTGTTGTGCTCCATATCCCTACGTTTCTATCGATGCATTTGGCAAGCTGTATGTCAACACATCACCACGTCAAGAAGGACTCTATCACCAATTTTACTGAACTATCTCATAGGTTCAATATCTTTAATTTTCATTTTTAACATTATTCAAGTGTTGTGCTCAGAACTTCCCAACCTAATCTTCAACATTTTAATTGATGCATTCAGTATTCCAAATTATTTTAATGTGTTTTTGTCCTTGTCCTTTGTTCTTAATCTAAATCTTTTCAGCTGATGATGTCTACAAGATAGATGAAACATGCTCCGTTATTTTTAAATTTATTTGAATAAATAAACAAGTTAGTATTGTAAAGGTGGAACATTTGACCATACCTTTTGGTTAAGTACACATACGACAATATAGGCTTTATAATGAAATTTATTTTCTACAATTTTAACACATGTACACCAAAAGTAGCTCCTCATTATCACCTCATACGACAGTAGAATCCCAACACTTAACTTCCGTACAAATACACACATTTCTGCGACAGGTAAATTAATAAAATGTTAAACATTCATTTATTGAACCATCTATTCAATACAGGTTGAGTCTTTATGACTATAACAATGTCATTACATTAGTCTGAATGGTACATGTTTCGCCTGGCATTGCAGGCATCATCAGCCATTAATTCTATCTCCAAGTCAGAGCTCTGAGTGGATGCTATTTTAGGATTAATCATAGTCAATATTATTTATATAACAGTGCAAAGGAGTGATCAAGCCGTCCATGTTTTAAAGTTCTAATGTGACATTCTACTCTTGTTCACATTTAATGGAAATATATAGACTGTTAACTTTCATAATGTCAGTAACGAGAACGGCTTGATGCAATTGGGATTAATCATCTGTACATTTTTACAACTTATTGGAGATTAACATGTGCTAGAACTATTCTTAAAAACTATTTTTACACAATTTACATAATATATTCAAACTTATGGTACATTTTGGAACTGAACTGGTCAAACTTGTCCTGAAGTTTCGATGGGATGTCTTACTCATGTCCTGTTAAATGGAGAAAATGCTGATACTGAGATGGCATTGTAGTCTATTGAACTCATAGCGTTTAAATATTCTTTTTATATTTGTAGGACATTGAAACATGTTCAGGTTATATGGTTTAATTATTCTATAGATCAGCATCACCTCTTAAAAGAATGAGCATCAATATTTAGGTGCCTTATAGTGGAAAGGTAAGAATGCTGTTGGAAAGTTTGTTCAAGATTTGTTAGATAATGGATTAATACATGACCGTATAAACTTGTTGTATGTTGTTTTGTTGCGGAGCTTTTTTTGAGGTTATTCACAGTAAGGTTGAAGAGTAGTTCACTGGATTCTGGATGTAGTGTGTGGCTGGTGGGTGTGTTGAAGTCTGTGGAATAAAACAAATTAATGCAATTTGGGTTCGTTAACACCTCACCTTGGCAGAACGTGTGGACGGATATGTAGTGGACGCATGCACGACTGAAAAAACAGTACTTATGAAAAAACAGGTCCCCAGTAAGCCATGGTAATGAAAAGAAAAGGGCACACAACCAAATGTCCTGAAAATATCTCACGTTGTTTATAATCAAGATACAAGGAACACAAAAGGAAAATAAATGAAAAGAAGGACACTGCCACTTGGAATAGGCTATGACAAAAACACCTCACATAAAGGAATGCAGAAAGGAAACAACAATTCAGGTTATCGTGTCAGCCAATACACCCACACAGATGTGAAGGAAAACATTAACTTTGTATGAGGTTAAGATACAACCAAATATAAATTATGAGCCTTCCACCTAGAACTATGCCTTACATACTGTGCAAATACGAAGGTCATTAGAGCATCCATCCTAGTCAGATTATGAATAGTAATGTTCAATAAATCAGGTTAGCAAAATTCACAGAATAGAATAGCTTGTTCCTACAGGAGATCAAAGATATTCTAATAGAGATAATGGAGATCATGAGAGCAACATCACTGCCATCTGTTGTGACCAGCATATTAAAATCTCACAACATTAGTAAAGACAGAACAGATAGTAAAGTCAAGAAAAGGTTTCTTGGCTGAGCCTACAGGACATTGCTACTGTTTATTTTTGTGACATCCAGTGTATTTCCTTGGAAGATGTTTATGATAATGCCACTGTCACGGGAATGGTAGTGGAGGAAAAGGCAAAAGGGAGCAGTTAAAACTCAGGAATTGCACTCACCAATATAAAGTGTCGGAATGAGAGAAAAAATAAAAACGGTCTCCTCACAAAAGTGTTGGAGGATACTGAAAGTGTTAAGGGAAGTGGAATGAAGAAAAAGCAGATGATACTGTATTATCTGTATTTACTGCAGATCACCCATTTCTGAGACCCTTCAGTCAGTCCCAATTCAGTTTTGCTAGATCCTCCATTGTTTTTCATCTACCATAAAATGATTTAATATATTTATAATTTTAATTTATTTGCACACTGACAGTCAATACATGGAAATCTATGGTCATCCAGAATTCTAGCTAATTCTTCACACTTTGTACTTTATTCTGTTTTATTTTTGTAGATTGAATATACGTGTTATAATGTCTGCTCTCTAGTGAGTCTTTGCTGAACTCAGATTAAAGTTAACAACACTGAAGGAGTCACTAAATTCTAAATTAGAAGCTTCCGACAAAAATATGTCTTATGGCTGGGGATCATCTGAAAATTTGCATCACGAAAGTAGCAATATAAGATGTATGATGCGATGTTGCCTAGCAACTGTACTGGCTGGGATGTGGTGGCCATGACTGAGACACGTATTATCAAGGACACGTCATATGATGCGATGTTACTGGCTGGGATGTGGTGGCCACGACTGAGACACGTATTATCAAGGAGGGGTCATATGATGCGATGTTACCTAGCAACTGTACTGGCTGAGATGTGCTGGCCACGACTGAGACACGTATTATCAAGGAGGGGTCATATGATCTTGCAGGCTCTGATGTGAAGTATTTATTGATTGTGCTGAAGTGTTAAGAGTGGAGCAGTACTACTTTGCCATATGAGCACATACATTTTCCGTGGACTGATGAACAAACTAAGCCCTCAGTTGAAAATGTTAAATTGTTAATTATACTGCCAACATAAAAAGTGCAACATGTGTACAGTACTATGACAGCATTGTCTCCAAAAGTGACTTTCTAAAAAAAAAGTCCAAGCCAGATGGGTGACATCACTAAGGATGAAAATCACATATATCAGAATATTAATGAAAGTGTTAGTCGCATAGCAATCTGTTAAGTACAGAACATATTGCGGGTTAGGGTAAGCATTCGCCCGTAATTATTTGAGAGTTCATTTAATGATTTGATTTTATGATTACTCAAAGTTGGCTGAACTTACAGACCTATCAATGTCTCATGATTCGCTGGCTGGTAATTCCAGAGAGATTAAAACAAAACTGAAATAAGCCACTGGATGTGAATTTCCCCAGTTTTTAAAATTTACAGTATGGTAAACCCTTACTTTTTCATTTTCAAATGTGGTAAATCAATAAATAGGGATGAGTGTAATATATTTAGGGAACTAGTTTCTTCCAAACTAAAAGAAGTAAAATGTACTATGACAAGGGAGACCAAAATTTAATGTACAGAAATTGAGCTTTGAAACAAAAATTTCATAGAAACTTTCTCAGTTATTAACCCTTTGAGCAGTGAGTTTTTCAGTTGCTACTGACCCGTAGTAAGTTTTTTGATGGAATTTAAAAAGTGGATAAAACTAATTTATTTTGTACATTATTTCTATGAATAACAACAACAATTAAAATGTTACAGCTCTATTTGTTATTGTTGATTGTTTTTAAGGGATGTACGATTATTGAATGACATGTTGCAATGTGTAATATACAGTAATAGAAAATGTGGTAATATGCATTAGTCTTCAGCACCACTGACTTCTATGATATTCACCATTACTATCACTACTGTCTTAACTTTCACTTCCAAGCTTGTCCTCAGACTCTACATTCGTCAATATATTTGATATCTCCTTTATGTCAAGACTCCTTCCAAGACAAGTAGCGGCGATGCAGTGCTTATCATCGGTGGGACGAACGACGTAGCACACGACGACGCCAAGAATGTAAGATCACAACTTAAACATACACTAGGGAAGCTGACCCACACTAACGTCTTTGTAGTGAACGTGCCCCACAGGCATGATTTGAGTAGAGACTCGTGTGTGAACATTGAAGTGGACAAGGTCAATACAGATGTTGTTAAAATTTGTAAACATTTTCGGAATACTCAGGTTACTGAATGCAGCAGTTTTGAGAGATACTGTTATACAAAACATGGCCTCCATCTAAACAATTCAGGTAAACGTTGTGGCACATCGGTATAAAGGTACAAACTATGTCTGCATAGTAATCGGTGATACATCATATTCAAGAAGAGAATAAACAACAACAGAGAAAATAAATGAAGTGTTAGAGGGCATTCGACCAGTGCAGGTTATTGTAAATAAAAAAATGTGTGTGAATAAATTAATTCCATCCCCTGGTCTAAGGAGTTTGGACAGCCAAAGTAGGGGACTGCCTGTAGGGGTGAAGTACAGTGGGGACATCGAGGGCCCTGGGACCGCTACGGTAGCTGTGAAGGCCCTTCAGGAACTCTGAAAAATGGTGGCAAAAGAGGCTCTGGTTAAGACGCAGCAGGTCGTTATGCTATTTAGGATCCAGAACGGGTAAAAAAAAAAGTAAATAAATAAATGCAATGTAAATATTAATCTTATGCCAGTTGTATAGTATCATTTGAAGTAATTCCACATACTGTATATCAGTTGACTATATTTATAAGTAGTACAGGAGATATTATAAGTAGAATTTTGTAAACAATATAAATTTATTAAGGATGAGCTGTGTGTTTAATAGAAAACATTGTTAGCATAAATTGTATAATATTGTATTATAGGAAAATTTTCTTCTCTTGTTAATTTAATATTTAGTGCCTGACAATAATGTATTTTAGTGTACCATTTGCCACCGAGGTAGACACCTCATTTGCAAATAAAGAGATTTTGATTTTGAAGTAGATGCCATTTTCATGGGCTTCATGTGAAGAAAGTAAACAACTATCATTGCTAGGAAACAGCCCAGAATAAAAATATACCAATTCTATTCCAAGGCCACTCATTATCTAAAGGAAAGCAGCCAAGAAAACATAAGAATAACTATATCCAAATTCCTTTTTGCTGCGTTCAATTTACCTATACCGATTGCCGCAAGATGTACTTCAGGTGTACGACAGATGGCAGTAGAAGTTTAGAAAAAGGAGAATAGCACTTGTTCAAACCAAAATAGAGAACAAAGTTCCACAACATGGTCGATACATGCCAGCTCACTTGGAGTTAATTTCAAAACCAAACATCACTTTACGTCAATACTACTCTGGTACAAAGTTAAAAACGAACATGTACATCCGTACTACACTGGGCGAGGTCAACAGATGATGTAAATGTACGTCTGTAGTGTTCAATGGGCTAATTTGAGTTTTTTTAAATAACTGAAAGAATTTCATGTGTTCTTCCTGGAAAGATGCTTCATATTCATCAGGAATACTTTTTGAGACCTGATGCTTGGATAGTTTCATTATTCGTTAATGTCATACTTCTATAAGTTTGCCTGGACCTAAGAAACACAATTATTTCAAGACATAGGTGGGATGGAATGGGTGTACTTAACTGTGTATCGTTCTTAGGTATATGAGGTTGTTTTCTGGCAGAACTAGATTAAAGTCATGTTCATCATGGATGTCTTCAACGTTGATTCTTTTATTTAGTGAAGCATCTACATTCTCCTTTTCTGTTCCAGACCTTACTAGTGGACCCGTACTGCTCCGCAGCATTCATTAGAAATAGGTCACATAACTCTTCTCGCCTCTCGTCGTCGTATTGTTTGTCTTGCACTCTTCAATAGTTTCATGAACATTTAATATAATATAACATAATATAACATAACATAATATTTGACTCATTCATAATGTAGTTTGTAACACTTCCTTCCATACAACATTCACAGAGTTTCAACCATTCGGTGGGATCTGGATCTTAGCATTTTCAAATGATCTTGACTGATGTAGTGCAACATACATTTGGCAGTTACTAAATACTGGTTCGGATGAGTAGATACCCTCTTTTTTAAAGAGATTCCGTCCCTGTGCGTTGTTAATGGTCATACAGAAGTCTAGTTGAGTTGATACCTTTCCGTCTGAGTGGACGTTGACTGTTTTCTCTTAGCAGCATCTAAGTTATTAGCAACATTTTGCCATTTGTTGAGTACATTCGAAAGCTGAGGAAGGTCATGGAATCAAAGAGTATCTAGCAGAGAATAGTATTCTTCCATTATCAGTGGCAGTGTATAGTCTCTGGCCTGAGAGGTAGTAACCAAACATGGCTGCATGCAAGGACATTACTAAGAATGAAAACCACATATATCAGAATATTAATGGAAGTGTTAGTTGTTTAGCAACTTGCTAAGTACAGAATGTATTGCAGGTTAGGTAAGCTTTCGCCTGCAATTATTAAAGTTAATGACTTGATTTTATGATTACTCAAAGTTGGCTGAACTTACAGACCTATCAATGTCTCGTGATTCACCGGCAGGTAATTCTGGAGAGGATAAAACAAAAATAAATCAAATCAGTCCAGGAGAATGGATGGACGGATTTGCCAAGGCTGTTTTAATAAACTCGTATAACATATAGATATGCAGCATGAGTAGCAATAGCAATAAGCAAATAATCTTCAGCTGATTCCATTGTAAATGTTTAAAAATTGAAAACTCCATATACATAATGAAAATCACATACATTAAAGAAAGAAAATTAAATTTAACATATTCTAAAGTGTGGACACAGTTTTAATAAAGAACATTTAACATTTTCAATTTACATGTTGGAAAAGTTAACAAATTTGTATGTTGTTATAGTAACAATCACCTAGGTAGGCTATATTATGTTGTAACATGTGCTTCTCGAACTGGTCTTGGTACCAAAAGGTCTTTTCACAAGCTGTGCAGCTAAGCGGACTCCCTGTGACATGTCCCACCATGTGTTGGTTGAGGTACGAGATGTGTTTGAATGTCTTGCCACACTCCTTACATGGAGATCGAGAATTCATACCAATACTGGTATGTTGTAACATGTGCTTCTCGAACTGGTCTTGGTACCAAAAGGTCTTTTCACAAGCTGTGCAGCTAAGCGGACTCCCTGTGACATGTCCCACCATGTGTTGGTTGAGGTACGAGATGTGTTTGAAAGTCTTGCCACACTCCTTACACTGAGGTTGGAGATCCATACCAATACAGGTATGACTCTTGAGCGAGGTTCTCCGCTTGAAAGACCTATCACAAAATTTGCATGAGAATGAGCAGTTTTTCTCATGAAGGAGCAGATGTTTCATAAGGGATGAACGTAGCTTGAATAATTTATTGCAGAAAGTACAGTGGAATTGTTCATCGCTATGAGCCGACATGTGATTGACAAGATACGTGTGTAACTTGTAACCCTTATTGCAAATCTTGCATATGTGTGGCCGATCATTTGTGTGAGACAACAGATGCCTAGTGAGGTCCGAGGGGTACTTGACCGTTTTGTTACATACATGACACGAAAGCAAGGGGCGCTTTGTCTTCTTTTTTCCAATTAGTCCCTCTGGTGCAGCCATGCTACAGGAGGTGCAACATCCACTGTCTGTCAGTACGTCTGCTGATTGTCCGCATAGAGCGCACAATGGATGGTCAGTCTGGAAACTGAGAACAGTTACAGCACATTAATACTTTCATTTAGGGATAAGACCTGAAGTTAAGGGTAGGAAAGTGAACAGTCCTGAATGTAGCATAATCATAGATTTCAAAAGTAGCTTTGTTTAATAAGCATTACGTTGATATTGAGACAAAAAGGAAAATGGGATTGGTGTGAGAATTAGTCAAATGAAAACTCTGAAATTGAAATACAACTCTCTAATGTCGGGCCTTGATTCTCTCCATTGGCAGTCCTGTTACAGAATATCCTATAAGTAGTAGCACCATGTACACAAGCAAACATCATCAAAGTGGCCACTCCACTTCAGGCATGGAAGAAAGAGCACAGCAATCTGCTATACACCTACTGAGCAGTGAATGTACAAAATAAATTGAAATTCATTGGTGAACGATGAATCAGTATGGTTATGCATGTTTGTCATAACAGCAACATGAAAATGCTCAGCCCGATATTGCCCATGCAACTGTTGCCAACACCCAGAACCTGCATTCTGAGTGCTACACTCACCATATTCGCCAGACCTTGCCCCTAATGACTGCCTCATGTTGGGCCACTCAAGGAGGTACTGGGAAGAAAGACATTCTGCTCAGATGAAGGACGAAAGAGCATCAGCGGCTGCACAGACTACCAAACGATTCCTTTTGAGAGGAATGCATGGACTTCGTAAGCACTATAGTACTTAAACTGAATATAACAGAGGATATGTAGAAAATTTATACAGCTGTTTATCACTGTTGTTCAATAAAGAAATTGAAAATATTTAAGGTTTTTATTAGATTCACCCTTGAAAAATTGAATATGGTATGATCATTACAACCCATTTCCCATCCCAGATTTTCTCTGGGTAGCATAGTAAACTAATTACCTTTACCTCACTCTATCTTTCCACTATTTCTCTTTAAACACTGATTACCCTGTCGGTATCTTTCAATCCAGTGTTGGTTGGCCCTCAGCCCTCCTCCCCATCATCCTTTCCTCGTATGCCTGTTTTGGTATTCTGTCTTCTGGTAATTTTGTCATCCAGACCACTTCACCTTCTGTGAATCAATCCCAACTTGGAATCTCCCAACAACGACTCTATCTCTTGTCACTTCATTCTGTACCCTCTTTCATTTGCCGCACCTTGTGATGCTTCTCAGGAACCAGATTTCAGCTCCTTGGATGCAACTTTTGCTTCTCTTAGTTGATGCCTAGTCTGCCGGAGCAAATATCAGTACCGGTATAAAATATGTCTTGTAGAGAACCTGCTGTCATTCCATCACTACATTCTTGTTTCAAACAATTTGTCTCCCACTATGGTAGAACTCTGTACATTGTTCAATTCATGTGCTTATCTCCTTGTTCTATTCTCAATGCTAGGACAATGTACTACCTCAATATTTACACCTGTCAACTATGTCCAGGGCTTCATTAATGCCTGTTCCTATTCTACTTGCCCTTGTCACTACCACAGTCTTATATTTAGCTTTGATTATCTTCATTCCAAAACTTTCAATTTCATAATTCCCCAACTTAACTTATAGCAGAATTTCATCTTCCTTATCACCCCATATAACTGAGTCTATACAGTCGAACCTCGATGCATTGTTCCTGGAACTGTTGCTTTCCCATATTCATCTTTCAATTTATTCGGTCCCAAAAATGTTCTATACAAACCAGTGTTAAATTTCCCTGCATCCACTGTTACTCGCACTATCATTTTATCACATCGATCATCAAAAAATATTTGTCCTTGCCTACAATTTTCCCGCATGGATTGATCGGATGTAAGAAAAATAAACACTAAAGGTTTTTCAATTTAAAGGGACAGCCCAATACTCTAGCATCTAATAGCAACAACCTATTTAGTTCTCTTTCTGGGTTGAACCATGTTGTTGTTTTCTGTACATTATGTACAGTTTGCCGACGTTTAGAATATATTGCGCTACTGAGTGTGACTGCTACCTGGGAGACGGATTATCTTGGATTGAGTAGCGGTATTTCAGTCACCTTAACAAAGAATACTGCAATGTATTCGAAATGTTGGCAAACTGTAGGTAATGTACAGAAAACAACAATATGGTTGAATCCGGAAAAATAACTAAATAACTATACACATCGTGGAAGCTTCACTTCTTCTTCTTTTTAGTGGCTTTACGTCGCACCGACACAGGTAGGTCTTATGGTGACGATGGGATAGGAAAGGTCTAGGAGTTGGAAGGAAGCGGCCATGCCTTAATTAAGGTACAACCCCAGCATTTGCATGGAGTGAAAATGGGAAACCCTGGAAAACCTTGGAAAACCACCTTCAGGGCTGCCAACAGTGCGATTTGGACCCACTATCTTCGGGATGCAAGCCCACAGCTGCGCACCGTAACTGCATGGCCGACTTGCCCGGTAGCTTCACTTCTAAGATAGCGACAACCTGTTATGCGAGAATGTAGGAGTGATTCTGAGTTGCTATTCTTGAGCAAGGATCTTTTAGGCTGGAGTGCTGTGCGCAGGTAACTCATGCATAACCTCACTACACGCCTCCTGGCATCAATGCCTCTGCTCGACCTACTAACTGACACCTAGAAGTATTCTTATTTACAAGAATTGAAATGGAGACACTGTAAAGCCCAAATTTGCCACCCTTCATTGAAAAAAGAAATCACATTTAAGATCGTCACGGCGTGCGCTGAGTATATTTTTATCAGTCACAGGCTTATTAATTGCATCATACCTTGTGGAGTATGTGAGATGCTACAGGCCTGTTGACCACTTTGTTGCCCCTGCCCAATTGCCTTCTTAGAAGCCAGACCTAACCTATCCAGACCAATAATCTTTTCACTAGCCTGGTTTGAAAGTAACTCCTAAGTTGGCAGCCTCACCTAACCCGCTGTGACATCGTCTGAGACGTTCCATGTTGAATTTCTAACCACTGAGAAATTGTCCGAGGCACGCATTGTGGGATCTTTAACCTATTGTTCATGAAGGGTCTATGGAATCTTTACCAAAATACATTAATCACCATAATATCCACGTACATCACTAATTAGCAACAAGAGAACTGACTTTAAAGGTTTTGAATTATTGTGAGATGTAAAGAAAAGTGAAATGATATGGTGTAAAAGTCACGCTTTTCATTTCCATTGCATATATCATGGTTGCAATATTCTGATACCGTCCGGCTCTATGGTTAAATGGTTAGCATGAGTTGGCCTTAGGTCTCGATTGGGTCAGGGATTTTAACTTTCCATGCTTAATTCCAATTTAGGGGGCTGTGTTCGTGTGTGTGTACATGCATGCCAACTTACACATTAGGATTAATCACGCAGCAATTCGAAAGACCTGCACCCGACTTATTATTATATTTACATGACAAAAAATGCCCATATAAAGTACCGGCATTTTATTATTTTGCTTTCTGCCTATTTTCTTATGTCACCTGCATTTATCGTTTTCTCGCACCCATCGTCATTTCCCCCTTCCCCATTGAAAAACGATGCATTGAGGTTTTACTGTATGCCAACATGACAGGGCTACAGTTTTCCATGAGGTCCTCGAGCTTTGTTCAACAGTAAAGGCCAGCACACACAGAAAGCTAAGCTACGCAAGCCAATGAAAAAAACACCTATGCTGAGCTACGCTAACCTAAGCAATGCCAAGCTAAATTTTACAGATCACCAAGGAAGCAATTTTCATAGCTGTGGCTGACTTCACGTATGCGCACGATCATGATGAAACAATCGTTTCATGTGTGTGACTTTCGTGAATTATATATAATTTAATTGACAATGTTTTAATTCACGTGTTCAATACGATACAATGACTGTAATGCCTATGTATACATTACAATATCAATTAAATTATACGTACTCTTAATTCAACACGGAACCAATAATGAAATTCATAACCTTGGATGATTTCATGAATTACCTCAATACAGTAGCTATTATATTGCTTAATTGTTTGTGTGCTTGTTAATTATCATCGAAGGCAGACGAAGGAAGAAAGACTGATTGAAGTGTTACAAAAATATACTTGCCTGTCAAATTATTACAGAAAACTATGAAAGACAACTGTTGGCAAGAAATAAATGAAACTCTGCAAATTTATTTCACATATCATTTACAGAGATGCCAAACATTTGAAGAGGATTATCAGTAATGGCCCACCACCCCCAAGAAAAAGTTGGAGTAAATTTCAAACCATGCTCCTTCCTTCTTGATAACAACACCACTTTTGCCCTTCCTCTCGCAATCTATTTGAAAGTGTATCATATTACACAATAACATTTCCACACAGCCTGTTAGTTTTGGAGAGACTTGAGCACACTGAATTAGAAATTCCCTCCTTTTTTTAAAAAACTTCTTTCATAAAAGTAGTACTTATTGACAATTCATAGTGACTAAGAGATTTTCTCACACTAACTCTTGTTTTCCTATCACTTTTCCCACACTAGAGTGGTCACAGGTACGAACTGTTTCGCACATGTAAACTGGGCCTCGTTTTATGGCCAGATGCACTTTCTATGTGGAGGGATTTGTTAACTATTGCGAGTTTCTGTGGTGGTTGGTAGTGCAGTGTGTTGTAAATATGAAGAGTCACGTGTTGGGAAAAACAGCCAGTCTCAGAGCCATAGCAATTAGCAATTAACAATTTGCAATTAAAACCTCTGGTCTGGCCAGAAATCAAACCTAGGCATGGCACTGCTTTGTCTCCAGATGGGTATCCAGCAGTCAGGATGTGAGTGGCACCCACCGTCCAGGAGATTGATTGTTAACTGTGTAATCCTTTAAGTGAATTATATTATGCAATTCTTTATCTGACTTATAACTGAAATGTCACTAAATACTATAAACAATACTAATATCTATTTCTAATGACAACCCATTCAACCTTGGAACAATTAATCTAAGAAAACTGTCTAGTTCAGTTTATGAGCTCTAATCCCAACAGAAAAAGCCAGTGTTCGAACTTACTCATCTGGTGGATATTCATCAATCTGACAGTCCTCTATTTCAAGTTCCTTTTTCACATTCTGAAAAAAAAAAAAAAAAATTAAATTTCAGCAGTAAAATCATTCATAAAATGTAAGTATTTATGAAAATATTAAACTGGTAATAACTAACAGACATACATGGAAGATGAACTTTAAAATGTTTCTTATTACTGTAACACTCTAGAACTCTAACTACCCAAAGTAATAATGTATGGTGACATGCAGCATTAAAGAACAAAAGTTTCATATATCTCGAGTGCAGCTAGACTGGTACGGGCAGTTGGCATACCAGCAAAATATTACAAACTGAACATAACCCATTCCTCTTTATGAACTTAATGGCATACTTATTTTCTACCTCTTCACATACCCAGAATTAGTATTTAGCTTATGTGAGTAGTTACAGCTATTCGTAGATTCTCAAGTGAACTTCTATTTATTAAACAGATTTATACCTTCCAGAGCAAAATCTCAGAAATTATCATATATATATATATAAAGTCTCTAATTCCATCGATTCATAGCGATATTGAGAAAATGAGAAGGTTTCAACAGTTGAAATTGGTACCAGTTATAGAACGTCATGTCTTTCTTACAAGAAAAGGACAATAAACCTGAGTAAAACTGGAAGTGTACCACCAGTACCAGAAAGTGAACACTTATGTTTTGCCATAATCTTCCCATCATTTACACTCTTCACTTTTCAGCTTTTTACTCAAACCCACTTGTGCTACATTGCATTGATCACTTTCAGAATTTTTGGACTTGCTGACACTTTTTATCAGACCTACCACTGTCACTACTACCACCAAACAATTCTTTACAATCTGACACTTCTGCTTCATAAATCACTGCATGCTAACAACCATCTTCTATATGGCATGATTACTGCTACTGGCTTTGTATGTGACTGGAACGATGGGGATTCATTCACACTCAATGGTGAACAGAATGTGATCTAGTCAAGGCAATCAAACACAGATTTTCTGACGAGAAAGTCCACTAATTACTGTTCCAAACAGTATACATATTGCACCATCTCTTGGCAAAGCACATGAAGTACAAACTCAAATCATTATAATTTTACCCTCCGCAGCCCAGCACTCACTACATTCAGCTGCGTGCTGTACGACTGTAGTTTGTTTGCACGCTCGGGTAGAATGTTGTAGAGAGGCGATCAGGGCTGCCAACCTCTGTACTTTGGAACTAATGAGTGGTACTTACTGTTACTGGTGATGGTTATTGTTTAGGATTCCTGCCGTGGGCAAGACCATTGGCCTGGGCAGTTAGGATTCTCTCCATGGACAAGACCATTGGTCTGGACGGTTAGAAGCCACGAAGCAGCCTTAGGCACCTAGTTTCATGAGGAAACACAATTGGTCTGGATGGGTAGGATTCTTACCATGGACAAGACGATTGGTCTGGATGGTTAGGCTTCTTGCCGTGGACAAGACCATTGGTCTGGACGGTTAAAAGCCGCGAAGTGGCCTTAGGCACCTAGTTAGGCACACGATTGGTGTGGACATGCGGATGGGGACAAGACCACTGGTCTGGAATGTTTAGGAGGGGAAACCCCGAGGTATTCTGTAGGGGGATATCAGCGCATTCTATGTTCGAAAATCACTGCCTGATGTTGGAAAATGGCTGCTTGCAGTGGATGTGTTATTAATATAAGACGTTTCGTGTGATTTTGAGGTGAAGGTGAATGATTTACTTAAGTTGTAGGTAAGTCACGGATTACTAATCACCGAGTGTGTGAAAAGTGTGGTCGTGAAGTGAAATTGACTGTGAGTGTGAACGGCACTCCTATAATTTTTTTGTGTCGTCGTCGATTGGAAGGGGGTGTGAGGTGCGGATGGTTTGTGAGTGCACGGAAAAGCACTTTCTTCGAAGGCTCTAATTTGAAGCTCTTCGAAATAGGATATTACATCGTCCTGTGGTGCATCCAACATAAACCGCTGGGTTCTATTTTGAAGCTTGAGTTGGGTTTTTCTGGCAAAACAACAGTAGACTGGTTCAGCTTCTGTCGAGAGGTGTGTGTAGAATGGGAGGTGGCTAATAAAAAAAAAAAAAAAATGGTGGGCCTGGTATTATTGTGGAAATCGTAGAAAGTAAATTTGGTAAAAGGAAGTATAATAGGGGGAGGCCTGCAGAAGGACGGTGGTGTTTTGGAGGCGTGGAAAGGGAGAACCATAAAAACGTTTTTGTTGTACCTGTGGAGAGAAGGGACAAAGTGATTTTGCTTGAAGTCATAAAGGACTGGATACTGCCTGGAAGCATCATAATATCCGATTGCTGGAAGGCATACGATTGCTTGGAGCACAAGGGATTCATACATCTCCATGTCAATCATTCTGTTGAGTTTGTGGACACCATCAAGAGTCGTCACGTACATAGGGGGAACAGGAGGGCGATGCCCAACAATCACCTTGCCGTGCATACACAGAATATTGAAAATCGGTGGTGTCATTTTAAGCATGGCAGCAATTCCGTTCCAGGGTTCGGCAGGAGGAAGCAACATTTCCTGGGCTATCTTGCCGAATCTGTGTTCAAGAGCAGCTTACCCCTAAAACAGAGAGTGCACAAATTCCTCAAAGCTGCCGCAGCTCTGTATTCGCCTCTACATTAACGTAAATATTAAACTAAATTACTGCTGCTGTGTATTTCACACTGTTTCCTTTAAATGGTGATTTTTCTTTGTCCTTTTATTCAGCCGGGGTTGGTAACACAATGTATCTATTAGCATTGATGGCAATGACGTCATATTCTGTTCACGTTCACCAATGATAATGCGAGTAGTTACTCTAGCCATGGCTGATGGAGGCTGCTGCTCTTATTAGGTTATAAAAGTAAATGTACTTCTGGGGGCAGGATGGTGGGTTCCTATGAACACATCTCGCCTCTACAAGGTATTCCAAGTAAGATTTGCATTATTTTAGCTTCCTTATAATGTTATAAACTCTGGGCTGTGGAATGAAAAAGTATACCCTCAAATCTGATCAAGTTAACCAAGCTTTCTCACACAGCTGAGAGCTATTGGATTTGTTATGTCCGACATGCTATTGTGAGGCAGGGAGCCATAAGTATATACCAATGAGTTAAAACTGAAGTTATATGTCAGCTGGTTGAAAGCTTTACAATTAGCCTATACCCTATCTCAGATATCCTGGGAGACAAAATAAACAAGAAAAACGTGGGAAATGAACTGGAACAACCTACCTTTTGTTAAAGAAGCGATTGGGGTAAATTTTCATTCATTAGGAAGGGTGTGAAGGAGTGGAACAGTTTACCAGGGGTAGTGTTTGATCGTTTTCCAAAATCTGTACAGATATTCAAGAAGAGAATAAACAATGTTAGAGGGCATTTGACTAGTGCAGTCTAGCTTAAGCCAATAAGGAGGACGGACGTATCGTGTGGCGTGCGCCTGTTGAGTGGAGTGGTGTAGGAGTGGGGAAGCGGTAGGGTCAAGCGGTCGGCAAGGAGATAGATAGGATGAATTTGGTAGATGTAGAAGTTATGAGGAAAGTGGTAAAAGAGGTAATACAGGAGATATGTCCGTTTGAGCAATTAAAGATGCTTCAGGAACAAGTCCAGGAGCACGAAAAGACAAGACAGTGGATCCAGGATTACATGAAAAATACGAAGGCGATGATGGAAGACAGCAAGAAAGAACTGGTGTAATTAAGAGAGAAAATAAAAAATATGGAAGAAGAGATGGTAAACCTGAGGAAAGAAATAGAAGTCTGCAGACAGGACCGTAAGAAGAAATCCATATTTATTTATGGGGTGGAGGAAGAAAAGGCAGAATCTAAAGTGGACATTATTTACAAAGTGGTAGATGTCATACAAAATGAAAATAAACTTGAGTGAAGTCGATACAGACAATGTAGAGAGAGTTGGCAAGGTGGGAGGGCACAGGCCCATAAAAGTGTCGCTGCTATCTTCATTGATGGCAGATACAGTGACAAGGAACGCTGGGAATCTACGGTGTGAGAAAATTGGAGTTAAGAGAGATGTCGGAAGAGAAGAGAGTAGGAATTTCAAAATTCTTAAGAAACATTTAGTGAAAGCAAAAATTCAGGGATTGAGAGCATATATTAGTGGCCAGATAATTGTGATGAGCGACAGGAATTGGACCCGAAAGTGGACAGTGTCGAAACTGAAATCAATGGATGAGAGTTTGAGGCAGGAAAAAACTAGCAGGGCTGAGAGTTCGAGGCAAGAAGAAACTAGCAGGGATGATGTGCATATTATCAAGGGAGGAGCACCGAGCAGATGGGGTTCCTGGGAAGTGATCGTAAAAAGAGCTGAGGAAAGAGTAAATGCAAGAAGGATGGAAGAAGTCAGGAAATTAATGAACGAACTAGTGACGGAGGTCATAGTTAGAGAAGAACGCAGGATGCAGGAAGAGAAGATGGAAGAAGAAACCCAGGGGATGACAAGTGGACATAATCAGAGCGAAAATAATGGTCTGAGGGAGGAAGCAGAAGTAAGAAGTGCCTTGGCTAAAGGGAGAAGCTTGAGTTTGAAGGAGTTATGGGGCAAAAAGGGAAAAATGGAAGAAGGAGTAATTACGAGAAGTAAAAAGACAAGTAACAGTAGTAAGTAACCTGGTTTGCTTGTGTTATGATGGATGATGAGAGAGGTAGCGAAGTTTAGATGGTTTTTACTCAAGTAATGGTGTCTGTATGTGTAGTGTAATTGTTATTAAAGTGATGGTGTCTTTAGGTATAAGATGGATGGATTATGGATGGATGATAAGAGAGGTAGCAAAGTTTGAGTTCGATGGATGGAAATGAGGAGACATAACAAAGTTTAAATGGTATTTATTCAAATGGTGGTGTCTGTATGTGTATTGTAATTGTTGAAGTAAATGTGGCCTGGAATAAGGTGGATGGATTAAGGTAAAGTAAATGAGGACTGGAATTGAAGTGTTAAGTATGAAAGGTGATGATGATGGATCGACGATAAGAGAGGTTCACAATTAAGTATTTATTTTCCACCTAGTCGATACAATGATTGCTTAAGGCAATTTTTAATGGTCAAAAGTGGTACATGTTTCGTATATTATCAACATCTTCAGCCACATAACACTGTTTAGATGAAAAATGTATAAAATTGACAAAGTAATGCTTTAGAGGAAGTGTCCTTAAAATTAACATAAGATTGACAAGATTAAAACAAACAAATAACTCAAGAGAAAATATATAAATTATTTCTACAATAGAAAGCAGTCGTCAAGGAAACACTTGTACAATATTCCATAGAGAAATTGTCCTAATAAATATTCTTTTCTTAATAATTCATGAAAAAAGATCAATTTATAAATTAAAAATTATACAATTTATAAGTAATTATCGAAATGAAGAAATCCTGATATCACAGTGCGGCTCTTATTATTAATGTAGATGAAGATATAACTAATTCCTAGTTGTCAAATCTTATTAAGCCTGCTTTCCTTTGGAACAGTAACTCCTGTCATTCTTTCACAGTTTTGCGCCGGGTGTAATATTGATGATGCGTTCTTCCTTGCTCTTGCACCTGAGGAGGTGGAGGAGCGGGGGATATAGGTGTGTCAAGAACTTCCTTGCTGTCACCTATAGCTTCAACTGAGGAGGAATAAGTTGTAGGGCTATCTGTAGGAGGAGAAATTCCAATTCTTTTTTCGTGATCCTTCTCAAGCATTTTCAAATATACTAGAATTTGATAATATAATGGATTCTTATATTCTACAGCCTCATTAAGGTTATCATATTTCTTTACAAGTTGGTCTAGATGAATGTACAGGTCTTCATATATGTTCATTAAGCTGCCCTTTTTTAACTTTTTTATGATGGTCAGGTCTTGTTCTGTGTTGGTAAATTTATGACCTGTGGCAGTCATGTATGATCCCATTGCTGAGAATCTTCTATGTTTTTCAGCATTCACATGTTCCAAATATCTAACTTTAAAATGAATGCTGAAAAACATAGAAGATTCTCAGCAATGGGATCACACATGACTGCCACAGGTCATAAATTTACCAACATAGAACAAGACCTGGCCATCATAAAAAAGTTAAAAAAGGGCAGCTTAATGAACACATATGAAGACCTGTACATTCATCTAGACCAACTTGTAAAGAAAAATGATAACCTTAATGAGGCTGTAGAATATAAGAATCCATTATATTATCAAATTCTAGTATATTTGAAAATGCTTGAGAAGGATCACGAAAAAGGAATTGGAATTTCTCCTCCTACAGATAGCCCTACAACTTATTCCTCCTCAGTTGAAGCTATAGGTGACAGCAAGGAAGTTCTTGACACACCTATATCCCCCGCTCTTCCACCTCCTCAGGTGCAAGAGCAAGGAAGAACGCATCATCAATATTACACCCGGCGCAAAACTGTGAAAGAATGACAGGAGTTACTGTTCCAAAGGAAAGCAGGCTTAATAAGATTTGACAACTAGGAATTAGTTATATCTTCATCTACATTAATAATAAGAGCCGCACTGTGATATCAGGATTTCTTCATTTCGATAATTACTTATAAATTGTATAATTTTTAATTTATAAATTGATCTTTTTTCATGAATTATTAAGAAAAGAATATTTATTAGGACAATTTCTCTATGGAATATTGTACAAGTGTTTCCTTGACGACTGCTTTCTATTGTAGAAATAATTTATATATTTTCTCTTGAGTTATTTGTTTGTTTTAATCTTGTCAATCTTATGTTAATTTTAAGGACACTTCCTCTAAAGCATTACTTTGTCAATTTTATACATTTTTCATCTAAACAGTGTTATGTGGCTGAAGATGTTGATAATATACGAAACATGTACCACTTTTGACCATTAAAAATTGCCTTAAGCAATCATTGTATCGACTAGGTGGAAAATAAATACTTAATTGTGAATCTACTGAAGTGCGATACGGACCATGAAGCTGATTTTAGATAAGAGAGGTAGCGAAGTTTAAATGATATTGGTGATAAGAGAGGTAGCGAAGTTTAGATGGTATTTATTCAAGTGATGGCGTCTGTATGTGTATTGTAATGGTTAAGGAATGGTGTCTGTATGTGTATTGTATGATGGATGAAGGAGAATGAGAGGTAGCGAGGCAATAAGGTATTTTTTAAGTGTACTGTAATTGTATGGTATTTGTTCAAGTGATGATATGAGGACTGGATTTGAAGTGTTAAGAATTATTATTATTATTAGCGTATGATGTATACATGACAATCAAAATATACAAACATAATACAAAATATACAAATATACAAGTTGGTGACAGCATCAGGACTTCACTTTTATATTTTAATGTCCAAATTTTTTATCCATGTAATCACTTCTGGTGTTACTTCAAAAAATTCCTCCACAGAGCCCGGAAATGCACGTAGGGAGCACTCTTGAACTATGTGCTTGATAGACTGCACTTGAGCACCACAGTCACAGCAGGGAGAATCTACCCATCCCCACAGATGTAAGGCTGTGCCAGTCCTACCGACACAACATCGGATCCTGTTCAGGGTTGACCAAACAGCACGGGGCAGATTAAAGCCAGCCAGTTTCATGCTGGGGTCGGAGAGATCACATAAGCCACTGGGTGATGACATCCTCCACTCTTCTCTCCAGGCATTCCTGGGATTGAACCGAAGACATGAGAGGTCCAAAGCTGTCTTCCACGCTGGTTTTCTTGATTTCAGCCTAGTTGTAGTGTGCTGCTTTATATCCTGATGTATAGGAAGGGCCTCATTCTTCACTATTCTGCACCATAAGCTATTAAGTGCTTGTTGTCTCCTTCTATGAGGAGGAGAGATGTTGCAAAGTACAGGTAACCATTGCACTGGAGTTGAATACAGCGTGCCGGATACAATACGCATAGCCTGGCGAAGTTGGATATCAATTAGATTGCAGTGAGAGCTATTTAACCATATTCCGGCACAATACACAGCTGTAGAATAACCATGGCCAAGGCGGTAGTTCCCAAAGTATTGGCGTCAGCTCCCCATGAAGTTCCAGCTAACTTGCTCAGCAGGTTATTCCGAGTCTTAAGTTTGGCGGCTGTTTTTTCTATGTGACTTCGGTAAGTCAGTGATCTGTCTAATGTTACACCTAGGTATTTTGGTGTACTATTGTATTTCAAAAGTTGATTCCTGAACCGTATCCTAGGTTGATAAGTAGCCTGTAAGTTGTTGAGATGGAATGCGGCTACTTCCGTCTTCGAAGGACTTGGCTGAATGAAAGTTGATGATGAGGGATGGATAATAAGAGAGGTAGCAAAGTTTAAATGGTATTAATGATAAGAGAGCTAGCGAAGTTTAGATGATATTTATTCAAGTGATGGTGTCTGTATGTATGGATGAAGGATGAGAGAGGTAATGAGGTGATAAGGTGTTTTTAAGTGTATTGTAATTGTATGGTATTTATTCAAGTGATAGTGTCTTTAGGTATAAGATGGATGAATTGTGGAGTTCGATAGATGGATGATAAGAGAGGAAGCAAAGTTTAGATGATGGATGGAAATGAGGAGAGGTAACGAAGTTTAGATGGTATTTATTCAAATGGTGGTGTCTGTATGTGTATTCTAATTGTTGAAGCAAATGTGGCCTAGAATAAGATGGATGGTTTGTGGAGTTCGATAGATGGATGATAAGAGAGGTAGCAAAGTTTAGATGGCATTTATTCAAGTGAAGGTATCTTAATGTGTATTATAAATGTAAAGTAATTGAATACTGGAATTGAAGTGTTAAGTATGAAAGGTGATGATGGATGGATGATAAGAGAGGCAGCGCAGTTTAAATGGTATTGGTAAGTGATTTATTAGCGAATGGTAGATCGATAAGAAAAGTTGGTTGTAGATGATTATTTAGATTAAGCATGGTTGAATAAGACGAGCAGGAACAGATAAGTAGTGCAGTGATAAAGTTGCAACGTGAGCTGAGTATGTAGTAGGAGAATGTCAGTGCAACGGAAGTATGGAATCAGCAACCTCGAGGGAGTCAAGTAGAGGAAATGTAGGAGGAATGGACTGTGCAAAGGTTTGCGTGTTTACTCAGCAGGGGCACGAAGGTCTGTGACATTCATAATACAGCTTAAATTGCATATTCTGGGAAAACAATAGAAATATTCAGGAGAGAAGTTGGACGTGACATGAAGAGGCCGAGGATGACTACCGTGGTGACCTTCATTTGGGGCGTCACGTTTCCGGAGTATCCGAGGAGATTCATGCCATGTCCAAGAAGTATCATTATTTTACTAAGTTGTTCTATTCATTTTCTGTTCATTTTGTGTATTATTTTCTTTTCTTTTTCTGTACAGTACATGGAGTGCGAATTTTGGCTTAGGCTGGACATTGTTATTTTTCTCTTTTAGTGGATCAAATGGGTATTGTTACTGTAGATCTGGAGAAAAATAATAAATAAATCAATAAATCAATTTGACCAGTGCAGGTTATTGTAAAAAAAAATGTGTGTGAATAAATTAATTCCATCCCCTGGTCTAAGGAGTTTGGACAGCCAAAGTAGGG
The DNA here is from genome assembly GCF_040414725.1 of Anabrus simplex. Lineage (NCBI taxonomy): Eukaryota > Metazoa > Arthropoda > Insecta > Orthoptera > Tettigoniidae > Anabrus > Anabrus simplex. Next base: position 16,521,709 of record NC_090265.1, on the reverse strand, counting down.
GACTGCCTGTAGGGGTGAAGTACAGTGGGGACTTCGAGGGCCCTGGGACCACTACGGTAGCTGTGAAGGCCCTTCAGGAACTCTGAAAAGTGGTGGCAAAAGGGGCTCTGGTTAAGATGCAGCAGGTCGTTATGCTACGTAGGTTCCAGGATTGGAAAAAAAAAAAAAAAATGCAATGTAAATTTTAATCTTATACCAGTTGTATAGTATTGTTTGAAGTAATTCCACATACTGTATATCAGTTGACTATATTTGTAAGTAGTACAGGAGATATTATAAGTAGGATTTTTTAAACAATGTAAATTTATTAAGGATGAGCTGTGTGTTTCATAGAAAAAAATGTTAGCATAAATTGTATAATACTGTATTATAGGAAAATTTTCTTCTTGTTATTTTTATAATGCATAATGTATTTTAGTGTACCATTTACTACCGAGGTAGACACCTCATTTGCAAATAAAGAGATTTTGATTTGATTTGAAGAATTACAAATTCTTTATATGTGTAAAGTAATGTTATTTCCATATAAGTGGTACATGTATGTCACCTCATTCTGATCATTTTCACTTTTTACCTCAAAAAGCTGTCAATATTTTATTGAGACTCATGCATAAAAATAGCCTTTGAAAGAGAGGTAGTGCCAACCATTGAAGAGCCATTTTGACTTTCAGTGTAGGCTCACTTTGGTTACATGCTACCTATGTGGAGAAGAGCTCTTGCTATATTGTTGTGTGACTGTCATTTGCTATACTAGTGTAGACAATTACTATTGCAAGTTTCTTTCTTGTTAATATTTAGTAAAACTAGTCAACATGGTTGACATTCCACCCACTTCAATACAGAATTGAAACTGAACAGTTTTATTGAAGACAAGTGAAGCTAAACAGATGTACTATATGCACTGCCTGACAATAAGCGTTGAAGGGGGAGAGGAAACAAAATGAAACTTGACGTGTTGAGAGGGTACGTGATGTAACTTCAGTGATTAGAAAATAGAGTCAAGTTTACAAAGAACTTGTCAGTATGACACTGCACCCCCTCTGGCCAGGAAGCATGTACTGATTTGGTTGGGAAAGGTGTCACAAAACTTTTGTATCCTCTCCTAAGGCAAGCTGGTTAACAACAGTTGTACTGGGTCCTTGATATCCTGGATACTGGCACTCGGACAGAGTTGACATCCAAGCTGGTCCTGCATTTGTTCTATCGGGGACAGATCTGGGAATCTTGCTGGCCACAGGAGTACCTCACCATCACACAGATAGTTCATGGAGACGCCTGCCGTGTATGGACGAGCACTGCCCTGTTGAAAAATTGCACCAAGATACTATCGCATGAAAGGTAACATACGAGGACGCAGGATGTTTGTTACATAGCATTGTGCCATCCGAGTTCCTCCATCACTACCAGCCATGACTTGAAGTCACATCCAATGACTCCCACACTGTGACGTCAGGACTAACACCACTGTGCCCCTCGAAAACATTCGAAAAATGGGACCTCTCCCCAGGTCACCATATATGCAGACGATGGTCATCTGAGGTAGTACAGTCATATTTCATCGCTAAACACAATGCGACGCCGTTCATCAGCAGTCTATGCTTCCCAGTCACGGCACCACTCCGTTTGTGTTGTGGTGTTAATGGCAGCCTATGCACAGGGTAGTAATTCCCTAGTCCAGCTGCTGCTAGTTTCCCACCAATGGTGTGGGATGATGCAGAATGTCTAGGACGTTAACAGAAAGAGTACAAAAAAATAGAGTCACCATTCCCTCCCTTATCTGTGGTGGGTTAGTGGCTCAAATTCCAGTTAGTACTCTGGAGGATATTGGAGATGGTCAAACGTGTTTGTATACTCCTATCAAAACATGAATACAGTGTAAGTAAGGTTGGTTGTGTGTGATTCTAAGCAGTGAGAGTGTTATACGTTATCATTAACTAATAACCAAATGTCTGCCAGGATCTGATATGAGCCAATGCTCTGTGAATCATAATGCTGCCATGATCTGATGAAATCTGATCCCACGCAGGCCAGTTTTGAAATTAAGTTTGTTCAGGTTAACACAGCAAATGTCTTGCATAAGCATGTTGGCTGATCCCTGGTACAGTATCTCTAGGTACAACTACATACCATTTTCTCTCTAACAAAGAGAAGATAACATTCTAATTTTCTATTTCGTTTTGAGGTTGGTAGGCACTGACCATGTCACGTTCATAGCTGACACAGATCATTTACTGAAAAGTATAAAGTGGCAGGGAGGGATAGTTTGATGGAAATGTACTAAGCCGTCTGGCCTATGCTGATGATTTTGTCGCAATGGCAGGCTCTGCTCAAAGCCTGTAATCTAACATCCTGGAACTTGAAAAGAAGCGTAGTGAGTATGATATCAAAATTAGCATTTCCAAGAACAAACTGATGTCAGTAGGGAAGAAATCTAAGAGGATCGAATGTCAAGTCCAGAATAAAAACTGAGTATTCAGGAAGTGTGTTCTCCCTAGATAGAGAATTAGTAAGTGAAATTTGATTCAAGATGCAGCAAAGCAAATGCAGTGAGCTCACATCATTACTGTTCTATAGGAAAGAAGTCAGGCGAAACTGTCTTCATATTCGACTGTCTTGAGACATATTTTCGCTGTATGAGAGTGAAAGCAGGGTTGATTCAAGATGAATTAAAAAATTAGATGTAACAGACATGAAAATAACAAGGATGATTGCAGGTGCAAGATATAAACAAGTGAAAAGAAGGCAGGAAGTTAATCAAAATGAGATAAAGGTTAAGTTAGGAATGAGCTCAATGGATGAAGCAGTATGATTAAACTCACTTGCAGACAGTGGATCACATTGCATTTCAGTGTCCTGTGCATGCTTATAAAGGCTCTATAGAGTACTTGACACTGTGTCTCAAGTGAAGCTCTTTTCTGGCTCTCAAATTTTGACATGGAACTTTAGTTATGAACTTGAAATGGTAGTTGTACATATTGTATATAATATTGTATTGTATTCATCATACGCTAAATAAATAAATAAATAAATTAAACTGGCTTTGGTGGTCATGTGAGGTTACCAAGGAAAATAATGCATTCAGGCATGGAGGGTAAGAGAAGTAGAGGGAGACAGGGTGATGATGGGTAGATTCAATTTTAATGATATAAAGATAAGAGGTGTGGAATAAAATAAGTCACCAATAGAGGATTGCAGAGGAGACTAATTAATTCACAGAGGCTTGCAGATTGAACATTGCAAGACATAACAGCCTGCATTCTGGAGATCATGAGTTCGAACTCCATTGCCGGTAGCCCCAAAGGTGGTTTTCCATGGTTTCCCCATTTTCACATCATGCACATTGTGGAGCTGTATCTTAATTAAGGCTATGGTTACTTCTTTTCCAGTCCAAGCCCTTTTTAACCACATTATCACGATAAGACACTTTTCTTCACTTGATCCGCATTGAAAACCATTCGAACACTTCTTATGTTCTCCAATGAACTATATCAGGTCATCCAGCAGATATTTAATCATGTTGTTTCACTTTAATCAAATAGAAAACAAGCAAGTACCATAAGTCATGTGTTAAGAAGTAACTTTTCAATTGTATGATTCTACCCACCAACTGTTTTCAACCATAAGCCACGATTGTGAAAACTTTATTTTATGTTTCTAGAATTGAACTGTGACATAATTTTCCAACTTGACGATGTGTAGTAATCAAGATTGTGAATTTTATCTCAAGTTTTTACATCAGAACTCAATTTTTAACATTCATTTAATGTATATATTCATGTCTTTGACTAGTCAGTTTTATAGTTCTCATGGCTGATGACTAGAGCCCAGATTTTTATGCATTAATAGGTTAGAATGCAAACTTACTGACGCGAGTGGCAAGTATAGCCTACTTTCACAACGACCATGCTATGGGATTTGCATAAAGATTAGGGGTACGGCCCATCAGAACCCATACAAATTACGTTACTCTTGCTACATTATGGAAAAGCGGGTGGCCGAACTTCCTACTAACCAAATTAGTTTGCAATCTAACCTACTGATATTTAATCAGGTTGTTTCACTTTAATCAAATACAAAACGAGAGAGTACCATAATAATATAACATTAATCCAGGACTAATTTTACATTCATATTTTGACATGCTGACCGAGCGACATGCCTACTGATGACGACCTCAGGGGAGGTTGATCTAGTACCATGATGTTTTAAGCATTTACATTATTAATAAAAGTGTATTGAATATGTGAAACTCTTTCTTTTCTCTATTTGAAGACCTGTCTGTGTCGCTTTGATGTAAAATAAACAGAAAAAAATAAAATGCAGGTATGTACATGTAATTTATGTCTTAAAGGGTGGAATTTAATATATTAAATCCCACAATAGGTTGCCCATTAGCACAATATCATATGCTAAATGGTCAGAGATGTAATAATAAAAAGAACTCAACAGATAGTAATAAATGACACTTATAAGTCTAGCTGAAGGGGGAATCCTCAAATAGAGTTTTGTTATCTCCCTGATAGCTTTATACAAGCTGTGAGAGGCTATCGTGTCAGTTGAGCATGCATCACGAGTTTTGAGACTGGCTTTTTACAATTTATATAGCTATTTTGCGACATGGTTAGAGAGTCAGTGAGCAACAGATTGGCTCAATTTTGGACTCTATGGACGTAGAAGAAGTGATTTTTATTTGATGAGTCTGAAGACGGAAATTTAAGTAGTGATCATTCTCAATGAAAGAGCGACTCAAGTGCCCCGGAGAAGGAAACAACTGACGTGAGTAATGTGGATCCACAACCTTCAAGCACCATTCTGAAATATAACATTAATCCAGAACTAATTTTACATTCATATTTTGACATGCTGCCCGAGCAACTTTCCACTATTTTATGATACTGAAATTTTGACATAATTCTCCAGGAAAGGGTAGTTCAGGGAAATAAATGGAAACAACAGGCAACACCTCTGACTAGAAGGTGTAGAATCAAAGACTGGTCATCTCCAACATTACCTGATACAAGGGGTTTGATTGGCATAAAATTTATTTGTGGAGTGACGCATGCCTTTTCAACTCAGGTTAGAAAGAGACTTAACCATTTTGTGAACTTTAAATAAAGGTAGATTGACGAATATTTTAGAAAACATTTATACTGAAATTGATCGAAAACAAAACCCTAGTCAGAATGTAAATAAATAACCGATAATATAAATATACTGTTGGAAGAGGCTTCCAATCTATATTTATGCAGGAAGGACATAAAAAAGGATCTGGAGGAACATGCCGTACATCTCCCTCCTGTCAGCTTAACTCCCCACGACGCTTCCCCTACTTTATCCTCTGTTTTGCCTCATGCTTCTCTCACAGCCATACACATATATACTAAATAAGCTGATGACGTAAGGGAAGAAGTAAACACAGTGGGACTGGCCAGGAGGTAAGCATTTCCATTGTTCCTTTGACACGTCACCACTGTATATTTAGAAGGTTTTTCTTTATTTATTTTTTTAAACAATTTTCATTTTTTTTCATTACAAACTCTCTTCAACATCTTATAACTTTATAACTATAAACCTAACCTAACTTAACCTTGAATTTGGTTATTATTTAGGAGTTTCCCCCAATTATTGTATTTTAAATTCTAAGTCTATCCTCAAGATATTAAAAGAAAATACTTCTCCAGCTTTTGAGGAAGGAAGATCCCTTACATCAGATTTTTTATCTTAAACTTGAACATTGACTTGTTGAGATTTTAACTCAACATGAAGGAACATTTTATTCATGATTATCATACCATCATCCTAAATCTTTTTTATTTCTTTTATGCCAATTTTTGTATCCTTTTTAGCTGAAGATGTTCCACAATAGGAATGAAATGTACTTTTTTAAATAATGTAATTAGATTTTAAGCTGGATAATATTAAATAATTACATAGTCTAGCAGTAAAAAACAAGCAAGTATTGGAAGATGAGATCCTCCATTCAACCTAACCTCAGTTCAGATTTTGCCAACACGGGACAAAAAGTGAGATTTATAAACTTATGTCTTTTTGCGCTGGGGCCGATGACCTTCGATGTTAGGCCCCTTAAAACAACAAGCATCATCATCATCATCTTTTTGCGCTAACATGCTGTCACGAAAAAATTAGGTAACATCCTATGGACCTCTGCAACGGAGTACATCCAACATTCAGGGCAAGTAATTAATATTATGTACATATGCATGTTTATAGCTAATGTTCAATAATTCTGGTGAGTATTAACTTGCCACATTTTTGGTCCACGCACAAACATAAAGCGCTTCCGCCCGCGTAGTGGCTAAACACTTTCCACACAAGGAAATATTGTCCACTTTATGCCCAAGTTGCATAACTACCTATTACTTATGTAACTACATTGTTTCTCTGAAACACAATTATTCAACTTTTGAATAATCCTCACTTTAACTGATAACACTCCTTGTTTGTTGATATTCACTCACAACCCATAATAGCAGCAGAATGTTACAACGGAATGCTGGACATTCATTAGTGTACTGAACTACCGCTGTTCTGATAAGAAATAAGGGTGGTGGAGGGGAGAGGAGTGCACAGGTCATTGTGCTGCCATGAAAATCAGTCCAGACATTTCGTGATCCAGATAACTTGAGTTCTACTGTATAGAGATATTCCTTTTTAAGAGTTTATGCTCTCCACAGAGGTGTCTCTTCGAGCTCTGGCAAATGACATCTAAATTTTTAAACTTCATCAAACAAGTTCCTTATGACAGATCATAGAGTAAAATACTTCATCACTCATTACAGAATAGTGATGGGACATTCGATTCATTTTACTGAATCGATTCATTTGATTCCGTTCACGTTACTGAATCGATACAGTGATCTGATTCACGGCTCATTGATCACCGCTGCTACTGCATCTGTGTAGTATGTGCTGGTAAGACAGCAGCAACAGCATTCAGTGCTCGCAGCTGCCATCTGGTCTTCATACTATGAACTCCTTTCTTAGAAAAAATGCTAGTTACTCTAATACATCGAAGGTTTCTGGCGACGCAGGGTGGGAAAGGTTAGGATTAGGAAGGTAGCAGCCATGGCCTGAATTAAGGTACAGTCCCAGCATTTCCTGGTGTGAAAATGGGGAAACTACGGAAAACCTTAACAGCTGCCGACGATGGGATTCAAACCCACCATCTCCCGAATGCAAGCGCATAGCCACGCGATATTAACCGCACGACAACTCACTCAGTCATTTTTGAAAATATGTATTTTTCTATCAGCTGAGGATTTTTTACTCGTCATATTTTGTATAGGCTACCCGAGATGTACAGTAGCCCGCTGGTTTTCTTATTCAACATACTGTTATTGCGTCTGTCCACATGTGATTGAAGTCTTGTGCAACAATGTGACATATGAACTGAGAGAATACTGAGCCGTTCTTCCCAATATAAAACAGGTACTTTTGAAAGGTCATGAGCATGACTCTTAGTCATAGGGCAGGCTAGAGTCGAGTTTAATTGTCAAATGTCAACTAAGTTATAATACTAAGATTCATTAAACTAATAAATGGTATAACCTAACAGCCTACCTACTTACTAGCTACTTCAGAATTATGTTGTGACTACCTTTTTAACACTGCAAATAAATCCATCTATTATTTAAACCTCCCTGTAAGAAGAGGACAGTGAATGCAAATGGGTATTATTTTCAAATGAGCTGAGCTCGAGGGTCCATTATAGCATACGATTCTTTCAGTGTAGCATGGCTCACTGTATGTCTCACTGCAGCAGAAGCTCGGCTCTCCGCGTGTCCAGTGAGCCGATAAGGAGCCGTGTGTACCATGTGTCTCACTGAGCCGCGCTCGTTCACGATTCTTTCGATGTGCCATAATTCACTGTCTCGCTGCAGCGGAAGCTCGGCTCTCCGCGTGTCCAGTGAGTGTGCCACTCAGCACTGTCTGCTGGGAGTAAGCTGAAGCGTGTGCCGTGAGCTCACCGTTCCTGTGAATCGATTCACTCGGACACTTCAATGAATCAATACACTGCTTCGAATCATGCATTCAGTAGCCAACACTATTACAGAATACAGTAAAACCCATAGTAAATATTGTAGTAAACAATAAAATAATTTTTTGTATAGTGCCATACCAATTAATCAGAACATCACAATAAGGAAGACAATGCAAAGACTTCCGAACACTTAGTTTCATGCACAATGTAACTAAGTCTGTGACTAGACTAGTACTGAACAGAATATGGGAGGATTCCAGTATGGATTCAGGAGAGGAAGCAGGGTAGGAGATGCAATTGGATGTCTATGGATAATTGCAGGAAGAATTTGCAGATGCATTGGAACTGTAGGTATGTTTCCTAGACTGGGAGAAGGAATTTGACATAACAGATTTATGCATAGTAATGATGATAATGAAAAAAAAAAAAATCCATTGAAAGAAAGAGAAGATTGAAAAAGGAGCTTTACACAGGGCAGAAAGTGGTAGTCAGAGTAAACAAAGATTATGAAATGGAAGCTGGGTGATGTGGAATGGCAGCTATAGAGAAGAAGTAAGGAGCAGGATAGGTATGGGGAAAGTACTGTAGCTTTTGGAAGACTTTTTCCTGCCTTTTTTTTTTTACAAGTTGCTTTACGTTGCACCGATACTGATAGGTCTTATGGCGACGATGGGACAGGAAAGGGCTAGGAGTGAGAAGCAAGCAGCCATGGCTTTAAATAAGGTACAGCCCCAGGACTTGCCTGGTGTGAAAATAGGAAGCTGCGGAAAACCATCTTCAGGGCAGCTGACAGAGGGGTTTGAATCTGCTATCTCCTGAATACTGGCCGCATTTAAGTGACTGCAGCTATCGAGCTCTGTTTTGGAAGAGTGAAAGGGATTCTGATCACTAGAGCAATACCAGTCAACATGAGGAAGAGGTTTGCAAAATGTTTTATTTGGAGTGCAGTGATGTAGCCTATAGAAGCAAAACACGGACACTTAAGGGGAAAAAAAGTGCTGTATCTTGAGAGTCTTGAAATGTGGGTATGGTGAAAGACAGAGAAGATAAAATGGATAGACAAAGTGAGAAACAAAGTACTCAAGAGGACAGGAAAGGAGAGGAACCGAATGGGCACTATCAAGAAGAGGAAACGATCGTAGCTTGGGCCACGCCTTGAGGAGGGATTACGGAATGCTGACAGACATCATGGGAGGATGAGGAATGAAACATTTCCTAGAACAGGAAATATGTCAGAATAATAATAATAATAATAATAATAATAATAATACAACACGATAACCTCAGAACTCATTGAAAGTACAACACATAAAAATAACTTTTACTAAAACAACCATTACACAGAGCAATTGCTATTTAAGAACTGAGCATATAATGCATAGGAACCACGTGATCTAAGTATAAGCAATGTGTAGCACACTGTTGCCAAACCACAGGAAAAAATACAAAACAGTAATCTTGATTCATTAATTTGCATAGTTCTGTAGAATTGACACACGTAGCAACAAAACTGAAGATCAACTTACCTTATACGAATCCTCTTGGTCTTCTTGCTTACAAGAGACAAAAGTGAACTGAATTTCCTTGCCAGAGCTATCATCATCCTGAAGAAAAGTAAAAGAGATATGGTGATAATTTTAGGATATGACAGTGGCCAGAAATACTTTCATAAATCAACCTTATAGTATATGTTTATTTAGCCCATGGTTCTTAGTGCCATGGCTGCCAGAGGACATGTTCGACTCGGTTAGTGCGAGTCTTTATATTTGATGCCAATGGGCAACCTGCACATTTGGATGATGATGATGATGATGACAATGAGGCAGCGAGAGAGGGTGTCGTCACATAGCCCACCCCAATCAAATAGCGCCAAGGGGTCTGTTCATACCCCTCTGATGGAAGAATCACCAGCCACAGCATCATATGAACACTGTGGAGAGGTTTGGAACTGAATCCAGAATTTTGATATGCAATCTAGTGGTTAGAAAATCTATACCACCACCTCTCCTAGCAACATTCTGATGGTGAAATATTTTCCACCAACGAGACTCGAATGAGCTGACCAGAGTGTCAGCCAACAGGCAAAAACCCCATATAGCCTCCCACGTAACAGCTGTGAGACAGTAATTCCAGTAAGCAGATAGATGGAGAATACTGTAGGACTAGTCATGACAAAATTTTACAGAGTGCTTGAGACAATTGATCTCAAAAGTAAAAGTACTGTAGAAGTCTGCTATAGCAAGTAAGGTATATCATAAGAACCCAGTTATAATGCCAGTTATTGTCTGTCCCTTCAAAATTCTTATATTAAAATGTGTATTGTCCTTCGATAACAGCGAGAGTACTATCACTTATGCATCTGTTATTATGGGTGATTAAGCATGCACGTTTTTTTCTGGTACCAATATTTATGCATTATGTTGCATGCGATCGATCGTCTTTGGTATTGTTTCTCCGCTATGTCTGTCCACTAGTGAGGTCTCTCGTCGACATTCGAAGGCGATGTTGGAGTCAATTAGCAATACCTGTCAAGTGCCATTCGGTAAAGAAAATCAGAAATGAAAGACGACAACATGTCTTCGTAATAAATACATAAATAACATCGTCGATTACAGTTAACTCTACACTGAAATTTAATAACAATGCGATACACCTCAAGACATGGCAGAGTGCATAAATGATTTCAGAGGTTAGTTTATATTTTCTCGCGTCTGGTTAAATTTCAGTAAGGCTATTCCCATGTAAATTTATAGCGAGATATTATCAATTCACAACTGGCGCTTGGAATATGTTTTCATGATACATATGATATGGTCAAGTTAGATTAGGTGATGCTGTTTGAATAAGAAAACTGAAAAATTTGCAACGAAATGCGATTGATCATCGAACAGTATCTTTTTATGGTTATGTACATTAGCGAGGTCTCTGGTCGACATTTGAAGGCGATATTGGAGTCGGTTAGTAATACCCGTTGACTGCTGTTCTCTAAAAGGAAATTCAAAATGAAAGAGGACAACATGTTTTCATAATAAATGTGTAAATGACATGGCCAATAAGAGTTGTTAACTCGTTAGAAATAAAGGCTGAAGCAAACGATCGCTTAATTTTGTTATATACTTGAAATATGTTTACATGATGCACATACGGTTAGGTTAGGTGATGCTGTTTGAAGAACAAAACTGAAGTCCTCTGGAGTGATACTATAATTTTTTCGGAATGAAATGAAACACTTTTTCACATAGTATAGGATTTCAAAAAATAACAAACAAATAAGCCATAGTGTGGATATTATCTGCGAAAATTCAAGTTTTGAACAAACTGATTGCAGTTTTATATAAAATTTAATGTGGATGGATTTTCCCTCAAATTTATGAAAAATCGGATATAGCGGCAATCCGTTATAGTGAGTAAATTTTTCATTGTTGTAACTTCTTGCTATAACGGACCAGTATTTTAACTAACATATTTATGCTCCAGCCTCATGGAGACAGAAACCTTCTCACTCATATTCAACAGCACTTCAAAGTTAACAACTAGACGTCATATATAGTAAGACAGAAACTCAAAAAGAGCATGTGACACAATTCTCAGCCCGCGCACGGCAGTCACACAACTTCGTTTGACGTACACTGCCCGTACCTCTCAGTTGATTTCATTGAGTGTCCCGTGCTGATATCCAGTCGACCTCTCCCAGCTGCTCCAGACACAACGTCCACTACACAGAAGCTAGCCCAAGAGACTCAGCTCCTTGATGGTAAGCAGGCAAAGCGAACACTCAGTTCCACAGACCACCTCCTCAACTAAGACTGTCACTGTCCCCAGCAGTACTCAATCACACTGAACTCTCTACTCAACCTCCAACTGAACCTGCACACTGAATGAGCTCAGCGGAACCATCCAATCTGAAATGGTCTGTCTTTTATAACGTGGCCAGCCAATCTGGACGTTTTGAGAAAGGAAAGGCTCCCTGAGTCCTCTTGAAAGCGAATACTCTGAGCACATTGACCAGACAATGCCTGAGGCCTCCAATGAGGTAACACGGTAATAGAAATAGCGGTGGCTGAAGTGTTGGCCAACGTGCGCTTGGTGCAGGACTGAATTGTTCTCCATTAGGGTGTACATACAAAATGGTAAATATGCCCCAATATGAACCAAAAAAATGTTTCAAATACAGAATTACTACAAGGAGCAAGAACTGGGTGAGAAATATTAAGAGTGATAAAATATGGGATATATAACATTTAGGATGCATTATGTGAGGAAACAAATAATTCCTTTTACAGCTAGTGAGGAGGCCAAGGAATCATTGGTCAGAAATCGAAGGTCATGATAATGCACAATAACAAGAAAGTTAAAGAGTCGTGCAATAAATCACGAACCATATGGAAGGTAATCAAGGGAGAAACCAACAGACACACAGTTGGAAATAAAGTTGCTGCCATAAAAAATGATAAGGGAACACAAATGAATGACCCTCATCATTTGGCTAATTATATAAATGATTTCTTTCTATCCCTACCATACAAACTTGAAAATGCAAATAAATCAGGTGTATTACCTCAGAAAATACTAAAACACGGACAAACTTCTGTACCTGGTATTTCATACCACGATCTCATATATTTAGCTTATTCTTTGAAAGTTCCCAAAACAAAGCCGAAGTGGATAACCTATAGAGACATGAAAAATTTAAATCCTCAACAATTGATACAAGATGCTAATCTCTGCCCGTGGGACGAAATACTGCACTTGACTGATAATGACGAAAAAGTAAAGAGGTTTAACACATTATTGTTGGGATTGTATAACAAACACGTACCTAAACGTACTGCTAGGGTGACTCGCAAAGCTGCTCCATGGTTAACAAATGACATTAAGTCCGCAATGGCTGAACGAGATGCACTACACAGATGTTACAAGCAGACATTATCAACTGAAGATTTTGAAAAGTACCGTGTGCTTAGAAATAAAGTTAAACAAATAATCAGAAACAAAAAATATGCGTACTTCCAACAATTAGCCAGTAACTTAAACACAAAAAGTACCTGGAAACAACTCAGATCCGTAGGTATTGGGAGGCAAACTACAAACTCCAATACGCATGACATAAATCCAGATGAATTAAATGCCCACTTTACTAGAGAAATAGTTAATACCCACCCTCATATTATACAAACAACAATAAATTCTCTTCAATCTACTCCATTACCACAACGGCCTTTGTTCAAATTTCGTAAAGTAAATGAAAACGACGTAAGAAGAAAACTAACATCAATCAAATCGCAAGCAATCGGAGTGGACGACATCCCGATATCCTTCGTTGTTACCTTGATAGATTTAGTACTGCCAATTTTAACCCACATATGTAACTCATGTCTTTTGGAAGGCTACTTCCCAACTGTTTGGAAGGATGCCTTAATTTTCCCAGTACCAAAAAAATCTCTAGCGAATTCTCCATCCGACTATCGACCTGTCTGTATACTTTCTTCACTTTCGAAAGTCTTAGAAAAACTCATGCATGAACAACTGCTCCAATATTTGATGCATCATTCGTTACTTGATCACCTGCAATCTGGATTTAAAAAAGGACATAGTACATCTACTGCTTTTCTAAAAGTTACGGATGACGTAAGGAAAGCAATGGACGAACGCAAAGTGACCGTGCTCATTCTCCTAGACTTCAGCAGTGCTTTTGACACTATCAGTACGGACATATTAATAGCGAAATTGCATTCCTTCCATTTTAGCCACGCTGCTCTCAAATTGTTCGCTTCCTACCTCCATAACCGACGACAGTGTGTTGTCATGAATGATAAGAGAACGGAGTGGAAGTACAAAGTTAATGGTGTGCCACAAGGTTCTATACTCGGCCCCCTGTTGTTTATTTTATATTTGAATGACATCTCTTCTAAGTTGAAAAACTGCAACTACCATCTCTATGCCGACGACCTTCAAATTTACTGTCACACAAAAGTGAATGACATAAATGCAGCTATTGAAAATATGAACCGAAACTTAGAACAGATCAGCTGTTATGCAGCTGAGAATTCTCTCTCCATCAACCCAACGAAAACACAAGCTATTATACTAGGCCAGAGAAAACTGCTTGCCCATCTACACAGTCTACAAATTCCAGTCATTCAACTAAATGGCGTTGCTATCCCATTCTGTAAATCAGTAAAAAGCCTTGGAGTCACTATAAATGAAACTTTAAACTGGGATGAGCATGTCACTAACGTATGCAGGAAAGTTCACTCATCACTTCATCCCCTTAAGATTCACCAGACCGTATTACCTCTCAACTTAAAAATAAAACTGGTTCAAACATTGATACTTCCAATATTTAACTATTGTGATGTTGTGTTGCTGGATGCTACAAGTGAACAAAATAGGAAATTGCAGAGAGCTTTAAACTCCTGCATTAGATTTATTTTTTCATTGAATTTTGTCTCGCATGTATCCCCTTTTTATGCACAACTTTCTTGGTTAAAAGTAGAGCAGCAGAGGAATCACCATGTATCAACCCTTATCTATCGACTCTTGACCGAAAATATACCTGAATATCTCTCCAGTAATTTCCGTTTTCTATCCTCCTTTCATGACCGTGACACGCGATCTAGGTCAACAATTGCAATACCTCCACATCATACATCTGCCTTCAGTAATTCTTTCCTTGTGTCGGGCGCTAGAATATGGAATGCTTTACCCCCTGAAATTAGAAATTGTTCCTCATTAATTACTTTCAAAAGACAGTCTAAAGATTTCCTCTTGAATACGTAGGCTATATCATGTAGTTATGTGTGAATGTGAGAGTGAATGTCTGGAGTAAATAGTTCCCAAAAGTTTACATAAATCAATGTTATATTTTATGATTTCCACCTAGAGTAGTTAATATTGAATTTATTTTTCTAAATTTAGACTTAGGATGTAATCTTTTAGTTTTAGAGTTTATTAAGTTATATTACCATTATATTATATACACTGTGTTAAGTTTGAATATTAAGTTTGGATTCAGTATTAAGCCGCATAATGTGGTTAAGTGTAAGAGAGGGCCAAGAGCCCTAACTTCGCCACAAATAAAGACATCAATAAATAAATAAATAAATAAATAAATTACCAGAACTCCCAACTTTTGTGCAAAACTCTATGCAGTTAACTCCAGTAACAGAACTGGAAGTTTTTAAAATCATACAATCTTTGAAGAACAAAACTTCCACAGGTGTAGATGAAGTTCCCACAAAACTCATTAAAAAATGTGCTCCTTATCTGGTACAGCCTTTAACTTATCTCATCAATGAATCAATTTCTAGTGGTCAGTTTCCTAATCTCCTAAAAATAGCTAAAGTTATCCCAGTCTTTAAAAGTGTAAACTTACACGATTTACATAACTACAGACCAATATCAATACTTACTGTTATTTCAAAAATATTTGAATGTACTATGAAAGATCGGCTTACTAAATTTTTAATCAAATATAACTTGTTAAATAATGCACAACATGGGTTCAGAGCTGGCAGAAGTACTTTGTCGGCTTTATCACATTTTACACAGTTGGTCGTAAATGAACTTGATAATGATGAAACTGTGATAGGACTATTTCTTGACCTTTCAAAGGCATTTGATACTGTTGATCATGAAATATTGTTGCACAAATTATATCAGATTGGAGTTAGAGGAATTGTTCATGACTGGTTTAGATTATACCTGAATAAACGATCCCAGTTTGTTGAAATTACACATTGTAACAGTAAAGGGCATAATGAGACATATTACTCTCAGGTAAAAAGCATAGACTTAGGTATTCCGCAGGGTAGTATTTTGGGGCCTGTTCTTTTCTTGATCTATGTGAATGATCTTCCTCACAATAATCAAGTAGAAACAGCAGTTTTGTATGCTGATGATACAAACATAATTATTAATAATCCTGACCCTACGTCTATAGAAACTACAGCAAATACAGTCCTGTCTAGGTTAGAATCCAGGTTCAGGAAAAACAAATTAACATTGAACTTTAAAAAGACCCAATACATGGAATTTAAGGCATCTAACTACCAGGACAAAACTGCAAAAAAACACAACCTTATATTAAATGCAAATGCAATTGAAAATACGTTGACCACAAAATTTTTAGGTGTCCATATAGATGAAAAATTAAGATGGGATTGTCATATTAAAAAAATAGGGAAGTCTCTGAGTTCTGTTTGTTTTGCCTTAACGATTTTGTCTAATAGCTGTAGTGAAGAATATGTTAGAATAGCATATTTTGGATATTTCCATTCAGTCATCACTTATGCTATTGGTCTCGGGGGCTGCTACAAATCAAATCTTGATGTTACTTTTCGAATACAGAAACGAGCTATCAGAACTATATTGAGACGTAACAGGTTAGATCATTGCGGACCATTATTTAACACGTTCCCTGCGGCAGTGAATTTCGATGACTTAATGTTACGTCGTATCGGCTCACCGGTGACCCGATGCTGCCTTTAGTTATTATCGGTTCGGGTCACCGGTGACCTGACGAATTTGACTTTGTTTACTCCCTAGTATTAAATCCTAAACAATGCAAGTGCACTTGTTGTGTGCGTTATTGTTGAGGAGACATTCCAGTGTATTTATCTGTGCGACAGTGTTCCGATTCAACAACTGCGTGAAACAGAAATGACCCCGGAAATAATTGGGTCACCGGTAGGCCGATCAAAACTAGCAGTATGCCTCGATCCTTCACCTCCATTGAAACACTATGTTGCCATTAGTTAACAGAAATTCGTAACTAGGACGTAGTTACTTACTTCGCAATTATGGGAAATTTGCACCGATGGATAAGAGTAACATGTTTCGGGGCACATGGTGACCCGAACCGCACGGAACATGATATAGGCCCACCCCAATGCTGTCCTAAGCCTCTTTCTTTTCTGTGCCACCGGTGTGTCAGAATGTGAAAGCTCCATACCTAAAAAAGGACTTGAAATTGCTTGTAAATATTATATACGGAAGATACTAAATATGTCAATAACTATTCCAATAACTCCAATAACCTCTATTGGCTTTCTTAAGAGCAATGTAGAAAGCAGATATCAGAAGGGTGGTACTCCTTAAACAACAATCTACTATCTGCGGGCAGCAACACTCTATTCTTCATTCACCGTAACCGCGCTAAGCGATTCCCGCGTAAAAATATAGGTCAGACAACAATCGGGACTCAGGGTGACCTGAAGCGATATGAATGGAAGATGAAAAAAACTTCCTTCGGATCACCGGTGGGCCGATCAAAACTAGCAGTATGCCTCGATCCTTCACTTCAATTGGAACACTATGTTGCCATTAGTTAACGGAAATTCGTAACTAGGACGTAGTTACTTACTTCGCAATTCTGGGAAGTTCGCACCGACGGATAAGAGTAACATGTTTCAGGGCATATGGTGACCCGAACCGCATGGAACGTGTTAAGAGACTAAGGATACTCCCAGTACCAAGTATATACATCATGCAATGCATTCCACACGTGAAAAAAAATATTGATCACTTCAGAAAGAATTTTGACAATCACAATTACCAGACGCGAACAAGAAATAATATTTTTATCGAGCACAAGAGTAAAACCATTGCCTTGAGACATGTAGACTCTGTTGGAATCAGATTGTATAATAAGCTTCCAAATACGATTAAAGACATTAGTCCCGGCAGTTCATTTACCACAGCTTTAAAAAATCTCCTGCTGAGTAGCTGCTTCTACAGTACAGAAGAATACATGATGAAGTGCTGGTAATTATGCTACTACTTATTAACTTGTAATCTAGTATATAGCCTTAAAAATATGTTAATGTCACATTGACTATGTTCACATTATTAACACCACACCAATATTTTTATTTTGTCTTGTAAATATTGGTTATTAATATTATTTAAAAAAATTAAGATGTGCTGTCCTAACATTAAGGTATGTGGTGTTTCTGTTTTTCTTCTTTTTCAAAATGTTCATTGTTGTGCATATATTATTGTTAGTATTAGGAAATCACTTGACAACTCCTATACTCTTGGCATATTTCAAAATATGTAATTGTACAGTCTATGGAAGCTAAATAAATGAATGAATGAATTAATGAATGAATGAATGAATGAATGAATGAATGAATGATGACGAATGCTAAGTGCGAGGCATAAGAGGAACAGAAACTATACTTTGACAGGAACAGGTGGTAAGCACTTATACGCTACACCCGGGAAACTGGAGCTGGAAAATGACAACGAAGATAACTCATCAGTGAAAATCGAAAGTTGCCATAGAGTCAGACACAGAAGGAAGACATGGCTAAATTATTTTGAGGAATGGACAACCACCTGTAATGCCCAGTATCTTTTTCACCTGGCATAAGAGCGAAAGGCCTTTGCGACTGGCAACATCAGGTGCACCAGGCAAGGCACATAGAAGATAAAATAATTTTATTTATGGACAGAATATATACAAAATGCGTGTTATATATTTACGGTTAGATTGGGCAACTTTCCTCTGCAATAAAGGACACCTGCCAGTTGTGGGCAAATGATTAAGTCCCTCAGATGTCTATAAACATGTTATTTTACTGCAAATACAAACAATCCTTAAAAGTGCAACCTTGGCTTTAGAAATTGAAATTAATCACTGCATATACATTCTAAAATCTGACATCAGTGGACTATCTGAAATTCTTACCAAAGAAAAAGTCTCCTCGGTTTCCTGTACAGCTTCAGGCTCAGTCTTGACAGCTTCTATACGTTTCATGGTATCTTACTCACACAACTGAAGACTGGTCCAGGGAAAGTACAAGGGAGTAAACCCTGCAAGGAAATAGCAATATGGCTGTTCTGAAGAAACTCCAAGCTATAGGGTCAATAACAGACAGGTTTAGGGAAATTAGAGGTAATCTCTTTTACCTAAAATATATCACAACATGTTAATACCTTCACTGCCAAAATCTGTCATTCAGTGAATATAAGAAGAAACACACTTGAGTAATAACAACTTCACTGCAGATTTTTGTGGTATAATGATCTTGTTGGACAATCTGAGAGTCTTTTATTGATTCATATATTCAGTTACCTTCAGTACTTCTCTCCTGGGACAAGAAGTCTTCAAGCTGTGAGTGCATTACTAACACTATGTTTAGAAAGACGTCATCTAATTAGCCAGTGGGGAACTCAAGTGTGTAGACATACACTAGCGTCAAAAAGTTTAAACTCACTTTAAGAAAAGTCTACTTCCAGCATGGAAGAGATATTTCAGATGACATATTGTTATCAGCCAGCTCTGTTGTGGCCCCTTTTGGTAGTTCCTGAAAGGGACTAGGGAGTCAGCCAACTGGGAATCTTCCAGAATAATTTGTTTGCCAAGCACTATGCACTTTACAAATAAAAATTATTTATAAGATCCTCCTTTTCAATACAAAACAAACCATCTGTTAGAAGGGACAATGTCTATGCATGTTTCGGCCTAATCTCAATGCCATCTTCAGGCAAATATCAATTAATACATTACATAAACAAATTAAAAATATTGATGAAGTAAAATACAATAATCATGATTGTTAAAGTAAAACACATACTGAGGTAAAAAATCCTCTCATACTCTCTTTTTTTTTTTTTCATTACAGATGTTGCATACTTATTAACCACATTACTGACAGTCTCACTACGCTGTACAACACAGAGTTTCATTTTAAAGAATCAGCAAGTTTTACTGTCAAGCTAAATGGCCTTTCAGAAGAGAGGATTTTTTACCTAAATCTATATCATCTGATGGCCAGGCAGGCACCAATTTTTGGTAATGAAACAAAGTCTCTCATAGTGCACTGGCACTGCCAGTGGTTCCAAGTAGCCTACGCAGTGGCCTCCATGGTATGCATTAGCCATGCGTCTTGGTGGGTGTGCTATTTATAGGTCCCGCAAGAAGAGCTTCCCAAAGAAAGCTGCGCAGAACTTCGGCAGTGTTCGGGTGGGCTTGGTAGTGGTACTACATGCACCCCTCACTTTGCTAAATCGCCTTACTGCCAGCAGTTCTTAATGAACTGTCTGCGCTGGTGGTCTGGCCAGCTGAACTGTGACCAACGTTTGAGTGAAATCTCAGCGCATGTATGTAATGCATTATTGTAGCTATAATCAGAGCCAGGACACATTAAACTATAGCATAATGATATTGTTGGAGATGCAGAATCAATAACAATAACAAAGAGATAAAGAATTATGTAATAGTAAAACAGCAGTTAACTTACCTAATGGCTTGTTCTAGTCCGCATCTTCTGAAAGAGGTTGAAAGCTGCTCATATCGCCTTAACTGTCATCCGCGCTATCATTAACACACTCTCCATCACTGTCACTATCGTCCTCCAGATTAATGATTATGCTGTCTGATACTTCATTATGTAATCACTTGCAATGTACTTCTTCTCAGTGTCAATTACGTGCCTACATTGACTTGACCATTCTTCTGCCCCAGTTGATGCAAATCCTACCATCAGCAATGTTTTTGCATTATCAAGTCTGAAAGTAACATTCTTTTGTGCTACATAATCTTTAACTTGAGCCCAAATCATTTTGATTGTCGATCTCATATGTCTTATAGTGTGATTTATGGGATTTAATCAAAGCGAACAGTTGAAGTTTTATCATCAACCAATCCTGTGTAACTGTTTTTCGGGATGATGATGTCAGTGCACGCTCACATTGGACATTATAGTATGAGGCATTATCAATTATGTCCCTGTTTTCCAGACATAAAAACCAGTTTTTTCCCTGACAGACAATAACAAAAAATAAAATTATAAAGGAAGTTTCCAGCTATGACAGTAATATTAAAATACATTTTGAAAGCTCAACATCCAAAAACTAAATGAGCAATTAATGTGCATATTAAATTTCAAAACTTGGAAGTTAAATGTAGTCTAATTAAATTCACTTTAAGATTTTAAAAAGTGATTACCATTACTGCTTCAGCGAAGAAATTTCTTCTTCTACAGCCACCAATGACTGTCGAGCTTCTGCCATCACCCTCCACTTCTTTTCTTCTAATTCTTTCAGCAACAAAGCGGCCTTAATACCCTGGTCTCAAACAAAATTGTCCTCTGCCTACCACAGCTACCACAATGAACTCTATCACATATGACTCCACTTCTTCTTCTTCTTCCATTAAAGAAAGTTCACCAGAGGCGAGATGTCTACAGAATTATCTTTCAAGAGAGCAAGTAACCAAAGCTGAGATTGTATGGTGCATGCATACTGTCATGCAACACCATTTCTTACGTGCCAGCAAAGCTAGTGTACTTTTTTTCCCAGTAATGTTTCCAGACTCTGAAATTGCTTCAGAAATTCAACTGCACAGAACGACAGTTGCACATACAGCACAGAACGACAGTTGCACATAAAATCACTCATGGTTTGGCTCCCTATTTTCATAAACAAGTTCTTGAGATGTGGAGTAAGTAAACACATTTCACTGTTGGTTCTGACGGTCACTGAATAAAGTTTCTGAGATGGGCCAAATTGATTTTGTAGTTCGTTGTTTCAATACTGATACTAATGAGGTATGCAATTCTTATATTGATTCCGTGTTTCTTGCTCACTCTACCTCCTAGGACTTGTTACATGGTTTTTTGCAAGCACTGCAAGGACTCAATCTAAAAAACTCTTACAAATTTCAATGCATGGTGCATATGTTAATAAAAAGTTCCTTCAGGATATTTCTTTATTATTTATTTATTAAATAATGATCCAGATGCTCCTATTTTGGTGAACATTGGACTTTCTGGCTTGCATACTGTGCATAATTCATATAAAATGCCAGTAAAAGGAACCCACTGGAATATTGCAGAGTTTCTTCGTGCTCTTCACTTCCTGTTTTGTCCGGCTCGTTGGCTGAATGATCAGTTTACTGGCCTTCGGTTCAGAGGGTCCCAGGTTTGATACCTGGCCAGGTCAGAAAATTTAACCTTAATTGGTTCATGTGTGTTTTCTATAAGGGTGGACACTCTGTATAGTTCATCTCATCATGATAATCACCTGTAGTTTGGTTGCATTTGAAAATCAACAAAGCATTTGGAATGAAACCTGCACGTACCACTATTAATCGTTGCCCTTTCGAGATAGCTGACTTCAGTGCATGAAAAGTACTGTCACTCCAAGCACTTGACTTGGTGTGCGAACTATGCAAATATGTCTCATCAGTGTAAACAATAGGCTACCCTCTTGTCGGTACCGCTTTATGCTTTGTATGTACTGCACACGTAGGAGCCTTATGTCAGGCTTCTCCATAAGTATTCTACACAGGTCTTGTCCTCCTCCATCAAAAACCTAGGCTTCAAACTATCTTGCTTAGTGTTCTTACACAACCTTTAAACTGTACATCGTTAACCCTGTTTCCTACAGATCTTTTTAAGCATTGTCTCTCGCCTTTGGTATTGTGAAAATTGTGAATCGTACGCCTGACCGCTCATTTCTCAAAATCGTCTAATTCACAGTTTTTGACAGACTTTGGTCTTCTCTTTCCAGGCGCTGAAAATGAATCCACTTCACCCCTTTCGACCTTCTTCGTGTTTCGCATTACATTCCGCACGGACCTTTCCGACAGACCCGTTGCTTCGACAACTTTATTTTGAACAGCACATAAGTTTACAGTGGACTGTGTTTCATTTTTCATGAATTCATACACATTACAAATAACTTCTCTAGTTTGACTGTGTAAAGTTTTAGCACTCCCTAATTTAGAATGAAACGGGGGCATCGCTACATACATTGAATATCATACTACAACAAATTCACTTTCAGCTATGAAATATAAATAAAATATTAATAATACACACACGCTTTTTGCTTCTTTTCAATATACACTTGACAAAGAGATGTACACTGTGCCTCTCATTGAGCTGTTGAAGTAACAATGAGCCCGATAATCAGCATGTGGGTGACACACAGGAGACCCGCAATGAGCTTAAACTTTGCCAACAGATATTGATCCCTGCACATGTTTGAGTTTCGGCAAGCTCTTCTTGCAGGACCTATACCAACTGATGAGCCCAACTTAGCACACCGGGGTGAAACGCTGGCAACCAGGAAAGTAGTTAGAAGGAAAATTTATAATGTCCAATAATGGACCATTTATATTGGTATTATAAATTTACTCATTTGGGACAAATATTTCAGGTTGCCTATGGAAATCAATATCTGTATCATCAAATGGCCAGGCAAGCATCAATTTTTGGTAGTGAGATGTTTCTCACAGTGCACTGGCACTGCCAGTGGCTCAAAGTAGTCTACACAGTGGCCTCCACGGTACTCACTAGCCATGCGTCTTGGTGGGTGTGGTATTTACCAACTGATGAGCCCAACTAAGTACACTGGGGCAAAATGCTGGCAACAAGGAATGAGTTAGCTGGAAATTTTATCGTGTCCAATAACGGACCATTTATACTGGTATTATAAGCGGTATGTTCCGAGCTGTCAGTGGAGAGGTGGTGTGGAATGACATTAGCAGATGAATAACTTCGAGTGGTGTCTTTAAAAGTAGGAAAGATCACAATATGATGATAAAGTTGGAATTCAAGAGGAAAATTTGGGGCTAACATTCATTTATACGAAGGGAAGTTAGGGATTAGAATAACTTACCGAGAGGGGCGTTCAATAAATTTCCAATTTCTTTGCAATCACTTAAGAAATGCCTAGAAAAACAACATCTAGGCAATCTGCCACTTGGGTGACTACCCTAAATGCTGATCAGCAGTGATTGATTGAATGACTCCCAAAACAACCTCTACTGCTTTTTTCTGACAACAGAATGAAATGCAATGAGTAAGAAAGTCACATGAATCTTCTAATTAAGAACCTGTGAAATTCCTTTCTGATTTGGCCACAATTTCAACAACCCAAATTGACCATCTGGGAACTCCACTGGATTATTTTATTGATTTATTGAAACTGAGGTTGGTAATGTCAAACTTCCTACTTATCAAATAGGGCTGATGACCTAGATATTAGGCCCCATTAAACAACAAGCATCATCATCATCATCAATTATCAAATAGCAGAAATTCGTGAAAGGTGCTTAAAGGTTCTGTCTGTTTTAATACACCAGTTAAGACAAAGGCTTCCAGAAAATATGCAACTTTCAGATCAAATGAAGTTCTTTTCACCTGGTGAAGCACTTCAGAAAGTTAGAAAAAAAAACTATCAGCAATCAGTGATTTTGCAATTCTCTTTTGAAGTCTTGCTGAGTTATCTAATGATGAAAGCCAGAGGAAATGTCTAAATTATTATAATATGTGGGTGAATGGCAATGCAACTGAAAAGTTCTGGTGTAAGACCTTCAATTATGAAGCTCCACTGAGAAAATCCCTTTCTATTACCTAACATCATTTGCAACATCGATGTTAACACTCCCACATTCCAATAAGGTAGGTACCTACATAGAATGAATGTTGAATGCCACAAACAGAGTAAGAAAACAATGAAACAAAATGTCACTTTACTTTGGTTTGGCCAAAAGAGAGCTGACATGAACTGTTACACAAGTACCAATAACAATACAGGAATAATGTGAGTAAACCTAGCACAAGTAAACGTGGACTCTGAACTTCAAGTTCCATTGAAACGGTGTTCAAAGCTCTGAATGATGATAATGATCAGCGTTGCCAACTTTTATTTTCAAGATCTGCTAAATACTACTAAAATTCCTCTAAAATTCCACCAAGAAATCCAATCTCAAATAATGAGCAATAAAATAGAGCAATAACAACAATAATAATAAAAGTAACAATAAAGTAAAACCGGGCAAGTTGGCTGTGCGGTTATGAGCGCGCAGCTGTGAGCTAGCATCCAGGAGATAGTGGGTTTGAACCCCACTGTCGGCAGCCCTGAAGATGGTTTTCCGTGGTTTCCCTTTTTTACACCAGGCAAATGCTGGGGCTGTAAATTAATTAAGGCCATGGCCGTTTCCTTCCCATTCCTAGGCCTTTCCTGTACCATCATCGCCATAAGACCTATCTATGTCAGTGCGACGTTAAGCAAATACCAAATAGCAACAACCAAAAAAAGTAAATGTCTGCACTCACCTGATCTGTGAGTTTCACTGGGATTAACCCCCTCCCTGCGAGCCAGTGAGCTAAAACTTGTTGGCATTCTACTGTCGGGTGCAAACTAGGTGAATCCTCTACTTAAAGGGCCACACACAGAGCAGGCCAGTTCATTAAATGGTCTTCCTTCACAGCATAAATATAAACGCTACTCTCTCACAGTTTCATTATCTGTCGTCATTCGTCAACTAAGAGTTAAGTACCCTTTCCCAACGCATTACAAATTTATGATACCATGATCTCCTAAAATCACATCCAAATTAAATGTTTTCTTCATGTCACTGCTAGCTCCTGACAAGAAATACGGAATACAAATTTTAAAAAACATAAAATGCATACAACACTAAATTCCACTATAATAAATCTAGAATTCCGCCAAAAATCCGCTGTCCGTTAAATGATATATGGTATTTCTCCACCGACAGTATTCTAATTCTGCCAAATTTAGCGGAGAATCTGCTAAGTTGGCAACACTGATAATGATGATGATGAGGAGGAGGATGATGATGATGACGATGAGATTAAATATAACATGATATCATTAGCATTATAATTTATCATTCATAACAGTAAGAAACATGTCATTCCATATGTTGTCAATATGACACTTCATTTTTGCACCAGAGTGCCGATCAGCCCTTTAGCAGTGATTTCTGGCTCTTTTTCTCTTTTTAGTAACACCTTAGGCTGTTCACTTCTGATTGGCAACACTGGAGACAATCGCATAATTGTCATCACAGCCTGCGAACAACAACACAGAAAATGGTCACATTTTTCAGGTTTATACAGTCTCAAATTTAATTCTTCTAAATAAAAAAGAATTAAGGGCACATTGGTGGATCCCTGTCAAGCTGAAAGGAAGGATATCTCCTCTACGCTACGTGACATACTGTTTTGTGTAATTTTTCTATGTTTTTTCCAGGCGCGAGTGGTTAGTGGATGCACTCCAGAACCCTAGTATATTCCTATTGATTCTAGCTCCTTCAGTCGATTCTCTCCTAAATTTTAAAGATAAAAGTAAATCATTTCTGATTAGTTATGATGTCCTCTTATATTCTATCCTCTTATTATCTATCTGAAGTACCGTATTTAAAAGGGCCATAGTACCAGCCAGGAAGAAATATGGAAAAGCCTGGTTCGATACCGAATGCTACAAGGAGAGAAAGAAAATTCTGACCCTTCTACATGAAGTGAAAGAAAGCTTATCCGAAGAGGCACTCCAGACGTATACAGTAGCCTGCAGATCATACAAACAGCTAATCATGAGGAAATGGAATGAACACACTGAAAAAGGAAAGAAAATGGCAACAGAGGCAGCATCCGACCCCTTAGCTCTCAGGCAAAGAAAATGCAAACAGCAGAATGTGGTGTCAATGGAAACTTGGGAGACACACTTTCAAGAACTTCTCAACAAAAACAAAATAAAAGAAAACACCACATCTACTCCACTTGGGACGACGACGACGACGACGACAACAACGACAACAACGACAACGACAACGACAACGACAACAACAACAACAACAACAGAAGTTGAAAATGCAGCAGCAAAGCTAAAAGAAAAAAGAAAAGCAGCAGGACCGGATGGTATATTTAATGAACACTTACAGCAGTCAATGCACCAATTGGTAAACATATGGACAGCCCTATTTAATAAATGTTTGGAAACAGGGGACATCCCTAAAAGTTGGAAGCTATCCACAATCAAAATGTTGTGTAAAGGGAAAGGCCCAGTGGAAAGAGCAGATTCATGCAGAGGTATCGCCCTCGAAAGCAACACGTTCAAGCTCTTCATGAGAATACTAACAGACAGGCTAACACCACAGACAGACCCACACACACCGGGCACACAATTCGGTTTTCGAAGATGCACCCTACATGCCATTCAGAACTTACAGGATGACATTGAAAACACCTAAGAATACCCAAAGGAAAGTTTCTGGCCGTATTCATAGATTATAGCAAAGCTTTTGATCAAATAAACAGAGAATTCATGCTACAAAAACTAGAAAACACAATACGCACTTCTAATCCAGTCACAACTCTCAGCAAGAACATATTGGCATACAGTAGCGGCGATTAAGAGGGGCAAGGGGGGGCAGTTGCCCCCCCAACTTTGTGGAGAAAAATTTATTCCATTTTAGCCGTCTGAAACTAGGAATATAGGAGTATTTTTTTTTATAAAAGCACTTTGTACAAGCCCTGTTTTCTTATCAGCTAATTCTTTAATTTATTTTTCGTTAATTATTAGTGGAAATATGCACAAAATATCGCTCATCGCAGCTAAATGATTTGCATAGCGCCACAGTAAGTAGTGGGGACTTTGCATTTGCTGTGAGAAAGGGTACCAGGGGTATAATTTTTTGCCAAGATCATGGACACTGAGGTACGATTCACAGACTTGCCGCGCACATTCGTCCGTCTAGAAGTCTCTTTACTGTCTATTATTTTCTTAGTGTATAGGCCCAGTCAAATACTAAATGATTTTAATTGCATAATCACGCCGTACTTCTATTTAGTTGTAATAGATGTATATATTGTTCTTTGATGAAATTTTTATTGTATAGTCTATTATTGAATCAGAATCTCAAATTATTGCTACACTTAAGTTGGTAAAACATTTACCTCTCTGTGGAAATTAGCTCAGAGAGCATAACTAATTTCCACTTTGGAGCGTTTTATTTTTTTTCCAGTTTATATGCATACACCACGCCATCTTCCTCCCTCCCCACCCGCTATATTCTACTAACCCATATACTTTTTGTTGTCTGTACATTTCTTGCCCCCCCACCCCCCACTTTTAATTCCCAATCGCCGCTACTGTTGGCATATAGGAAAATTCAGATAGATGACTCGATCACAGTCTCCAAAACCATAAGACAATTCAATGGAGTGCTCCAAGGTGACCCAATGAGCCCTCTACTCTTTAACGTTATGACATCGAACAAACCAAGAGCAGTACAAAACCCAAACATCTCTATGTATACGTACGCTGAAGATATGGTAGTTCGAGCAAGAGACTCAAGTACACTACAACAATAAAAGCAGTTGAATGTGTCATCAAAGACATATTAAATAATTCTGAGAATAAAACGGTCACAGGTGACCTGACAAAAGCTTTTCATTGTGCCTCGCATGAAATAATTCATAAGCTCAGTTATTATGGAGTGAGGGGTCATGAACTGAAATTAATGGCATCTTATCTTCATCAAAGGAAACAGATGGTGGTAATAAGTGATAAAAATCTAGCATGGAAACAGTTAAAGCAGGTATCCCACAAGGATCTGTTTTGGAACCTTTCCTGGTTTTTGTCTATATCAATGACCTAGCCTGTAATGTTCCCTGCACATCAGTTCCTAAATAGTACTGTTGTTGTAACAACACTACAAAACCAAGTAAACACATCTGTTAAAATTATGAAAACTGGTTTCATCACAATAAATTAACTATTAATGTCACTAAAACAGAAAATATCCTATTTACCTTAGATCACACTGTAAATAATGGCTGCCGTAATTCTGTTAAATTATTAGGCCTACATGTAGATACCAGACTTACCTGGGAAATACATACATCAGAAGAGATTAGCCAGAGTGCGGTATCTGTTGCAGAAACTGAAACCTGCATCAGTCGGTATATGCTACTTGTATCCTATCATGCTTTCTTTCACCCTCATATACTGTATGGGATCAGGTTATGGGGCAATTGTCCTACATCAAATAATGTATTTATTTGGCAGAAAAAGGCAGTCAGCCTAATTGCTGGATTAGAATTTAGAGACTCCTGTAAAACCTTTTTTGTGAGCCTAAAAATTATGACAGTTCCCTGTTTATTTATTCTTAGAAATATTATGCATGTGAAAGAGAATGTTTCCGAATTTAAAGAAAGATCTACAGTTCATATGCACGACACAAGGTACAAGAATGATCTGGATACTCCTCACTCCGGGCTTAGTAAAAGCACAAACAGCCACTGTTATTAAGAGCTTAAGATGTACAATAAGCTTCCATGACGTATTCAAACATTAGACAACAGTGCATTTAACAGGGTACCGGTACTGTCACAATTTTTAAGGAAAAAGGCATTTTATAGTGTAGAAGAGTACATAAAATGTGGTATTTCAAAAACTGACCTATTATAGGTATTTTTCTAATGACTCAGGCATTATGGCTGAGAAACTGTCTATAGGTTATTTTTATTAATACTGACAATACCCAATGCAAGTACATTTCCTGTACTTGATGGTGGAAGCAATAAACTGTCTAAACTATCTAGACCACAATAAAATTGTTACTGCATTTGTAAAAATACCCACTCAGAACATAGATTTGATAAGTTGACATTGTACTATTTTACTTACTTTGTTTTGGATGTTTCAGTCATAAAGGTTTCCACTCGATAATTTATATCCTATTGTATACAATGAGGACGTACTTTCTGTGTTTAGTTTGTTCATGCAATGGCAACTGGCTGTAATATATAATTAAAACAGGTTATAACAATAAAAGGTTGTACATTCTTAGTAAGTACAGTAGAGCAGGTTCTCTAATGTACCTACTTGTTAATAGTCAGCACCTTTCTTATAGTTGTACACCTCTACGAATGTACTAAGGTACCCTACTGACTGATTGAGATGCCTGATTCTGCTCGCTACAGATACGATAAGTTACAGCATATGGTACGGTATGAATTGGAGCAGGAGATCGTTTTCGAAGTAGACGGTATTTGTATTTGAATCCTCCTGCAAAACACAGTACAAGAAAAGATATTTCCTCATATGACACTTAAAACCCCAAGTATAGACTGTGAGTGCAAACTATGTGGAAAAACGTGTGAACAGTACCACATTGAATTCTGTACAAGAAGAACAATGTCTATAAGTGATGATGCAAATATGTAACCCATCAATTTAACCTATATTCTCTGTTATGGCTATTTGGCTGCATTAAATATATTTATTATTTGAATCCTCAAAAGTTTTCTTCGCATGCGATGGCAGCGTCCACTACCACGCTGTACATACAGTAGATTGGATGTGCCCTCTGCGAACGTCTGTTACGAAGGCCCAGACTTCAATTCTGGGTAAGAAGGAAGTCTTTTATTCTATTACATACTATAATAGTTGAGGTCTGAACGTGAAAAGGTTTCCACCAGACATGTATTGGCTTAAAAAAGAGGGGTGCTGTAAACATGAAAATTGTATCTGTCTTGTCCGGACGGATTGCATTTCAACCACATTGTTACGAAGTAATCTCTTTCATATTGGAGAGATCGTGAAGTGAAGTGCTGGTAGACGACTGAAACTATCATGTATCTTCGTTAAGAAAATTGTATGTTGAAAACGTTGGTGAAAGTGAAGGAGTAACGGGAAAATAAATAAAAAAGTACACCGTGTACCCCAAGGTTTGTAGCATTATTAGGAAGTAGAATTTATGCACATCTCACTTGGAATTCGTTTTAGAGGATAGATGTGTCATTGCGATGTCGGAAACTCATCGATCCGCTCCCAGAAGTACATTTAATTTTATAACCTAATAAAGAACAGTACGCGGCACTCTCCATTGCACATTGTAAAGGGCCCCATATACGTACGCGCATACTTAGCCAGAGGTAAGTCTGCGCAAACCAGTCTTTCCAGACAAGTCTGCGTGTATGGCCGTCGACAAAAAGTCCGCAGGCAAGTCTCCGATCTTCTAGCAGTGCTTGAATTCAGACGGAGACTTCGCGACGGAAGCGCCCTTTCATAGATGGCGGTAGAAAGCGAGAACTTGATGACATACGGAGGTGAAACTGCGATCAATCGTCGTATTTAGTTGTTGACGTACCCTATGAGGCTGATTGACGCTAAGGTCCGGTGTTTAGGTACTGATTTGCTAGTGCTATGTGAGCTGGTTTGTTATTACCGATGGGTGAAGCAACGTGTTCTGGTGACATGGCAAATTACTCACATGAGTTTATTGTGCTGTCCATAGAGCTGTATGAGTCATTTGCATGTCTATGGAAAATTAAAAATAAGGAATATTTCAATAAAGGAATGAAGTAAGACGCTTATGAAGTTCTCGTTGAGAAATTAAGAGAGGTGAATTTTAACGTGGACAAACACGCAGTCATTAAGCGGATAAACAATTTAAGATCGTGTTATAGGAAGGAGGCTAAGAAAGTAAAAAATCCATGCTAAGTGGAAGTGGTGTGGACAGCATTTATATACCCAAACTGTGGTGCTATATATATCTACATTTCCTACACGATCAAGAGCTCCCATCTACAAGCACTTGAAATATGAGTGCAAATGAGGAAAAAAATAGAGACGTAAGTACTCAGCTTAATTACACTTCATCTTTTTATTCTCGTAAGTTGGCTGGTTTACATAGGGTGATCAAGGAAGACTTGTAGAAAAAGATTCCTTGCTTTGTCTTTAAGATTTCTGTTGTGCCATCTTTCTAGTGGCATAAACATTTCCTTAGTCCTAAATCATATGAGTCAGAAGAATATATATTACAACACTTCCTTGGCAAGAAGTTAATCAGAACACATGAGGCAGGAACAATACTTCTCAGATTACATGGTGCTACCCCTATTTCTGTATGAAAGGTATGGAATCTACTGGCCAGGATTCCAGAAGCATTCTCCACTACACGCCTTGCACGATTGAGTCTAGTGTTTAAAATTTTCCTCTTGGGTGTTAATTCACGTTCACTGAACAGCTTTATGAAGTCAGACGTGAGTGTAAAAGCCTCATCCCCCACAAGGAAGTACAGAAGATTGTTTTCTTCGTCAACGTGTGGCAGTTTCAGTTGTCCCTCCAGCAATCTGTCATAAAACTGAGCGTTTTACATTGCCCCTCCATCTGACACCCTTCGATTGGTGCCAGAATCAAACATTATAAACTCATAGTCTGCATTCACCACAGCCATTAACACCATACTACGGAATAATAATCTAATTATTTTAAATTTTTTTTTTAGGATTATGATGAAAGAAAGGATGTCATGCTTAAGTGATGATCCACCCACACGCTCATACAGCTGCTCTACAGGGAATTTGGCGAGGAAGAGGAAAGCAATGAGCAAGCAGGATGAGATTTTCAACTTAGTTGCGAAAAAAATCGCCACATCGAGTGAGAAATACCATGGATTTGGGCTTCATGTGGTTGAATCTTTAAGAAATATGGATCATGAAGCGGCAATTTGGTGCCAGAAAGCAATAAATGAAGCTCTTTTTGAGGGTCAGCTAGGGAGACTGACAAGACACTCTACAATAGTACACTCCTCAACAGAGGAAATTTCAGGGTTTATGGTGCCCAAGTAAACTGTTGATTTTGATTGTAAGTTAATCATAAATTGTAATAAAAATAACCATCCTTGGAAACTTACCTTGCAATATTCCTTCCGTAGAACCATGAAAATCGCCTCACAGACTGGAATGTAACAGAAACTTTTCAGTCTGTCAAACACACTGCAATTACGATATAAATTATAACACTATAAACGTACCTGTAAAAATACGCACTATGATACTAAGAAGGACATGTTTTGTTCTACAAGAACACCCTCAGATTGTCTCAAATCACGTAAAACATGCTTAGGCCCTATATATGTAAGCCTACAGTATTGTTTATGTTGCATAAACTTGTCGAGTTTAGTGACAATATTAACCAGTAATGACAAAAAAAAAAATTACAAGTACTAATACAGTGTACTAATACAATACATACATTATATGTATACAATTTATGTATTACTAATACAGTGTCTTTGTGTGTAGAGCTAACTCAACATGGTGCAATATTTTGACTGCCAGGTAGTGAGTGGCATGCTTCTGTTATGCAAGGTACATGATATTTTTGAGTGGAAACACAAGAGTTTGGAAATAAGTTATTGAAGCATATGTATCATTACAATTCTTTGGGCGTGTTAAAAGAGGATGTTGAAATAAAGACGTGAGAAATGAGGCAGTTCAGACATTTATGGAAATATGTTGAGGTGTTTTTCCTAATGCAGACAGTGTGTTTGTAAATAAGGAAATTAGAGCCTTGATCAGAAGAGAACTCGAAAAGTGTTAATGTTGACAAGTCCTGGTACATCTCTCAGTGATATTTTTGAGCAATCTGTAACATCCTGCTTTTATTTACTGCCAATTGTGAGACTGTCCAAGATCATACATCTTATGATTCATGTTGCTAGCAAAAGTGAAGATGATCGAGGCCATACACAGATAAGAAATTGACATTAATGACTTCTCGGTTCTGTGCTTTTCTCTCTGTCAGAGTTGATGTTAGTAATATATGAGACATATTGATGTTTTGTATGTGGTACTTAAGCGTATTTCAGTGCATTTTTGTTCATTCTTAATTATTTTAATGAGTTGAGTGTATTTCAGAGAGCTGTGTTGGTGACAGTTTCTTGCATTTTCTATTCACATTATGGCCACAAAATGTAACAAACATTATCTCCATTGAATTTTGTTCATGTTACAAATGTTTGTTACATTTTCTTGTAACCGTTTTTATGTGTTCTTAGTTTAAGACTTTAAATTTAATGGTCATTTCAGCTTGTAGCTGTAGATATGGATACCTTTCATGTGGTCCTTTTTTTTTTCTCAAGACTGTGGCACAGTATATGCAATGAAACCAAGAATTAAAAGAATCTTCCTATTTTTTATTTCTTGAAGTTGGCAGGCATGCATTCCACATCATCAAGTATATTAGCCACACCATGATATCATGGCTCAAAAAGCTAAGAAGCCTCAAGTATCTGTCAAGGAAAAGAAGGAAGTTTTTATAGCATTACCAGTCTTCTTTTCTTAACAAGCGATGGAGAAGGAGATAAAGCAAGTATTTATACAAAAATGTTGACTTATTATTGAAGGAAAAGGATGCAAAGGAAAGGATAGCCATAGAACTTATCTCTGATGTGATTTTCATGGTAAAAAAGGGAATATCACCAAATGATCCATTTTGTTAAACTTAATGTGCAATATCCACATGCCATGCATTCAGATTTTTCCTGTCCACTGCAATTTATCAGAATCACCAGTATTCAGTTCCAAACTTCTCACCATCACCCATGGTTCAGTCTAAGTCAATGCTCACTCTGAATAGACCTCTTCCTCCACCCCACCTCATGTCCCAGTCACCACCAACTGTATCCAGTGATCATGAACATTTACATTCTACTTTAAAAGTTGCTCCCTTCTATAAGGGCTGAAAAATGTGTAGTGGTAACATATAAAGTAGAGTCCTGCTTAACTAAACTTCACTTATCTGACATTCCTTTCTGGCTGATATGTTTGTGAAACAATGGTGAAGAAGAAATAGGAGAGAAAGAGAATGTAATTGATTAAAGTGGTGCCGTAATAGCACAATGAAGGATTCAAAGCCCTTGAAGTAGCATTGAAATATGTGGAACAAGAAAATGAAACCTCCAGCAGTGATGTTTTACTGCTGCAGAGGATGTGCGACATGGCAGCAAGAAAAGCACAGTCAGCAGGCAAGCAGAAGGCTATTAGTAACTTTTTAAAACAAATTTAAATCTAATGTCATAATTCTTATATGTTAAAATTAATTGCATTGTGGCAGTGAATGTACATATGAGCTGTATCAATAATAAGACTTCAGAAATAAATCACAGTATTGTTTTATATTCTATCCCTATTAATATTTCTGCTGGCTCATTTATGTGAGATGAACTGGACGCTACTGCATTCAAAACAATTTATTTTAGAACCACCATTTCTCTGTAGGCCTTTAGGGTAATACCCTGCAGCATGTTGCACCTATTGGTAGATGTGTGGATGGCACAGGATACCTATAGCAGTGTTAATATCTGAGACAGAGTGCCATTCCTTTTAAAGTATGGCATGTCATGAATGGAGATGTTTCTATAGGAGTGGTTCATTTAATTTGGGGAACAAATGAAGGTCACAAGGATATATACCCAGTGAATAGGGTGGACACTCCAGGACCCCACACCTACACCGTGCCAACAGTTCTCTCAAAGGAGCAACATTGTGACAGAGGGCACTGGCACGTAGAAATGTGGGCGAATGTTTTTGGAAATAGGACCACTTACTGTGCAATGCATGATAAAAATTATGTTCCAGATGTTTCATGCACCAAGCCAATCGTTATCCATGCTCGGTCGTTCCACTTTTAAAAACATTACTGTAGGACGGTTCGCTTTGATGCAACAAATTGACGGCTTTGCATTAATTCCTCTGCAGCACCCGCAGTAGTGTGATTAGGTACGTTGCCTTGGTCTAACTCCTTTCTACATGTGGTGCCAACGGCATCGCCCTCAATTGTCCCTGTGCTAAGTGGAAACTGTATTGTTCACGTCTCCTTGATCATTATGGATCATAGGGAACCTCTTCTAGCTTAATACTTTTTGTTTTCCAAATAGTTTTTGCATATTGCATTCTCCCTTCAAGAGTTAGGTTTTCAAAACCTTGACATAGCTCACAATTTAGGGTTTTGCACACTTATAAATAAACCTGATTATAAATAACCATTCTTGCTAATAGCACTGTTACTTTATATCCTTTTAAAAATTGCCTAGTTCTATATAAAAAGTTGAGATATCATAAAATTGCATAATTTTCATGGTTAATACATTTTTTTGTATAGTTTTCGTGAGTCCATGGTGCTGGTCATAGTGTGTGGTTACAGTCTTAGCACTCTGTAAATAGCCCTCCTGTTTCTCATTTTCGGATGATTTTGTTGAGTTTTTCATCTTGAAAATCAAATTAAAATAACTGTAGAATTGTTTTATAGCAATTAGAAAATATAGCTAAGAAAATATATAGGTGTGTGGATGAGTGGTTCAGTAGAACAATATTGTTAATATATTCTTCTATGGCATGTTTATTTACATGACTTATTCATATAATAATTCTGAAAAAATAAATGCAAACCTTTTATAGCTATATCAGTCCAATTTTATTCTCAGGCTGAGAGAGGATTTCCAGCATATTTTCCACAAACTATGCATGATGCAATTTTTTGCCCCTTTGCAGATGGTGCTTTACCATGAGCTCTCATATATTCCACTGTGAAATGACACACTCTTTTGACGTGAACATCATTTCTTAATGAAGTTTATTAAGTAGGCCACTCACTGGCAGACATGCTCACCGTAACATCCCCTCAGTTGGCTACACAGTAGGAAGAACTTCAGTTTAAAAGTGAGTTATGAAGTGACTACTGGTCTATTATCCAGGTTTTAATGACCCATTATGCACCAGTACTGAGCATTGATATAACTGGATCAATCAGTAATGAAAATGCTATAGGAATACAATGCAGATCATTCAATGAAACACATATTGCATATTTTAACAACTTGTTAAAAAAGGAATTATGGTCTGATGTTTTTATATTAGAAAATGTAAATGATAAATTTAGCATGTTTCAGTATATTGAAACACTATTTTGAAAAAAATATTTCCTCTTAAAACGGTAGGCATAAAAAAAACAGAACTTGTGGCTGGATAACAACAGGGATTACAAATTTGTGTAGAAAGAAGAAATTATTATGTTAAGGAAAGTATTAAGAATAGCAAAGGAAATGCATATGAGAAATCCATTGCTATATCAGATAAAAAGAACAGGGCTATGTTGGATGTAATAAGGGGGAAAACATGGAAAATTACTACAAGACATCAAAATATCACATTGTCATGCAATAATTATAACTTTATTAAACACAATGTATACATTAGATCGGGTTTGGTTCCCACCAGTCTTTTGTCAGCTTGTTTAAAGAATGAGTTCTCTATCTACATTTCACCAAATGGTAATTGAGCCATGATTGGTTGTATAGTTTGCAGACGCAGTCCTCCTTGCTTTCATGTTATACTTCATTCTGGCATATTTTTCCATGGAAACCGTGAGTGGCAAATCTTGTGTAGAGATGGTGGAGCTTGAAGTACAATAATGAAGTGATTAAGAACCCTGGAGGAATTGCAGATATGCTCAACAAGTATTTTTTGGAGGTTCCTGAAAAATTACTCGGGAAATATCAACCAAGTACATAAACATAAATAATAAGAAGATAAATACATGCAGTGAATCTTTGTTTATTTTTCATGTCACATTATATGAAGTAAGAATATCTAGACAGGAATTAAAAAATGATTTCTTTACTAGTATTGATGGCATCCCTGGTACTATATTAAATAAATTTTAAAGAAATACATTGAGAATATAATTTATCCATTAACTCATTTAAGTAGTAGCGTCCCTCTTACTGGAACTTTTCCTGATGAATATCAGTGTTCTCCCTAGGACCTTTCTAATGGGCACACCGCCCGGCTGTTTTTAGAGTCCGCCCGGCTAATATAACCTATATATGTGCTAATTACATAATATTAATAGGTACACATTTGAGTCATTGGGTGGTCCAAACCATTTAAAAACTGTTAATTTAAATGATAAATCATTATTATTAGCATAATTCGATCACTTACCTCGGAGATAAAATGCTTTTAGCTTGACCACTATGTAGTCACGATCGGGGGTCTGGATTAGCGTGGAATCGCATGCGAGCCCTCTTTTCCGCATGACGTCACAAATCCGTATGGCAGTCCACATGTCCACAGCAACTGAGTGGTAGGCCCAAGTCCATTGTTACATGATTTGGAAGGTGCAATAGAACACTTGAAGTTCAAAATACTATGTTATATCTTGTTTGTGATAATAACATTACAATAGTTCAATTTTGCAGTTAATGTTTACCTTTCTAATATTATTGTTAACGCCCTGAGGGGAATGAATTGAAATTTCTTTTCATATTGAAGTGTTACGTAGTATTCCCCGCCCGGCTAGTATTCTTGCCACCCGGCTGACAAACATTTCTGGGGAGAACACTGAATATAATCTTTCAAAAGTCATTCCAGTTCACAAAATGGGACCAAAGCATGAATTGTACTGGCATCACTCATTTAACTTTATCAACTGGTATTTCAAAAATTGGCCAGAGAAGTAATGTTCAATAGACTAATCTATATATATAAAATAATAGTTTTGTCTGTACATTGCTCAGAATTTAAAAACGATGTTATTTCTGTATCGGTCATGTCCAACGTAGCAAGGAAATGCACTTTTTAATGTTCTGTAATTTCTGTCTGTCTGCATGTACACGCATCACGAGAAAACAGCTGAACATAATTTAATGAAAATAGGTATGAAGTGTCCGGGAATAAGTTGCTACAATCTAGGCCATAAATAATCTTATTCACGCTGAGAGAAATGGTAGGTTAGGGGAAGGCCTAAAATTTTATTCTCAAATATTTATGTTATTAATGGTCCTATCTTAATGAAAATCGGTATGCAAAGTTGGAAAATGAGTCACTACAATCCAGGTCATAAATAATCTTATTCATTCTGAGAGAAATGGTAGTTTTGGGGAAGGCCTAAAATTTAATTCTCAAATATTTTGTGTTAATGGTGGTCCCATCGACATACTACATCACTAAAGTTATACAGCATTAAATTTCCGATCATTTATGTCTTATACATTTTTATCGTTACTGGCTATGATAACAGAGATATTCAAGAATTTGAATTTTTGTTGCTAAGTCCACATCAGCGCCAAGTCACAAGAAAGTGGGTGAACAGAATTTAATGAAAATCGTTATGCAAAGGCGGGGAATAAGGATCTTCAGTTTGCACTATAAATAATTTTGTAAGACGCCCTAATATCACAGAGTCAAAAGAAAACTAAATGTGAAGGCCTACAATACAGAATGCTCATAAGCTCATAACATTGAACAACAACAACATTACAGTGCATTGACCACTGTTTGTTGTGATGTGCTTTGTGTCTTCTGTTGCCAGTCATGTCCGATAGAAGGGATTACTGCTGTATACTGTATACTTTACGTCGCACCGACACAGATAGGTATTATGTGACGATGGGATAGGAGGGCTAGGAGTGGAAAGGAAGTGGCCCTCGCATTAATTACGGTACAGCCCCAGAATTTTGCTGGTGTGAAAAACGGGGGACCACGGAAAACCATCTTCAGGGCTATCGACAGTGGTTTTCGAACCTACTACCTCCCGGATGCAAACTCACAGCTGCGCACCCCTAACCGCATGGCCAACTCTCCCAGTCGTACAGAGTATAACAGCCTGCCTGAATATTGGCGGGAAGTAGTTGGGGAGTTAGATGACTTTCTTCTTAAGCATGCCATTCCCCTGGTTCATAAATTTTCTGATACTACTGGTACGTGACAAACTGGTTCATCATAGTATTCGAGCTATTCAGTCCCTATCCTGAGGCACTGACTGGAATGCTCAGTGTGTATATTTAACGGAACAGTGGCAGAGGAGTGTTCATGGCTGTATTTGGCCTGGTCGTACCAACACTGGAACTTCACACTGTTAGATCGGCACCGTAGTACTGTTTGTTAAAAGTGAGAAAATGTGTGGTTTTTCATTTGAGTGATTTTATATGATAACATTGATTTTAATCCCTACATTCCTACTGATGTTTTTGTAATGGCCTAAGTTAAATGTAGTTAGGAAACACAAAGATAGTCTTTCTGAGAATCCAGTAACAAAGCACGGGTACATCAGCTAGTTAATAATATATTT
Source organism: Anabrus simplex (assembly GCF_040414725.1). NCBI lineage: Eukaryota > Metazoa > Arthropoda > Insecta > Orthoptera > Tettigoniidae > Anabrus > Anabrus simplex. The sequence goes on along the minus strand of NC_090265.1, from coordinate 16,482,018 downwards.
AAGTTAATCAACAACAAAACGTATGTAAGTTAACTGGCGATATTCTAAAGGCAATGGGTTGGGATATAGTATACCATATGTAGTACAAGAACCAACTCGTCCCAATAACTTGCTAGATGTATTCTTGGTTAAACCATGGGAAATTGTTGATAAAACTGAGGTAATTGAAGGAATAGGTGACCATAAGGCTGTAATAATGGATGTAGGACTTGTACCAAAAATGCTTAATAAGAGGGTCACAAAAGACAAGAAATTATACAGAAAAGTTAAAGTTGATGAATTTGGGACTTACCTTAAATCACAATTCAGTTGTTGGATAAGTGAAGGGAATAATGTGGATACACTTTGGGCTAAATTTAAAGGAATCATTTGGGAAGGAGAGAAGAGATTTGTACCTGTTAAGAAGGGTAAAATGACCTCAGACCCTGTTTATTACACAAGGGAAATAAGACAATTAAAAAGAAAATGTAGAATAGTAAAGAGGAAAATCAAAGAAGGTAGGGAGAGTAGAGAAAGTAGAAAACAGCTAATGAGGGAACTGAATAGAGTGAAAAAGGAAGCAAAAGAGAATTATATGAATGGCATTCTTCAAGAGGGTAATGACCACAAAGGGAAATGGAAAAAGCTGTATTCATATATTAGGAATCAAAAAGGAAAAGGAATCCAAATTCCTACAATGGTGGGAGAAGAGGGTGAACACTATTTAACAGATACTGAGAAAGCAAACCTCTTTAGTAGGGAATTCTGAGATTCAGTAGAAGATTGTCAGGACTTGGAAACCGTAACAGAAGATAGAGAGGGAGAGAGACAGAGGGAAACAAGAAGCTTCTCATTCACAAATGAAGATATTTTCAGAGAAATCCAACTGCTTCAGCAAGGAAAAGCAGCAGGAAGTGATCAAATTACTGGGGAGGTATTAAAGACAATGGGGTGGTATATAGTGCCTTATTTAAAATTTATCTTTGACTATGTCATAAATAATAGTGTGATACCAAAGGAATGGGAGGAATCTATAATAATACCAATTTATAAAGGAAAGGGTGATAAAAGGAAACCAGAGAACTACAGACCAATCAGCCTGACCAGTATAGTTTGTAAAATACTGGAGAGTTTAATAGCAAAGTACATCAGAGGGATATGTGATGACAAAAATTGGTTCATGAGGAGCCAGTATGGATTTAGAAAGAAATTTTCTTGCGAGGCACAACTGGTGGGATTTCAGCAGGACATATCAGATCAGTTAGATTCAGGAGGCCAGTTAGATTGCATAGCCATAGATCTTTCCAAAGCCTTTGATAGAGTGGAACATGGAATATTATTAAAGAAATTGGAGGGAATAGGATTGGATGTAAGGGTTATACGTTGGATAAGAACATTTCTAAATTCAAGGGTTCAGAAAGTCAAAGTAGGAAATAATATATCACAGGAAGAGAAAGTCTGGAAGGGAATTGCACAGGGTAGTATAATCGGTCCGTTACTTTTCTTAATATACGCAAATGATTTAGGGAACAATATAACATCGAAAATAAGATTGTATGCAGATGACATAATTGTTTATAGGGAAATAAATAACATTGAGGATTGTTCAGAATTACAAAGGGGCCTTGACAGTATCCAAGAATGGGTTGAAGAAAATAATATGAAGATTAATGGAGGCAAAACAACTGTTACAACATTTACAAACAGGAGCTTTAAAACTGAATTTGAATATACTTTGGATGAGGTAGTTATCCCAAAAGATGGCAAGTGCAAATACTTAGGTGTGAGATTTGAAAGTAATTTGCACTGGAAGGGTCATGTTGATGACATTGTTGGGAAAGCATACAGATCGTTACATGTCATAATGAGACTACTTAAAGGATGCAACAAAGAATTAAAAGAAAAAAGTTACTTAAGTATGGTTCGTCCATTATTGGAATATGCAAACAGTGTTTGGGATCCTCACCAAGAATACCTAATAAAAGAACTAGATGGTGTGCAGAGGAAAGCAGCAAGGTTTGTAACAGGGGATTTCAGGAGAAAGAGTAGTGTATCAGAAATGTTAAAGGAACTTGGGTGGGAAACTTTAAGTAAGAGAAGGGAGAAAACTAGACTGATAGGATTACATAGAGCCTATACAGGAGAAGAAGCATGGGGAGATATCCGTGAGAGGCTTCGGTTGGAAAATAATTATATTGGTAGAACTGACCACGAGTACAAAATTAGAAGGAATTTTAGCAGAAGCGATTGGGGTAAATTTTCTTTCATTGGGAAGGGCGTGAAGGAGTGGAACAGTTTACCAAGGGTAGTGTTTGATCCTTTTCCAAAATCTGTACAGATATTCAAGAAGAGAATAAACAACAACAGAGATAATAAATTAAATGTTAGAGGGCATTCGATCAGTGCAGGATATTGTAAATAATAAATGCGTGTGATTAAATTCATTCCATCCCCTGGTCTAAGGAGTTTGGACAGCCCAAGTAGGTGACTGCCTGTAGGGGTGAAGTACAGTGGGGACTTCGAGGGCCCTGGGACCGCTATGGTAGCTGTGAAGGCCCTTCAGGAACTCTGAAAAGTGGTGGCAAAAGGGGCTCTGGTTAAGACGCAGCAGGTCGTTATGCTACTTAGGTTCCAAAATGGGTAAAATATAAATATGTAAATAAATTCTGTGTTAATTTTAATCTTATACCAGTTGTATAGTATTATTAGAAGTAATTTCACATACCGTACTGTATATGAGTTGACTATGTTTGTAAGATATTATAAGTAGAATTTTGTAAACAATATAAATTTATTAAGGATGATGTGTGTGTTTAATAGAAAAATTTATTAGCGTAAATTGTATAATATTGTATTCTAGGAAAATTTTCTTCGTCTCCTGTTAATTTAAAATTTAGTGCTTGACAATAATGTATTTTAGTGTACCATTTGCCACCGAGGTAGACACCTCATTTGCAAATAAAGAGATTTTGATTTTTTGATTTAATATGTGAAGTACTTATTTGATTATTGTTTGCATGAAGGAGCTTTATTTAATAATGGGAGAGTAGCTATAGTAGCGCCTGTGTGTAAAGGAGAGGGTGATAGACATAAAGCTGAAAATTACAGAACAGTCAGTTTGACATGCATTGCATTTAAGCTTTGGGTAAGCATTCTTTCTGATTGTATTAGATATGTTTGCAAAATTAATATATGGTTCGACAGAAGGAAGTTTGGTTTTAGAAAATATTATTCCACTGAAGCTCAACTTGTAGGATTCCAGCAAAATATAACAGATATCCTGGATTCAGGAGGTCGTATGGTCAAGTATTGCGATTGACCTATCTAAGGCATTTGATAGGGTAGATCATAGGAGACTACTGGCAAAAATGAGTGCTATTGGATTAGAAAAAAGAGTGACTGAATGGGTCTGCTATATTTCTTGAAAATAGATCTCAGAGAATTACAGGTTAGGTTAGGTTGGGTTAGGTTAGGTTTGGAGCAGGTGAAGCTTTATCTGACACTGTAATAATTAAGAGGTGAATTCTTCAAGGCAGTATTATTGGACCTTTATGTTTTCTTATATACTGTATATATCAATAATATGTGTAAAGAAGTGGAATCAGAGATAATGCTTTTTGAGATGATGTTATTCTCTACAGATTAATAAATAAGTTACGAGATTGTGAGCAACTGCAAAATGACCTCAATAATGTTGTGAGATGGACAGTAGGCAATGGTATGATGATAAAAGGGGTTAAAAGTCAGGTTGTTAGTTTCACAAATAGGAAAAGTATTCTGAGTTTTAATTACTGCGTTGATGGGGTCAAAGTTCCTTTGGGGATCATTGTAAGTACCTAGGTGTTAATATAAGGAAAGATCTTCATTGGGATGATCACATAAATATGATTGTTAATACAGGGTACAGATCTCTGCACATGGTTATGAGGTTATTTAGAGGTTGTAGTAAGGATGTAAAGGAGGGGGCATATAAGTGTCTGGCATTATCCTAAAAAGAGTATGTTTCCAGTGTATGGGGTCCTCACCAGGATAACCAGATTCAAGAACTGGAAAAAATCCAAAGAAAGGCAGCTCGATTTGTTCTGGGTGATTTCCAACAAAAGAGTAGCGTTACAGAAATGTTGCAAAGTTTGGGCTGGGAAGACTTGGGAGAAAGGAGACGAGCTGCTCGACTAAGTGGTATGTGATACAAATTCTTATAATTTTGTTAAATACCACCTATTCAGTACAATAGTAATGTAATAAGAACTTACATATTTAATGACTTGTTAATATGGTACATATTTCACTCCTTTTTGTGAGCTATTACTGGAATGTCAGAAGCTAATAAATATGAACCTTAAGATACCAACAGCCAGACCCATGCCCAAAGTCCACAAAGTTAATATACCTATGCGACCTATAATCAACTGCATGAATAGCCCAACGTATAAGACTTCTAAATTTGTACATCATGTTTAAAAGAAGAATTATAAATTTTACAATAATTCTGCAATAAAAAACTCAATAGAATTCTGTGATAAGCTTAATAAATTTCAACAAGAACTGCATCATAAAATGTGTTCATATGATATAACTAACATGTACCCTTGCACACCGATTAATGAAACCATTAATATAATCAAACTCAATTTTTCAGTCACAGCAAATTAAGGAAGTGTGAAATAGAAGTATTCATTAATGTATTGAGATTCATTTTAAATGAGAATTACTGTACATTTAACCAAAATTTATATCATCAAATTTGCTTGGGAATGGGTGACCCTGCATCAGGTATACTAGCTAACATTTATATGGATCATTTAGAACATGTTAAAATTTCGAATAACATAGAAGGACTAAACCTTTGGCTGAGATACGTGGATGACACATTTGTCATAATAGACAGTAACCTGACTAATAGTGGTAATATTTTGGATTTTTTAAATACACTGACTGACAGAGCAAATGCAACACCAAGAAGGAGTGGTCAGAACTTTATGCCAATTGCAGGGTAGACTGACGTCACTGAGGTATGCTCATGATGTGAAATGCGCTGCTGTGCTGCGCACGTAGCGAACGATAAATGGGACACGGCGTTGGCGAATGGCCCACTTCGTACTGTGATTTCTCAGCCGACAGTCATTGTAGAACGTGTTGTCGTGTGCCACAGGACACGTGTATAGCTAAGAATGCCAGGCCGCCGTCAACGGAGGCATTTCCAGCAGACAGACGACTTTACGAGGGGTATGGTGATTGAGCTGAGAAGGGCAGGTTGGTTGCTTCGTCAAATCGGAGCCGATACCCATAGGAATGTGTCCACGGTGCAGCGCCTGTGGCGAAGATGGTTGGCGCAGGGACATGTGGCACGTGCGAGGGGTCCAGGCACAGCCCGAGTTATGTCAGCACGCGAGGATCGGCACATCCGCCGCCAAGCGGTGGCAGCCTCGCACGCCACGTCAACCGCCATTCTTCAGCATGTGCAAGACACCCTGGCTGTTCCAATATCGACCAGAACGATTTCCCGTCGATTGGTTGAAGGAGGCCTGCACTCCCGGCGTCCGCTCAGAAGACTACCATTGACTCCACTGCATAGACGTGCACGCCTGGCATGGTGCCGGGCTAGAGCGACTTGGATGAGGGAATGGCAGAACGTTGTGTTCTCCGATGAGTCACGCTTTTGTTCTGTCAGCGATAGTCACCGCAGACGAGTGTGGCGTCGGCGTGGAGAAAGGTCAAATCCGGCAGTAACTGTGGAGCGCCCTACCGCTAGACAACGCGGCATCATGGTTTGGGGCGCTATTGCGTATGATTCCATGTCACCTCTAGTGCGTATTCAAGGCACGTTAAATGCCCACCGCTACGTGCAGCATGTGCTGCGGCCGGTGGCACTCCCGTACCTTCAGGGGCTGCCCAATGCTCTGTTTCAGCAGGATAATGCCCGCCCACACACTGCTCGCATCTCCCAACAGGCTCTACGAGGTGTACAGATGCTTCCGTGGCCAGCGTACTCTCCGGATCTCTCACCAATCGAACACATGTGGGATCTCATTGGACGCCGTTTGCAAACTCTGCCCCAGCCTAGTACGGACGACCAACTGTGGCAAATGGTTGACAGAGAATGGAGAACCATCCCTCAGGACACCATCCGCACTCTTATTGACTCTGTACCTCGACGTGTTTCTGCGTGCATCGCCGCTCGCGGTGGTCCTACATCCTACTGAGTCGATGCCGTGCGCATTGTGTAACCTGCATATCGGTTTGAAATAAACATCAATTATTCGCCCGTGCCGTCTCTGTTTTTTCCCCAACTTTCATCCCTTTCGAACCACTCCTTCTTGGTGTTGCATTTGCTCTGTCAGTCAGTGTAAATTAGACAGTAACATAAAATTCACTAAAGAAGATGAAAGCATTACTTTGCTAAGTTTTCTAGATATAAATGTCATGAGAGCAGGAAATAAATTCGACTTCCAGATTTATAGAAAATCGATGTTTACTCCAATAATGACTAAGAACGAGTCACTCCACCCCGATTCCCAAAAACAAGCAACATTTTTAACTTTGGTTTATAGATCCCTAAAAATCCCACTAACAAGTAAGAGTTTAAATAAAGAACTTAATTTTATAAAGGACCTGGCACGCAATAATGGTTATAAAATAGAGATAGTTAACAAGATCATTAAGAAGGTGAAAATAAAATTGGTCACCAAACTCATACCAGATAAAAATAAGAAATCCAAGTTTGCAGCTTTTACATTTACTAACCCAGCTATATACCAAGTCACTAATACTATCAAAAAACGAGATATTAACATTGCCTTCAAAGCCCAAAACACGAACCAAAATATTTTCTTCAATCACAATGAAGTTAATATAAATAGCAATCAATATCAAGGATTAGGAATATATAGGCTTGCATGTGCAGAATGCAATTTTTCTTATGTTGGTCAAACTGGCCAGAGCTTTATGATACCTCGAACATGTAAATGCAGTGAAAAACAAGAAACATTCTGCAATGGGAGCCACATGCAAGAAACTGGACACAGTTTTACAACTATTGAAAGGGATTTAAGAATTTTAGGAAGGGTACAAAAAGGAAAAGAAATGGCGGAATTGGAAAACATATACATTCATTTAGATCAGCAATACAACAAAAAATAAAAACCTGAATGACAAAATTGAAATAAAGAACCTTATCTTAGTACAATTACTGTAATTAATACAAATGCTTAAATCTGATATAAATACATTTTATAAACATTTTAATCCGACAAAAGTTAATGGCTTATTGACGCAAACAAACTCAACTCCTCCCCTTACTTCTCCTAGGCAGTCCCCTCCACAGTCTACTACAGCTATCAATACAGCGCCTCCCCTTCCCACTCCCTGCCAAAACGCAACCTCATCCACACTCACTCATATAATACAAGGAGTGCAAACAGAACAACAAGTAGTTCTCAAGAGGCTGTGAGTAACACTAGACAACTACCCAGCAGCAAAGAGAGTAAGTGACAATTCTTTTGATAAGAAGTTTATACAGAATTGTAATCAAAACCTTAAACATGTTTTTTATGTTTATTACAGATACACCACCAAGCCCAATTTGAGAACGTACGAAGTCCATTCAAATTCTACCTCACATTAGAAAGTTTTCATTTCACCAACAAGTTTGTTCATAAACAATACTGTTGTATTGACAATATAGGATTAATACCAATACATTTTGTACAAATGTTACTCTAGCAACATCGAGAACAAGATAAATGTTCATAACATAGGCAATTATCAACTGTAGAAAATTGTTAATGTAATTAATGAAGTTTCAATGACAATCACACAAATCAAGTAACATCGAATCAATACAATTAGCCAGATCTCAAAAAGTTTTAAAATGATTTTAAATGGATGTTCATCAGATGAGTTTCGTCAATAAATTCTAGATTTAGATAGATTTGAGACAAATGTGTTTTAACGTAAAAACATAATTTTTATTGTTATATGAGTATGACTTGTAAAATATTATAAGATTTGTCAATCAGGTTGACAAAGCACATTTTAACCCAACCAAATTCAGGATCTTATATAACCTTAAGTAAATGTTAATTGGCTGATGATGCTCACAAAAAGGAGCTAAAAATGTACCATATTAAGAAATCAATAAATTTAAAAGTTCTTATTGCATTAATATTGTATTGAATAGGTATTTAACAAAATTATAAGAATTTGTATCACAAGTAGATCTTCAATATGGACAAAAAATGAAATTTATAACCTGCAATAAGTGGTATTTTCCGAGCTGCCAGTGGAGAGATGGCATGGAATGGCATCAGTAGACGAATATGTTTGAGTGATGTAGTTAAAAGTAGGAAGGATCACAGTATGAAGATAAAGGTGGAATTCAAGAGGACGAACTTGGGCAAATATTCGTTTATAGGTAGGGGAGTTAGGGATTGGAGTAACTTACCACGGGAGATGTTCAATAAATATCCAATTTTTTTGTACATCCATACCCAGTCCAAGTAAAGGATTGGTATATATTCCCGTCAGCTCCTCAGTGTAAAATATTAACTTCATCCTTAAAATATAATAATATTATTACACGTTCCGTTGAAGAGTAAGAGCATGTGCATTAAAATATTATTCAACCCCCAAACTCTACCAATGCATTTCATCATCCTTTATATCACATCAATAATTCCTGTCATTAATAGTTATATTACCTTATGGCTATATATCATTACCTATATTTCAGAACAAAGCTCAGAAATAATCCTTACACTAATTCATTAGCATGCTAACTTTGGATAAAAGAAAATAAAATTGAAATATCTCGTGTAGAGAAAATGAGTATATGATAATTAGCCATCTTATATACATTGATTCTTTTCTTCAACATAGTTGAAATTGGGGTCTTCTGTATTCTTACATTCATTACATTCATTAATTAAATTCATATTGTTCATGGGGTTATTTTTTTATAAGGTCATATTCTTTATTTTTGTTGGGATGGGGAGGATTCTTCATATTTGGGTTTTCGTATTCACCTTACGGGATACAAGATAATCAACAGTCTCCAGTAAGCCATGGTAATTAAAAGAAACGGGCACACAACCAAGTGTCCTAAAAACATATTGCATTGTTTATAATCAAGATGCAAAGGACACAAAAGGAAAATATATGAAAACAAGGACACTGCCACTCAAAATGGACTGGCTGAATAATGAATGACTAAAACAACTCGCATAAAGGAATGCAAAAAGGAAACAATAATTCAGGTTAGTGTGTCTGCCAATACACCCACGTAGATGAGAAGAAAAGCATTAACTTTGTATGAGATTAAGATGCTATCAAGTATATATTATGAGCCTTCCACCTAGAACAATGCCTTACACACCATGCAAATACAAAGGTCATTAGAGCATCCATCCTTGTCAAATTATGAATAGTAATGTTCAATAAATCAGGTTAGCGAAATTCACAGAATATAATAGCTCATTCCTACAGGAGATCAAAAACATTCTAACAGAGACGATGGATATCACGAGAGCAACCTTACTGCCATCTGTTGTGACCAGCATATTAAAATCTCACAACATTAGTAAGGCAGAAAAGATAGTAAAGGGTCAAGAAGAGGTTTCTTGACTCAGCCTACAGGACATTGTTACTGTTTATTTTTGTGACATCCAGTGTATTCCCTTGGAAGTTTTTTAGGATAATGCTAGTGTCATGGGAATGGTAGAGGAGAAAAAGGCAAAAGGGAGTGATTAAAACTCAGGAATTGCACTCACCAATATTAAGTGTCAGAATGAGAGAAAAAATAAAACCGGTTTCCTCACAACAGTGTTGGAGGATACTGAAAGTGTTAAGGGAAGTGGAATGAAGACATGCAGATGATAAATATGTAGAGTTACCGTATTACCTGTTTTTACTGTGGACCACCCATTTTTGAGACCCTTCAGCTAGTCCCAATTCAGTTTTGCTAGACCCTCCATTGTTTTTCATCTACCAAAAAATTATTTAATATATTTATAATTTTAATTTATTTGCTCACTGACAGCCAATACATGGAAATCTATGGTCAACCAGCCTTCTAGCTAATTCTTCACACTTTGTAATTAATTCTGTTTTATTTTTATAGATTTGAATATACTTGTTACAATGTCTGCCTTCTAGTGAGTCTTTGCTGAACTCAGCTTAAAGTTAACAACATTGAAGGAGTCACTATTCTAAATTAGAAGCTTCTTATGGCTGGGGATCATCTGAAAATCTGCATCACGAAATTAGCAATATAAAATGTATGATGCAATGTTACCTGGGATGTGTTTGAGAGACGTATTATCAAGGAAGGGTGATAAGATCTTGCAGGCTCTGCTGTGAAGTATTTATTGATTGTGCTGAAGTGTTAAGAGTGGAACAGTACTACAGTAAAACCTCGTTAATTCAAAGTTGTTGGGACGCAAAAATCGGACTTCGAATTACGTGATTTCGAATTAACCGCCAACACATACTTCGGAAATGCCAACCCTTGCGGCCCAACAATATATTCTAAGACCTGTTACTGCATGCAGTTAACCTTGATTCACAGTTTAAAGCTCTCAAATATCATGGAAAAAACTATTTCCAAATGTATACAACAAGGTGCATTTACAGTAATCAAATAATGCACTTGGATGACTCGCCGGCAAACATAACCTCACGCAATCAAATCAAAAGAAAGAAAACATGATTGAAAGACGAGGATAAATCTATACTGGCTCCCCTGTGCAAGTGCTTTATTAATTGGATTACTGTACTGTATGCATTTTTGATTCCTTGTGCTTGCACGGAATGTACCCGATGTCCTTAAAACATCGCAGCTTATCAAACTTTCCTATGATGAGGGGAGAAAGTCTCTCGCTTCCGTCCACATTACAACAACAGTACAGTGACTATACTTGTACGATTTCCCGCCATGGCATTTCTAAGACCCATTAATGTATGCAAGTACAGCTTGCACGACCGTAGGTTCTCAGTTTAAACTTTTAACTTTAAACTTTTCAAATGCCATGGCAAACACTATTTCAGAAATTTATCTAACAAGGTTCATTTACATTATTCAGATAATGCTCTTGTATAAAACAATGACAAACATAACCTCACGCAACGAAAGGAAGAAAACACGATTCAAAGACGAGGAAAAAATTATGCTGGCTACCCTGTGCAAATAATTTACTTTTTGGATTAGGCCTACTGTACTGTCTGCATTTTTAGATGCCTTGTACTGGCATGGAAAGTGCCCGACGCCCTTCAACATCATGGCTTTTAGAACTTTCCTGTGACAGGGAAAGGAAGTCTCTCGCTTCCGTGTGCACTGTGCACTGCATAGCAACAAAGTACATTTGCCGGATGGCAGTTCTCTCCTTTAAAACCATAAGTCCATTTGGCCTCAGCATTTAAAAAAATAAAACAAACGAACAATGTAGTTTTATCAGCATTGACAATATTGGTGTGTACAAATTGATTATAGGCTATAAGTCATGATTTTTCGCCAGAGTTCGCGGAATCTACCTCTCCGCACACTGCTTGCTACGTGATAATGTGAATTATGGCATTCCTCAAAACTCCGAATACAAAATAATTACGATTCCGCTCGAACATAACAGATATGAAGCACACTGTAGACACGCCGAAGTAGGTGAAAGTGCACAAAGTTACCCCTTCACATTCCGGAAGACACGTTCTTTCATGACGTGGAGAAATTTTGAGTTTAAATTACTCCGTAAAATACTATTTTTTCAAAATGTAAAGGCAGTTTCGAATTAAAAGTCTGAATTTCGGTAACGGGACTGACATTGTTTTTCGAATTACGAATTATGCGTATTTCGAATTAAATGATTTAAATATCATGCAAAACCATGGCTCATGTTTCCGGGAATGAGAGCTGCTTCGAATTAGGCGAGATTTTGAATTAACCGATTTTGAATTATCGAGGTTCTACTGTACTTTGCCATAACAGCCCTCAGTTGAAAATGTTAAATTGTTGTTAATTATACTGCCAATGTAGAGTACTATGTCAGCATTGTCTCTAAAAGTGATTTTCTCAGAAACGTCCAAGCCAGATGGGTATATATATATATATATTCCACTATGGCAATCCACATCACATACAGATGGGTGACATCACTAAGGATGAAAATCACACATATCAGAATATTAATGAAAGTGTTAGTGGCTTAGCCCTCTACTGCATATTGTTGCCATTTGGCAACAAATAACTTTTCACCTGTGTAAATGGATAAATATTATTGATAGAGGTAGTTTTACGGCACACCTTCAACTATACAGTCAATTAAACACATATTTCAGTGATTTTTTTTTTTTTTTACATAAGACAAAACAGCCCTAAAACCAAAGGTACTCCTTCCACCCCGTCAACATCCACGCGAACCAACCACTGTTTATTTTATGTGGGCCCTCCCCACCATATTACCACAGGCTTCAGGAGTACCTCTGGCTCAACCTCAAAGATATTACCGACCTACGGTCGTGCAAGCTGTACTTGCACCTTGCAGTACGTACCCATGGCCAGTAGGTAGTAATGTTCAGTGTTTGAATGTTAAAAGCTTAGCGTATAATCGTGAAAAATCGTATATATATTCCACTATGGCAATCAACCTCACATACGAGTGTTAAGCTATTAGCCCCAGTTGAGAATTGCAGGTACATCTATAACACTGAATGTATGTTTAACATTAAAGCTTGAAATTTTCTTCTCCAAACAGAAACGAAAATAATTCATGCAGTAGAGGGTTAGCAACCCGCTAAGTACAGAATGTATTGCGGGTTAGGGTAGGCCTCCACCTATAATTATTTGGGTGTTCACTTAATGATTTGATTTTATGATTACTAAATGTTGGCTGAATTTACAGACCTACCAATGTCTCATGGTTCACTGGCAGGTAAATCCAGAGAGATTAAAACAAAAATGAAATAAGACACTGGATATGAATTCCCCAGTTCTTAAACTTTACTGTATGTAATATATTTAGGGAACTAGTTTCTTCCAAACTAAAACATGTGAAATGTACTATGGCAAGGGAGACCAAAATTTAATGTACAGAAATTGAGATTATAAATGAAAATTTTGGAGAAACTCTCTCAGTTATTAATTTAAGTTGTTTTAAATTAATAACTGAAAGAATTTCATGTATTCTTCATGGAAACATGATGCAATTGCTTCAGATTCATCAGGAATACTTTTTGAGACCTGATGCTTGAATACTTGCATTATTCGTTAATGTCATATTTTTATACGTTTCCCTGGAACTAAGAAACACACAGTTACTTCAAGACATAGGTGGGATGGAATGGGTGTTTACCTGTGTATCGTTTTTTGGTATATGGGGTAGTTTTCTGGCAGAACTAGATTAAAATAATGTTGATCATGGCTGTCTTCAACGTTGATTCTTTTATTTAGTGAAGCATCTACATTCTCCTTTTCTGTTCAAGACCTTACTAGTGGACCCGTACTGCTCCGCAGCATTCATTAGAAATAGGTCACATAACTCTTCTCGCCTCTCGTCGTCGTATTGTTTGGCTTGCACTTTTTCATGAACATTTAATACCCATACATAATGTTTGACTCATTCATAATGTAGTTTCGACCATTCGGTGGTATGTGGATCTTAGCATTTTCAAATGATCTTGCCCGAGGTAGTGCAACACGCATTTGGCAGTTACTAAATACTGGTTCAGATAAGCAGATATCTTCTTTTTCAAGAGATTCTGTTCCTGCGCTTATTGGGACTAGTCTAGTAGTCTAGTCAAGTTGATACCTTTCTGTCTGTGCAGACGTCGACGTTTTTTTCTTAGCAGCATCTAAGTTATTAGCAACATTCTGCACATCAGTTAAGTACATTCAGAAGCTGAGGAAGGTCATGGAATCAGAGAGTATCTAGCAGAGAATAGTATTCTTCCATGATCAGTGGCAGTGTATAGTCTCTGGCCTGACAGGTAGTAATCAAACATGGCTGCATGCAATGATATTACTAAGGATGAAAACCACATGTATCAGAATATTAATGAAAGTGTTAGTCACTTAGCAACTTGCTAAGTACAGAATGTATTGCGGGTTAGGGTAAGCTTTCGTCTGCAATTATTGGAGTGATCATTTAATGATTTGATTTTATGTTTACTCAAAGTTGGCTGAACTTACAGATCTATCAATGTCTCATGATTCACTGGCAGGTAATTCTGGAGAGAATAAAATCAGTCCAGGAGAAAGGATGGACGGATTTGCCAAAGCTGTTTTTGTAAACTCATTTAATATATAGATATGCAGCACGAGTGGCAATAGCAGTAAGCAAATAATCTTCAGCTGATTCCATTGTAACTGTTTAAAAATCAAAAGCACCATATACATATTAAAAATCGCATACACTGAAAAAAGAAAATTAAATTTAACCTGTTCTAACGCGTGGACACAGTTTTAATAGAATAACATTTAACATTTGTAATTTACATGTTTATGAAGATGCTGTTGTTTGAAGGGGCCTAACATCAAGGTCAACGGCCCAATTTACATGTTGGAGAAGTTTATAAATTCATATGTTGTTAAATGTTAATCACCTAAGTAGGCTATATTATGTTGTAATATGTGCTTCTTGAACTGGTCTTGGTACCAAGAGGTTTCTTCACAAGCTGTGCAGCTAAGCAGACTGCCTGTGACATGTCCCACCATGTGTTTGGTGAGGTACAAGATGAGTTTAATGTCCTGCCACACTACTTATATTGAGTTCGGAGTTTCATACCGATAGAGGTATGTTGTAATATGTGCTTCTCGAACTGGTCTTGGTACCAAAAGGTTTTTTCACAAGCTGTGCAGCTAAGCGGACTCCCTGTGACATGTCCCACCATGTGTTTTTTGAGGTAAGAGATGTGTTTGAATGTCTTGCCACACTCCTTGCACTGAGGTCGGAGATCCATACCGATACAGGTATGACTCTTGAGCGAGGCTCTCTGCTTGAAAGACCTATCACAAAATTTGCAGGAGAATGGGCTGTTTTTCTCATGAAGAAGCAGATGTTTCATAAGGGATGAACGTAGCTTGAATAATTTATTGCAGAAAGTACAGTGGAACTGTTCATCGCTATGAGCAGACATGTGATCAACGAGATGCGTGTGTAACTTGTACCCCTTATTGCAAATCTTGCAAATGTGTGGCCGATCATTTGTGTGAGACAACAGGTGCCTAGTGAGGTCCGAGGGGTACTTGACCGTTTTGTTACATACATGACACGAAAGCAAGGGGCGCTTTGTCTTCTTTTTTCCAATTAGTCCCCCTGGTGCAGCCACGCTACAGGAGGTGCAACATCCACTGTCTGTCAAGAGGTCTGCTGATTCTCCACACAGAGAGCACAATGGATGGTCAGTCTGGAAACTGAGAACAGTTACATCACATTAATACTTCCATTTAGGGATAAGACCTGAAGTTGAGGCTTGGAAATTGAACAGTCCTGAAAGTAGCATAATCATAGATTTCAAAAGTAGCGTTGTTTAATATGCATTACGTTGATATTGAGATAACAAGGAAAATGGGATTGATGCGAGAATGAGTCAAATGAAAACTCTGAAACTGAAATAAAACTCTGTAATGTCGTGCCATGATTCTCTCCATTGGCAGTCCTGTTACTGAATATCCTTGAAGTAGTAGCACCATGTGCACAAGCAAACATTATCAGAGTGGCCACCCCACTTCAGGCATGGCAGAAAGAGCAAAGCAATCTGCTATACACCTACTGAGCAGTGAACGTGCAAAATAAATTGAAATTCATTAGTGAACGATGATTCAGTACGGTTGCATGTTTGTCATAACAGCAGCATGAAAATGCTCAGCCTGATATTACCCATCCAAGAGGTGCCAACACCCAGAACCTACATTTTGAGTGCTACACTCACCATATTTGCCAGACCTTGCCCCTAATGACTGCCTCATGTTTGAGCCACTCCAGGAGGTACTGGGAAGGAAGACATTCTGCTCAGATGAAGGACGAAAGAGCATGAGCGGCTGCACAGACTACCAAAGGATTTCTTTTGAGAGGAATGCATGGACTTTGTAAGCACGATAGGACGTAAACTGAACTTAACAGAGAATATGTAGAAAATTTATACAGCTGTTCATCACTGTTGTTCAATAAAGGAAATTGAAAATATTTAAGGTTTTTTTTTTAATTCACCCTTGAAACATTGAATATGGCATGATCATTACCACCTGTTTCCCATCCCAGATTTTCTCTGGGTAGCATAGTATACTAATTACCTTTACCTCACTCTGTCTTTCCACTATTTCTCTTTGAACACTGATTACCCTGTCGTTAATAAACTTCCTCATTGTATCTTTCAATCCAGTGTTGGTTGGCCTTTAGCCCTCCTCCCCATCATCCTTTCCTTGTATGCCTGTTTTGGCATTCTGTCTTCTGGTATTTTCATTGCCCAGTCCGACTCGTTGGCTGAACGGTCAGCGTACTGGCCTTCGGATCAGAGGGTCCCGGGTTCGATTCCCGGCCGGGTCGGGGATTTTAACCTTAATTGGTTAATTCCAATGGCACGGGGGCTGGGTGTATGTGTTGTCTTCATCATCATTTCATCCTCATCTCGATGCGCAGGTCGCCTACGGGTGTCAAATAGAAAGACCTGCACCTGGCGAGCCGAACCCGTCCTGGGATATCCCGGCACTAAAAGCCATACGACATTTCATTTCATTTCATTGCCCAGACCACTTCACCTTCTCTGAATCAGTCCCACCTTGCAATCTCCCAACAATGACTCTCTCTCTTGTCACTTCATTCTGTACCCTCTTTCATTTGCCTCACCTTGTGATGCTTCTCAGGAACCAGATTTCAGTTCCTTGGATGCAACTTTTGCTTCTCTTAGTTGATGCCTAGACTGCCGGAGCAAATATCAGTACCGGTATAAAATATGTCTTATAGAGCACCTGCTGGCATTCCATCACTACATTCTTGTTTCAAACAATTTGTCTCCCACTATGGTAGAACTCTGTATGTTGTTCAATTCACGTGCTTATATCCTTGTCCTATTCTCAGTGTTCTGACAATGTACTACCTCAATATTTACACCTGTCAACTATGTCCAGGGCTTCATTAATGATTGTTTCTATTCTACTTGCCCTTGTCACTACCACTGTCTTATATTTAGCTATGATTATCTTCATTCCAAAACTTTCAATTTCATAATTCCCTAACTTAACTTACAGCAGAATTTCCTCTTCCTTATCACCCCATATAACTGAGTCTATAGAGTAGAACCTCGATGCATTGTTCCCGGAACTGTTGCTTTCCCATATCCATCTTTCAATTTATTCGGTCCCAAAAATGTTCTATATAATCCAGTGTTAAATTTCCCCACATCCATCATTCCTTGCACTATCATTTTATCACATTGATCATAAAAAAAATATTTGTCCTTGCCCACAATTTTCCCGCATGGATGGATCGGACGTAAGAAAAATAAACGCAAATGGTTTCTCAATTTAAAGAGACAGCCCAATACTCTAGCATCTAATAGCAACAACCTATTAAGTTCTCTTTCTGAGTTGAACCATGTTGTTGTTTTCTGTTCATTACGTACAGTTTGCCGACGTTTAGAATATATTGCACTACTGAGTGTGACTGCTACCTGGGAGACTGATTATCTGGGATCGAGTGGGGGTATTTCACTCACCTTGACAAAGAATACTGCAATGTATTCAAAATGTTGGCAAACTGTAGATAATGTACAGAGAACAACAACATGGTTCAACCTGGAAAAGTAACTAAATAACTATACACATTTTGGAAGCTTCGCTTCTTTTTTATTAGTGGCTATACGTCACACAGACACAGGTAGGTCTTATGGCGATGATGGGATAGGAAAAGCCTAGGAGTTGGAAGGAAGCAGCCGTGGCCTTAATTAAAATACAGCCCAGGGATTTGCCTGATGTGAAAATGGAACCATGCAAAACCATCTTCAGGGCTGCCGACAGTGGGAATTGAACCCACTATCTCCCGGATGCAAGCTCAAAGCTGCGTGCCTCTAACCGCACAGCCAACTTGCCCGGTAGCTCACTTCTAAGATAGCGACAACCTGTTATGCGAGAATGTAGGAGTGATTCTGAGTTGTTATTCTTGAGCAAGGATCTTTTAGGCTGGAGTGCTGTGCGCAGGTAACTCACGCACAACCTCACTACATGCCTCCTGGCATCAATGCCTCTGCTCGACCTACTAACTGACACCTAGAAGTATTCTTATTTACAAGAATTGAAATGGAGACACTGTAAAGCCCAAATTTGCCACCCTTCATTGAAAAAAAAAAAAAATCACATTTAAGATAGTCACGGTGTGCGCTGAGTATATTTTTATCAGTCACAGGCTTATTAATTGCATCATACCTTGTGGAGTGTGTGAGATGCTACAGGCCTGTTGACCACTTCGTTGCCCCTGCCCAATTGCCTTGTTAGAAGCCAGACCTAACCTATAAAGACCAATAATCTTTTCACTAGCCTGGTTTGAAAGTAACTCCTAAGTTGGCAGCCTCACCTAGCCCACTGTGACATCGTCTGAGACGTGCCATGTTGAATTTCTAACCACTAAGAAATTGTCCGAGGCACGCATTGTGGGATCTTGAACCTATTGTTCGTGAAGGGTCTATGGAATCTTTACCAAAATACATTAATCGCCATAATATCCACGTATATCATTAATTAGCAACAAGAGAACTGACTTTAAAGGTTTTGAATTATTATGAGATGTTAAGAAAAGTGAAATGAAATGGGTAAAAGTCACACTTTTCATTTCCATTGCAT
Source organism: Anabrus simplex (assembly GCF_040414725.1). Lineage (NCBI taxonomy): Eukaryota > Metazoa > Arthropoda > Insecta > Orthoptera > Tettigoniidae > Anabrus > Anabrus simplex. Next base: position 16,463,222 of record NC_090265.1, on the reverse strand, counting down.
ATATCATGGTTGCAATATTCTGATACGGTCCGGCTCTATGGTTAAATGGTTAGCACGAGTTGACCTTAGGTCTCGATTGGGTCAGGGATTTTAACTTTCCATGCTAATTCCAATTCAGGGGGCTGTTTTTGTGTGTGTGTACATGCATGCCGACTTACGCATTAGGATTAATCACGCAGCAATTCGAAAGACCTGCACCCGGCTTATTATTATATTTACATGACAAAAAGTGCCCATATACAGTACCGGCATTTTATTACTTTGCTTTCTGCCTATTTTTTTATGTCACCTGCATTTATCGTTTTCCCGCACCCATCGTCATTTCCCCCTTTTCCGTTGAAAAACGATGCATTGAGGTTTTACTGTATGCCAACATGACAGGGCTACAGTTTTCCATGAGGTCCTCGAGCTTTGTTCAACAGTAAAGGCCAGCACACACAGAAAGCTAAGCTATGCAAGCCAATGAAAAAAAAAACTATGCTGAGCTACGCTAACCTAAGCAATGCCAAGCTAAATTTTACAGATCACCAAGGAAGCAATTTTGATGGCTGTGGCTGGCTTCACACATGCGCACGATCATGATGAAACAATCGTTTCATGTGTGTGACTTTCGTGAATTATATATAATTTAATTGACAATGTTTTAGTTCACCTACTCAATACTATACAATGACTGTAATGCCTATGTATACATTACAATATCAATTAAATTATAAGTACTCTTAATTCAACACGGAACCAATAATGAAATTCATAACCTTGGATGATTTCATGAATTACCTCAATACAGTAGCTTAATTGTTTGTGTGCTTGTTAATTATCATGGAAGGCAGACGAGGAAGAAAGACTGATTGAAGTGTTACAAAAATATACTTGCCTGTCAAATTATTAAAGAAATCTATGAAAGACAACTGTTGGCAAGAAATAAATGAAACTCTGCAAATTTATTTCACATATCATTTACAGAGATGCCAAACTTTTGAAGAGGATTATCAGTAATGGCCCACCGCCCCCAAGAAAAAGTTGGAGTAAATTTCAAACCATGCTCCTTCCTTCTTGATAATGACACCAACTTTGCCCTTCCTCTAGCAATCTATTTGAAAGTTATTACACAATAACATTTCCACACAACCTGTTAATTTTGGAGAGACTTGAGGACACTGAATTAGAAATTCTCTCTTTTTTTTAAAAAACTTCTTTCATAAAAGTAGTCCTTATTGACAATTCATAGCGACTAAGAGATTTCTCACACTAACTCTTGTTTCCCTATCACTTTTCCCACACTAGAGTGGTCACAGGTACGAACTGTTTCGCACATGTAAATTGGGCCTGGTTTTATGGCCAGATGCACTTTCTATGTGGAGGGATTTGTTAACTATTGCGAGTTTCTGTGGTGGTTGGTAGTGCAGTGTGTTGTGAATATGAAGAGTCACGTGTTGGAAAAAACAGCCAGTCTCAGAGCCATAGCAATTAGCAATTAACAATTTGCAGTTAAAACCTCTGGTCTGGCCAGATATCAAACCTAGGCATGGCACTGCTATGTCTCCAGATGGGTAGCTAGCAGTTAGGATACAAGTGGCACCCACCGTCCAGGAGATTGATTGTTAACTGTGTAATCCTTTAAGTGAATTATATTATGCAATTCTTTATCTGACTTATAACTGAAATGTTACTAAATACTATAAAAAAATACTAATATCTATTTCTAATGACAACCCATTCAACCTTGGAACAATTAATCTAAGAAAACTGTCTAGTTCAGTTTATGAGCTCTAATCCCAACAGAAAAAGCCAGTGTTCGAACTTACTCATCTGGTGGATATTCAGCAATCTGACAGTCCTCTAATTCAAGTTCTTTTTTCACATTCTGTAAAAAAAAAAATATTTTAAATTCAGCAGTAAATCATTCATAAAATGTAAGTATTTATGAAAATATTAAACTGGTAATAACTAACAGACATACATGGAAGATGAACTTTAAATGTTTCTTATTACTGTAACACTCTAGAACTCCAACTACCCAAAGTAATAATGTATGGTGACGTGCAGCATTAAAGAACAAAAGTTTCATATATCTCGAGTGCAGCTAGACTGGTACAGGCAGTGCACCATGCCAGTATAAATGAAAACGTACGGTTGGCATACCAGCAAAATATTATGAACTGAACATAACCCATTCTACTTTATGAACTTAATGGCATACTTATTTTCTACCTCTTCACATACCCAGAATTAGTATTTAGCTTATGTGAGTAGTTACAGCTATTCGTAGATTCTCAAGTGAACTTCTATTTATTAAATAGATTTATACCTTCCAGAGCAAAATCTCAGAAATTATCATATATATATAAAGTCTCTAATTCCATCAATTCACAGCGATATTGAGAAAATGAGAAGGTTTCAACAGTTGAAATTGGTACCATTTATAGAACGTCATGTCTTCCTTACAAGAAAAGGACAATAAGCCTGAGTAAAACTGGAAATATACCACCAGTACCAGAAAGTGAACACTTATGTTTTGCCCTAATCTTCCCATCATTTACACTCTTCACTTTTCAGCTTTTTACTCAAACCCACTTGTGCTACATTGCATTGATCACTTTCAGAATTTTTGGAATTGCTGACATTTTTTATCAGACCTGCCACCGTCACAACTACCACTAAACAATTGTTTACATTCTGACACTTCTGACTCACTTTCACTGAAACTTGTGCTTAGAATTTTATAAATCACCACATGCTAACAACCATCTTCTACATGGCATGATTACTGCTACTGGCTTTGTATGTGACTGGAACGATGGGGATTCATTCACACTCAATGTTGAACAGAATGTGATCTAGTCAAGGCAATCAAACACAGGCTTTCTGACGAGAAAGTCCAATAATTCCTGTTCCAAACAGTATACATATTGCACCATCTCTTGGCAAAGCACATGAAGTACATCCTCAAATCATTATAATTTTACCTTTCGCAGCCCAGCACTCACTACATTCAGCTGCGCGCTGTATGACTGTCGTTTGTTTGCACGTTAAGGTAGAATGTTGTAGAGAGGCAATCAGGGCTGCCAATCTCTGTACTTAGGAACTAATGAGTGGTACTGTTAATGGTGGTGATTATTGTTTAGGATTCTTGCCGTGGGCAACACCATTGGCCTGGACAGTTAGGATTCTCTCCATGGACAAGACCATTGGTCTGAATGGTTAGAAGCCACGAAGCAGCCTTAGGCACCTAGTTTTATGAGGAAACACGATTGGTCTGGATGGTTAGGATTCTTACCATGGACAAGACGATTGGTCTGGACGGTTAGGATTCTTGCCGTGGACAAGACCATTGGTCTGGACGGTTAGAAGCCGCGAAGTGGCCTTAGGCACCTAGTTAGGCACATGATTGGTGTGGACATGCGGATGGGGACAAGACCACTGGTCTGGAATGTTTAGGAGGGGAAACCCCGAGGTATTCTGTAGGGGGAGATCAGCGCATTCTATGTTCGAAAATCACTGCCTGATGTTGGAAAATGGCTGCTTGCAGTCGATGTGTTATTGATATAAGAGGTTTTGTTTGATTTTCAGGCGAAGGTGAATGATTTACTTGAGTTGTATGTAAGTCATGGATTACTAATCACTGAGTGTGTGAAAAGTGTGGTCGTGAAGTGAAATTGACTGTGAGTGTGAACGGCACTCCTACAATTTTTTCGTGTCGTTGTCGATTGAAAGGGGGTGTGAGGTGCGGATGGTTTGTGAGTGCACGGAAAAGCACTTTCTTCGAAGGCTCTAATTTGAAGCTCTTCGAAATAGGATATTACATCGTCCTGTGGTGCATCCAACATAAACCGCTGGGTCCTATTGTGAAGCTTGAGTTGGGTTTTTCTGGCAAAACAACAGTAGACTGGTTCAGCTTCTGTCGAGAGGTGTGTAGAATGGGAGGTGGCTAATAAAAAAAAAATTGATGGGCCTGGTATTATTGTGGAAATCGTAGAAATTAAATTTGGTAAAAGGACGTATAATAGGGGGAGGCCTGTAGAAGGACAGTGGTGTTTTGGAGGCGTGGAGAGGGAGAACCATAAAAATTTTTTTGTTGTACCTGTGGAGAGAAGGGACAAAGTGATTTTGCTCGAAGTCATAAAGGACTGGATACTGCCTGGAAGCATCATAATATCCGATTGCTGGAAGGCATATGATTGCTTGGAGCACAAGGGATTCGTACATCTCCGTGTCAATCATTCTGTTGACTTTGTGGACACCGTCAAGAGTCATCACGTACATAGGGGGAACAGGAGGGCGATGCCCAACAATCACCTTGCCGTGCATACACAGAATATTGAAAATCGGTGGTGTCATTTTAAGCACAGCAGCTATTCCGTTCCATGGTTCGGCAGGAGGAAGCAGCATTTCCTGGGCTATCTTGCCGAATCTGTGTTCAAGAGCCGCTTACCCCTAAAACAGAGAGTGCACAAATTCCTCAAAGCTGCCGCAGCCCTGTATTCGCCTCTACATTAACGTAAGTATTAAATTAAATTACTGCTGCTGTGTATTTCACACTGTTTCCTTTAAATGGTGATTTTTCTTTGTCCTTTTATTCAGCCGGGGTTGGTAACACAATGTATCTATTAGCATTGACGGCAATGACATCATATTCTGTTCACGTTCGCCAATGAGAATGCGAGTAGTTACTCTAGCCATGGCTGATGGAGGCTGCTGCTCTTATTAGGTTATAAAAGTAAATGTACTTCTGGGGGCGGGATAGTGAGTTCCCAGATATTGCTATGAACACATCTCGCCTCTACAAGGTATTCCAAGTAAGATTTGCATTATTTTAGCTTCCTTATAATGTTATAAACTCTGGGCTGTGGAAGGAAAAATTATACCCTCAAATATGATCAAGTTAACAAAACTTTCTCACACAGCTGAGAGCTATTGGATTTGTTATGTCCGACATGCTATTGTGAGGCAGGGAGCCATGAGTATATACCAATGAGTTAAAACTGAAGTTATATGTTAGCTGTTTGAAAGCTTTACAATTAGCCTATATATACTCAGATATCCTGGGAGACAAAAAAAAAAAAAAACAAGAAAACTGTGGGAAATGAACTGGAACAACCTACCTTTTGTTAAAGAAGCGATTGGGGTAAATTTTCATTCATTGGGAAGGGTGTGAAGGAGTGGAACAGTTTACCAGGGGTAGTGTTTGATCCTTTCCCAAAATCTGTACAGATATTCAAGAAGAGAATAAACAGCAATAGAGAAAATAAATGAAATGTTAAAGGGCATTCGACCAGTGCAGGTTAATGTAAATAAAAAAGTGTGTGTGAATAAATTAATTACATCCCCTGGTCTAAGGAGTTTGGACAGCCAAAGTAGGGGACTGCAAGGGCCCTGGGACCACTACGGTAGCTGTGAAGGCCCTTCAGGAACTCTGAAAAATGGTGGTAAAAGGGGCTCTGGTTAAGACGCAGCAGGTCGTTATGCTACTTAGGTTCCGGAATGGAAAAAAAAAAAAAAATGCAATGTAAATTTTAATCTTATACCAGTTGTATAGTATCGTTTGAAGTAATTCCACATACTGTATATCAGTTGACTATATTTGTAAGTTGTACAGGAGATATTATAAGTAGAATTTTGTAAACAATATAAATTTGTTAAGGATGAGCTGTGTGTTTAATAGAAAAAATTTTAGTGTAAATTGTATAATATTGTATTATAGGAAAATTTTCTTCTCTTGTTAATTTAATATTTAGTGCTTGACAATAATGTATTTTAGTGTACTATTTGCCACCGAGGTAGACACCTCATTTGCAAATAAAGAGATTTTGATTTGATTTGAAGAATTACAAATTCTTTATATGTGTAAAGTAATGTTATTTCCATATAAGTGGTACATGTATGTCACCTCATTCTGATCATTTTCACTTTTTACCTCAAAAAGCTGTCAATTTTTTATTGAGACTCATGCATAAACATAGTCTTTGAAAGAGAGGTAGTGCCAACCATTGAAGAGCCATTTTGACTTTCAGTGTAGGCTCACTTTGGTTACATGCTACCTATGTGGAGAAGAGCTCTTGCTATATTGTTGTGTGACTGTCATTTGCTATACCAGTGTAGACAATTACTATTGCAAGTTTCTTTCTTGTTAATATTTAGTAATACTAGTCAACATGGTTGACATTCCACCCACTTCAATAAAGAATTGAAACTTAACAGTTTCATTGAAGACAAGTGAAGCTAAACAGTTGTACCGCAAAGTGGGGTTACTTCGGCCATACAGGGAAACTTCGGCCACTGACGAATAGCAACACTTATTTTCTCATGCCTTCTATACTGGAAAAGATGAACCAATTGCAACAACTAAAATGCACATACAATAGAATGCTCTATCAACACTCGGTAGTCCAAATAACATTGGCAGGCTCATTGTTGAGTCAATCGATTTTGTTCGCAGCCCCGACTGTTGTCTTGTCTGGTAACAGCAGAAAACAAACTGTTCTCTACCCCCAGTATTTGATTCTCCATTCCAGTGGTTTATGGAGTCAAAATGTAAGTTTGCCTGGTAACTGATCTACACAATTTGATGCATTTTAATCAAATAGGTTTTTCAGGGAATAGTTTTGTGATAAAAGTTGTCCTCTTCCGGGGTAACTTCGGCCATGCCAAGAACGTACAGGAAAACATTACGCGGCCGCAGATATTGTAATTACAATCCTGTTTACTTCAACGATGCTTTACAATAGATTAATAAAGGCACAATAACAATAAACGGGGAAGTTTATCCCAACAGGGAGGGGAAAGACAGTTTCCACTTTCAATGATCAATAGACGGACAGTCAATCAATCAATCAACACTGATCTGCATTTAGGGCAGCCGCCCAGGTGGCAGATTCCCTATCTGTTGCTTTCCTAGCCTTTTCCTAAATGATTTCAAAGAAATTGGAAATTTATTGTACATCTCCCTTGGTAAGTTATTCCAATCCCTAACTCCCCTTCCTATAAATGAATATTTGCCCCAGTTTGTCCTCTTGAATTCCAACTTTATCTTCATGTTGTGATCTTTCCTACTTTTATAAACGCCATTCAAACTTATTCGTCTACTAATGTCATTCCACGCCATCTCTCCGTTGACAGCTCGGAACATACCACTTTGTATTGAATAGGTGGATATATAAATAAACACTTGTAACATACTTTGTATTTACATACCACTTAGTCGAGCAGCTCTTCTTCTTTCTCTCAATTCTTTACAACCCAAACAATGCAACATTTTTGTAACGCTACTCTTTTGTCGGAAATCACCCAGAACATATCGAGCTGCTTTTCTTTGGATTTTTTCCAGTACTTGAATAAGGTAATCCTGGTGAGGGTCCCATACACTGGAACCATACTCTAGTTGGGGTCTTACCAGAGACTTATATGCACTCTCCTTTACATCCTTACTACAACCCCTAAACACCCTCATAACCATGTGCAGAGATCGGTACCCTTTACTTACAATCCCATTTATGTGATTACCCCAATGAAGATCTTTCCTTATATTAACACCTAGATACTTACAATGATCCCCAAAAGAAACTTTCACCCCATCAACGCAGTAATTAAAACTGAGAGGACTTTTCCTATTTGTGAAACTCACAACGTGACTTTTAACCCCGTTTATCAACATACCATTGCCTGCTGTCCATCTCACAACATTTTCGAGGTCACGTTGCAGTTGCTCACAATCTTGTAACTTATTTATCACTCTATAGAGAATAACATCATCCGCAAAAACCCTTACCTCCGATTCCACTCCTTTACTCATGTTGTTGTTTTGTTTGTTGGGTATTCAGCCCGAAGGCTGGTTGGATCCTCAACAGCTTCACCATTAGCTGTCATAGATGGCCTAGGTGTCACTGAAGAGGCGTACTAGGGAAATGAGGAGTGAGGTAGTTTCCCGTTGCTTTCCTCACCGAGCCAGAAGTTACTCTTGCACATCAGTCTGCCAAGCCCACTGAAATGCATGCACCAACCGATCCTATGAGCAACATTTTCACACCCTTCATAGCAGGGACTGGCTGCATAAGGAATGGCATTACTAGTGTCACTCATACCTCAGCCACTTTCATATTGTCAGAGCCAAGTATAAGACTGAGACAGGTCAATGAAAGTAACAGATTTATTCTAGCCCATACCAGAAGACATAGTGCACTGTAAACACTATATCTTGCCAGCAAAGGCAGCCTTTATATATATAAGAAAACATAAAGGTCCGATAACACTGCCCTGAGGAACTCCCCTCTCAACTATTACAGGGTCAGACAAAGCTTCACCTACTCTAACTCTCTGAGATCTATTTTGTAGAAATATAACAACCCATTCAGTCACTCTTTTGTCTAGTCCAATTGCACTCATTTTTGCCAGTAGTCTCCCATGATCCACCCTATCAAATGCTTCAGACAGGTCAATCGCGATACAGTCCATTTGACCTCCAGAATCCAAGATATCTGCTATATCTTGCTGGAATCCTACAAGTTGAGCTTCAGTGGAATAACCTTTCCTAAAACCGAATTGCCTTCTATCGAACCAGTTATTAATTTCAGAAACATGTCTAATATAATCAGAAAGAATGCCTTCCCAAAGCTTACATACAATGCATGTCAAACTTACTGGCCTGTATCAGTTGACACGGACGATACAAATTTACGAACTTGACACCGGCCCAGATATTTTCTAACTTAGAAGGCAGGAAGTTAATCAAAATGAGATAAAGTTTAAGTTAGGAATGAGCTCAATGGATGAAGCAGTATGATTAAACTGGCTAGCAGACAGTGGATCACATTGCATTTGAGTGTCCTGTGCATGCTTATAGAGGCTCTATAGAGTACTTGACACTGTGTCTCAAGTGAAGCTCTTTTCTGGCTCTCAAATTTTGACATGGAACTTTAGTTATGAACTTGAAATGATAGTTGTACATATTGTATATAATATTGTATTGTATTCATCATACGCAAAATAAATAAATAAATTAAACTGGCTTTGGTGGTCATGTGAGGTTACCAAGGAAAATAATGCATTCAGCCATGGAGGGTAAGAGAAGCAGAGGGAGACAGGGTGATGATGGGTAGATTCAATTTTAATGATATAAAGATAAGAGGTGTGGAATAAAATAAGTCACCAATAGAGGATTGCAGAGGTGATTAGTTAATTCACAGAGGCTTGCAGATTGAACATTGCAATGCATAACAGCCTGCATTCTGGAGATCATGGGTTCGAACTCCATTGCGGTAGCCCCAAAGGTGATTTTCCATGGTTTCCCCATTTTCACATCATGCACATCGTGGAGCAGTATCTTAACACTGACAGTAACACCATACGTTTTTCTGACGTGTTGTGCGAATGAATGCCATCTATTCCTCTTAAGGAGGGGAGAGTTATCCCCTCCACCACCTCTATTCCTTGTTCATTCCATCTGTTAACTTTAATGTAACTTTAAATAATAGGCTTTGAGTGACATGTCTTCGAAACGTGTGGTGTAACTAAAGCGATATTTATAGACGTGTTACTGTCAGGGTTAATTAAGGCTATGGTTACTTCTTTTCCAGTCCAAACCCTTTTTAACCACATTATCATGATAAGACACTTTTCTTCACTTGATCCGCATTGAAAACCATTTGAACACTTCTTATGTTCTCCAATGAACTACATCAGGACATCCAGCAGATATTTAATCAGGTTGTTTCACTTTAATCAAATACAAAACAAGAGAGTACCATAATAATATAACATTAATCCAGGACTAATTTTACATTCATATTTTGACATGCTGACCGAGCGACTTTCCACTATTTTATGATACTGAAATTTTGACATAATTCTCCAGGAAAGGGTAATTCAGGGAAATAAATGGAAACAACAGGCAACACCTCCGACTAGAAGGTGTAGAATCAAAGACTGGTCATCTCCAACATTACCTGATACAAGGGGTTTGTTTGGCATAAAACTTATTTGTGGAATGACACATGCCTTTTCAACTCAGGTTAGAAAGAGGCTTAACCATTTTGTGAACTTTAAATAAAGGTAGAGTGACAAATATTTTAGAAAACATTTATATTGAAATTGATCGAAAACAAAACCCTAGTCAGAATGGAAATGATATAACCGATAATATAAATATACTGTTGGAAGAGGCTTCCAATCTATATTTATGCAGGAAGGCCATCAAAAAGGATCTGAAGGAACATCCCGTACATCTCCCTCCTGTCGGCTTAACTCCCCACGACGCTTCCCCTACTTTATCCTCTGTATTGCCTCATGCTTCTCTCACAGCCATACACATATATACTAAATCAGCTGATGACATAAGGGAGGAAGTAAACACAGTGGGACTGGCCAGGAGGTAAGCATTTCCATTGTTCCTTTGACACGTCACCACTGTATATTTAGAAGGTTTCTCTTTATTTATTTTTAAAACAATTTTCATTTTTTTCATTACAGACTCTCTTCAACATCTTATAACTTTATAACTATAAACCTAACCTAACTTAACCTTGAATTTGGTTATTATTTAGGAGTTTCTCCCAATTATCGTATTTTAAATTCTAAGTCTATCCCCAAGATATTAAAAGAAAATACTTCCCCAGCTTTTGAGGATTTTTTATCTTAAACTTGAACATTGACTTGTTGAGATTTTAACTCAACATGAAGGAACATTTTATTCATGATTATCATATCATCATCCTAAATCTTTTTTATTTCGTTTATGCCAATTTTTATATCCTTTTTAGCTGAAGATGTTCCACATTAGGAATGAAATGTACTTTTTTAAATAATGTAATTAGATTTTAAGCTGGATAATATTTAATAATTACATAGACTAGCAGTAAAAAACAAGCAAGTATTGGAAGATGAGATTCTCCATTCAACCTAACCTCAGTTCAGATGATGCCAACACGGGACAAAAAGTGAGATTTATAAACTTATGTCTTTTTGCGCTAACGTGCTGTCACGAAAAAATTAGATAACATCCTATGGACCTCTGCAACGGAGTACATCCAACATTCAGGGCAAGTAATTAATATTATGTACATATGCATATTTATAGCTAATGTTCAATAATTCTGGTGAGTATTAACTTGCCACATTTTTGGTCCACGCACAAACATAAAACGCTTCCGCCCGCGTAGTGGTTAAACACTATCCACACAAGGAAATATTGTCCACTTTATGCCCAAGTTGCATAACTACCTATTACTTATGTAACTACACTGTTTCTCTGAAACACACTTATTCAATTTTTGAATAATCCTCACTTTAACTGATAACACTCCTTGTTTGTTGATATTCACTCACAACCCATAATAGCAGCAGAATGTTACAACGGAATGCTGGACATTTATTAGTGTACTGAACTACCGCTGTTCTGATAAGAAATAAGGGTGGTGGAGGGGAGAGGAGTGCATAGGTCATTGTGCTGCCATGAAAATCAGTCCAGACATTTGGTGATCCAGATAACTGGAGTTCTACTGTATAGAGAGATTCCTTTTAAAGAGTTTATGCTCTCCACAGAGGTGTCTCTTCGAGCTCTGGCAAATGACATCTAAATTTTTAAACTTCATCAAACAAGTTCCTTATGACAGATCATAGAGTAAAATACTTCATCACTCATTATAGAATACAGTAAAACCCATAGTAAATATTGTAGTAAACAAATAAATTTTTTTTTTGTATAGTGCCATGTAATTTAATCAGAATATCACAATAAGGAAGACAATGCAAAGACTTTAGAACACTTAGTTTCATGTACAATGTAACTAAGTCTGTAACTAGACTAGTACTGAACAGAATATGGGAGGATTCCAGTATGGATTCAGGAGAGGAAGCAGGGTAGGAGATGCAATTGGATGTCTATGGATAATTGCAGGAAGAATTTGCAGATGCATTGGAACTGTAGGTATGTTTCCTAGACTGGGAGAAAGAATTTGACAAAACAGATTGATGTATAGTAATGATGATACTGAAAAAAAAAAAAAAAAATCCATGGAAAGAAATAGAAGATTGACGAAGGAGCTTTACACAGGGCACAAAGAGGCAGTCAGAGTAGACAAAGATTATGAAATGGAAGTCAGGTTATATGGAATCGCAGCTATGGAGTAGAAGTGAGGAGTAGAATAGTTATGGGAAAAGTACTGTACCTTCTGGAAGATTTTTTTAAAAGCTGCTTTACGTTGCACTGACACTGATAGGTCTTATGGTGATGATGGGACAGGAAAGGGCTAGGAGTGAGAGGAAGCAGCTGTGGTCTTTGCTTTGTGTGAAAATAGGAAGCCGCAGAAAACCATCTTCAGGGCAGCCGACAGAGGGGTTTGAATCTGCTATCTCCCGAATACTGGCCGCATTTAAGTGACTGCAGCTATCGAGCTCTGTTTTGGAAGAGTGAAAGGGATTCTGATCACTAGAGCAATACCAGTCAACATGAGGAAGAGGTTTGCAAAATGTTTTATTTGGAGTGCAGTGATGTAGCCTATAGAAGCAAAACACGGACACTTAAGGGGAAAAAAAGTGCTGTATCTTGAGAGTCTTGAAATGTGGGTATGGTGAAAGACAGAGAAGATAAAATGGATAGACAAAGTGAGAAACAAAGTACTCAAGAGGACAGGAGAGGAGAGGAATCTAATGGGCACTATCAAGAAGAGGAAACGATCGTGGCTTGGGCACGCCTTGAGGAGGGATTACGGAATGCTGACAGACATCACAGGAGGATGAGGAGTGATACATTTCCTAGAAAGGGAAATGTGTCAGAATAATAATAATGATGATGATGATGATAATAATAATAATAATAATACAACATAATCTCAGAACTCATTGAAAGTATAACACATAAAAATAATTTTTACTAAAACAACCAATACACAGAGCAATTGCTATTTAAGAACCGAGCATATAATGCATGGGAATCATGTGATCTAAGTATAAGCAATGTGTAGCACACTGTGGCCAACCACAGCAAAAAATATGAAAAAGTAATCTTGATTCATTAATTTGCACAGGTCTGTAGAATTGACACATGTAGCAACAAAACTGAAGATCAACTTACCTTATACAATTCCTCTTGGTCTTCTTGCTTACAAGAGACAAAAGTGAACTGAATTTCCTTGCCAGAGCTATCATCATCCTGAAGAAAAGTAAAAGAGAGATGGTGATAATTTTAGGATATGACATTGGCCAGAAATACTTTCATAAATCAACCTTATAGTATTTGTTTATTTAGCCCATGGTTCTTAGTGCCATGGCTGCCAGAGGACATGTTCGACTCAGCTAGTGCGAGTCTTTATATTTGACGCCCATGGGCAACCTCAACATTTGGATGATGATAATGTGGTAGGGAGAGAGGATGTCATCAAATAGCCCAGCCCAGTCAAATAGCGCCAAGGGGTCTGCTCAAAGCTTAACTTCTCCCTCCGATGGACAAATCACCTTCGACAGCGTCATATGTCTTTGCTGCATATGAACACTGCGGAGAGGTTTGGAACTGAATCCAGAATTTTGATACGCAGTCTAGTGATCAGAAATTCTATACCACCACCTCTCCTAGCAACATTCTGATGGTGAAATATTTTCCACCAACGAGACTCGAACGAGCTGACCAGAGTGTTAGCCAACAGGCAAAAACCCCATAAAATACCTCCCACGTAACAGCTGTGAGACAGTAATTACAGTAAGCAGATAGATGGAGAATACTGTAGGATTAGTCACAACAAAATTTCACAGAGTGCTTGAGACAACTGATCTCAAAAGTAAAAATTCAGTAGAAGTCTGCTATAGCAAGTAAGGCATATAACAAGAACCCCGTTATAATGCCAGATATTGCCTATCCCTTAAAAATTCCTATATCAAAATGTGTACAGTCCTTCGATTACAGCGAGAGTACTATCACTGATACATCTGTTATTATGAGTGATTAAGCGTGCACGATTTTTTCTGGTACCAATATTTATGCATTATGTTGCATGCAATCGATCATCTTTGGTATTGTTTCTCCGCTATGTCTGTCCACTAGCGAGGTCTCTCGTCGACATTCGAAAGTGATGTTGGAGTCAATTAGTAATACCCATCAAGTGCTGTTCGGTAAAGAAGATCAGAAATGAAAGACAACAACATGTTTTCGCAATAAATACTTAAATAACATCATCGATAGCAGTTAACTCGTTAGAAATAAAGGATAAGTAAACGATCGCTTAATTTTTATACTCTACACTGAAATTAAGTAAGAATGCAATACACCTCAAGATATGGCAGAGCGCATAAATGATTTCAGAGGTTAGTTTATATTTTCTTGCATTTGGTTAAATTTCAGTAAGACTATTTCCATGTAAAAACATAAATTATTTGGCATAGTATATCCGCATCAGCGCTGTTTGAAAAACAAGATGATTCCAAAGCAATGGCGAGAATACGTCACCAACTCTCCTAACAAGTTTGATGAGTCCAAGATTCTGCGTAAAATAAACAGTTACAAGCAGAGTGATAGGAAGCAACACTGGGAGGGGGATAAGAGAGGTTTTCCGTGTTAGGCACCAGAAATGAGAAAAGAACCATCTTTCGACAATTCGGATAATGAAATATTATTAGACAATTGACCTTGTAAACATTACATACACCGATTAACATGGGATTTGAAAAAAGTTCAAGAGACAATATAGATGATGTCCAGTAATGCGTTTTCCCACTTTCAATAAAGACCACAGATTTCGAAACAATCAAAACAAAGGAAGAAAACTGCTACCCAAAATCTTCTCACAAACTTAGAACGATTTACACATACGGTAAACTCATAACATTCCCTTTTAGGATAACAACGATAAATTTTCATAAAGCAACATTTTAGCATGACAACCATAATTATTGGCCACGATTAAGAAAAACTAACACCTACAGGGTGTTTTACAAAACTTTAATAATGCAGGCGAAGGAGGGACGGGAGGGAAAGGAGGAAGATAAAAAAAAAAAACAAGGATGAAAGAAAAACAGGAATCTGACTGCGCGAGAGAGAGTTCTTTTGCTGGCTACTGTGCTATTTAAAAAGTTTGAACATATCATGTCGACGATGGTCACTCTTAGTCCAAATTAAAGATTTTCATCTTCACTTTATGACGTGAAAATTTTAAGTCCAGAGAACATCGAAACACATTAGGCACAGAATACGGCCTTCAATAAGCAGAATGAATAAACAGACAAGTGCCTGAAAGGGCGAGTTTAGTCTTTGCAGAATAGAAGTGAAATGTTAGCTTACCCAGTGTCCCGACGATACGATGTTTCCTGTTGGACGGAAAAGACTTGTGCTAGAATTCAACAAGCCGCACAAGGACAATGGCCCCCTCCACACACACACACACACACACGCGCGCGCGCGCGCGCGCTGAATAGAATTCAATGCCAGGTTGGTGAGACAAGCACGGCAGTGCATTATATATACACCAAGAAAGGAAGCCCAGTAACTTCTAGAAGTTTTGGGTGATGTAGCAGATGACGTAGAACGTAGAATGTAAACACAGAATGTCAGTCAGTATGTAGTGAGACATGGGAGGGAGGAGACGGTTGAGCACAAAATATGATTAAACCAATAATACATAGATAATAATAACAGTAGAAAGCATATAGTATGCTAGAAATGTAGATATTGCAGAGTATATGGAGACGTAGATGCGACGATGTTTCGAGAAGCTTGTAGAACGTAGATCAAAGGGTTATGGCAGGAACACGTTACATATTCCTGCCACCTGGCGGATTCTGAAGGATGGGCGAAAGCAGGTCAGCGAAGCAGCAGCGAAGTCCATGAGCGGCGCCTTCTCAGGAATCGAAGAATGATGATCAGATGAAACGCAGTATTGGAAAAAAGTAAACAAAGGAACAGCAGAAATATGGAAAACAAAGAAGCAAGCAAAGCATGGAAAATATGAAGAAGGGAAAGAGAAAAGGCAAAGGAAAAGGGAAGGGTGAACAAAGGAAAACGGTCCGGTCCGAATAAAAACAGTATTAAAGTGGCCCAAAAAATATAAAAATACAGGAAATTTCCCATGAAGATTTAGAAAAATCAGAAAAAGATTACAAATAATGGCAATTACAATTCAAGAAAAGGTGCATGGGAGAGGCTGACATCAAGTGTGTGTGGGTGGAGCGGAAAGGGGCTGGGTGAGCTAAAATGATAAAGCAAATATGCAAATGCTAAAAAAAAGGTGGACCAGAGTAATCAGTGTAGACATGACGTAAGCATAACTACCAGAAAACAAATTTTGAATGAACTCTCCCTGAGTACCCAAGGACGGGAAAGAAAGGAGAAAAAAACGGGATTCAAGTAGAAAATTTCTTACGTTTGGAAAAGTGAGCCTTGCGAATATCCTGAGGATTAGAAATAGACTGTAACTGAGCAGTAACCAAAGAAGAGAAAGAAAGAATTCGGTATGGGCCAATCCATAAAAGGGAAAGCTTAGCCGAAATATGATGTTGGGTAGAACTGATGGGATGGTTTTTCATCAAAACCTGATCAAAGAGCTTAAAGTTGGGCAGGCAGAGGGAGGAATTACATTTTTTTCGGTGAAGATCCCTGGCATGATTTAAATTACGAAGAGCTTCCTGCAATTGAGTCAGTAAGCAAATGAGGTGGGGGGGGGGAGGGGTAGTAATAAAGAGAGCAAATTCCAATTCAAAGATAAAAGGAGTATGAAGATCTCTTCCCAAGAAGAGTTTGGCAGGAAAAAAGGAGGTAGATTCATTAACAGTAGCGTTCAAAGCCAAACAAAAGTAAAGGAGTTCAGTATCCCATGACTTGTGATCTTGGGAATGAAAGATGGAAAGAAAAGATTTAATATTCCGGTGGTAACGCTCAACAACATTTGCCTGAGGGTGATAAGATGACGTACAAACTTTTTTGATGCCATAAGAAAAACAAAAGTTATAAAAAACTTTTGAAGTAAAAATAGCAGCATTATCAGAGACTAGAATCCATAGGTTGATTTGAAGCCGAAAGACAACAGGCAGTAGAAGGAAAAAAATGAAGATGAGAAAATATCTTTTTCAAGGATTCAAAGGAGGATAAACTGATTAAAGAAACAGCAGGCCCTGAATCAAGAAGAGCGACTGAAGGGACATTATTAATAGTCAAGACAATATGAGAAGTACAGGGTACAAATGACAAACTTTCAGTCAAAGAGGGTTGAGAAGAAAATTTAAGCGACAAAGAACGAACATTGGAATCAAAGTTAGAGGGGGACTGAACAACAGAAGACAGATTTTTCCCATCATGACGCCTACTGTCTAACGACGCGGGTAAGACACGTTTCCCGAAGGGAGTAGCACAATTCCTAGAAATATGACCCTTTCCTTTACAACGGAAGCAGATAATAGAACGAGGATTATCAGCAGAAACGGATGAAGAAGATAAAGCTAAAGAAGGGGAAGGTGAAGGACAAGAGTCTACAGGAGGTGGGATAGATGAGTAATAAGAAACATCGCCCAAATAATTAATGGCATGGGATTGAGCTAAATTACAAAGCTGAAGCATGGACGTAGGAGGATTTAAAGCGTTAAAGAGCTGCTGAAAGGAAGGAGTAGCGTAGAATTGGACAATGGAAATTAAGTCATTGACCGAGTGAGCGATGTTTAAAATATCACTGTAGGTTGTAATTGAATCAAGATAATCATGAGCAGGTTCGGTGGGAAGTTGATGATGACGAATAAATTCAAGGCTGAGCTTACAACATATTTCATAAGGTAAGAAATAGTTATGTATGGCATTATGAAGTTGATACCAATTTGATCAACCCAGAATTTAGTAAAAAAGCCAGTAGTTTTGGGGGACAGTAATCCCATTAACTGAGGAAATGAAGCTAATCCGATATTCAGAAATTTCTGGGCGGAAAAGAGCCACAAGGTCAAACTACGAGGATCGGTAAATTGTAATTTGGGTACTTGATCAAGGGATTGTTTTATGATCTGTACATTCAGAGAGGTATCAATAGAATTGTATTGAGGTACTGAAGTGGGGGGATGAAGATGTGGATCGGGAGACATAGAATGTTGTTGAGGCAATGGAGAGGGGCTGCCCTCAGAATCAGTTAGCAAATCGGGAGGACGATCACGAGAAGATAATGTTGGGGTATCAGAAAAGGAAATTAGATCAGCAGTTGAAACATTAGGTAAAGATCGGTTTTGATATAATGGGGGTGGAGATAGATCACTATCTTCGCCCAAACAAAAAATTATCCGAAAAGCAAGCCATAACGTTAAGAGAACAACAAGAAGACAAAATACGAAAATGTCTAAAGAAAACGCAAAAATAGTATCAGTTTGAACAAGAAAATATAATTAAAGTGAGGAGGAAAAGAATGTCTGCTACTATTTGTAATGCAGTAGTGCAACATAAATTATTTTGGCATAGTATATCCGCATCAGCGCTGTTTGAAAAACAAGATGATTCCAAAGCAATGGCGAGAATATGTCACCAACTCTCCTAACAAGTTTGATGAGTCCAAGATTCTGCGCAAAATAAACAGTAACGAGCAGAGTGATAGGAAGCAACACTGGGAAGGGGATAAGAGAGGTTTTCCGTGATAGGCACCAGAAATGAGAAAAGAACCATCTTTTGACAATTCGGATAATGAAATATTATTAGACAATTGACCTTGTAAAAATTACATATACCAATTAACATGGGATTTGAAAAAAAGTTTGAGAGACTATATAGATGAAGTCCAGTAATGCGTTTTCCCACTTTCAATAAAGACCACAGATTTCGAAACAATCAAAACAAAGGAAGAAAACTACTACCCAAAATCTTCTCACAAACTTAGAACGATTTACACATACGGTAAACTCATAACATTCCCTTTTAGGATAACAAGGATAAACTTTTCATAAAGCAACATTTTAGCATGACAACCATAATTATTGGCCACGATTAAGAAAAACTAACACCTCCAGGGTGTTTTACAAAACTTTTATAATGCAAGCAAAGGAGGGACGGGAGGGAAAGGAGGAAGATGAAAAAAATAACAAGGATGAAAGAAAAAACAGGAATCCGACTGAGCAATACCTAGAGAGAGTTATTTCGCCGGTTACTGTGCTGTTTGAACATATCATGTCGACGATGGTCACTATTAGTCCAAATTAAAGATTTTCATCTTCACTTTATGACGTGAAAATTTTAAGTCCAGAGAACATCGAAACACATTAGGCACAGAATACGGCCTTCAATAAGCAGAATGAATAAACAGACAAGTGCCTGAAAGGGCGAATTTAGTCTTTGCAGAATAGAAGTGAAATGTTAGCTCACCCAGTGTCCCGACGATACGATGTTTCCTGTTGGACGGAAAAGACTTGCGCTAGAATACAGCAAGTAGATGCTGATTCCCATAGGGAATCAGAAATAATTGTTCCGAATGAGTATGAATGAGTATGCACTATCCAGCGTCTTGGTAGGTGTGCTAGGTACCAATTGATGAGCCCAGCCTAGCACACGGGGGCGAAACGCTAGCAACCAGGAATGAGTTAGCTGGAAAATTTATAATGTCCAATAACGGACCATTTTTATTGGTATTAGAATACATCAAGCCGCACAAGGACAATGGCCCCCTCCACACACACACACACTGAATAGAATTCGATGCCAGGCTGGTGAGACAAGCACAGCAGTGCATTATATATACACCAAGAAAGGAAGCCCAGTAACTTCGAGAAGTTTTGGATGACGTAGCAGATGATGTAGACCGTAGAATGTAAACACAGAATGGCAGTCAGTATGTAGTGAGACACGGGAGGGAGGAGACGGTTGAGCACCAAATATGATTAAACCATTAATACATAGATAATAATAACAGTAGAAAGCATATAGTCCGGTAGAAATGTAGATATTGCAGAGTATATGAAGACGTAGATGCGACGATGTTTCGAGAAGCTTGTAGAACATAGATCAAAGGGTTATGGCAGGAGCACCTTACATATCAATTCACAGCTGGTGCTTGGAATATGTTTTCATGATACATATGATATGGTCAAGGTTGGTTAGGTGATGCTGTCTGAATAAGAAAACTGAAAAATTTGCCACGAAATGCGATCGATCATCGAACAGTATCTTTTTCTGGTTATGTCCACTAGCAAGGTCTTTCGTTGACATCTGAAGGTGATGTTGGAGTCAATTAGTAGGCCTAATACCTGTCAACTGCTGTTCTCTAAAAGTAAATTCAAAATGAAAGAGGATAGCACATTTTCATAATAAATGTGTAAATGACATTGCCGATAGGAGTTGTTAACTCATTAGAAATAAAGGCTGAAGCAAACGATCGCTTAATTTTAATGTTATACACTGAAATTAAGTAAGAATGTGATTCACCTCAAGGCATAATACATCACTGATTTGGGAGGATAGTTTATATTTTCTCGTGCCTAGTTAAATTTCAAAATATTCCCATGTAAATTCCTAGCAAGGTGGTTATAATATCCCCATGTGCTCTTGAAATATGCTTTCATGATGCATATGCGGTTAGATTAGGTGATGTTGTTTGAAGAAGAAAACTGAAGTCCTCTGGAGTGATACTATAATCTTTTGGGAATGAAATGAAACACTTTTTCACATAGTATCGAATTTCGAAAAATAACAAACTAATAAGCCATCGTGTGGATATCGTCCGCGAAAATGCAAGTTTTGAACAAACTGATTGTAGTTTCATATGGAGTTTAATGTGGATGGGTTTTTCCTCAACTTTTATGAAAAATCGGATATATCAGCAATCCGTTATAGTGAGTAAATTTTTTGCTGTTATGACTTCTTGCTATAATGGACCACTATTTTAAGTAACATATTTATGCTCCAGCCTCATCGACACAGAAACCTTCTCACTCATATCCAACAGCACTTCAAAGTTAACAACTAGACGTCATATATAGTAAGACAGAAACTGAAAAAGAGCATGTGACACAATTCTCAGCCCGTGCACGGCAGTCACACTGCTCTGTATGACGTACACTGTCCGAACCCCTCAGTTGATTTCATTCAGTGTTCCGTGCCAGTATCCAGTCAATCTCTCCCGGTTGCTCCAGACACAATGTCCACTACACAGAAGCTAACCCAAGAGACCCAACTCCTTGATGGCAAGCAGGCAAAGCGAACACTCAGTTCCACAGACCACCTCCTCAACTCAGACTGTCACTGTTCCCAGCAGCACTCAATCACACTGAACTCTCTACTCAACGCCAACTGAACCTGCACAATGAATGAGCTCAGCGGAACCATCCAATCTCAAATGGTCTGTCTTTTATAACGGGGCCAGCCAATCTGGATGTTTTGAGAAAGGAAAAGCTTCCAAAGTCCTCTCGAAAGCGAATACTCTGGGCGCATTGACCAGATCCTTCTCACAATGCCTGAGGCCTCAAATGAGGTAACACGGTAATGGAAATAGTGGTGGCTGAAGTGTTGGCCAATGTGCGCTTGGTACAGGACTGAATTGTTCTCCATTAAGCTGTACATACAAAATGGTAAATATGCCCCAATATGAACCAAAAAATGTTTCAAATACAGAATTACTACAAGGAGCATGAACTGGGTGAGAAATATTAAGAGTGATAAAATATGGGATATATAACATTTAGGTTGCATTATGTGAGGAAACAAATAACTCCTTTTACAGCCAATTGAGAGTTCAAGGAATCGTCAGTCAGAAATCGAAGGTCATCAAGACGAATGCTAGGTGGGAAGCATAACAGGAACAGCTGGTGAGCACTTATACGCTACACCCAGGAAACTGGAGCTGGAAAATGACGATGATGATGATAACTTATAAAGGAAAATCAAAGGTTGCCATAGAGTCAGACAAAGACGGAAGACATGGCTAAATTATATTGAGGAATGGATAAACACCTGTGACACCGAACATCTTTTTCACCTGGCATAAGAGTGAAAGGCCTTTGTGACTGGCAACATCAGGTGCACCAGGCAAGGCATATGAAGATATATAAATTTTATTTACAGACAGAATGTATACAAAATGCATGTTATATATTTATAGTTAGATTGGGAAACTTTCCTCTCCAATAAAGGACACCTGCCAGATGTGGGCAAACTATTAAGTCCCTTAGATATCTATAAACATGTTATTTTACTCCAAATACAAACAATCCTTAAAAGTGCAACCTTGGCTTTGGAAACTGAAATTATTCATTGCATATATATTCTAAAATCTGACATCAGTGGACTATCTGAAATTCTTACCAAAGAAAAAGTCTCCTCAGTTTCCTGTACTGCTTCAGGCTCAGTCTTGACAGTTTCTATATGTTCCATGGTATCTTACTCACACAACTGATGACAGGTCCAGGGACAGTACAACAAGGGAGTAAACCCTGCAAAAAATAGCAATAAGGCTGTTCTGAAGAAACTCCAAGCTATAGGAGACAGGTTTAAGGAAATTAGAGGTACTCTCTTTCACCTAAAATATATCATAACCTGATAATACCTTCACTGCTGAAATCTGTCATGCAGTAAATATAAGAAAAATAAACTTGAATAATAACAACTTCACTACAGATTTTTGTGGCAAAATGATCTTGTTGGACAATCTGACAATCTTTTATTGATAAATATATTCAGTTATTTTCAGTACTTATCTCCTGGGACAAGAAATCTTCAAGCTTTAAGTGCATTACTACCACTATGTTTAGAAAGACATCATCTAATTAGCCAGTGGGGAACTCAAGTGTGTAGACATACACTAGCGTCAAAAAGTTTAAACTCACTTTAAGAAAAGTCTACTTCCAGCACGTAAGAGACATATTGTTACGAGCCCCTTTCGGTAGTTCCTGGAAGGGACTAGGGAGTCAGCCGACTGGGAAGCTCCCAGCCAGCCTTCTATTTACCTGGTTTCCCCACATATTTCTGCAAAGTGCAGTGAGAATGTTACATCCCTAACAACACTGTGAATATTCAGGTACACATCACCCAACCTACGAAAAGGAGGCTAGCTGGGAATAGTCAGTATGGAACTCTGTGTTGGTATCAGAATTGGACTCGGTGGCTGGGCTGAGGGCGACAGCAGTGTGGGCTGTTGCTAGTGTCCCACTAGAGTCAGAATGAGGAGTGGTTGTTGTTGTTGTGCCTGAGTGTCGAGTGAGTTGTTGGACTGTCGTCAGTGTTTCACTGGATTAAGTGTATCGTTAGGGATGGAACAGAATACTGTGTGTATTTCCTTAGAGTACTATATGTGTATGTGTACTCTGTGGACTGAGGATCGTCATAGAGTCCACGAATGGAGCAAGAAGACTCACAAAATGCTCTTGTACAGTAATAAAACGCAGGCTGAAACAAGCTTGCATTAATATGTGTCAGAGTTCATCAGAACACATATTGGATTCGTCTTTGAAAATATAGGCAACATCAAAGCTCTGTCTTGCATTATCTTAAACCCCCAGTTTATGTGGTTTAGTAAAAGATTGGTAAATAAATAAAACAATTCACATAAACCTATTGCAGGCCACCCACACAGCTACGATATTTAACACAGAAACCACAAGAAAGAATGTCAAGCAGGATGTCAAACACAAAGGAAAGGCAAAGGCCTGCACAGAAAATATAAAAATGGACACTGCCTGCACCTAAGGTTACCATGTCGTATCACAAAAATAAAAGGGCATTGTATAAAGTAAGCGGAAACAACAAAGATAAACACACTTAATATGAAAACAACAAAATGAGTAAAATAAATATAATAAGATTAAATCAATAATCTTCCTCCCGGACAGCAATGGCATATGATTTATTGAATACACACAACACTCACGCATTCAGAACCAGCAATGTAAAGAGGCCAAGTGATCAGCCAAACAGCTCACTTATTATTCAGTGATGGTACATTGAGCTGATTACTCATATCACATCTCAGTGATGTAAATGCCCTACAAAGACATTACCATAACTGACGTCAACATGCACAGCCCAAGAACATTGTCTCCTGTAAACAGCTTTGAGTAGGATAAACCACTCTTAAACAAGCTGAGCCTCAAAAACAATCGTAGTAAAGACCCTCGAATTATTTGTGTACAGAGGTCGCTGGCGAAGAGACAAAGCACCTCAAAAGGCTCCCATAGAAACACAGTGAGATGCATACAAATATACAAGAATAATGTGTGTGCCAAGCACTATAGAGTCAAAGAAAGAAGAATATGAACTGAGGAGACAAGCATAATCATAAATACAGGGACAGAATCAGTTTGGAGTTAAAATATAACATCAATAACATAAAGAATCTCAAACAGGCTTGCAAGATGTCATGGTAACCAAATAAAGCCAACACAGCTATTGCACGGTACATCATAAAAGCAAAAGGAAAATGCCTGTATCACTACTTACAATATTACCAGCCTAAATACAGGCCCAAGGACTTTTAGTTCGTGCCACCTTTTTAAAAATGTGTTTTGAAATGCGAAAAAGAAAATGGAAATAAAGGCAGATGGGCACATGCCCAAAGAATGCCTTAATCTTAACAGAGTTGGGGTACAACCACCTTTCACAGAGAATGATAATCAAGAAATAACGAGGAAAATAATGCCAGAGACCAGAGCTTAGTGGACCAGAACAGTATTACAAGTGATGGAGCACAGGAAACAGTTAGCGGATATGAACAAATGCTCCGCAGTAAATATGGCCAGTATGTGTAAAACATGTAATAGTGAACAGAGATTTGGTTCAAGTTTCCCCCACCCACAAAAAATGAATTGGCTTTTGATGGCCAGTCAAAACCTGATTCATTTACATCTATTAGAAGATAAAGAATGGTACGCATGTACCGCTATACTACCTTAACCTATCACAGACAGCACAATTACCAGGCTCTTGTCAATCACTGATATTACTTAACAACTCTTTTCCTAAGTAAATAACTCAGACGGTTTAATCTCTCTTTGTGTCCATAAATCCTCCACCAATTTCAACATTACCAAAAATGTGAGCAATCTCCCATTATTGCATTAAAGCCTTTCTTTTGTTCCACAAAAATCCAAGGTGATTCTTATATGTGCCCGTTCGCACGTCCGCGACAGATTACAAAATGGCGCCGACTGAAGGTATGGGCCATGTAATCTATAGCAAGCAAAGAATAGACACCTGTTGTGATGACACAGAGGGCCATATACGTCATGGAATGATCAAGTATTTGGGCGAAACGGACAGTGGACGGTCTACTGTATTGTTTTTTTTTAAATAGAAAAAACTTGATTATTAAAAAACTTCATCTTGAATTTTCACAACGTAGAGAGAGGACGCAATTACCGTCTCCAGTATAATTCTTTTAGGAGAATCAAAGGATCACAGATAAGAAGAGAAATATCTCCAACGGTTGAACCAGAATAAGAAGGTTTTCGTCAAGATCTACAAGAAGTGCAGACAGAGAATAGACGCACTGAATTCATTACCAACGAAATCGCGGATACGTCGGAGAGCCACGAAGAACAAATAAAAAATAAAATTAAAGATTACAGACGTCAAAAAAAGAATTGTATAATGGCTGTACACTGCAATATAATCATCAATTACGAGACTGACAAGAAGACCATGAGGATGATGTGCTAAATACACATGATGGACCAACCTGGGAACAGTTCATCTTACCATACGACCGGGCCATGATGAAGAAGGCGACGGGAGTCCAGACAGTATTTCCATAATGAAGAAGCGGATGATGTACCAGATGTTCAACCCATGACCTAACCGAAGACCCAACTACATCCATTTGGGAACGGAACAGCTGGACCAGGGACAACCATGAGCGAGCTAAGTAATTCACAATATTTTATCGCATAATTTTTGGTTTGCCTACACATGTACCTTAGGTATGTGCCGATGGGCTAATTGTAGACCGATACATAAGAAATGCAAGTGAAAGTTACCAACGAAGTGTGAGATATTTAAGTTCGTAGTTACATGATTTAGCAATATAGCAGTAGTTTCTGATGTAATGGATATATACGTCAACATATATCGACTAAAATACTCATATGAAGCGTGAGGTTTGAAAGAGAAGTGTGGAAACAGCTGATTATAATGACATACTGGGAGATTATGGAGATTTCATAGAGGTAATGTTACAAGTTGACGTCACGATTGGTTGTGCGCGGTGTAGAAATAAACAAATAGAATTACGCATTGTTTGCTTCATAGAAAGGGCATTGAACTCAGTCATAGGTTATGAGAAAGAGCGACTTTTAAATGTTGTCTTAAGAAACTGTGTGGTACTTTGACGTAGTCGTGAATTTTGGGAACGCGACGAGTGATTATTGAGACTACGATGGTAATATATTAGATGGATGTTGTAATAAGAATACGATTATGCTAATTGGAGGAAAGGTTCGAGTTATATATAGTGATATGAGAAGTTTCTCACGATGCAGGGACAATCGAGTACCTGCAAGTT
Organism: Anabrus simplex; assembly: GCF_040414725.1. NCBI lineage: Eukaryota > Metazoa > Arthropoda > Insecta > Orthoptera > Tettigoniidae > Anabrus > Anabrus simplex. The sequence goes on along the minus strand of NC_090265.1, from coordinate 16,436,802 downwards.
AAGATATGCCACACTACAAGTTTATTTTTATGATTCGTTTACGTAAGATAGCCCACACCGCTGGAGCAACCCAAGCCAAGGTATGAACAGAATTTACTATTGTAGATGTATGCTCGTGACGTAATCGTATGTCAATGTAGATGAGTTATAATGAACATCGGAATACTACGATACTTTGAATAGCTGTATTTAACCAAATGCATTTACGACACCGATGTATATGAGAGTATGTTTCTGAACCTCGCGGGATGGCGCTTCCATAGTAATTGTGTAAAAATAAAGTAGCTTGCATTGAAGTAGAATGTTATGGAATATAACGAAGGAAAGGGACATTGAACCTAAAAGGACATGTGTATAACAGCCAAGGATTATGTTGAAATTAGTTAGATAGCTAGATCGATTAATATTCTCCGTTTGATCGTACATTTTTTAAACGAACTACAACTATGGAAAGGCTAGAGTAGGAGCCGTATTTATTAGGCACTAGGAACGAATGCCTTAGTTCGTATGTAGTTATCCATGCACTACGAGAACGTAGCAACAAAAACATGACTTCGGATTTATTCAGATTTATTTTATTAGTGGATTTGAGATACATTTCGGCTTAACATTGTGTCTAAGTGAGACTTGTTTAATGAGACTAAAGGAAATGAACTATCATAACAAGTTAATTGTGTTGGCAATACACTTACGTCTCAACTGCAATGTGGACCTCAGATGTCCAGTGATCTATTGTAAATATGTAGATACTTAACTTTTACTTCACAAAGGAACTGATCATCATAATTTAAATACTGGATATTATTTTCGTTTTTACGAGCCAGCGCTGACTCATTATCCATACTTATTTTATGCAGTTTAAAATAATGCCTCGAATAATATGCTAATTTAATAATTCAATATTTTATCAATAAATATCTTATTTATTTTCTATAATTGCATCTGTCATGAATTCTTCCATTACTGTCTAGTTCATAAGATAGTTGATAGCTAAGTGAGGTACTGAGTAATTAAGTGTTCCATTTAATCATAACAAGTTATCTCGTAGTCAATGATTCAGATAAAATTTGTTGACGATCACTACTACTACGTCGTGAGTGTCTGTAGGTGTCACCCGTGAGTTGGTATTCTCTTGAACTCACGTTAAGCGAATTCTATAGTAAGATTACATGTCTTGCTTGCCATTAGAAAACCCTGAGGTATCCGCTGAGCGACTCCATTTCGTCTAACTAGGCTGCCCAACGACGAGTAAAATGGAGGTATCGGGTAAAGAATGTAATCATCGACAACGACTGTTACATTTAATTGGCGCACCAACGTGGGCCAGAAGAGAAAGACACCGCGGGACCATTACATTAATGGTCGCTCCAACGTGGACGATTAAAGAGAAATACCCGAGAAAGGAAAGTAAAGGAGCGCCAATAAGTGCTTACATTTAATTGCCTCTCCAACGTAGCGCAGAAGAGAAAGACACCGCGGGACAAGAAGAAAAAGACACCGTGGGAAGTTGTTACATTAATTAGCCTTCCAACGTTGACTAGAAGAGAGAGACACCGCGGGAGCACTAAGAAATGGACCACTTACATTAATTGCCGATCCAACAGCACAGATGGGAAAGACACCACGGGAACACGAAGAAATCAATCATTACATTTAATTGACTCCCAGACGCGTGGCGACAAGGAGAGAAAGACACCGCGGGATCGTCAAGAAAGAGATTGAATATTAGTATATTTTAGCTAGCTCCCATACTGGAGGCGAGAAGAGAAGACACCGTGGGAACGTATTATAATGGAATACAATAAGTACAGATAATCTGGCTCAATATTGATAGTAATGTAGAGGTATTGTACGGAAAAGATTCATTAGGATTGAAACATTTGCAAGACATACGAGTTAGTGAAGGTGAAGTAGGTGTAGTAAACATAAGTATACAGTTATATTAAATGAAATGGACAATGCTGAGGAATAAATGAGGGTTGTAAAATGATTTTTTTTTCTGGTTATGTTAATAATACGAGTTAATTTTAAGTTTATTTTTAATGGATACTGTGCACATGTTAAAGACTATGTAGGCTTGTGAATATTGAATGAAGGTTAGATGCCACATAGTAATAACTTAGTTTCTTTTTTGAGATCAGTTCCGGAGTGAACTCAAAATGATAAATCCGAACTCATGGTCTAGTTGTTCATGGTCTACCTGGTAAGATGATGCTGTTCTCCAGCAAGGTCCATCCATATCATAAGTGATTGGAAACAAGAAACTTTAAATTAGTGTACAATAGTGATATAGTGGCCTATTCTAGCATAAGTAGATTAAGGAATTGTTGATTGTGTTATATATATATATATGTGTGTTTATATCCTGTGAACTTAGAGAATTGCTAGGAAACCTAGAGAACCTTAGGAAAAATAGAGAAACTGTTAGGAATTTAGAGAAAGCATACTAAATAGAATTACACTTAACGGAAATATGGCGATGCAAGGAAGAGTACAGACCAGAAGGGGACAGGAAGAAGAAATGAGAGAAATACAGGAAAGACACGAGGGAACCCCAATATGGTTCCTAGAATATTTGAGAAAGCAAGAAGAGAAGGAGAAAAAGCAGGAAGAAGAAAAACAGAAGGAGAAAAAGGAACGCGAAGAAGAAAAACAGAAGGAGAAAAAGGAACGCGAATAAGAAAAACAGAAGGAGAAAAAGGAACGCGAAGATGAAAGGAAAAAGCAGGAAGAAGAAAGACAGAGAGAGAAACAAGAACGTGAGAATGAAAGGAAAAGGCAGGAAGAGGAGAAGGAAAGAAGACGAGCAGAAAAGGAACGAAGATTAGAAGAATGGCAACAAAAACAAGTTGAGGATAGAGGAAAGGAGATACAGGAATTATATAAGAAACAAGAAGAGTGGCAACTGAAGCAAAAGGAGACTTTGGAGGAAATCGTTAGCAGAATAGAAAGCGAACATAAAGGGATGATCCAAGAATTAAAAGGGAAACAGGAAAAGATGACTGAAGAATTTTTTGGAGTCAGAAATGAAATACAAGGTTTGCGTGCCGAGTTGACCGAAACCATGGAAAATAAAAACAAAGAGATGCGAGAGGAGATAAACAGAATGAGAGCAGAAGTGGCACAGAATCCAAATATCATCACAGCACAGGTGGATGAAGAAATTGCCAAACTGACTGCTAAGCTGGAGGAAATCAGAGGCAGTAATGAGAAGAAATGGGAAGAAGTAAACGAAATAAAGAAAAAGATAACAGGTCAGGAAACTATCAAGAGGTTAGAAGAAGAGAAGATAAATGAAATAACGAAGGGCATGGAAGGACTAAGCCTGAAACAACAAGACTTAGTAGGAAAATTTAATCGAGCTTCAGACCAGGTAGCTGACAAAATAAACGAACTAAAAGAGAAAATAGAAAATGATAAGGCTGATTCGGAATGGAAGATGGAGAAGACCGATGAGGAAATGAGGCAAATAAGGAAAGAACTTCAGGAGATGAGGGTAGAAAACCAATCAGCGAAATCCGTGTTTTCGAACTCCAGCGAACGGCAAAGAGCTATGGAAACGCAAGTACAGGAAAGGGAAAACACACGTTTAGTAATAATTGACTTGTGTAGGCGAGATATGGAAATGATGAACAGATGCAACCAGAGTGATAGCACTCCCATAATTAACATCATCAAGAATTATGATGATCGACCCAAACATTTCGACGGCTCAGCGAAGACCTCTCCCAAACAATTCCTCAGAGATATCGAGGAATACTTTAAGGAAGGGAGGATACAGGAGGATAAGAAATTACGCATAATTGAGAAGCACTTAGATGGGAACCCGAACATATGGTTTCGAGCATTTAAGTACAGCTTTCACACTTACGATGAATTCAAAGCCGATTTTCTGAGAAAATTTTGGGATTCAGAAATACAGCAACAGTTGAGGTTGGAACTCTACTCCAGGAAATTTTCCAATGCAGGGCAAACGCGCTACAGCGATTTCTTTTCTTACCAATTTCACCGTTTCCAAGACCTAGATTGCGCGCCGAGTGAGTTAGAGGCGATCAAGACTATACAGAGACAACTCCCGTTAGAGGTACAGAGGTTGTTAGCCGCCACGGACATACAGACCGCTATAGACATGGAAAAACGGCTGAGACAGATTGATTTGACATCATCATGCCTGGTAGAAAGGAATCCCAGAAATATTAGGCAAGTCGAGGCGATCAACACCATGAGCTCTGAAAGCACGAGTGGTAGAGTGAGCAGGTCTGATCAAGACAGGACGGAGAATCATTTGAACGCTCAAGATAAAGCACGAAAAAGACGTTGTTGTCGATGCAGCGGAGGCCAACCTGCGAGATGGGAACAAAGAGATAACAGAAGTAACCCACAATACAGGAACAACATTCGTTATAATAGAAATAGGAGCCAACCGTATCCTAGAAACAGAAGATGGTATAACGAAAAACGACGGCCTAATGAGTATAACAGAAACGAAGAAAATAGAAGATATATACAAGAGCTCAGAGAGCAAAGGCAAAATAAAACCCGGTGGGAGGAAGCCATTAGAGACAAAGATATCAATGGAGACCTCGAAGGGGCAGAGAGTCTCGAGCTACAGGATTACAAGAAGAAAAGAGAAGAGGAGAGATGGAGAGAAAACAACACGCAGAGGGGTACAACCGATTCCGAGCCATCGAAAAAAAAAACGCCGATGGAACATTAGCTCAGCAGAAAAGTGTAAGTAGTCAGGAAAACAAAAACTTTATCAAAATTAGCAGTTGGATAATAACACAATTTGATCACTGGGACATCCGACCAGAAGACTTGGTTCGTGATGAGACATGCGACACCAAGGAACCAGTATTTAAATTGCCAGTAATACTAGTTAGTGTAGCTGATATCAGGATATATTGTTTGGTTGATTCCGGGGCCAGCATCAGTGTCATGTCAAATACATTATTCCAAGAATTGTCAAAGAGGATGGAAATACCAATAATACCCGTATCTGGAGTTAAGATCAGGGGTGTCATACCAGATAAATCAGTAGAATGCAAGACTCAAGCATATCTAACCATAAGAATAGGCAGACACGAGTTCGAACACCCATTTCTGGAGGATAAAATACAGTATAATATTCGGAATAGACTTCATGATGACTTCCCAAATGACTATAGATATGGAACGTTATGAAATTCGATTCCCTATCATAGAGAATGATGGGAATAAAATAGTAGAAACGATCCAACTTAAAGACACGTTGCAAGCTGAGGAATACTTGAAGATTGAGGGAAAGGAAGTCGACTTATTAAGTAAAGAGGACCCAGCCTTGGTAGAGAAAGACGATGAGCAAGAATTAGACATCGAAATGGCTAAAAGGATTGAAGAAATCATAACCATGGAGGAAGAAAATAATGAAAAAACAGAGATCTGGGAGGCTCTTGCTCAAGCCGACGTATCGTCAGAAGGAAAGCGAGTACTGTACGGGATTATCAATAAATATACCGACGTTTTCGATGACAAACCAGGGCAAATACCGAACTTCAAGAACAAGATAATAGTAAATGACTGGACTCCGTACAAGGGCAAAGTATATGACGTACCAGAGAAGTACTTCAGCGAAGTGAAGACGATTATCCAGCAAATGTTAGACGATGGAATAATCATAAAGACCATCACACCCTACATGAATCCGATCGTAATTGTAAGGAAAAACAACGGGAAACTGAGATTGTGCCTAGACGCGCGAGGTCTCAACGGAAAGCTAATTCCTGAATATAATAGGGCTCCTAAGATCAAGGAGATAGTAAAGAAATTTCAAGGTCAGAGGTACTTTTCGACCATGGACTGCACGGCCTCCTTCCATCACATTGTCCTCGAGGAAATGTCACGGTTATTAACCGGGTTTATGTTCAACAACCAGACGTATGCCTACTGTCGTCTTCCATTCGGATTGAAGAATAGTTCTGCTGTTCTGGTAAGAGCATTGGACAGAAGCCTTACCAGCGAAGTGAAAGAATTTATTAACTGTTATGTCGATGACATAGTCTTCGGAAGTTACACCTTTGAAGAGCATTGCGTTAACCTAGAAAAATTGCTGAACAATCTGCAGAAAACTGGCTTCAAAATAAATATCTCGAAGTCAAGATTTTGCCAAAGCCAGGTACTTTTTGTCGGACACGTAATCGATGGCGAGGGAATAAGACCTAACCCGGTCAAAATTAAAGCTATTTGCGAGTTTCCTCGACCAACAAAGTTCAAGCACGTCAGACAATTCCTAGGAATGACGGAATTTTTCTCAGACCACTGTGAGGGATATACTGAGACAGCCGCACCACTACACAATTTATTAAGAGCCAATAACAAGTGGAAGTGGAATAACGAGGCTGAACAGGCTTTCAATAAGATGAAAGAAATGATGAAGCAGAGCATAAAATTTGGATATCCAGACTATGAGAAGAGATTTATAATTCAGGCAGATGCATCGGGTATCGGCGTAGGCGCATGCTTGTATCAGGAAGACGAAGAAGACCAGAAAAGAACATATCTGGCATTTACCAGCAGGAAGTTAAGGAAACATGAGATGCACTACACTACCACCGAGCTCGAACTTCTAGCGATAATCCACGCACTACAACAGTGGAGACGGATCATTTATGGATACCCAGTGACCATAAGAACTGACCATAAGGCGTTGACTTTTGGGTTGAAGGCAGTCATGGTAAGCGAGAGGATAACGCGCTGGATGCTGTACACGCAGCAATTTGACTTGAAGATAGAGCATTGCAGTGGAAAACAAAACATCCTAGCTGACGCATTGAGTAGGAACCCTCCAGAACAAGAAGAACACATCTTAGAGATCGAGTTAGATATTCGAGAGCAAGAACTACTGAGAAAACTCGAAAATCTAAAGGAATTCCAAGAGTCTGACAAGAAATTAAAACTTATCATCGACAGATTAACAGAGAAGGAACCGGAATCTGAATGGCATAACAACTATGAGATTGTAGATGGAATACTGATCAAAATAATGGGCAGAGTTGACCGAAAGAGAAGGATTATAATACCACAAGTATTGCAAAAGGAGCTGATTTGGCACACCCATAACATTACGGGATATGCAGGCATAGACAAAGTGATCAGTACGTTAAAAGAAAAATTCACTTGGAAGGGACCACGAAAATCTGTCAGGAACCTAGTTAAAACTTGCGACAAATGCCAGCGAGTTAAACACAACAACTATGTATGCGGACATAAACCAGTACCAATCATTCCATCAAGATCGCACGAGATATATGCGGTAGATATCTTTGGCAAGCTACCGACCGCAAAGAGAGGAAAAAGATACATACTAGTGGTTGTTGACATATTCTCCAAGTACATCTCACTCCAAGCTATACAGAGAGCCAATGCTAAACAAGTCATACGGGCCCTAGTGGAAAAAGTTTTTCCTGAGATGGGAAAGCCAGAAAAAATACTCACAGATAGGGGAACACAGTTTACAACTGAAATATTCCGCGAGCGAATGAAAAATGAAGGTATCAGACACACGATGTGTTCGGTACGACATCCAGAAGCGAACCCCGTAGAAAGATACATGAGGGAAATCGCCAAGTTCGGCAGAATATACTGCAACCAACAGCATTGGAAATGGGTGGATATATTAAGTATTATTGAAAGGAGCTTGAATAATACCATTAATCAATCCATCGGACAGATTCCCAGCGTAGCTCACAAGAATATACATCCGGAAAGGAGTTGGGACAGAATATTCACTATGCCCTTGGAAAGGAAGCCAGATCCACAACAAATAGAATCTATGATAAAGGAAAGACTGCAGGAACAGTCACGAAGACGATTAAAGAGGGTGCAAAGTAAGAAATTCCATGCACCATACGAACGAGGTGATCTTGTATTAATTAAAACAGTGCCAATGTCTAGTGCACCGAATAGAGTATGTGCGAAGTTCCTACCATTATACAATGGTCCATATAAAGTTGAGCGTGTGCTAGGAAATAATGCATACGAATTAGCAAGCATGAATGGAAAGTACCGTAATGTACACAATGCTTGTAACATCAAGCCTCATCACCAAGGGAATGAGACTAAAGAAACAACGGAACTAGAAGAACAAAAGGACCAAGAACGTATAAACCACATACCAATATCAAATTTACGTCCGGAAGTCATTTGAAACTTTCATTTATTACGTTTATAGAAGGAAAGAATCAGATGATTATATGAGCACAGTCGAGCATAGCAAAGAACATCTCTAAATCAGGATCGATAACAACCAGTCGATATTTTAGAAAACGATCAGCCAGTCGCTATACGACAATGAATCTGTATAAGAAGCGAAGGCACATTTATGATTCGAGTTTAAGAAAGGAAAATATATTGTGACCAATATATTTGTCCGTGACGGGGGGCAATAAATGTGCCCGTTCGCACGTCCGCGACAGATTACAAAATGGCGCCGACTGAAGGTATGGGCCATGTAATCTATAGCAAGCAAAGAATAGACACCTGTTGTGATGACACAGAGGGCCATATACGTCATGGAATGGTCAAGTATTTGGGCGAAACGGACAGTGGACGGTCTACTGTATTGTTTTTTTTAATAGAAAAAACTTGATTATTAAAAAACTTCATCTTGAATTTTCACAACGTAGAGAGAGGACGCAATTACCGTCTCCAGTATAATTCTTTTAGGAGAATCAAAGGATCACAGATAAGAAGAGAAATATCTCCAACGGTTGAACCAGAATAAGAAGGTTTTCGTCAAGATCTACAAGAAGTGCAGATAGAGAATAGACGCACTGAATTCATTACCAACGAAATCGCGGATACGTCGGAGAGCCACGAAGAACAAATAAAAAATAAAATTAAAGATTACAGACGTCAAAAAAAGAATTGTATAATGGCTGTACACTGCAATATAATCATCAATTACGAGACTGACAAGAAGACCATGAGGATGATGTGCTAAATACACATGATGGACCAACCTGGGAACAGTTCATCTTACCATACGACCGGGCCATGATGAAGAAGGCGACGGGAGTCCAGACAGTATTTCCATAATGAAGAAGCGGATGATGTACCAGATGTTCAACCCATGACCTAACCGAAGACCCAACTACATCCATTTGGGAACGGAACAGCTGGACCAGGGACAACCATGAGCGAGCTAAGTCATTCACAATATTTTATCGCATAATTTTTGGTTTGCCTACACATGTACCTTAGGTATGTGCGGATGGGCTAATTGTAGACCGATACATAAGAAATGCAAGTGAAAGTTACCAACGAAGTGTGAGATATTTAAGTTCGTAGTTACATGATTTAGCAATATAGCAGTAGTTTCTGATGTAATGGATATATACGTCAACATATATCGACTAAAATACTCAGATGAAGCGTGAGGTTTGAAAGAGAAGTGTGGAAACAACCGATTATAATGACATACTGGGAGATTATAGAGATTTCATAGAGGTAATGTTACAAGTTGACGTCACGATTGGTTGTGCGCGGTGTAGAAATAAACAAATGGAATTACGCATTGTTTGCTTCATAGAAAGGGCATTGAACTCAGTCATAGGTTATGAGAAAGAGCGACTTTTAAATGTTGTCTTAAGAAACTGTGTGGTACTTTGACGTAGTCGTGAATTTTGGGAATGCGACGAGTGATTATTGAGACTACGATGGTAATATATTAGATGGATGTTGTAATAAGAATACGATTATGCTAATTGGAGGAAAGGTTCGAGTTATATATAGTGATATGAGAAGTTTCTCACGATGCAGGGACCATCGAGTACCTGCAAGTTAAGATATGCCACACTACAAGTTTATTTTTATGATTCGTTTACGTAAGATTGCCCACACCGCTGGAGCAACCCAAGCCAAGGTATGAACAGGATTTACTATTGTAGATGTATGCTCGTGACGTAATCGTATGTCAATGTAGATGAGTTATAATGAACATCGGAATACTACGATACTTTGAATAGCTGTATTTAACCAAATGCATTTACGACACCGATGTATATGAGAGTATGTTTCTGAACCTCGCGGGATGGCGCTTCCATAGTAATTGTGTAAGAATAAAGTAGCTTGCATTGAAGTAGAATGTTATGGAATATAACGAAGGAAAGGGACATTGAACCTAAAAGGACATGTGTATAACAGCCAAGGATTATGATGAAATTAGTTAGATAGCTAGATCGATTAATATTCTCCGTTTGATCGTACATTTTTTAAACGAACTACAACTATGGAAAGGCTAGAGTAGGAGCCGTATTTATTAGGCACTAGGAACGAATGCCTTAGTTCGTATGTAGTTATCCATGCACTACGAGAACGTAGCAACAAAAACATGACTTCGGATTTATTCAGATTTATTTTATTAGTGGATTTGAGATACATTTCGGCTTAACATTGTGTCTAAGTGAGACTTGTTTAATGAGACTAAAGGAAATGAACTATCATAACAAGTTAATTGTGTTGGCAATACACTTACGTCTCAACTGCAATGTGGACCTCAGATGTCCAGTGATCTATTGTAAATATGTAGATACTTAACTTTTACTTCACAAAGGAACTGATCATCATAATTTAAATACTGGATATTATTTTCGTTTTTACGAGCCAGCGCTGACTCATTATCCATACTTATTTTATGCAATTTAAAATAATGCCTCGAATAATATGCTAATTTAATAATTCAATATTTTATCAATAAATATCTTATTTATTTTCTATAATTGCATGTGTCATGAATTCTTCCATTACTGTCTAGTTCATAAGATAGTTGATAGCTAAGTGAGGTACTGAGTAATTAAGTGTTCCATTTAATCATGACAATTTATCTCGTAGTCAATGATTCAGATAAAATTTGTTGACGATCACTACTACTACGTCGTGAGTGTCTGTAGGTGTCACCCGTGAGTTGGTATTCTCTTGAACTCACGTTAAGCGAATTCTATAGTAAGATTACATGTCTTGCTTGCCATTAGAAAACCCTGAGGTATCCGCTGAGCGACTCCATTTCGTCTAACTAGGCTGCCCAACGACGAGTAAAATGGAGGTATCGGGTAAAGAATGCAATCATCGACTACGACTGTTACATATAGTACACAAGCAATTCATTCATTTCTATCCTTCAACAATGATTGCTAGTTTCTGAAACAAAAGCACTCTCTTAATATACACAAATAAATCAAATCAAAATCTCTTTATTTTTTAAATGAGGTGTCTACCTCGGTGGCAAATGGTACACTAAAATACATTATTGTCAGGCACTAAATATTAAATTAACAAGAGAAGAAAATTTTCTATAATATAATATTATACAATTTACGCTAACAATGTTTTCTATTAAACACACAGCTCATCCCTAATAAATTTATATTGTTTACAAAATTCTACTTATAATATCTCCTGTACTACTTACAAATATAGTCAACTGATATACAGTATGTGGAATTACTTCAAATGATACTATACAACTGGTATAAGATTAATATTTACATTGCATTTATTTACTTATTTACTTTTTTATTTTATTTTTTACCCGTTCGGTAACCTAAGTAGCATAACGACCTGCTGCGTCTTAACCAGAGCCCCTTTTGCCACCACTTTTCAGAGTTCCTGAGGGGCCTTCACAGCTACCGTAGCGGTCCCAGGGCCCTCGAAGTCCCCACTGTACTTCACCCCTACAGGCAGTCCCCTACTTTGGCTGTCCAAACTCCTTAGACCAGGGGATGGAATTAATTTATTCATACACATTTTTATTTTTTTTATTTACAGTAACCTGCACTGGTCGAATGCCCTCTAACACTTCATTTATTTTCTCTGTTGCTGTTTATTCTCTTCTTGAATATCTGTACAGATTTTGGAAAAGGATCAAACACTACCCCTGGTAAACTGTTCCACTCCTTCACACCCTTCCCAATGAATGAAAATTTACCCCAATCGCTTCTGTTAAAATTCCTTCTAATTTTATATTTGTGGTCAGTCCTGCCGATATAATTATTTTCCAACTGAGCCTCTCACAGATATCTCCCCATGCTTCTTCTCCTGTATAGGCACTATATAATCCTATAAGTCTAGTTTTCTCCCTTCTCTTACTTAAAGTATCCCACCCAAGTTCCTTTAACATTTCTGATACACTACGCTTTCTCCTGAAATCCCCTGTTACAAATCTTGCTGCTTTCCTCTGCACACTATCTATTTCTCTTATTAGGTATTCTTGGTGAGGATCCCAAACACTGTTTGCATACTCCAATAATGGACGAACCATACTCAAGTAACTTTTTTCTTTTAATTCTTTGTTGCATCCTTTAAGTAGCCTCATTATGACATGTAACGATCTGTATGCTTTCCCAACAATGTCATCAACATGACCCTTCCAGTGCAAATTACTTTCAAATCTCACACCTAAGTATTTGCACTTGCCATCTTTTGGGATAACTACCTCATCCAAAGTATATTCAAATTCAGTTTTAAAGCTTCCCAAATGCAATTTCAGTAAGTTATTAAACCAACATAATAGCCAACTAAGTCAAATAACTAAATCACCAGAAAAATTACTCTTCTCTGGGATTATACAATTTCAAATATGAGCTTTGAATATCTTGTGGTTACCAATATCCACTGATCTCAGGGTCACAGGCCCCAAGAACTTGGTAATTTACTTGGGACTGGTCCACTTGTAGCACATTTTGGCATTGACATGTTTTCTGACTGAACTAGTTGGTTACCTCCTGACCACAACAATGTCGCAGACATTAAAAGCAGGAGCACATCTCCCTTGGTTAAATCTTTGGGCTAACCGGGCTCCGGCCTTCCTTAAATATTGTACAGCTTCTTCGTACTCTTTCACATGTTCTGGTGTCTGGATGGCTGTGACAAATATTCAAGTTTCTGATTTAACTTCAGTGGATCAGTAACAATTCTAGCCAAGGATAGTTCAGTGAGTGTATGCTAATTTGGATTCATGGATAGCACTATTAAAACCAAGGGTAAAATAAGAGAGATTGCTATCCCAATACTGTTGATCAATGTTGTGGTAAGCACTCAGACAGGCTCTTAGATTTCTATGGAATCTTTCTATATGCGAAGGCTGGGGATGGTAGGGACTCAGTAATATGTGATTTACTGCCATGATAAACAGAAGTTTTGGAAGTTTGTTCAGGTAAAGGCGGAAGCATTTTCAGAGATAAAGGACTGTCAATTTGTTAAATTATGTTACATGTCAATACAGATCATGAAGTTGATTACTTGCAACAGTACATATACAGAGGTCGCCGACAGAGAGAAGGAACACAGCACCTCAAAAGGATCACATAAAAACACAATAAGATGCATACAAATAAATAAGAATAATTTTTTCGCCCAGCACTATGGACTTCACAAATGAAAAATATTTATAAGATCCTCCTATTCAATACAAAACAAACCATCTGTTAGATGGGACAATGTTTATACATGTTTCAACCTAATCTCATGGCCATCTTGAGGCAAAAATCAATTAATAATACATTACATAAACAAATTGAAAATATTGATGAAGTAAAATACAATGATCATGATTGTTAAAGTCAAAAACATATTGAGGTAAAAAATCCTCTCATACTCTCTTTTTTTTTTCATTACAGATGTTGCATACTTATTAACCACATTATTGACAGTCTCACTACGCTGTACAACACAGAGTTTCATTTTAAAGAATCAGCAAGTTTTATTGTCAAGCTAAATGGCATTTCAGATGAGAGGATTTTTTACCTAAATCTATATCATCTGATGGCCTTGAGCCCAAATCATTTTTTGGGTTCAAGTCTGGATGGTATGGCAGTAGACACAAAATTGTGCCCATACGTAGCAAGTAGTGTGTTGATTTGATATGTCTTATAGGGTGATTTATGGGATTTAATCAAAGCAAACAGTTGGGGTTTTATCATCTCTGTAGAAAACAGAATACCCTTATCAGTCAACCAATACTGCGTAACTGTTTTTCGGTATGATGTGGGTGCACGCTCACATTGGACATTATCGTACGAAGCATTATCAATCACGACTAGCGATTTGGGTGCCAAATTAGGAATTAATTTCTCTGTCAGATATTTCTCATAGTTTATATAGCAGGGTGTCCACCAAATCCAAATTTTGAAATTCCCTGACATTTCTCTGTTTTCCAGACATCAAAACCAGTTTTTTCCCTGAAACAGAACGACAAAAAATAAAATTATAAAGGACGTTTCCAGCTATGACAGTAATATTAAAATACATTTTGAAAGCTGAACATCCAAAAAATAAATGAGCAATTAATGTGCATATTAAATTTCAAAACTTGGAAGTTAAATTTAGTCTAATTAAATTCACTTTAAGATTTAAAAAAATTGATTACCATTACTGCTTCAGCAAAGAAATTTCTTCATCTGTAGCCACCAATCACTGTCTAGCTTCTGTCATGACCCTCCACTTCTTTTCTTCTAATTATTTCAGTAACAAAGCGGCCTTAATACCCTGGCCGCAAACACAAATTGTCCTCTGCCTACCAGAGCTACCACAACGAATTCTATCACACATGACTCCACTTCTTCTTCTTCTTCTTCCATTAAAGAAGGTTCACCAGAGGCAAGATGTCTACAGAATTATCTTTCAAAAGAGCAAGTAACCAAAGCTAAGATTATATGGCATATGCATACTGTCATGCAACACCATTTTTTATGTTCCAGTGAAGCTGGTGTACGTTTGTTCCCAGTAATGTTTCCAGACTCTAAAATCGCTTTGAAAGTTCAACTGCACAGAACGAAAGTAGCATATACAATCACTCACGGTTTGGCTCCCTATTTTCATAAACAAGTTCTTGAGATGTGTAGTAAGTACACACATTTCACCGTTGGTTCTGACGAGTCACTGGGTGAAAGAATTAGATGGGCCGAATTGATTTTGTAGTTCGTTGTTTCAATACTGATACTAATGAGGTATGCACTTCTTATTTTGATTCTGTGTTCCTTGGTCGCTCTATCTCCTAGGATTTGTTCAATAGTTTTTTGCAAGCACTGCAAGGACTCAATCTAAAAATCTCTTACAAATTTCAATGGGTTGTCCGTATGTTAATAAAAAGTTCCTTCAGGATATTGGTAATTTATTAAATGATGATCCAGATGATCCTATTTTGGTGAACATTGGACCTTGTGGCTTGCATACTGTGCATAATTCATATAAAATGCCAGTAAAAGAAACCCAGTGGAATATTGCAGAGTTTCTTCGTGCTCTTCACTTCCTGTTTTATCTGACTATTGGTTAATTCCAGTGGCCCGGGGGCTGGGTGTTTGTGCTGTCCCCAACATCCCTGCAGCTCACACACCACACATGACACTATCCTCCATCACAATAACATGCAGTTACCTATGCATGGCTGATGCCACCCACCCTCGTTGGAGGGTCTCCCTTACGAGGGCTGCACCCGGCTAGAAAAAGCCATACGAAATTATTACTTCTTGTTCCTGATTATACACATTATTCAGGTTCAAACATATTTCCTTTGAAATATTGTGCTATAAGATGGCTTGAAAATTCGAAAGTCATTGAACGTGCTATAGATATCCTACCTAATGTTGACAAATATGTGGAAGGGAAAACAGAGACAAGAAAATCCCAAACTGCAACAGCTTCAAAATAGTATCAACTTCACTATCACTAAGATAGTGTATGCACTTCCTAACAATATCCAACACTAAAACAAGAATAGGTACATTATTATTAAGAATAAAAGAAATAAATTATTTGCGGCTAATGACTGGCATAGAAACGATGTTATGGCTGATCAAGACCACGGTGCCAATTTTTGCCAAGTCACATTCTTGCCACATGTCTTTCATGAACTATACTGAGGTATGGTACACAGACGAACTATATACTAACCAACACACGGATGTGTTACATCTATACTGAAGACTATTAAACCTATACCGCACACGCCGAGCCAGGTAGCTTAACCACGTGGCTTCCACGTGGTGATGTATTGTAGACAATACAGTTGGCAGCCATGTTTCGAGATTGCACTCTATATAAATTGATATGAATGGCAGCTTGGGATTGGGTGGATCAAGACCGAATACATCTTCACAAACTCAAAAACTCCAAACCAACAGGCAACTTTCATCTTACAATATGATGTCACTTTATTTTAAATCTTGTTCTGTATTCACAAAATTACACATGATATTACAAGCTATTAGTCGTGTCTCAACTTCTGAACACCTCGCATGAAAGATAGGTTAGAAACTCAACATAGCGTGGCCCTAACGGTGTCATGATGCATTACACATTTACATAATGTTTACTGATATCAGCACATGTAATAATAATAATAATAATAATAATAATAAGCACTCGAATGAGTATTAAGTTTAAGCTAATTTTACACTTTCCTGCATTCAGTGTTTTTTGTCGGTGTTTACATTTTACAAGGTAGTGACTATCGCACACGTCATTACATAGTAAACAAACACAGTCATCCGTTGGTTTGTGGAATTTTGTCTATATGCATATTTTGCTGTGAAAGCCATGTATTTAAGCGATTAGAAAACTGAGAATGCAATATAGGCCTTGCAATTCCCCAACAACACAGAATATTCAATAGTAAGCAGATCAAAACATTGAAAATTTGATCGATCATAGTCGCTACTCCTTGCTATAGGCTATCCATATAGCTATTGATGCCATTGGTTATTTCACATTCGAGATCACACTTGTTTAAAAAAAATGTTTATTCAGTTTTCTTTACAATTTATTCCTGGCATAAAAGATATGCCCTAGATTAATGTTATAAAAACTGAAAAATGTGTGCTGTATCTTTACTAATTATGATGATTAATAAAGTGTTTATTATTATTATTATTATTATTATTAAAAATGTGCTTCTATCAACAGATAAATATGGTATGTCCATTTTATCTGGCAGAAGAATGAATTTCCAGATATTTTTTCTGAATTCTCTGACACTTCCCGGTTTTCCCGTCATTTATCGAATTCCCTGACATTTGCCAGTTTCCCCAGTTTTCCATACGGGTAGACACCCTGTATAGTTCGTCTCATTATGATAATCCCCTGTTGTTTGGTTGGATTTGAAAATCAACAAAGCGTTTGGAATGAAACCTGCATCTGAACCGGCATGTATCACTATTAATCGTTGCCCTTTCAAGATAGCTGACTTCAGTCCATGAAGAGTACTGTCACTCCAAGCACTTGACTTGGTGTGCGAACTATGCAAATATGTCTCATCAGCGTAAACAATAGGCCTACCCTCTTGTTGGTACCGCTTTATGCTTTGTATGTACTGCACACGTAGGAGCCTTATGTCAGGCTTCTTCATAAGTATTCTATGCATGTCTTCTGTCTTCCTTCATCGAAAACCTAGGCCTCGAACTATCTTGGTTAGTGTTCTTATGCAACCCTTAAACCGTATATCCTCAAACCAGTTTCTTACAGATCTTTTCAAGCATTGGTCTCTCGCCTTTGGTACTGTGAAAATTGTGAATCGTACGCCTGACAGCACATTTCTCAAAATCGTCTAATTCACACTTCTTGACAGACTTTGGTCATCTCTTTCCAGGCATTGAAAATGAATCCACTCCCCCCTTTCGATCTTCTTTGCATCTCGCATTACATTCCGCACGGACCTTTCCGACACACCCGTTGCTTCGGCCACTTTCCTTTGAATAGTGCATAAGTTTCCAGTGGGGTGTGTTTCTTTTTAATGAATTTATACACATTATAAATAACTTCTCTAGTTTGACTGTGTAAAGTTTTCGCACTCCCTAATTCACTTTGAGCTATGAAATATTAATAATACACACAAGCTTCTTGCTTCTTTTCAATACAAGCTTGATAAATAGCTGTACACTCTGCCTCTCTGTGAGCAGTTGAAGTAATAAGGAGCCTGGTAATCAGCATTCGGGGGACACACAGGAGCCCCGCAATGAGCTTAAACTTTGCCAACAGATATTGGTCTCTGCGCACGTTTGAGTTTTGGCAAGCTCTTCTTGAGGAACCTATACCAACTGATTTGCCCAACTAAGCACACTGGGGTAAAACACTGACAACAAGGAATGAGTTAGTTGGAAAATTTATAATGTCCAATAATGGACCATTTATACTGGTCTTATAAGTGGTATGTTCCGAGCTGTCAGTGGAGAGGAGGCGTGGAATGAAATTAGTAGATGAATAACTTTGAGTGGTGTCTTTAAAAGTTGGAAAGATTACAATATGTTGATAAAGTAGGAATTCAAGAGGAAAAATTGGGGCTAACATTCATTTATAAGAAGGGGAGTTAGGGATTGAAATAACTTACCAAGGGAGACGTTCTATAAATTTCCAATTACTTTGTAATCACTTAAGAAATGCCTAGGAAAACAATACCTAGGCAATGTGCCACCTGGGTGACTGCCCTAAATGCTGATCAGTAGTGACTGATTGATTGCAAAACTTGAATATATAATGACTCCCCATGCTATCTCTACTGCTTTTTTCTGAGACCAGAATGAAATGCAATGAGTAAAAGCAGCATATGAATGTTCTAATTAAGATCCTGTGAAATTCTTTTCTGATTTGACCATAGTGATTAAGTCTCTATGTTCAAAAATCACAATTTCAACAACCCAAATTGACCATCTGGGAACTCCACTTGATTATTTTATTGATTTATTGAAAGTGAGGTTGGTAATATCAGTCTTCCTAATTATAAAATAGGGCTGATGACCTAGATGTTAGGCCCCATTAAAAAACAAGCATCATCATCATCATCATCAGTTATCAAATAACAGAAATTCGTGAAAGGTGCATAAAGGTACTGTCTGTTTTAAAACACCAGTTAAGAGAAAGGCTTCCAAAAAATATGCAACTTAGATCAAATGAAGTTCTTTTCACCTAGTGAAGCACTTTAGAAAGTTAGAAAAGAAGAACTATCAGCTATCAGTGATTTTGCAGTTCACTTTTGAAGTCCTGCTGAGTTATCTAATGTTGAAAGCCAGTGGAAATGTCTAAATTATTGTACGTGGGTGAATGGCAATGCAACTGAAAAGTTCTGGTGTGAGGCCTTCAATTATAACGTTTCCACTGGGAAAAACCTCTCCATTACCTAGCATTATTTGCAACATCGATGTTAACATTCCCACATTCCAATAAGGTAGGTACCTACATAGAATGAATGTTGAATGCCACGAACATAGTAAAAAAACAATGAAACAAAATATAACTTTCCTTGTCGTCAGGAATTCCAACAGTTTGGTTTGGCCAAAATAGAGCTGACATAAAATGTTACAAGTACCAATAACAATATAGGAATAATGTGAGTAAACCTAGCACAAGTGAACGTGGACCCTGAACTTCAAGATCCACTGAAATAGTGTTCAATGCTCTGATTTATTTATTTATTTGTTTATTTATTCACGAAGCACAAGATACAGCTACAATGAGCAAATTTCACTTGCACTGTCAACAGACTATTTAACAAACGTAAGCTTTCATAATAAAACATAACAAACATAACAAAATATAACAAGATCAGGTACACATCCTACTAATAACTGTCCAAATCAAAAACCATGAGAATGTCCATGTTCATAGCCAAGTCGTCGTGGATCAAGATGGCGGTATAATCCCTTCACATCAACTTATCTTTAAGATACTATTTACACACCTCTCGAATACACTTTTATTTGATGCTATATTAAGCTCTTGTCTCCTATCAATATTATTAAAGGGTGTTGGGAGGCGGATTAGGAAAGATCGTTGAAGTATTGAGTGCTGAGTGTGGGGAATGTGGAGAAGGTCTTTGGTTCTGGTGGAGTGGGAAGGAACGCGAAGAGAGAAGAGACAAACAAGATGTTCCGAGCGGTAATGTCCATTTAAGATCTCGTGGAGGAAACTCAGGTCAGCTACCTGTCGCCTGATGTGCAGCGGTGACACATTAATTGCCATTAATACCTGCTGAGTAGACAGATTTCTGAGCTTGGGGTTTCTGTTCCTTACAATTGCAGCAAAGAAGGACACTGCTCTGTCTAACTGCTTAGTATTGGAGGGGGCGGCTGTTGTCCAAATCGGACAGCAGTAGTTTAAGAGAGGTTGAACGATCGTGAGGAAGAAGTGATGATAATGATCAGCGTTGCCAGCTTATATTTTCAAGATCCGCTAAATACTACTAAAATTCCTCTAAAATTCCACCAAGAAATCCGATCTCAAATAATGAGCAAGAAAATGAGCAATAATAAGAATAATAATAATAATAATAATAATAATAATAATAATAATAATAATAATAATAATAATAATAATAAAAGTAAATGTCTGCACTGACCTGATCTGTGAGTTTCACTGGGATTAACCCCCTGCCCACGAGCCAGTGAGCTTAAACTTGTTGGTGTTTTACTGCTGGATCCAAACTAGGTGAATCCTCTACCTCAAGGGCCACACAGAGAGCAGGCCAGTTCATTAAACGGTCTTCCTTGATAGCATAAATATAAATGCTACTCTCTCACAGTTTCATTATCCGTTGCCATTCGTCAACTAAGAGATAAGTACCCTTTCCCAACGCATTACAAATTTATGATACCATCATCTCATAACATCACATCCAAATAAAATGTTTTCTGCATGTCACTGCTAGCTCCTGACAAGAAATATGGAATAGCTTAGAGACAGACTGGAGTACAAATTAAAAAAAAAAACATAAAATGGATAAAACTATAAATTCCACTATAATAAATCTAGAATTCCGCCAAAAAATCTGCTGTCCGCTAAATGATATATTTCTCTGCCGACAGTCTTCTAATTCTGCCAAATTTAGCGGAATCCGCTAATTTGGCAACACTAATAATAATGATGATGATGATGAGGAGGAGGAGGAGGATAACGATGACGACAAGATTAAATATAACATGATATCATTAGCATTATAATTTATCATTCATAACAGTAAAAAACTTGTCATTCCATATGTTGTCCATATGACACATCATTTTTGCACCAGAGTACCGATCAGCCCTTTAGCAGTGATTTCTGGCTCTTTTTCTTTTTTTTAGTAACACTTTAGGCTGTTCACTTCTGATTGGCAACACTGGAGACAATCGCATAATTGTCATCACAGCCTGTGAACAACAACACAGAAAATGGTCACATTTCTCATATTTACATAGTCTCAGTTTTAATTCTTCTATATAAAAATACTTTAAGGGTGCGTTGGTGGATCCCTGTCAAGCATAAAGGAAGGACATCTCCTCTACGCTACTTGATCTATTGTTTTGCATAATTTTTCTATGTTTTTTCCAGGTGCAAGTGGTCAGCAGATATTCCTATTGATTCTAGTTCCTTCAGTCGATTCTCTCCTAAATTTATAAAGATAAATGTAAAACATTTCTGATTAGTTATGACGTCCTCTTATAGTCTATCCTCTTATTATGTATCTGAAGTACTTAAAAGAGCTATAGTACCAGCCAGGAAGAAATACAGAAAAGCCTGGTTCAATACCAAATGCTACAAGGAGAGAAGGAAAATTGTGACCCTTCTACATGAAGCGAAGGAAAACCTATCCCAAGAGGCAATCCAGACGTATGCAGTAGCCTGCAGATCATACAAACAGCTAATCACGAGGAAATGGAATGAACACACTGAAGAAGAAGGAAAGAAGATGGCAATAGAGGCAGTATCCGACCCCTTAGCTCTCAGGCAAAGAAAATGCAAACAGCCAAATGTGGTGCCAATGGAAACTTGGGAGACACACTTTCAAGAACTTCTCAACCAGAATAAAATAAAATAAAACACCACATCCACTACACCTGGGACTAATACAAGAATGGAAACAATAACAATAACAACAACAGAAGTTGAAAATGCAGCAGCAAACCTCAAAAAAATGAAAAGCAGCAGGACTGGATGGCATATTTAATGAACACTTACAGTAGTCAATGTACCAATTGGTAAACATACGGACAGCCATGTTTAATAAATGTTTGGAAACAGGGGACATCCGTAAAAGTTGGAAGCTATCCACAATCAAAATGCTGTATAAAGGGAAAGGCCTAGTGGAAAGTCCAGATTCATACAGAGGTATCGCCCTCGAACGCAACACATTCAAGCTCTTCATGAGAACACTAACAAACACCACAGATAGACCCGCATATACCGGACACACAATTCGGTTTTCGAAGAGGAAGATACACCCTACATGCCGTTCAGAACTTACTGGATGACATTGAACACACACTAAGAATACCCAAAGGAAAGTTTCTGGCCATATTCATAGATTATAGCAAGGCTTTTGATCAAATAAACAGAGAATTCATGCTACGAAAACTAGAAAACACAATAGGCACTTGTAATCTAATCACAACTCTCAGCAAGAACATACTGGCATATAACGAAATTCAGATAGATGGCTCGATCACAGTCTCCAAAACCATAAGACAATCCAATGGAGTGTTCCAAGGTGACCCAATGAGCCCTCTACTCTTTAATGTTATGTCAAAACCCCAACATCTCTGTGTATATATACGCAGACAATATGGTGGTTGCAGCAACAGACTCAAGAACACTACAGGAGGCAATCACTGAACTAGAGAACTGGACAAAAGAGAATGAATTTCATATAAATGAAACAAAAATTGTGCAAATGACATTTCAGAAAGGAGGGAGGATTACCAGAAAGGACTACATAGTTCTAAACAACAAAGAACTAGAAGTACTATACCATTTCAAGTACCTAGGCGTTACACTGCAACCTTCAGGATGCAATTTCAGTGCACACACCAAAGACAGAGCAGTAGCAGCAATCAAAGCCATCTACAAAATTAGAAACCTAACAAACCTCTCATTGGAAACGGCTAAAATATATTCAACGCAAAAATCATACCAATACTGACGTATGGAATATCAATCACCTGGCAGCAACTAACAAAGAAGGACATAAAATTAATGGAATCAGTGAAGTGAGATTCCTGAAAGCAGCATTAGAGACTTCAAAATATGCACCATCAAGACTAATATACGAATTAGCGAATGATACTTTTCTCATCGAAGACTTAAATACATCCCTACTCCCATCCACTAGACCAGCAGAAGATGTGCTCAATGAGAGAAAATGCAAAAGAGAAGAAATCTGGATCAAATTCTATAGTACAGATGCAATGACTGACAGAGGCTGGACCAAACCGAACCAGAGCATGTGAAGACTCGTTATTCAAGGATTCCGCCACAAACTGTGTAAAACAAAACACTTCCATGAAGCAGTCAGTGCATATGCAACTTATGTGACAAACCATGTGAAAGATATCACTTCAAGTGCTGCAAAAATTGAACAAGTACAGTAAGGAGATCTGACTCCCTAAAACATTCATGCGCTGTTATTATATATATTATCTACATTCACAGATGGTAATAAGAATTATGTGCAGTTTTGAAACGGTTCCAAAACATAATCTTGTAAACCACCTTATTTTGTAGTTACTGTACAGTTTCAGATCTCTTGATTGCTAACTGAAAACTTTGACACTTGATAGTTAAGCAGCTATAGCCAGAGAGAGTTCAACATAATTTACGCAATTACATGACATTTATCAACCAAGTGATGCTGTGTTAAATGGTTAAATTGCCAAGGCCATAGGCCTGCCTGAAATGGAAATAGTTTCCAAAACTAAAGATTCAACAGCTTTCACCATCAAGAGACCAGGACCTAAAGCCAAACTGCAATGAAGATAATAATTTCTAGGGGCGATTTCTCCGAGCATGCTATGCTTACTGTGCAAGCGCAATATTTTTCTCAAGCAGGCGAGTTTAAAAAATTACAATATGTACCATATCTATAATAGATCTGCATTATACAAATCGCATGTTGCATATATCTTGGCGAGTCCAGCGAGGCTTGCTCATGTCTTAGGAGCTTCAGCGGAGCTGTCGACACAGTGAGAAATGTATGCGCACGCAGGTTTCTTCTCTCCAAGGCCGGTTGCAAGCTGTCACGTTTGTAATGTGTAGTTGGAAGCTCTGGTCTGAGAGCTACAGATCTAGTGTGTTGTGTCAGTGAGTAGTGTACTGTAAGTTCCTGATCATCTATTCTGAATGATTTGACGTGCGGCAAAGGGTTCCGAACCGTGCATTATTGACAGCTTGTTATCAAATCCATTTTCTCGGAGGACTATGCAAGAGAAAACAGACATTATTAAGAATGGCAGGCCCTGTCCGGCGCTGCCAGATTTAAAGATACAGCACAGGGAGAAAAATAGAGAATATGTACATTAGTTCTCTGTATCTCAATATAATAATACGCACTGGTTGACAGGGTCCAAGAAACTGAATAGACTGTTTTGCTGGCTGTGTTTACTATTTTCTGCTGATAACGGTGTATGGTGTAAAAGTGGCTTTGACAATTTGAACACCTTGACACTGTCCTTTACAAGACATGAGAATTCTGCAAACCATATGAAGTGTTTCTGGCAGTTAAATAGCTTTGGGCGAACAATGATCGACCACCAGCTGGATGAACACAAACACATCAGTGACCAACTTCATAATGAAAAGGTAAAGAAAAATCGTGACATACTTAAATGACTGATTGATGCAGTGTGTTTTTTTAGCAAAATAGGAACTACCATTTCGTGGATATGATGAGTCTGCAACTTCCATGAACAGAGGGAATTACACTGAACTTCTACAAATTATAAGTGAATATGATCCTCTTCTGGCAGCTCATCTGAAAGACTCCGCCATTTTTAGAGGGACGTCATCTGCAATCCAAAATGATTTAATAGCAGAAATAAGTTCAGTAATTGTGAGAAGAATAAAGGAGGAGCTCAAACAAGCAACTTTTGTGGCAATAATGTTGGACGAAACGTCCGATATTATTAAGAAGTCACAACCCTCTACTTTACTCCGTTTTGTAGATGAAAGTTGTGAAATTCAAGAGAGGTTTCTTGGTTTTGTAGACGTTAGTAAAGATCGCACTGCTGGAGCCCTCTTAAATCATGTTCATGCTATTTTAAAAGAGTTCAGTTGTGAGGAAAAGATCGTGGCTCAAACATATGACGGTGCTGCTGTCTTAGCCGGTCATATGAATGGGCTTAATAAACTACTTCAAGACCAGTATCCATATGCGACATCTGTGCATTGTTATAGCCACCTATTGAATTTAACACTACAGCAGTCTGCTTCAAAAATCAAAGAATGTACAATTTTCTTCCAAACAATGTTAGGACTTGCTGCTCTTTTTTCAAAGTCTACAAAGAGAGCAGCTGATCTTCGAGATTTTGTTCAGAAGAAGCTGCCAACAGTAGCACCAACAAGATGGAATTTTGCTTCACGTCTTATTAATACTGTGAAGGAATACTATGATATGCTGGTGAAATTCTTTCAACATGTACAGGATACTTCAGACGACTGGGATGAAGACACTACATTGAAAGCACAAGGATTTTTTGTTCTTCTTACTTAAGTTCAACCCTAGATTTCTGCTGGCAGTGTTCTCCAAGATTTTTTTCATTCTCCGATACTGTGTTCAATATTTTACAAACAAAAAGTCTGGATATTCAGTACTGTGGCAAGAAGGTTGAGGAGCTCTTTTTAAATATCCAGTCTATGAGAGATGAAGATTTTGATAGTTTGTATGGACATGTTGATACTGAAATTGATGTTTATGGAGGACAGCCATGCTCTAAAAATCGAAGAATTAGTGATGAACCAGAAAAATCAAAATGCAAACGTCTATTCAATGAAATTATTGACAATGTACTTGTCCAAATAGGAGAGCGTTTTAAATGCATAAAAAAATTTGTGTTCTTCTCGCTGCTGGATTGTGATTTGTTTGAGAAGCACAGAAATAGGTTTCCAGACAGTGATGTTACTGCCCTAGAAAAGACCTATAGGTCATTTTTCGACATTGTTCGCTTAAAAACCGAATTAAGTGTGATGTAGGGCCTATTCATCTTCTGATTTTAACACGTTCAGTACCTGCTTCTGAGCGGGACACTTGAATGCTTGGACCAGCCATTTTCATGCCCGGCCCTCTTGACGTGCATCACTTAATACAATTTTCAATTACTCCTAAACTATAAATGTTAGAAAAATGATACTTTGTGCTTACCTCTAGTAAATATTTAGGGTGTGATATCTGGTGTCACATGTTCCAAAACACGTCTAATTTTATACAACCTATATGTGTTTTCGGCATAACGACTGCTGTCACTGAAGTGAAGAAATGAAAGAATATGAAGGAAGCGTATTCGGAAAATTGTTTTAGAAAATATTGGAGTATGAAAAACAGGGTCTTCGGTCCAGTACATTTTTATATCAGGATTTTGGACTAACCGGTTTCCAGGATTGCATGATCAAATTCTTTGTAAAAGGCGGGGCGCCGCACTTATCACTTGACTCGCATATAGATTGGTCTGCTCACACACATACTGATAATTTTCGTCATTCATGAAAATACTCACGTAACTCAAAATGTCCTGCTTATTTTCTATTTGAAAATTTATACCCGAATTCTCTGTAAATGGTGGAACAGGTGGACAATAACTAGGATGATATGTATCAGGCACTTCACTTTCCTCTATAGACCTATCGGATTCGGGAATAGGAATTTCCTTGTCACTCTCACTTTCACTATCTGAGTCTATTTCAGGAATAAGTTCATCACCATAATCATCATTGTGAACAATATCTAATAATTAATCTTCCATAAGAAACATTGTTTTATAAGCCATTATATTACACTCGGTAAGAACGACACGCACTGCATTGGAATCTCAAGTACCGACTTGACACGCGAGGAAGTGCTGAGATATTCCCGCTAAAACAGCTAAGATAAACATGAGCTCACTCAATGCGAGGGTTATCTCAAAAAGATTAACCAACTTCCTGCTAAAACCAGTAACGCAAACTAAGGTATAAGAATGCATAGATGACGAATATATACAGCATTGCTTCGCATGGAACATTAAACGTCTTACGCCATCCACGGCCCGCAGCATAGGAGCAAGCTTAAACATCTTATGCTGTCCACGGTCCGCAATGAGTTAAAGAGAAATGTTTCAGACTTAATGCAGTTTATGCATACTAATAAATTGTACATGGGTATGCCAGAAATTTTCAAGCTCATCAAACTTGTAGCAACAATTCCTGCTACTACATCCTCTGCAGAATGTTCTTTTTCAACACTGAGATGCATTAATATATATTGCAGATCGACTCAAGGACAGGAGAGGCATGTTGTCGATTGAAAAAGGATTGCTTGCAAAAATTAGATTACAGTCCTCTTTCTATGATGAAGTTATTGATGGTTTTGTAAAGAGAAGTGGCAGAGTAGAGTTTGTTTTCAAGTAGGAAGATCTATTAAATAGTTGTAATTTTTCTGTGTACATAGTTTGACGTTTACTTGTTTAAATTATATAATCACTGGCTTGTCATGATTTGTTAATAATTATAAAATGTGTCTGATTGTTATCCTTTTGGCCATTCTTGAAGGTGTGACATAACCAGTTTGAATGCATGTTCATGTAACCGATGATTAAAATGTTCATGTTATTTAGCGATTATTGGGTTTATAAATTTTATTCATTCAGAACTATGCATGCCCCACCCCACCAACTTTCACGAATGGAAGAGCAAGCCTGACTTTCATGACCAGCATTCGCCCCTGATAATTAGCAATTCTTACTAGGTCGCTAAATCATAATTATTCTATAATCTTGGGTATTAAGAGTTATAAAGTGAAACAGAATAGTGACAAAGAGGCTACACAACAATACCACACTGTTAATGCAATGGGATAAGATGCAAGGATAAGATTAATGTGATAAAGTGTAAGTATTTGAACTGTGGATTAGAGCTCGAGTTGGATTTGAATTATGAACCTGTGCGAATTGAAACAATTATGCCTAAAAATTGTAGACAATGGGAATCGGTCCAGGTAAAATACGCGGGCTTCAGAAAGCTGATAAAGGACGATTGTCACCTTCCTGTTTTAAAGATTAGGTTTAAACCCCTTGCAAGTGGCAGTCATGAATCTGTAGATAACAGCTCTGAAGTAAATTTGTTGGATGTTCAAAGTGAAAGTAACAAGAATCTTGTAAAACCAAGTTGCAAAACCTTGTGGAAATCTGTGAAGATAAGAATTTTTGCCGATAGTCAGGGGAGAAATATTGCTACAGAACTAATTAGAAACGGTAAGCATAATGTTTCTGCTGTGATTAAGCCTGGTGAAAATTTTAATAACATAACCTCAGAAAGTCAAAAATACTGTAAACATTTAGGAGGTACAGGGATTGATGTTTATCTAGCAGAGACTAATGACGTTGGAAGAAATAATGCAAGAGGAATGATCTCTTCCCTCAGATCAAGACTACAGGAGTTGCATCACACCATCATGGTTCCTCATAGACATGATCTTCCGGCATGGTCTTGTGTTAACAAGGAGGTAAACAAGGTTAATGAAGAACTTTTGAAAACATGTAGGCACTTCAAGAATGTAAAATATATAGATATAAGTAATTTAGGAAAAATATTTTATACCTGGCATGGTCTGCACCTAAATAGCTTGGGAAGAAGGTATGTTGTAAATAGTATATTAGAGTCTGCTAATGAAATTCAAGATATAGAGTGTAAAACTACTCCCATTCCTCTAAAAACTAGGGAAAGCGACCGATGTAGGTTGGTCTGTTGTGTTTAAGTCAAGGAATGATATTAATGCTTATGCTAGTCTAGACAGGTTAGGTACTTTTAAAACTGTATTGAGAATTGTGTTAATGTGCAAGGTAGACAGACTAGGTTAGGTTCTCATCAGTTCACAAAAATCAGTGAACCTGTAGAAACAATCATGATCAACATAGTTATTTTGCATATTAACTTACAGTCAATTAGAAATAAACTGGATGAATTAGATGTAATACTCAATAAAAGGCCTACTGATATTTTGTGTGTACATGAGCACTGGCTGACTAGAGATGAGACCAATCTATATATACCTCATGATTTTGATTTAGGAAGTATTTTTACTAGAGACTTCCCACTAATGCACAATGGAGCTGCAATATATGTTAAGAAAACACTTAAATTTGAAGTAATAGATATTTCTTCCTTTTGCATTAATAACCTATGTGAATCAGTAGCTATTAGATTGTGTGAGTATGATTTTTTTTGTAGTATCTGCGTATTGTGCCCCTAACACCAACGTAAAATCATTTATATCACACTTAGAGAAGTTGATTTCTTATTCAACTTGTAAATATGATCAAAAGATTACTATAGCTGGTGACTTCGAATATAAATATCTTAGAGGTATCACAATATACTCAAAATTTCCTTAATATGTTAAGATCACATGACTTATATTATACACATGGTGAACCCAGAAGAAATAATGCATCCCTAGATAATGTTGTAACCAATGTACACAAATCATTTTACAAATGTTTGTTTCTAGGACAAGATGTATTGTCAGACCATGGTGGTATTTGGGTTGAATTTAAAGTTAACTGTAAGAGAAGAGATTCTGAGCCATCAAAAGAATTTAAATGCATCAGATGTGTCATAACAATTAAAAGGTTTAGTGAATTCCAAGACAATTTAATAAGAACAGACTGAACTAGCCTTTATGCCATGAATGATGTCAACTTTGCATTTTCTTATTTCATTAGCACAATAATTATATATTTTATTCAGCTTTCCCTGAAAAAGTTGTAACTATTAAGGCCAACAGCTTTACACCAAGAAATACAGCTAAAAACTGGTTTACGCCTGATTTGGGTAAAATGTGTAGCATTATGTTAGCTTATTATAATAAGTATAAACTAAATAATAATTTAGAGGATAAAGAAATACTAAAAAACTACAGGAAATTATATAAAATACATATACATGAGGCTAAACTTGCAGCAAATGACAGGTATATCCAAAGTGCAAACAATAAATGCAAAGCTGCACGGTCTATCATAAGAAGTGCTAGTCAAACTTTAAATAACAAAGACATGATTCCTCTAGAACCTGATCAGTATAATAGGGATTTTATCAATGCACATGAAAGCACGTGTGATCAGGATAATAGCATTTCATCAGATGGGGATGCAAGTAAACATAATTTCTTACACTGGGTGCATAACTTTGCTGAAAAGAAACAAGACCCATGATTAAGACCCCTATGACTCCACAAGGTGATGAGATCTTCACCACAGATGAAATTGCGAAAGCGATACAGAAGATGAGGAATAACAGAGTACCAGAAATAGATGGAATAAGAAGTTAATACTTATAGCAGACAGCACAAGAATACCTACCGATATGGACCTCCTTTCTAATTAAATGTTTAGACGAATGGAGAAAGTCAACAATCAAGCTATTATACATGGGAAAAGGAGACACAGAGAACCCAAATGCATATAGAGGCATAGCATTGGAATCTACATGACTGAAACTCCTAACAGGAATCCTTGCCAAAAGGCTGGCAGAGAAGCTAGAACCCCTTCTACCAGAGGAACAGTTTGGTTTTAGAAAGGGAAGGTCCACAACTCTGGCAGTAGAAAACCTGTTGGAACAAATAAAACACATGGTAGAAAGACCAAAAGGAAAACTTTATGTGGTTTTTGTTGACTAATCAAAAGCCTTCGATATGGTCAACAGAGAGGTATTAATAGATAAACTGGAGGAACTAATTGGAAGAACAAGCATGACGACCCTGATATCGAATATATTGGCAGAAAACTACTTACAGATAGATGATGGAATAGGCATATCTGACTGGCTGTTACAGACGAACGGTGTCCTCCAAGGCGATCCACTCAGCCCTATCCTGTTTAATGTTCTCACGAACGATGTCACCAAAGGAATGGCAGGAACAAGCACATACATATACGCTGATGACATGGCCATCGCAGCGACAGATATAGATAAACTGCAAGTATCACTAAACACACTATGTGAATGGGCGGAGAGAAACGACATCCAGATAAACGAAGAGAAAATGGAATTTGTAGTATTTAGGAAAGGAGGAAGACTCACTGAAGCAGAGAACATCAAATGCAATGGCAAACTACTCAAGAGGGCTAACAATTTTAAATATCTAGGTATCATAATTCAAACAACGGGAAAGAGTTTCAGTTTACATATAAGATCCAGAGCAGTGGTGGCCACTAGAGCTATGAATGAAATCAGAAACTTCACATGACTATCGATTAGCACAGCTATGGACCTGTTTAGGTTAAAGATACTACCTATTCTGACGTATGCCTTAGAATTAGTGGGAGAATACCTCACGTACAAACAGCTGGAAGAATTGGAGTGAGTAAAGACTAGATACATGAAGAGAATTTTAGGAGTCCCGCAGAATTCAAGATCAAGGCTAGTGTATGAGCTAACCAGGGAGACCTTTTTAATAGAGGATCTGAGATGCGAGCTCATACTTCCAGCTAGTACCAGCTTCAAACAGCTTATACAAGATATGTATGAGAAGAAAAACAACATACTGGAGGACTTCTATGCAACATCTGCTATGCAAGACAGGACCTGGATGGAAGCTAATCATGATCTGCGCCACGTGACGATGAGATTGGCGATCCATGGTTTCCACCACAAGGTGTGCTGCAACAAATTATTTCACAAACCGAATGATGAATGTGTGTGTGAGTTGTGCTTGGAATTCTGTGTTAGATACCATATTGTAAAATGCAGGAATAGACAGAAATCCATCACAGCTTATAGCAAAGAAACGTAATGTAAATGTAATGTAAATGTAATGTAATGGTCTTGTGCACGGCATGTGTGTGTTTTCAATAATAAAATAACTTTGACCTTCCCTCAAATGTACTGAATAATCAATTTAGGTGGGTGGAAGTAAATCTGCAAACAGTCAGAAGTAATTTTACAAATTTGAATTCATCTAATACCCAAGACAACAATACAATCAAAGCAGTTACTGACATGATATTAATGCCATTGACATTTTTAATAAATTTAATGCTTAGACAAGGTGTTTTTCCTGAGTGTTTAAAGATGTCTAAAGTGAAACCTATCTTTAAAATTGGGGACAGAATGTGCCTATCAAATTACTGCCCTATAACAATAGTACCCATTCTGAGAAAAATTACTGAATCCTGTATACTTATACAACTCGATGAGTACTATTTCAAAAATAATTTGCTTTACAACAAACAGTTTGGATTTAGAAAGGGTCATTCAAGGATAGTTGAATGTGTCATCAAAGACATATTAAATAATTCTGAGAATAAAACAGTTGCAGGTGCTACATTAATTGACCTGACAAAAGCTTTCGATTGTGTGTCGCATAAAATTTTAATTTATAAGCTCAGTTATTATAGAGTAAGGAGTCATGAACTGAAATTAATAACATCCTATCTTCATCAAAGTAAACAGATGGTGGTAATAAGTAATAAAAAATCTGGAATGGAAACGGTTAAATCAGGTGTCCCACAAGGGTCTGTTTTGGGACCTTTCCTGTTTTTTGTCTATATCATGACCTAGCCTGTAATGTTCCCTGCACATCAGTTCCTGAATAGTACTGTTGTTGTAACAACACTACAGAACCAAGTAAACAAATCTGTTAAAATTGCTGAAAAGTTGTTTCATCACAATACATTAACTAGTAATGTCACTAAAACAGAAAATATCCTATTTACCTTGGATCACACTGTAAATATTGGCTGCCATAATTCTGTTAAATTATTAGGCCTACATCTAGATACCAGACTTACCTAGGAAACACATACATCAGAACTCTGTAAGAGATTAGCCAGGGTGTGGTATCTGTTGCGGAAACTGTAAACCTGCATCAGTCGGGATATGCTACTTGCATCCTATCATGCTTTCTTTCACCCTCATATACTGTATGGGATCAGGTTATGGGGCAATTGTCCTACAACAAATAATGTATTAATTTGGCAGAAAAAGGCACTCTGTCTAGTTGCTGGATTAGAATTTAGAGACTCCTGTAAAACTTCCTTTATGAGCCTAAAAATTATGACAGTTCCCTGTTTATATATTCTTACAAATATCATGCATGTGAAAGAGAATCTTTCCGAATTTAAAGAAAGATCTACAGTTCACACGCACGACACAAGATACAAGAATGATCTGGATACTCCTCACTCCAGGTTTAGTAAAAGCACAAACGGCCACTGTTATCAACAGCTTAAGATGTACAATAAGCTTCCACTACCTATTTGAACATTAGACAACAGTGCATTTAACAGGGTACTGTCATAATTTTTAAGGAAAAAGGTATTTTATAGTGTAGATTATTATCTAGAATGTGGTATTTCAAAAACTGACAATATAGGTAGCTAAAATAATTTTTCTAATGACTCAGGCATTATGGCTGAGATATTGTCTATAGATTATTTTTATTAATACTGACAATACCCAATGTAAATACATTTTCTGTACTTGATGGTGGAAGCAATAAACTATCTAAACTATCTAGACCACAATTAAATCGTTACTGCATATGTAAAAATACCCACTCAGAACATAGATTTTATAAGTTGACATTGTACTATTTTACTTACTTTGTTTTGGATGTTTCAGTCATAAAGGTTTCCACTCGATAATTTATATCCTATTGTATACAATGAGTACGTACTTTCTGTGTTTAGTTTGTTCATGCAATGGCAACTGGCTGTAATATATAATTAAAATTGGTTATAACAGCAAAAGGTTGTACATTCTTAGTAAATACAGTAGAGTATATTCTCTAATGTATTTGTTAGTGGTAAGCACCATCCTTATAGTTCTTGACCTCTATGAATATACTAAGGTACTGACTGACTGAGATGCTGGATTCTGCTCGCTACAGATACGTAAGTTACAGCATACGGCACGCTATAAATTGGAGTTTGGAACAGGAGATTGTTTTCGAAGTAGACGCTATTTGTATTTGAATCCTCAAATCGTTCTTCACATGCGATACCAACGTACACAGTACATAGGATGTGCCCACTGTGAACGACAGTTACGAAGGCCCAGACTTCAATTCTGGGTAAGAAGGAAGTCTTTTATTCTGTTAGATGCGATAATAGATGAGGTGGAAAGGTTTTCCACCTGACATGTATTGGCTAAAAAAAGAGGGGTGCTGTAAACATGAAAATTGTATATCTATCTTGTCCGGACGTATTGCATTTCAACCACATTGTTACGAAGTAATCTCTTTCATATTGGAGAGATCGTGAAGTGAAGTGGATAAGAAGTGAAATGCCGGTAGGCGACTGAAACTATCATGTTTCTTCGTTGAGAAAATTATATGTTGAAAAAGTTGGTGAAAGTGAAGGAGTAACGGAAAAATAAGTAGAAATGTACACCGTGTATCCGAAAGTTTGTAGCATTATTAGGAAGTAGAATTTATGCACATCTCACTTGGAATTCGTTTTAGAGGATAGATGTGTCATTGCGATGTCGGGAACTCATCGACCCGCTCCCAGAAGTACATTTATTTTTATAAGCTAATAAAGAACAGCAGTGGCATTCTCCATTGCACATTGTAAAGGGCCCCATATACGCGCATACTTAGCGAGAGGTACGGTACAGTAAGTCTGCGCAAATCAGTCTTTCCAGACAAGTCTCTGTGTGTATGGCCGTTAAGTCCGCGGACAAAAAGTCCGCAGGCAAGTCTCCGACCTTCTAGCAGTGCCTGAATTCAGACGGAGACTTCGCGATGGAAGTGCCCTTTTATAGATGGCGGTAGAAAGTGAAAACTTAATAACATACGGAGGTGAAACTGCGATCAATCGTCGTATTTGGTTGTTGACGTACCATTGAGGTTGATTGAGGCTAAGGTCCGGTGTTAAGGTACTGATTTGCTAGTGCTTTTTGAGTTGGTTTGTTATTACCAATGGCTGAAGCAACGTGTTCCGGTGACATGGGAAATTACTCACATGAGTTCATTGAGCTGTATAAGTCGTTTCCATGTCTGTGGAAAATTAAAAATAAGGAATATCTCAATAAAGAAGTGAAGCAAGAATCTTATGAAGTTCTCGTTGATAAATTAAGAGAGGTGGACATTAACGTGGACAAACATGCAGTCATTAAGCGGATAAACAATTTAAGATCATGTTATAGGAAGGAGGCGATGGAAGTTAAAAATTCCATGCTAAGTGGAAGTGGTGTGGACAGCATTTATATACCCAAACTGTGATACTAAGTATATCTACATTTCCTGTACGACCAAGAGCTCCCATCTACAAGCACAGGAAAAATGAGTGAAAATGAGGAAAAAAACAGAGACATAAGTAATCAGCTTAATTACACTTCATCTTTTTATTCTCATAAGTAGGCCTAGTTGGCTGGTTTACATCTGGTGATCAAGGAATTATTGTAGAAAAAAGTTCCTTACATTCCTTGCTTCATCTTTATGATTTCTGTTGTGCCATCTTTCTAGTGGCATAAACATTTCCCTAGTCTGTCATAAATCACATGAGTCGGAAGTATATATATTTCAACACTTCCTTCGCAAAAAGTTATGCAGAACACATGAGGCGGGAACAATACTTCTCAGATTACATGGTGCTACCCCTATTTCTGTACAGAGGATATGGAATCTACTGGCCAGGATTCCAGAAGCATTCTCCACTACACACCTTGCACGATTGAGACTAGTGTTGAAAATGTTATTCTCGGGTGTTAGTTCACGTCCACTGAATGGCTTTATGAAGTCAGGCGTGAGTGTAAAAGCCTCATCCCCCACAATGACGTACGGAAGATTGTTTTCTTCGTCAACAGGCGGCAGTTTCAGTTGTCCCTCCAGCAATCTGTCGTAAAACTGAGTGTTTTCAATTTCCCCTCCATCTGACACCCTCCCATTGGTGCTAAAATCGAACATTATAAACTCATAGTCTGTATTCACCACAGCCATTAACACCATACTACGGAATCCTTTATAATTGAAGTAAAAGGAACTGCTGTTGGGCGGCGGTCTTATTCGCTCATGTTTCCCATCTTCTGTTCCAGGGAATTGCCACTATTATTCAAACTGTGTGCCAATTTTCTCCCATTGTTCTTCTGAAGCAGGAAACTGAAAGAAGAAGAGATCTGTGTTAATAATAATAATCTAATTATTTTAATTCCTTTTTTTTAAGGATTATGATGAAAGAAAGCATGTTCTGTTTAAGTGATGATCCACTCACACGCTCATCCAGCCGCTCTGCAGGGAATTTGGAGAGGAAGAGGAAAGCAATGAGCAAGCAGGATGAGATTCTCAACTTAATTGCGAAGAAAATCGCCACATCTAGTGAGAAATACCACAGATTTGGGCTTCATGTGGCTGAATCTTTAAGAAATATGGAGACATGAAACGGCAATTTATTGCCCGAAAGCAATGAATGAAGCTGTTTTTGAGGGTCATCTAGGGAGACTGACAAGACACTCTACAATAGTACACTCCTCAACAGAGGAAATTTCAGGGTTTATGGTGCCCAAGTAAACTGTGTTGATTTTGATTGTAAGTTAATTATAAATTGTAATAAAAATAACTATCTTTGGAAACTTACCTTGCAATATTCCTTCCGTAGAACCATAAAAATCGCCGTACAGACTCGAATGTAACAAAATCTTTTCAGCCTGTCAAACACACTGCAATTACAATATAAATTATAACACTATAAACATACCTGTAAAAATACACATTATTATACAAAGAATGGCATGTTTTGTTCTACAAGATCATCATATTCTATCAAATCACTTAAGACATGCTTATATATGTAGGCCTAAAGTATTGTTTACGTTGCGTAAACTTGTCAGTGATATGAGAGTTTAGTGATAATATGAAAATAAATTTACAAATACTAATACAATGTACTAATACAATACATACATTGTATGTATACAATTTATGTATTACTACTGTAATACAGTGTCTTCATGTGTAGAGCTGACTCAACATGGTGCAATATTTTGACTGCCAGGTAGTGAGTGGCGTGCTTCTGTTATGCAAGGTACATGATATTTTTGAGTGGAAACAAAAAGTTTGGAAATAAGTAATTGAAGTATATGTATCATTACAATTCTTGTGGAATGCTAAAAGAGAATGTTCAAATAAAGACATGAGAAATGAAGCAGTTCAGACATTTATAGAAGAATGTTGAAGTGTTTTTCCTAATGCAGACAGGGTGTTTGTAAATAAGGATATTAGAGCCTTGATCAGAAGAGAATTCAAAAAGTGTTAATCTTGACGAGCTCTGGTACATCTCCCTGTGATATTTTTGAACAATCTGTAACATCATGCTTTTATTTACTGCCGATTGTGGAACTGTCTGAGATCATACATCTTATGATTCATGTTGCTAGCAAAAGTGAAGATGATCGAGGCCATACACAGATAAGAAATTGACATTAATGACTTTTAGTTCCTGTCAAAGTCGTATGTCAATAATATATGAGACATATTGATGTTTTGTATGTGGTAGTTTAGCGTATTTCAGTGCATTTGTGTTCATTCTTAGTTCATAATTTTAATGAGTCGAGTGTATTTCATAGAGCTGTGTTGGTGATAGTTTCTTGTATTTTCTATTCACATTATGTCCACAAAACATAACAAACATTATCTCCATTGAATTTTGTTCATGATACAAATATAGGAAACTATTATGCATTTTGTTCCATGTTTGTTACATTTTCTTGTAACCATTTTTATATGTTCTTAGTTTAAGATTTTAAATTTAATGGTCAGTTCACTTTATAACTGTAGATATGGATACCTTTCATGTTGTCCTTCCTTTGTCAAGACTGTGGCACAGTATATACGATGAAATCCCTGAATTAAAAGAATCTTCCTATTTTTTATTTCTTGAAGTTGTCAGGCATGCATTCCACATCATCAAGTATATTAGCCACACCATGATATCATGGCCCAAAAAGCTAAGAAGCCTCAAGTATCTGTGATGGAAAAGAAGGAAGTTTTTATAGCATTACCGGTCTTTTTTTAACAAGCAATGAAGAAGGAAATAAAGCAAGTATTTATGCAAATATGTTGACTTATTATTTAAGGAAATGGATGCAAAGCAAAGGATAGCCATAGGACTTATCTCTGATATGATTTTCATGGCAAAGAAGGGAATATCACCAAATGCTCCAGTTTGTTAGATAAACCTAAACATAATGTGCACTATCCACATGCCATGCATTCAGATTTTCCCTGTGCTCTGCAGCGTCCACTGCAATTTATCAGAATGATCAGTATTCAGTTCCAAACTTCTCTCCATCACCCATGGTTCAGTCTAAGTCAATGCTCACCCTGAACTCACCTCCTCCTCCTCTACCCCCACCTAACGTCCCAGTTACCACCAACTGTATCCAGTGATCATGAACACTCAGATTCTACTTCAAAAGTTGCTCCCTTGTATAAGGGCTGAAAAATGTGAAGTGGGAACATATGCATATACAGTAGAGTCTTGCTTAACTAAACTTCACTTATCTGACATTCCTTTCTGGCTGATATATTTGTGAAACAATGGTGAAGAAGAAATAGGAGAGAAAGAGAATATAGTTGAGTAAAGTGGTGCCGTAATAGCACAAGGAAGGATTCAAAGCCCTTGAAGTAGCATTGAAATATGTGGAGCAAGAAGATGAAATCACCAGCATTGATGTTTTACTGCTGCAGAGGATGTGTGACATGGCAGCAAGAAAAGCACAGTCAGCAGGCAAGCAGAAGGCTATTAGTAACTTTTTAAAACAAATTTAAATCTATGTCATAATTCTTATATGTTAAAATTAATTGCATTGTGCAGTGAATGTACATATGAGCTGTTTCAATAATAAGACTTCAGAAATAAATCACAGTATTGTTTTATATCCTATCCCTATTAATATATCTGCTGGCTCATTTATGTGAGATGAACTGGACGCTACTGCATTCAAAACAATTTATTTTAGAATCACCATTTCTCTGTAGGCCTTTAGGGTAATATCCTGCAGCATGTTGCACCTGTTGGTAGATGTGTGGATGGCACAGGATACCTATAGCAGTGTTAATATCTGAGACAGAGTGCCCTTCCTTTTAAAATATGGCATGTCATAAATGGAAATGTTTCTATAGGAGTGGTTCATTTAATTTGGGGAACAAATGAAGGTCACAAGGATTTATACCCAGTGAATAGGGTGGAAGCTCCATGACCCCACACCTGCACCGTGCCAACAGTTCTCTCACAGGAGCAACATTGTGACAGCGGGCATTAGCATGTGAAACGTGGGCAAATGTGTTTGGAAATAGGGCCATTTACTGTGCAGTGCAAGATAAAAATGATGTTCCAGATGTTTCATGCACCAAGCCAATCTTTATCTATGCTCGGTCGTTCCACTTTCAAAAACATTACTGTAGGACGGTTCACTTTGACACCACAAATTGACGGCTTTTCATTCATTCCTCTGCAGGACCCGCACTAGTGTGACTAGGTACATTGCCTTGCTCTAACTTCTTTCTACATGTCCTGCCAAAAGTGTTGTGATTACTTTCTTTCTGGCCCGTGTCCCATATACTTGATCATTGTGGATCATAGGGAACCTCTTATAGCGTAATATTTTCTGTTTTCAGAATAGGTTTTGCATATTGCACTCTCCCTTCAAGTGTTAGGTTTTCAAAGCATTGACATACCTCACAATTTAGGTTTTTGCACATTTATAAGTAAACCTGTTTATTAATTACCATTGTTGCTAATAGCACTGGTACTGTATATCTTAAAAAATTGTTTAGATATATATAAAAAGGTGAGAAATCACAGAATTGCATAATTTTCATGTTTAGTACATTTTTTGTATAGTTTTCCTAACTGTGGTGCTGGTCATAGTGTGTGGTTACAGTTTTAGCACTCTGTAAATAGCCCACCTGTTTCTCATTTTGGGATGATTTTGTTGAGTTTGTCATCTTGAAGTTGGGAACTGTTGAAAATAACTGTACAATTATTTTATAGCAATTATAGAGCATGAGCTGAGAAAATCTAGGTGTGTGGATGAGTGGTTCAGTAGACCA
Organism: Anabrus simplex; assembly: GCF_040414725.1. Lineage (NCBI taxonomy): Eukaryota > Metazoa > Arthropoda > Insecta > Orthoptera > Tettigoniidae > Anabrus > Anabrus simplex. The sequence goes on along the minus strand of NC_090265.1, from coordinate 16,396,790 downwards.
ATATTGTTAATATATTCTACGGTATGTTTATTTACATGACCTATTCATATAATAATTCCTAAGAATAAAGGCAAATCTTTTATAGCTATATCAGTCCAATTTTATACTCGGGCTGAGAGAGGAATTCCAGGATATTTTCCACAAACTACGTATGATTCAAGTTTTTTGCCTTTGTAGATGGTGCTTTACTGTGAGCTGTCATATATTCCAGTGTGAAATGACACTCTTTTGACTTGAACACTCTTTCTTAATCAAGTTTATTAAGTAGGCCACTCACTGGCAGACACGCTCACCACAACATCCCCTCAGTTGGCTACATGGTGGGAAGAACTTCAGTTTAAAAGTGAGTTGTGAAGTGACTACTTGTAAATTAAACCCGTGGTTTATTATCCAGGTTTTAGCGACCCATCATGCACCATTACTGAGCATTGTTATAACTGGATCAATTAGTAATGAAAATGCTATACAAATACAATGCAGATCATTCAATGAAACAAATAATGCTATTTTAACAACTTATTAAAAAAGGAATTATGGTCTGATGTTTTTATATTAGAAAATGTAAATGATAATTTTAACATGTTTATCAGTATATTGAAACACTATTTTGCAATAGTATTTTCTCTTAAAAGAGTATGTGTAAAAAAACAGAACTTGTGGTTGGAAAACAACAGGGATTACAGACTTGTATAGAAAGAAGAAATTATGATATGGATTGTATATATGATATACAAAACTACTGTATAAAACACCTGAATTCCACATACACTACAAAACATACACAAGCATGTTAAGAAAAGTATTAAGAATAGCAAAGGAAATGCATATGAGAAATTCATTGCTATATCAGCTAAAAAGAACAGGGCTATGTAGGATATAATAAGGGGGAAAACATGGAAAATTACTACAAGACATCAAAATATCACATTGTCATGCGATAATTAATTATAGCTTTATTAAACACAATGTACACATTAGATTGGGTTTGGTTTTCACCAGTTTTTTGTCAGCGTGTTTAAAAAATGTGTTCTGTTTCCACATTTCACCAAATGGTAGTTGGGGCATTGTTGGTTGTATAGTTTGCAGATGCAGTCCTCCTTGGTTTCATGGTATACTTCATCCTGGCAAAATTTTTCCATGGAAACCGTGGTGGGCAAATCTTGTGTAGAGATGGCGGAGCTCGAAGTACAACAATAAAGTGATTAAGAACCCTGGAGGAATTGCAGATATGTTCAGCAAGTATTTTTTGGAGGTTCCTGAAAATTTACTGGGGAAATACATACCAGGTACACAAACATTTAATAATAAGGTAAATACATGCAGTGAATCTTTGTTTATTTGTCACATTGTATGAAGTATGAATACCTAGGAAGGAACTAAAGAATATTTTCTGTACTGGTATTGGTGGCATCCCTGGTACTATTTTAATGAAATGTATTGAGAATGATATTTATCCTTAACTCATTTAAGTAACAGCTTACCTCTTAGTGGAATCAGACAAGCATCAGCCCATTACTTTATCAACTGGTATTTCAAAAATTGGTCAGAAAAATAATGTTCAATAAACTAATAAGTTTTACAAAAAGGAATAATATCACATACACAGCATGGGTCGAGAACTGATAAGTAAAAATAGATTGCCATTTATGAATGTATTAATAATATATTTAAGTTAATCAACAACAAATTGTATGTAAATTATCTGGCTATTTCTGAATTTTTCAAATGTTGTCAGTTACCAAATTCTTCTTGGAAAACTAAATCAATATAATGAATATTGAATTTTCACGAACGCATTGTAATTAAAACCGTCTTTCAAACTATTATGTTGTGTTACATACATTTAGTACATGATATAGATGTTGATTCCCATAGGGGATCTGAAATATTTGTTCTGAATGAGTAAATTTATGGAGTTAATCTGACGGCCAAACAGGCATCGATATTTGGTAATGAGACAAAGTATCTCATAGTGCATTGGCAATGCCGGTGGCTCTAATTAGCCTATGCAGTGGCCTCCACGGTATGCACTAGCCATGCGTCTTGGTAAGTGTGCTAGGTACCAACTGATGAGCCCAGCCTAGCACACGGGATAAAACGCTAGCAGCTAGGAATGAGTTAGCTGGAAAATTTATAATATCCAATAACGGAGCGTTTATATTGTCATTTAGTACATGTTGAAGAGATGTTAAGTGCAGAAGAAAAATGGCCAACCGGACACCAGTGGAATGTGAACCCTCAACCTTCCGATTTTCTGTCGTTTACTCTATGAAATGAGCTATGGTGGCCTAGGCATTCTTTGTTCTGTTGGAAAAGTCTATGCTACAGATCTGGCACTACTGCCATCACACTGTAGAGTGCGTTTAAGTCACCCGTTAAGGGCCAAGTCAATGAACATTGAATTTTCACGACCACATTGTAATTCAAACTCTTTCAATATCTGGAGGTTGTGGATTCGGATCCCACTGGTGTCCAGTTGGCCATGTTTGTTCAGTACTTAACATCTCTTCAACACATACTAAATGTACGTAACACGACCTAATAGGTTGAAAGAAGGTTTTGATTACAATGCGGTCTTGAAGATTGAATATTCATTGACTTGGCCCGCAACGGGCAACTTAAACACACCCTACAGTGTGATGGCAGTAGTGCCAGACCTGTAGCTTAGATCCTTTCCAACAGAATAAAGATGGCCTAGGCCACCATAGCTCAATTGGTAGAGCAACTGACGCAAAATCGTGAGGTTGTGGGTTCAGATCCCATTGGTGTCCGGTTGGCCATTTTTGTTCTGTACTTAACATCTCTTCAACACATACTAAATGTATGTAACACGGCCTAATAAGTTGAAAGTTGGTTTTGATTACAATGCAGTCATGAAAATTCAATATTCATTGACTTGGCCCTCAACAAGCGACTTAAACGCACTCTACAGTGTGATGGCAGTAGTGCCAGACCTGTTGATTAGATTGTTTCCAACAGAACAAAGATGGCCTAGGCCACCATAGTTCAATTGGTAGAACAAACAATGCGAAATTGTGAGGTTGTGGGTTCAGATCCCACTGGTGTCCGGTTGGCCATTTTTGTTCTCTACTTAACATCTCTTCAACACATACTGAATGTACGTAACATGACCTAATAGGTTGAAAGATGGTTTCGATGAATCAATATAGTATTAGAGGTATAGCATATAGATGGAGTGAATCGTATCTATATTGGTGGATACGAATTGTTAGCTTAAATAAAATACAGTGGTGGTGGAAGCATTACACTTAATGAACAGTTATCTGATGAGAGTACCAGTACTGTTAAATTCAGAATACCAAAGGGGTTGGCTCTGGGCCACTCTTCTTTACTATATCAATGACATAATGCAGAATATTGATTCATACAAATATGATTTTATTTGCAGATGGTACCACACTTTTGACGTAAGTTGAAGCAAATGAGTCTTTTGCAGCAGTCTGCTGATGCTGTCCCAAAACAATTGTATAATAATGAATTATGGGAAAACAGTATCTCAAGGATCCTGTAACTCCAAATATAATTTTATATACCATCAAGTGGAAAATAACTTAGAAACAATTTTTTTGGAATATGGATTCAACACAATCTCAAAAGGAATAAACATGTACAGTATTCAAATTCAAAACTGAGTGCATTGTGTTTTGCTTTATGTATTTTGAAATCTTGTGCAAGGAAGCTAATGTTAAGAAATGTATACTTCACTTATTTCCATGCCCACATAAAATGTGCGGTATTATTCACGGGTATGTTGCCAGATGTTTTGAGCACTTTCAGGATTGAAGAGAGAGAGCAATTAAAATTGTGATGAATGTTAAATCTAGAGAATCTTGCAGACCCCTATTCAAACTTTAAATATCCTCCCCATACCTTTTATCTATGTCTTTGAAAATATTCTGTTAAAAAAATATCATGAATGAAGACAATTTCCTAAAGATAATAATACAATACTATAATACAAGCCAAAAATATGACATTCATATCTTACATTTCATATAGGGATCAAATTATTAAATAAACTACTAGTTTGTGCCCACCTTCACCAAAAAAAAAAATCATTTGATAGTGGGAGTCTATTCCATTGTTTTTATTCTATGGAGGAATATCTAAATAGGTCATAGATGAAGTAAGTCTAGTAAATATTATATTTAAAAGATTAGAATATAAAACTTAAATAACAGTTTATTTGTTTCATACAATGTAGCTTTTAAAACATGTTCAGTATCAAATTGTACTTTGTATACATGTATTTTGTTTGATGATTAAATATACTATAATGAAGGCTAACTTAAAAAGGATTTAAAATAATATAACTTATATGTTTTCTTTCTAATTCGAAGGATTTGCTAGAATCCGTTTGATGAGCATTCTAAGCATGTGGTTGAGTGTACTCACAGATTCAACACCCATTGAAAAATCTTCCAAAAATGTACACTGCAAGGGTTAACATTTAATAACGACACATAATGTATGCTACAATATGTTGTAGGGAGTGTTTGATAAATTACATTTGTTTTTTCTACAGCAAATTTACCTTGCTTGCATATGGGTAAGGAGGCAAGGCGAGGATCTTTCCTTGTACATGTGCAATGATCAGGGCAAAGGGTGAGGAAAGGCGACTTGTTATTGCAAGGTCTGTACATCCTCGATTTCTTTCTCTTAAGAAAGCAGGTGTGAGTACTATTGATTGAGGTTTATATCAAATTCAAAAGAGTTCCATGTATTGCCACTGGTAAACATCAGCATTTTCAAAAGCGAGGAAGGAGAGAAACCTTGGAATTGCAAGTTTTAGAAGAATTACTTCAGAAGTGGAAGAACTCATTGTAAGACAATAGGTGGAAAAGAGATTGGGACTAGGGAAAGGAGAGGATGATGGTGGCCAGGAAGGGAATAAATGAACTAGGTGAAAAGAATGACAGGCATCACGCAATTTGAACTGCATGAGCTTTAGTTTTTCAGTCTGTTGAAAAAAGAGCAAATTTATGAAAACACTAGGACATATCCAGAAAAGAAAGCATATTTAGTTAATATCAGAATGACTTCTTGCATTCTTTAAGAATAGCCTTAGATTTGATTAGAGTTATGCTTTTTTCTTGTTTTTTTGTAACCGTGAATTTTTGTGTTAATGATTAACAGGGATATGTGCTTTGGGGGTTGTAACCTCTCAGTTGGGTCAATGTCTTTCATTCTTTTCATCGTTTTCATATCTTTCATATGTCTACACCCTCTTTTATACCTATTATATCCTGTACATTATTTGAAGGAGGTCTACCTTCCTTCCTGTCTTTTGAGAGTATCTGAATTATCTCCCTAAAACACTCTCACTCTTCTTTCATACTCCTTAATGCCTGGCTACACCCACTTTCCCCACATGTCTAACAATGGAATCCCCCATGACCAAAGCCTCAACCCTACCCACTTCATTTGTTCCCCTCCCCTCCTGGTCAGCCCTATCTTTCCTGACAGTTTGAGAAGCTACTTCTTCCTCCTTCCATATTCCTAGTAGTAGGCAAAGCTCTATCTGACCCTGTAATAATTAAGAGGGGAAATCCTCAAGGCAGTATTATTGGACCTTTATGTTTTCTTATATATATAAATGATATGAGTAAAGAAATGGAATCATAGATAAGGATTTTTGCAGATGATGTTATTCTGTATAGAGTAGTAAATAAGTTTCAAGATTTTGAGCAACTGCAAAATGACCTCGATAATGTTGTGAAATGGACAGTAGGCAATGCTATGATGATAAACGGGGATAAAAGTCAAGTTGTGAGTTTCACAAATAGGAAAAGTCCTCTCACTTGTAATTACTGTGTTGGTGGGGTGATAGTTCTTTTCCTTAAGGAAATATCTTCATCGGGGTTATCACATAAATGGGATTGTAAATAAAGGGTACTGATTTCTGCATATGATTATGAGGGTGTTTAGGGGTTGTGGTAAGGATGTAAAGGAGAGAGCATATAAGTCTCTGGTACTACCACAACTAGAGTATGGTTCCAGCATATTGGACCCTCACCAGGATTACTTGATTCAAGAACTGAACTGAACTGATTTCCGACAAAAGAGTAGTGTTATAAAAATGTTGCAAAGTTTCAGCTGGAAACACTTGGGGGACAGGAGACGAGCTGCTCTGACTAAGCGGTATGTTCAAGTTACAAATCTCTTATTAAGGTCCATTTTGAAATGTCCTTAAAGTCAAAGAATAATACTAGATTATAAATTCCACCTATTCATTACATAAAAGTTTTTAATTTACATTTGAGAAATAGATCTTAACATATTAGATACTGGGACATGTTTCACCCATAATGAGGGCATCATCAGCCTAAAAATCTCATACCTGAAAGAATGAGAAATCAGGGTCCTTATTGATCATATTTGTAGTTTTTAACGAAGGTCTAAAATATAGGAAATAAAAGTATATTTTTTTAGCTACAAATGTCTAAAAAAGGACTAGCAAGTGGAAGACAGTAGTCTTATGACAAAGTCTTATAATAAATCCTATTATAGATTTTTACGAATGTTTTGTTTTTAAATTCAAAATAAATACATAAATTGCTGCGTTGAAATGAAATCTGGTAAATATGGTGCCTTATTCTGGAGATGGCGAAAGGAGCTTATAGTTATTCTTAATGGTGGTTAAATTAAAATCCATAAGTTGTTAGTCTGTTGAAGTTGTTAATCTTATGTTAAAAGATAAGACGGCAAACTTCTTAAAGCACTTAGGAGCGAGGACAAGTATTCTTCTGAAACGTGGCTATATTTATATAAGCAGGTAGACATGGTTGTAGTTTCTTATATTAAAAGTCTATTTCTTCCATTTAAATAAAAAACTCTTATGTATTGAACAGGTGGAAATTGTAATCTAGTATTATTCTTTGACTGTAAGCGTTATGTTCCAAGCTGTCAGTGGAGAGATCTCATGGAATGACATTAGTAGATGAATAAGTTTGAGTGGTGTCTTTAAAAGTACTGTAGGAAAGATCACATTGTGATGATAAAGTTGGAATTCAAGAGGACAAATTGTGGCAAATATTCGCTTGCACTAAGGGGAGTTAGTGATTGGAATAACTTATTAAGGTATATGTTCAATAAATTTCCAATGTCTTTAAAATCATTTAAGAAGAGGCTGGGAAAACAACAGATAGGGAATCTGCCACCTGGTTAACTTCCCTTAATGCAAATCAGTAGTGATTGATTGATCATGAAAAGAAATACTTTCAAGAACTACACTCCAGCTTATTCATCTACTGATGGAATTCCACTCCACTGACATCTTGGAACATTTTTCGTATTGAATAGGTGGAAATAAATATTAAATATTTTTTTATTTACATTTTATGACAGTTTCAATACGGACAAAAAAATGTATTTCATCACATTCTTCTTAGTCAAGCTGCTCGCCTCTTTACTCTCAAGTCTTCCCAGTCCAGAGTTTGCAATATTTTTTTATAATGTTTTAATTATAATTATATAATTCATAATTATAATTTTTTATAATACTACTATTTTGTGTGAAATCACCCAGAGCAAATCATGCTGCTTTCCTTTATTTTAGAGTTTGGTATCACTATTTATTCCTCTGCTAGATTACTTCTTTAGTGAGATGAATTTTGAGCCATAGGTAAATACGTTATATGTGTACTTGTTTGTTTGATAATAACAGGAAATGGTGTCTGAATAACCTGTGAGCAGGACTGGGTAAATTGTTATGAAGAGATATCCAGAACAGTAAACAGGCTGCTTCTGTGATGGACTTCCATTTCACATGTGATAGAAAAATGTTTTAAACGTCCTTGTTACTCTACCTGTATAACTGCCTGCATAAGTGAGAGATCAAAGCATCTCACTACATATCTGAGAAACAGTGCAGTGACTAAACAGATTCACACTTCTACACATACATCGAGAAATACGCACCACGTGTGATGAACTGTGCAACAAATCAGTGACTAAACTGAGAGATTGGCCTGTTTGGCTCAGATATCCAGAAATCTTTAATTTCTTTGAAAATAATGTGTTTATAAAGAGATATTGTAATTATTAAATATTAGTGATTTACCTTTGTGGCAGGGATGCCTAAGCATTTGCAGCATATGCTAATATAATCTATACTTTTTCAACTAGAGTCAGTCCAGGAGGTTGGACTGTTTATGACTCATCAGGAAATTTCTAGCTCCACCACTGCTAGAAAGTAATTTAAAGAATATGTTTGTTAATTATCTTACATATGGTAATTCTGCTGTGTGACAATGTTGTTGGGGGAATACGGACCCGCAGCAAGAGCTTTGTCATATAAGAAAGGCTACAAATTAACTTGAAGAGTTTTTAACCTCAGACGACAGAACCTTACGGGCCAATGTTCTAAGCTGAAGTATTCCATGTTGTGGTTTATGCAGGTGCAGTGACGATATGTAACAGTTGTAACTCCTGACCTGTTCACTCTGGCAGTAGACTGTTAATGTATTTTTTATTTCAGTTGTGTGGCTGATGTACATGTTGTATGTACCTAGCAGAATGGACAAGGATATATACATAAAGGAAGAACTTGAAGCTGCGGGAGAAGAACAGGATACTAAGGGGGCGACAAAATGGCCTTTGGAGACCCAATTTGCTGTAAGTAGTCTCGTTAATACTTTACACACTAGATGGTTCAAAACATATATGTGCTAGCAATGTGTTGTTTTTGGCCATCTAGTATGATTCACGGCATGTCTTTCGTCTCTACTTAACTAAGTGACCTCGCAATTATTCTGCTCCACATGTCAAATTCATATCCACTCTCACTAGATACTTTCATTTATATTTTACTGAACAATTTCTGCAAATATCAGATATATCCCACCATATCTTCTTCTGGTCAAGTTTTGCTAAATGATTTTCCTGTGATGATTTAGTTTCTTGTTTTGTTGAGAAAGAAGTCAATCTTTTTCAGTGTGAACTCAGTTAAATGTAATTTGTAAGTTTGCAGTCTGTCAGAACGTGAAATACAAAACTTAGAATACTGTAACATACCTGTAAAAGAAACCACCCAGTATTAACCGCATGACAAGAGCATGCTCAGATTCTATATCTGATGCAAAGCACATCATTAACATTGGTTAGGTTATATCTGTCAGTAAAATTTTTTATGAATTTAGGCAATGGCTTACCAATTGAGACCACTTTGTAGGCTATTATTTTATGACTACAAATAAAATTATACAAATTACTTTTTATGCATTGCTGCAAATCCATTTTTTCAAAAAATCAGTATCATGCATTCATTTTCTAATATACGAAGGTGCTTGTTGTTTAGAGGAGCCTAACATCTATGTCATCAGCCGTACACCTAAAGACAAACAGACTATAGTCATACAGTACTTCCCTCTCTCTGCTGAACTGAGTTGTTTGCCCTCTCCATCTTCACCTGCCTCTCCTATAGGGTTGTTAGCAGGCCACAATCAAGACACTCTGGGATCAGACCAGCTGTTGCACCAGAGGTAATCAACATTAAAGATACAGCTGGTTTTAAGATAAGTACAGTAAACTTTCTCAGATTTACTCAAATATAATGTAATTTGCCATACTTGTTCGTAATATCCCCAGTTCACAATCATTGCAAGGTTTACGCAACATAAACAATATTGTACATACTGTATTTATGCAAATAATCCTTGCATTCCTCCTCTGCGAACCATGTGACCTTGCCGTGGTGGGGAGGCTTGCGTGTCCCAATGATGCAGATAGCCGAGCCGCAGGTGCAACCATATCGGATGGGTAGACTATCTGTTGAGAGACCAGACTAACGAATGGTTCATCGAAAGGGGGGTAGCAGCCTTTCAGTAGTTGCAAGGGCGGCAGTCTAGATGATTGACTGATACGGCCTTGTAATAATACTCAACATGGCTTAGCTGTGTTGATACTGCTACACGGCTGAAAGCAACGGGAAACTACAGCCGTAACTAACTCCCGAGGACATGCAGCTCTCTCTGTATGAATGATGTACTGATGATGACTTCCTCCTGGGTAAAATATTCCAGAGGTAAACTAGTCCCCCATTCGGATCTCCGGGTGGGGACTACACGAGAGGGGGCGATCATCAGGAAGATGGATACTGACATTCTGCGAGTCGGAGCGTGGATGTTAGAAGTTTGAATCGTTGTGGCAGGTTAGAGAATCTGAAAAGGGAGATGGATAGGCTAAAGTTAGATGTAGTTGGTATAAGTGAAGTACGTTGGCAGGAAGAACAAGATTTTTGGTCAGGCGACTACCGAATTATCAACACAAAATCAAACAGAGGAAATGCAGGAGTTGGTTTAATAATGAATAAGAAAATAGGGCAGCGGGTAAGCTACTACGACCAGCATAGTGAAAGAATTATTGTCGTCAAGATAGACACCAAACCAATGCCCACCACAATAGTGCAGGTCTATATGCCTACTAGTTCAGCGGATGATGAAGAAATCGAAAGAATATATGAGGAGATAGAAGATTTAATACAATATGTAAAAGGTGACGAGAATCTAATTGTGATGGGAGACTGGAATGCAGTGGTAGGGCAAGGAAGAGAAGGTAGTACAGTAGGAGAATTTGGATTGGGACAAAGGAACGAAAGAGGAAGTCGGCTGGTTGAATTCTGCACTGATCATAATTTAGTCCTTGCCAATACTTGGTTCAAACACCACAAACGACGGCTGTATACGTGGACGAGACCTGGAGACACTGGAAGGTATCAAATAGACTTCATTATGATTAGGCAGAGATTCAGAAACCAGGTGTTGGATTGCAAAACTTACCCAGGAGCAGACGTGGACTCTGACCACTACTTGTTGGTCATGAAATGCCATCTGAAGTTGAAGAAATTGAAGAAAGGAAAGAATGCAAAAAGATGGGATCTAGACAAGTTGAAAGAAAAGAGTGTGAGGGATTGTTTCAAGGAACATGTTGCACAGGGACTAAATGAAAAGGCTGAAGGAAAGACTATAGAGGAAGAGTGGAGAGTCATGAAAAATGAAGTCAGTAGGGCTGCTGAAGAAATGTTAGGAAGGAAGAAAAGATCAACTAAGAATCAGTGGATAACTCAGGAGATACTAGACCTGATTGACGAACGACGAAAATACAAGAATGCTAGAAATGAAGAGGGCAGAAAAGAATACAGGCGATTAAAGAATCAAGTGGATAGAAAGTACAAGATAGCTAAGGAAGAATGGCTGAAGGAGAAGTGCAAGGATGTCGAAGGCTGTATGGTCCTGGGAAAGGTAGATGCTGCATACAGGAAAATCAAGGAAACCTTTGGAGAAAGGAAATCTAGGTGTATGAATATTAAGAGCTCAGATGGAAAACCAGTTCTAGGGAAAGAAGACAAAGCAGAAAGATGGCAGGAGCATATCCAACAGTTGTATCAAGGTAAAAATGTAGATAATTTGGTTCTGGAACATGAAGAGGCTGTTGATGCTGATGAAATGGGAGACCCAATTTTGAGGTCAGAGTTTGACAGAGCTGTGAGTGACCTAAATAGGAACAAGGCACCTGGAATTGATGACATTCCCTCTGAATTACTGACTGCCTTAGGAGAAACCAGCATGGCAAGGTTATTTCATTTAGTGTGCAAGATGTATGAGACAGGAGAAGTCCCATCCGATTTTCAGAAGAATGTTGTTATACCTATTCCCAAGAAAGCCGGAGCTGACAGGTGTGAAAACTACCGCACCATTAGTTTAGTATCTCATGCCTACAAAATTTTAACACGTATTATTTACAGAAGAATGGAAAAACAAGTTGAAGCTGAGTTGGAAGAAGATCAATTTGGCTTCAGAAGAAATGTAGGAACACGTGAAGCAATCCTGACTTTACGTCTGATCTTAGAGGATCGAATCAAGAAGGACAAGCCCACGTACATGGCATCCGTAGATCTAGAAAAGGCATTCGATAATGTTGATTGGACCAAGCTATTTATGATTCTGAAGATGATGGGGATCAGATACCGAGAACGAAGAATTATCTACAATCTGTATAAAAATCAGTCTGCAGTGATAAGAATCGAGGGCTTTGAAAAAGAAGCTGCAATCCAGAAAGGAGTGAGGCAAGGCTGCAGTTTGTCCCCTCTCCTTTTCAATGTTTACATAGAACAGGCAGTAAGGGAAATCAAAGAGAAATTTGGAAAGGGAATCACAGTCCAAGGAGAAGAAATCAAAACCTTGAGATTTGCCGAGGATATTGTTATTTTATCTGAGACTGCAGAAGATATCAAGAAGTTGCTGAATGGTATGGATGAAGTCTTGGGTAAGGAGTACAAGATGAAAATAAATAAGTCCAAAACAAAAGTAATGGAGTGCAGTCGAACGAAGGCAGGTGATGCGGGAAATATTAGATTAGGAAATGAAGTCTTAAAGGAAGTAGATGAATATTGTTACTTGGGTAGTAAAATAACTAATGATGGCAGAAGTAAGGAGGACATAAAATGCAGACTAGCACAAGCAAAGAAGAGCTTTCTTAAGAAAAGAAATTTGCTCACTTCAAACATTGATATAGGAATTAGAAATCTGTTTTTGAAGACGTTCGTGTGGAGCGTGGCATTGTATGGAAGTGAAACATGGACAATAACTGGCTCAGAAAGAAAGAGAATAGAAGCTTTTGAAATGTGGTGTTACAGAAGAATGCTGAAGGTGAGATGGATAGATCGAATCACGAATGAAGAGATACTGAATCGAATTGGTGAGAGGAGATCTATTTGGCTAAATTTGACGAGAAGAAGAGTTAGAATGATAGGACACATCTTAAGACACCCAGGACTTGTTCAGTTGGTTTTTGAAGGAAGTGTAGGGGGTAAGAACGGTAGGGGTAGGCCAAGGTATGAATATGACAAGCAGATTAGAGCAGACGTAGGATGCAATAGTTACGTAGAAATGAAAAGGTTAGCACAGGATAGGGTGGCATGGAGAGCTGCATCAAACCAGTCTATGGACTGATGACTCAAAGAACAACATCCTTGCATTATTTAAAAAAAATTGAGGCATGAAATTGGGGTGCTGATTTTATTTGCGTCAAGGTTGGCAACACACTCCTGGCTCATCTAGTTTTTGATGTTGGGTTTACAGTTATGTTTTGTGTAACCGGAGATGGAATAAAACTGTCCCCGTATGTCATATTTAAACGGAAGGCTATTCCGACTGTTAAATCTAAACTGCCTTTACATTAAAAAAATGTGTTTTACAGAGTAATTTAAAATCAAAATTTCTTGGCATCACAGTAGAATGCGTCTTCCAGTATGTGCAGGTGTAGCTTTCTGCACTTTCACTCACTTCGGTGTGTCTATAGTGTGTTTCATATTTGCTAAGTTCAAGTGAAATCGTAATTCTTTGCTCCAAGTAATTGGATACGAGGCTTACAAACCTGGGATATCAGAGTGCAGAGGGCAGAATAAATCTTAATTTCTTCCTCATTAGTGTCAAACCACTTTCTATTGTGTGCTGTTTCTTTCCTCTCTGGGTCCAATAATATTGTTCTGTGTTGTAAATATTTGTTTCCTGTGCAATGTGGGTAAACAATGAATACATAAACTCCAAAAATACAGACAGCTCTGACACAGAAATATGTAATTATTCATCTCTCAGTTCTCCTACACCTGTGGAGAGCCTATAAGGTGTGTACTAACCAACACCTGGTCACTATGTTTTGATTTCACACATGAGTTTTAGGTATAATTTCACAGTCATTCGAATCGGATTAACTGTCACTTAAAATCTCTTCTTGAGTTTTATATAATTGCCGTCACTGTCCTCCAAATCACTGTTAAAATACTTTCAATTAACTAAACAATAGCATTGTTGTCAATGGCCTTTACTATGCCCGGAGTCAAGGCTAGGAGACTGACTGATACCTGATGAAATGTTTGCGCTTTCAGTGGCTACAATGGGGCAATAAATTATGGTACAACTTCTTAGAAGGAAAGCTGTAAACAAGCCACAATCCTGTTCTATTCATAGAAATTCACAAAAGCAAAAACTGTGCAGGGGTGGTCAAAATATAAACTACTACATACGACTCGGTGCAGTGCAAGACTGTCTCATGATTTGAGTTGAAGGCCTAGCCAGCGCTCGCGTGAACAACATGCGAAATGAGTCGAGTGGGTTAAGAGTGATTTATTGATGATGTTCTTTTAGAGCAAAATTTCTTGTTCTCTTAATAATAGCTGTTTTTTAAGGTATGTTATAGTGTTCTATATATCACATTTTGTGTTTTGACAATCTGAGAAACTTAAAATTTGTATTTCACCATTTAGTTCCTCTTCCCCATTTGCCATATTCAGTCCCCCAGGTGTTGGTCATCACCCTGGAGAAAGCACCCCTTTCTTTAGCTGACTTGAGCAGTGGTTTGGTGTTGTTGATGCAAGTCCAGTCTTGGAGCCATGACATCATGGTCTACCAGCTTCTTTCTTGCCTTCTATGTTTTCTTGTAATATGAGGTGAAGAAACCTGTACTTTCTACCTTGTAAATAAGCTGTTTTCTGGCCTTCATGATGTTAGCAATCTTATGCTCAGGTGTAGCTCTCCTTAACACTTCATTATTGTTGCAAAATCTGTCCAGGCTATTCTGAGCATTCTCCTATATGACCACATTTCAAAACCTCTAATCTCTTCATGGAGGAAGCTTTGACAGTCCAAGTCTCTACTTCGTAAAGTAATGTTGACCAGACGTAACATCTCAACATTTCTTACCTGATTTTGATGTTTAGATTATCATCACAACTGAATGACCTCATCTTTTGGAAAGATGGTCTGGAAATCTCAATACTACGTCTGATCTCTTTTTCAGGGTCCAGATTGTCTGCTATGGTGCTCGCAAGGCATGTAAACTGACTTACTTCTTCAATATTTTGATTATTTAATGAAATGGAGACACCTTCATGGTTGCTTCTGCTAAATACCTTAAATATCTTAATCCACCAAGATGAATTCTACTGAGCAGCCCTTGAAGATCTTCAATGGTGTCGTATATAATTAGGATTCATCTGCATATCTAATATTGTTTATGATGACTCCATTTACTTTCACACCTAATTCAGTATCATGCAAGGCTTCTTTGAATATGTGACCAGCATAGAGCTTGAATAGGAACGGTGAAAGTATATAACCTTGGCATTTTCATCTTTTGATACTTATCTCTGAAGTTCTTGTTCATCCGATCTTGACTGTGATCTGATCTACCAATCTCCCCTTAAACTTTCTTCTGTACAGCCACATTTCTATTAGCTTTCTTCCAGATGAGTTAACTGTCCTTGTTTCACTTCCCTGCTGCTCACAGTCTTTGTAATCTGTGTTAGAAGTGAGAAAATTTCTCTTAAAAACATTTAATCTTTTTAGGCTTTTTCAGTTATGATATGACCCCAGTGTAGCAGTGGATTCATCAGTTAGATTGCTACACCTTTCCAAGACGCTGGCGGCTCATGTGCCATTGAGACACCACTGCAGGCCTCTTATGTAGGGCAATGCAGTCACGGTGCAATTTTTGAAAATATCTCATCTACGGAAAACTCTCTCTTGGACTAGTTACATTTTATGCTTCCTTGCCTTTGCTACTGTTATTTTCTGTACTGCCTAAGTAGCATTATTCTCCTACTTCCTGCAAGACTGCTGGGATATTTCATGAATTACCGGACTGCACATAACTCCATTCCATTATTTATGTTTTACATTTAGTCCTCCATCAAGCACTGTGTGCTGGACATCTTCACCTGAATGCAACGACTGTCATGAAGACCTCCATTCACACTGTTAACAGAAGGTCTCAGAAAAGAAGAATTTCTCCAGTCAACAAACCACATATTGTAATTGTTTCAGGTGGGATTTCTCCTTAAAATACTCTCTTTTTGGCTCATATTTCAACCTCCGCCTTGCATCTACTTCTTCAGGTTGACTGTTTTCTTCTTCACCAAGGAGCTCATGGATTGGGCAGTGGATCATTGTGTTCCTTTCACTTGCTGCTCACTTGTTGAGACATGAGAGATGCACACCACATAGTTCTGTGCCCTGATCCACTTTGATGCTCCATGTTGTACCGTTCCCATCTTAAAATAGTCTACCGGCGCCGTCGAAGAGCTGCGTGTTTGGTTCGCAAAAATACGACCAGGGTATAAATAAATGAAAAATCTCAGGATAAACATACTATGGGTATGTGAACAGGAAACAGTGATATAATTCCGTTAATAAAATTCAAAAAATGGGGGTATGATATATTTATTGTCTAAGAACATTATTGAAAATTCGCAAAATAAACAAATTAATAAGTAAAACGATTAAAAATATGGCTCAAACAAATGCCAAAATTACCAATATGTGCCGTGCACATTGTTAACAAATTATAAATACACGACATGAAAAGACGGGTACGGTAATATCCCGTATTAATATAATATAATTACAAAATAAATCTGGGGAAGAATACACACTTCGCTTCGAGTCGACGCAGTTATATTTACAAGTAACAAGTAACAACTCTCATTATTGTTCCGTATTGAAGATGACGTTAGACATAGATATCAAGGATAATTTAACAAAAAAATAAACCAGGTTGAATAGGTGGTTTTTTATTAAATTATCCTTGATATCTATGTCTAGCAGTTATATTTATCTTAATAGATCCTGACGGATATCATTCAGTTAACGTTCATACGACATACCGCGATAGAACAGAAATATAATAGATCCGATCCATATTACAAGTCATATATATATATATATATATATACACACAACATTTATAAACAAATCACCGTTCAAGGGGTCCCTAACTTTAGTCTACACTGATTTTACAAATAGACAGTTCTGTTACAAGTTGGACGGCTAGAAAACCGACTCCCCAGTAAAATGAGCTGCGGACTCATACGTAATAAATAAGTCCTTAACAACGATGACGATGACATGAACATCAAGAATATATATGACACAAATCAATGTAAATAACACACTTCAAAAAACCTGTAAATATTATGCAAATAACATAAACGAAAATATCACTGTGTATCCGCATATCTGAAATAAGAAAAAGTAAGAAACCAAGGAAATCCTGGCTCAGCTACACATGTTGATGGTCATTCACCTTCACATCATACCATAAATTTTCTGACACTACTAATTCTCCAGCTATGAGACAGCCTGTGTCGCAAGAGAAGACATCAGTTAATTGGATTGTTCATTCTTGCCTGAGAGATTGTAATATATCGGGGGACACATATTAATGCCGCAAATCACTGCTCTGTTCATTAGACAAACAATAAGCCTAGAACTCGACTTACTGCTTTACAATACGCATTACTACAGCCTTAATTACACATTTCTATTTAACACGGCTACTTTCTATGACACACAGCACATCTAGCCTAACACCTCGGAGTACAATAGTTTGACTCTCTTAGTATTAACGAACACTCTAGGCAAATCCTTTCTCTCACAACGCAGCTAACACCATTATATTTCCCCCTTATATTAATTAGCAGGCACTCCTGTCCTGTCTTAAGACACATTTTTATGAATCTCAGTTTATCAGGCTAATCTTGCCTTTCTCTCGTAGTATCACAACACAATTACAATTAGCTGATTCTCTTTGCCTATCTAAAAGACACTAATTCAACGATGCATTTTCGAGCTGGTTATATCTGCCATGCAAACACCTGTTAATATGCTACATGCTTTAAAACAAACTGTTCCCTGCTAAAATGTATTCCCAAACAAATTTTAGGCTGTGCAACCTCCTTAATGAAAGAGTCTACATCCTGTAACATAAATTGGAATACACAGTAACCTCATGACATATATATATCCTTATCTGCACCTAATAATTTCCCTCTTTTCTATCTAATAAAAAGGAAAAATAAGAAGAAGAAAACTTCAGGGTTCTTTGAAGATGCACGTCTCCTGAAACATACCATTTCTTTACAATAATAAAATAGCTCAGTCACAAAGACTGAAATTTGCAATTAAACTACTTCAGGATCGAACTAGCAGAATTCCTCTATCTAAGCATTCCTACAATTTAAGATAAACTTAACTGGTGTCATCTCAGCTTTCTTTATGTTTTCCAGGCCGCTACGTCTGCGTAAATTACGCCATCATTGCAGCACATTGCATGGCATTACAAGATACACTGCTGGTCTTTGCTCCTTCCATCGCCGTCTTTGAAACATGGTGCTCCGCACATACTATTAATTTATTCCGGACGATAAAAGCCGATTCGCACACGGTCATCGCGATAACACGTACCGATTACAGCTTTCGCACTAAACGAATGCAATCTCATACACGGGTTTGGATATATCGATAATAAATACCGTCTGATGTATTAACAATTCCATGCCAAAACCGCACTCTGGCATACTGCAACGTAATACATGATTTTATATATAGCAAAGGTAATTGCTTTGTAAATTATACTGTACACTCAATAATTAAATAATATCACTTGCACATAGATATTGCATATTACTCGTTAAATAACGTCTCACATTTCACGATATAAATATGTCTACTTGGTTGATGAAAATCGTCGCTGTTAATGTTACCACCACTCAACGTGGGCCTAGTATAAGAAATTCCGATCTGCGCGGTCCACAACTTCAGAGCAGAGTGCCTGTCCCATTTCCTCAAGGCGCATGTGTTCACCAAACTTCCTGTATGAGCAATACTTCGGGGATCTCCACTGATAGATGACGCAATAGCTCAGCGCCTACTTGGTAGAAAACGCTGACTCAATGGAAATATATTTATTACTTAATTAGATCAAAATGAATTACTGTTTCTGTCTACAGGTAGTTTTAAATACATTGTTAACTTCTATTTCATATCAAAAACGTGGAGTATGGCTTTATAACAGATTGCCTAATTAAATCATTGACGGTGCATCACTGTAAAAATCGAAGTTGGTAGGTCTGCATTCGTTTGTTCTGTATATCCCTTCATTCCACAATTTCGCTTGCAAGCTTGTGATTGGTCTCTTTCGAATCTGCCGCTCTCATACAATCTCGTAAATTCCCCGATTGACTCATGTGAAATATACGAACTGCTTGCTGTTACCATGGAAGGTAGCAAGTTATTTTTAATGCTTCGTGCTGCCGAGATTTTGCATTGCGCAACTTCCTTATTACATCAGGGCTTCTTTCTTGTAATAAGTTCACAGCATTTTGCAATATTACATATTTTACTCTTGGGGCATATGTTATATGGCACATTCTCCCCATACCCCGTAGAAAAAATATGTGACCACATATTTTTTCTCTAATATCGTCTCATGGTTCACTACTGTGGCTGATAATAACAGTTCACTTTCAGCTAGCAACCTCTCCTTCTTTCCGAGCTTCATAAAATATTTCTAATAGACCTTGAATCCGGCGTTCATTTCCGTCACACTGATGACGCATTTCTGCTGGTAATGATTCTGTATCTTCCAAATTTGCCATATTTAATTCCTGTGTCGCTTCTTCTTCATCTTCTTGATCCACATCTTCTTGCTCCACATCTTCTTGTGCTGGGTCGTCTTCTTCATCAATGTCATCATCATCTTCTCCCAGGTCATCATCATCTTCTTGTGCTTTCTCCAATTGCTATGGTTGAGTTCTTTTTCTAATGGCTCCAGTGTGACTTGTATCGAAATCTGATGCATATGATTTCAATCCTTTTTGTTCTGCTTCCCCGAAATTACAGTAATTAACGCTCTCTGCTCCATGGTTTTGGTTACTTAAATTTCCCTGTATCGCTTGTTGCCAATGATCTCCCTCTTGTCGTCTATTTCTCAATTCCGTCACGTACCTCTGTGACTCAGCATTTCTTTGTTGATAATCAGGTCTTTATCTGAAATCATTCGTACCATCCGTATTCCTTCTGTTTTTCCTTCTATTATAAGGTCGTCACTGTCGTGCATAACCTCTATGTCGATATCTGAATGTTCGTCCATTCCTTCCATATGAGTAGTAATATCCTCTATTTTCATTCCTATCATTGGTGTATACTTGTCCTCTCCTATTATCTGGATAATTCTTGAATTTCCATTCACCTCTCCGTGATTGCTCATTTTCAATCTGTGTAGCTTGCTGTGATATCGTCTGTGTTCCTGAACTTTGAACTCTACCTCCTTTTCTAACCTTAGGTGGTGGACTACTATCTTCTGTTAAATCAATCGTATGTTAAGCCTCCGCATGCCGAATCATTGGTTGATTTTGAGTAGAAGTTAAATGTAACTGGCGTAAAGTCATCTCTGACTCAGTCGCTCTTCTAACGTTTGCTGCTATCAGAATTCTCTGTACTTCTAACGGTAACTGTCTAGATATCACAGCTATCATTTCGGACTCGGACGGTGGTGTATCCAGGTCTCTGAATTTAATGACTTGGGAAATAAAATAATTAGTAAACCTTGTTGGAATAGTTGCAAGATATTTTTTGAATAAAGTTCCATACGTAACGATTGCTGTATAGATATATCCCCGATTTTTTTAGGAATTATACCTTGAATTTCTCATACGTACTAAACGTGTATTGAAATGCCATCATCCATTCAAGCACTGAATCAGATAAAAAATTTCCTATCGTACGTAATCTTCTATCAGCTGGTACCGTATCTGACAAATAATCTTCCATCTCTCGAAGAAAAGCATGTGGTGTTCTATCATCCAATCCACTAAATTTACGGGGTTTATCTTCTGAAGAAGTACGAAATATGTTGTATATTTGGCCTCCGTTCGTCTCTCTTGGCGTAGATGACCTTTCTTAAGGTCTTGGTAAATTCAAAAGGTCGCTAATCATAGCTGGTTCACTAGCTTGACTAACTTCTCTTTCGATACTATTTTGCTGCATTGAGCACTTCAGCTTATCCATCTCCCTGTTTGTTCTCAGGTAAAGTAAGTCTATTTTATCCTTCAAATGCTGTGCCTCCTTTTCTACAGATATCAACTTGCTCGTGTTTTCCGTAGAAGCTTCAGGCCATGCTTCAATACTTGCACTTACTTCTGGTGTATTGACTCTAGCATTCTCTCTGTCTACCAACATATCTTTCTGATTTCTTTACCCTTGCCTGCAATTTGATCTATGACCTCTTGTCTCAATCCTTCTTCCATAGTTCTCATTTTCGACTCAGTTTCCTGTTGTCTTTCAGATAATTTCTCTTCCAACCTATCCTCATTCTTCCATTGTACTTCAGCTATTTGAATACTAAATTCCTCCGTAATATTAGAAAATCTTTCTTCTGCAGCCTCGTTTAAATGGTCGATCGCACTTCGGTTCTTGCCTATCTCAGTTCGCACCTCCTCTGAGCTATTTGTCATTTCCTCCAGTTGTTTTTCTGTCTTTACGGCTCCATCTGTTATTTTGCCAGTTAACTCCTCAACTTTTTTTTTCTCATCCGGTATACCTGCTCCTCATTTCTATTCTCTATATAACCCATACGCTTCTCTAAACGTATCATTCCTTCCTAACAGCACTTTTGAACTATATCGATCTTTTTTCTCCAATTTTACATTCCCTGTACTATTTTATCAGAACGTTCATTTAATGTTCTTAAGTTCGCGTTTTTCATCTTTAACTGCTGCTAACTCAATTGCTTCCATGATCCCTGCCATGCTTTCCTGTTCACGTTTTCCGCCTTCGCAGCCATTATGTCCATTTTCTCCGTAATCTGCTGCATACGCTTCTGTTCACGTTTTCCCGCTGCTTGTTCACGCTCCTTCGCTTCTTTCCCCGCCAAGTCCATTTTAGGTAACAGGTCAGCAAAGGTTACTGCCATAATTCCAAATCAAAATACGACTACGCGGCCTAGCTTCCATTACGAATGTTTTAAGTGTGTCCATAGATTCAAATTTAATGTCAGCAGTTTCTGCGATTTATGTTACTCAGACAACAAACAATATGGCTTTACAACCCGCCATGCAGAAACTGCCTATCGAATATAGATAATGCTATTATCACGCACAATCAATATAAAATCCTCGCGTATTCCAAGTAATTAAAAAATATAATTTAATTCATAGCCCCAAATATTTAATTAAATGTAGACTTTCCCTAATTTGGGCTCAAATCTGTGCAATAGACAAAAATGCCTAACTATATTTGTATATTATCTCCAGCTAAAGGATAATATCTCCCATTACAATGGTCCATACACCTTCAACCTTCGATAACAATGCCACTATATTTATTTATTTCCATCCGAGATTGAGGCTATCACGTGTCCCTAACTGAATCTAAATAACAAAATTTACTAACTCACTGGCTATTTAAAATTTGCTGTACAAACGAATTCTTCAGGCTATGTCTCCGCTCAATTATATCTGAAGGATATAACAGCATCGATTTTGCCTCACGTGAAATAATTGTATTGTTCACGAATTCCAATGGAATCATTTAATATTTGACATGCCTTTCTCATCGCCTAACGTGTTATATCCACGATATGGACCATATAAAAATTTAATTTAAGTGCCGATATTTACCCAACATTTAATATATTCAGTAATTACTAACTTTCTCTAAATATGCTTTATCCTCTTGTATTCGCATACCAACAAGTAATATTGAACAGAGGACCTTAGACTCAGTTGTCTATTACGTTAGGTTGCCAGTTCACATGACTCCATCTGGGTGTCGAATATGAAACTCAGACTTCATCATCTATCATTTGCCCATTCAAAATTACCTCTACATATCTAAATTTATGAATATTTAAGCTCCGGGATCCATTACGGACATTCCCAAAAATTTCTAATTCCAAAATCCTATAAAAGCCTATATAACAATTTGTTTTGTATGCGAAGAGCATCATTCTATTGGCTCGAAAATAGGTACGAAATTTTTCACTATTTATGGTTTCAACACCAATATAATAGCCTTCAACATCTGCCTTCTTAAAAATTAAATCGCACATTCAGGGTTAACTATATAAATTTAAATAATATTCTACTCCGTCCCTGAATAACAATGTTTGGACATAGCAATGATAATGGGCGACAACAATACGCTATCGTGGCTATAGAGCTTACCCGATCAACATGATATCAAGCCCCACGTTACGGAAGCCAAATTATTATGTACCGTTCCCGTCTTAAAATAGTCTGCCGGCGTCGTCCGAGAGCTGCGTGTTCGGTTCACAAAAATAAGACCAGGGCTAAAATAAATAAAAAATCTCAGGATAAATATACCATGGGTATGTGAACGGGAAACGGTAACATAATTCCGTAAATAAAATTTTAAAAATGGGGGTATGATATCTTTATTGTCTAAGAACATTATTGAAAATTCGTAAAATAAATTAATTAATAAGTAATACGATTAAAAGTATGGCTCAAACAAATGCCAAAATTACCAATATGTGCCGTGCACATTGTTAACAAATGATCAATACATGACATGAAAAGACGGGTAATATACTGTTTTAATATAATACATTTACAAAATCAATCTGGGGAAGAATACACACTTCGCTTCGAGTCGACGCAGTTAAATTTATCTTTATAGATCCTGACGGTTATCATTCACTTAACGTTCATACGACATACCGAGATAGAATAGAATTATACTAGATCCGATCCATATTACAAGTTATATATACACAACATTTATAAACAAATCACCATTCAAGGGGTCCCTAACTTTAGTCTACACTGATTTTACAAATAGACAGTTCTGTTACAAGTTGGACGGCTAGAAAACCGACTCTCCCGTAAAATGAGCTGCGGACTCATACGCAATAAATAAGTCCTTAACAACGATGACGATGACATGAACATCAAGAATATATATGACACAAATCAATATAAATAACACACTTCAAAAAACCTGGTGTATCCGCATATCTGAAATAAGAAAAAGTAAGAAACCAAGGAAATCCTGGCTCAGCTACACATGTTGATGGTCATTCACCTTCACGTCATACCATAAATTTTCTGACACTACTAATTCCCCAGCTATGAGACAGCCTGCGTCGCAAGAGAAGACATCAATTAATTGGATTGTTAATTCTTGCCTGAGAGATTGAAATGTATCGGGGGACACATATTAACGCCGCAAATCACTGCTCTGTTCATTATACAAACAATAAGCCTAGAACTCGACTTAGTGCTTTACAATACGCATTACTACAGCCTTAATTACACATTTCAATTTAACACGGCTACTTTCTACGACACACGGCACATCTGGCCTAACACCTCGGAGTACAAGAGTTTGACTCTCTTAGTATTAACGAATACTCTAGGCAAATCCTTTCTATCACAAAGCAGCTAACACCATTATATTTCCCCCTTATATTAGTTAGCAGGCACTCCTGTCCTGTCTTAAGACACATTTTTATGAATCTCAGTTTATCAGGCTAATCTTGCCTTTCTCTCGTAGTATCACAACAATTACAATTAGCTGATTCTCTTTGCCTATCTAAAAGACACTAATTCAACGATGCATTTCGAGCTGGTTATATCTGCCATGCAAACACCTGTAAACATGCTAAATGGTTCGAAACAACTGTTCCATGCTAAAATGTATGCCCAAACAAACTTTAGGCTGTGCAGCCTCCTTAATGAAAGAGTCTACACCCCGTAACATAAATTGGAATACACAGTAACCTCATGACATATGTATAGCCTTATCTACACCTAATGATTTCCCTCTTTCGCATCTAATAAAAAGGAAGAATATTAATAAGAAAACTTCAGGGTTCGAACATACACTTCCCGTGAAACATGCCATTATATTACAATAATAAGACATATCTCGGCCACAAAGAATGACAGTTACAATTAAACTACATCAGGATCGAACTAGCCTAATTCCTCTATCTAAGCATTCCTACAATTTAAGATATACTTAACTGGTGTCGTCTCAGCATTCTTCATGGTCCCCAGGCCGCTACGTCTGCGTAAATTACGCCATCATTGCAGCACACTGCATGTCATTACAAGATACACTGCTGGTCTTTGCTCCTTCCATCTTCGTCTTTGAAATATGGTGCTCCGCACACAACATTAATTTATTCCGAACAATAAACGCCGATTCGCACATGGTCTTCGCGATAACGCGTACCGATTACAGCTTTTGCACTAAACGAATGCAAACTGCATACACGGGTTTGAAGATATCGATAATAAATACCGTCTTATGTATTAACAATCCCTTGTCAAAACAGCACTCTGACATACTGCAACGTAATACATAATTTTTTATATATAGCAAACGTAATTGCTTTGCAAATTATACTGTACACTTGCGTAATCAAATAATATCACTTATGCTTAGATATTGTATATTACTCGTTAAATAACGTCTCACATTTCACGATATAAATATGTCTACTTGGTTGATGAAAATCGTCGTTGTTAATGTTACCACCATTCAACATAGGCTTCGTATAAGAAATTCCGATCCGCGCGGTCCACAACTTCAGAGCAGAGTGCCTGTCCCATTTCCTCAAGGCGCATGTGTTCACCAAACTTCCTGTATGAGTAATACTTCGGGGATCTCCACTGATAGATGACGCAATAGCTCAGCTGCCTACTTGGTAGAAAACGCTGACTCAATGGAAATATATTTATTACGTAATTAGATCAAAATTAATTACTGTTTCTGTCTACTGGTAGTTTTAAGTACATTGTTAACTTCTATTTCATATCCAAACCGTGGAGTATGGCTTTATAACAGATTGCCTAATTAAATCATTGACGGTGCATCACTGTAAAAATCGAAGTTGGTAGGTCTGCATTCGTTTGTTCCGTATATCCCTTCATTCCACAATTTCGCTTGCAAGCTTGTGATTGGTCACTTTCGAATCTGCCGCTATCAAACAATCTCGTAAATTCCCCGATTGACTCAGGTGAAATATACGAACTGCTTGCTGTTGCCATGGAAGGTAACAAGTTATTTTTAATGCCTCGTGCTGCCGAGATCTTGCATTGCGCAACTTCCTTATTACATCAGGGCTTCTTTCTTGTAATAAGTTCACAGCATTTTGCAATATTACATATTTTACTCTTGGGGCATATGTTATATGGCACATTCTCCCCATACCCCGTAGAAAAAATATGTGACCACATATTTTTTCTCTATTATCATCTCATGGTTCACTACTGTGGCTGATAATAACAGTTCACTTTCAGATAGCAACCTCTCCTTCTTTCCGAGCTTCATAAAATATTTCCAATAGACCTTGGATCTGGCGTTCATTTCCGTCACACTGATGACACATTTCTGCTGGTAATGATTCCGTATCTTCCAAATGTGCCATATTTACTTCCTGTGTGGCTTCTTCTTCATCTTCTTGATCCACATCTTCTTGCTCCACATTTTCTTGTGCTGGGTTATCTTCTTCATCAATGTCATCATCATCTTCTCCCAGGTCATCATCATCTTCTTGTGCTTTCTCCAATTGCTATGGTTGAGTTCTTTTTCTAATGGCTCCAGTGTGATTTGTATCGAAATCTGATGCATATGATTTCAATCCTTTTTGTTCTGCTTCCCCGAAATTACAGTAATTAACGCTCTCTGCTCCATGGTTTTGGTGACTTAAATTTCCCTGTATCGCTTGTTGCTAATGATCTCCCTCTTGTCGTCTATTTCTCAATTCCGTCACGTACCTCTGTGACTCAGCATTTCTTTGTTGATAATCAGGTCTTTATCTGAAATCATTCGTACCATCCGTATTCCTTCTGTTTTTCCTTCTATTATAAGGTCGTCACTGTCGTGCATAACCTCTATGTCGATATCTGAATGTTCGTCCATTCCTTCCATATGAGTAGTTATATCCTCTATTTTCATTCCTATCATTGGTGTATACTTGTCCTCTCCTATTATCTGGATAATTATTGAATTTCCATTCACCTCTCCGTGATTGCTCATTTTCAATCTGTGTAGCTTGCTGTGATATCGTCTGCGTTCCTGAACTTTGAACTCTACCTCCTTTTCTAACCTTAGGTGGTGGACTACTATCTTCCGTTAAATCAATCGTATGTAAAGCCCCGCATGCCGAATCATTGGTTGATTTTGAGTAGAAGTTAAATGTAACTGGCGTAAAGTCATCTCTGACTCAGTCGCTCTTCTAACGTTTGCTGCTATCAGAATTCTCTGTACTTCTAAAGGTAGCTGTCTAGATATCGCAGCTATCATCTCGGACTCGGACGGTCGTGTATCCAGGTCTCCGAATTTAATGACTTGGGAAATAAAATAATTGGCAAACCTTGTTGGAATAGTTGCAAGATATTTTTTGAATAAAGTTCCATACGTAACGATTGCTGTATAGATATATCCCCGATTTTTTTAGGAATGATACCTTGAATTTCTCATACGTACTAAACGTGTATTGAAATGCCATCATCCATTCAAGCACTGAATCAGATAAAAAATTTCCAATCATATGTAATCTTCTATCAGCTGGTACCGTAGCATCTGACAAATAATATTCCATCTCTCGAAGAAATGCATGTGGTGTTCTAACATCCAATCCACTAAATTTACGGGGTTTATCTTCTGAAGAAGTACGAAATATGTTGTATATTTGGCCTCCATTCGTCTCTCTTGGCGTAGATGACCTTTCTTAAGGTCTTGGTAAATTCAAAAGGTCGCTAATCATAGCTGGTTCACTGGCTTGACTAACTTCTCTTTCGATACTATTTTGCTGCATTGAACACTTCATCTTATCCATCTCCTTGTTTGTTCTCAGGTAAAGTAATTCTATTTTATCCTTCAAATGCTGTGCCTCCTTTTCTACAGATATCAACTTGCTCGTGTTTTCCGTAGAAGCTTCAGGCCATGCCTCAATACTTGCACTTACTTCTGGTGTATTGACTCTAGCATTCCCTCTGTCTACCAAAATCATCTTTCTGATGTCTTCACCCTTGCCTGCAATTTGATCTATGACCTCTTGTCTCAATCCTTCTTCCATAGTTCTCATTTTCGACTCAGTTTTCCGTTGTTTTTCAGATAACTTCTCTTCCAACCTATCCTCATTCTTCCATTGTACTTCAGCTGTTTGAATACTAAATTCCTCCGTAATATTAGAAAATCTTTCCTCTGTAGTCTCGTTTAAATGGTCGATCGCACTTCGATTCTTGCCCATCTCAGTTCGCACCTCCTCTGAGCTATTTGTCATTTCCTCCAATTGTTTTTCTGTCTTTACGGCTCCATCTGTTATTTTGCCAGTTAACTCCTCAACTTTTTTCTCATCCGGTATACCTGCTCCTCATTTCTATTCTCTATATAACCCATACGCTTCTCTAAACGTATCATTCCTTCCTGACAGCACTTTTGAACTATATCGATCTTTTTTACTCCAATTTTACATTCCCCTGTACTATTTTATCAGAACGTTCATTTAATGTTCTTAAGTTCGCGTTTTTCATCTTCAACTGCTGCTAACTCAATTGCTTCCATGATCCCTGCCATGCTTTCCTGTTCACGTTTTCCGCCTTCGCAGCCATTATGTCCATTTTCTCCGTAATCTGCTGCATACGCTCCTGTTCACGTTTTCCCGCTGCTTGTTCACGCTCCTTCGCTTCTTTCCCCGCCAAGTCCATTTTAGGTAACAGGTCAGCAAAGGTTACTGCCATAATTCCAAATCAAAATACGACTACGCGGCCTAGCTTCCATTACGAATGTTTTAAGTGTGTCCATAGATTCAAATTTAATGTCAGCAGTTTCTGCGATTTATGTTACTCAGACAACAAACAATATGGCTTTACAACCCGCCATGCAGAAACTGCCTATCGAATATAGATAATGCTATTATCACGCACAATCAATATAAAATCCTCGCGTATTCCAAGTAATTAAAAAATATAATTTAATTCATAGCCCCAAATATTTAATTAAATATAGACTTTCCCTAATTTGGGCTCAAATCTGTGCAATAGACAAAAATGCCTAACTATATTTGTATATTATCTCCAGCTAAAGGATAATATCTCCCATTACAATGGTCCATACACCTTCAACCTTCGATAACAATGCCACTACATTTATTTATTTCCATCCGAGATTGAGGCTATCACGTGTCCCTAACTGAATCTAAATAACAAAATTTACTAACTCACTGGCTATTTAAAATTTGCTGTACAAACGAATTCTTCAGGCTATGTCTCCGCTCAATTATATCTGAAGGATATAACAGCATCGATTTTGCCTCACGTGAAATAATTGTATTGTTCACGAATTCCAATGGAATCATTTAATATTTGACATGCCTTTCGCATCGCCTAACATGTTATATCCACGATATGGACCATATAAAAATTTAATTTAAGTGCCGATATTTACCCAACATTTAATATATTCAGTAATTACTAACTTTCTCTAAATATGCTTTATCCTCTTGTATTCGCATACCAACAAGTAATATTGAACAGAGGACCTTAGACTCAGTTGTCTATTACGTTAGGTTGCCAGTTCACATGACTCCATCTGGGTGTCGAATATGAAACTCAGACTTCATCATCTATCATTTGCCCATTCAAAATTACCTCTACATATCTAAATTTATGAATATTTAAGCTCCGGGATCCATTACGGACATTCCCAAAAATTTCTAATTCCAAAATCCTATAAAAGCCTATATAACAATTTGTTTTGTATGCGAAGAGCATCATTCTATTGGCTCGAAAATAGGTACGAAATTTTTCACTATTTATGGTTTCAACACCAATATAATAGCCTTCAACATCTGCCTTCTTAAAAATTAAATCGCACATTCAGGGTTAACTATATAAATTTAAATAATATTCTACTCCGTCCCTGAATAACAATGTTTGGACATAGCAATGATAATGGGCGACAACAATACGCTATCGTGGCTATAGAGCTTACCCGATCAACATGATATCAAGCCCCACGTTACGGAAGCCAAATTATTATGTACCGTTCCCGTCTTAAAATAGTCTGCCGGCGTCGTCCGAGAGCTGCGTGTTCGGTTCACAAAAATAAGACCAGGGCTAAAATAAATAAAAAATCTCAGGATAAATATACCATGGGTATGTGAACGGGAAACGGTAACATAATTCCGTAAATAAAATTTTAAAAATGGGGGTATGATATCTTTATTGTCTAAGAACATTATTGAAATTTCGTAAAATAAATTAATTAATAAGTAATACGATTAAAAGTATGGCTCAAACAAATGCCAAAATTACCAATATGTGCCGTGCACATTGTTAACAAATGATCAATACATGACATGAAAAGACGGGTAATATACTGTTTTAATATAATACATTTACAAAATCAATCTGGGGAAGAATACACACTTCGCTTCGAGTCGACGCAGTTAAATTTATCTTTATAGATCCTGACGGTTATCATTCACTTAACGTTCATACGACATACCGAGATAGAATAGAATTATACTAGATCCGATCCATATTACAAGTTATATATACACAACATTTATAAACAAATCACCGTTCAAGGGGTCCCTAACTTTAGTCTACACTGATTTTACAAATAGACAGTTCTGTTACAAGTTGGACGGCTAGAAAACCGACTCTCCCGTAAAATGAGCTGCGGACTCATACGCAATAAATAAGTCCTTAACAACGATGACGATGACATGAACATCAAGAATATATATGACACAAATCAATATAAATAACACACTTCAAAAAACCTGGTGTATCCGCATATCTGAAATAAGAAAAAGTAAGAAACCAAGGAAATCCTGGCTCAGCTACACATGTTGATGGTCATTCACCTTCACGTCATACCATAAATTTTCTGACACTACTAATTCCCCAGCTATGAGACAGCCTGCGTCGCAAGAGAAGACATCAATTAATTGGATTGTTAATTCTTGCCTGAGAGATTGTTATATATCGGGGGACACATATTAACGCCGCAAATCACTGCTCTGTTCATTATACAAACAATAAGCCTAGAACTCGACTTAGTGCTTTACAATACGCATTATTACAGCCTTAATTACACATTTCAATTTAACACGGCTACTTTCTATGACACACGGCACATCTGGCCTAACACCTCGGAGTGCAAGAGTACATACTGCAACGTAATACATAATTTTTTATATATAGCAAACGTAATTGCTTTGCAAATTATACTGTACACTCGCGTAATTAAATAATATCACTTATGCTTAGATATTGCATATTACTCGTTAAATAACGTCTCACATTTCACGATATAAATATGTCTACTTGGTTGATGAAAATCGTCGCTGTTAATGTTACCACCATTCAACATAGGCTTAGTATAAGAAATTCCGATCCGCGCGGTCCACAACTTCAGAGCAGAGTGCCTGTCCCATTTCCTCAAGTCGCGCGCGTTTACCAAACTCCCTGTATTAGTAATACTTCGGGGATCTCCACTGATAGATGACGCAATAGCTCAGCCGCCTACTTGGTAGAAAACGCTGACACAATGGAAATGTATGTATTACTTAATCAGATCAAAATTACGTATTGTTTCTGTCTTCATGTAGTTTTAAATACTTTATTATCTTCTATTTCATATAAAAAACGTGGAGTTTGGCTTTATAACGGATTGCCTAATTAAATAATTGATGGTGCATCACTGTAAAAATCGGAGTTGGTAGGTCTGCATTCGTTTGTTCTGTATATCCCTTCATTCTGCAATTTCGCTTCCAAGCTCGTGATTGGTCTCTTTCGAATCTGCCGCTCTCAAACAATCTCGTAAATTCTCCGATTGACTCAGGTGAAATATACGAACAGCTTGCTGTTGCCATGGAAGGTAACAAATTATTTTAATGCCTCGTGCTGCCGAGATCTTGAATTGCGCAACTTCCTTATTACACCATGACTTCATTCTTGTAATAAGTTCACAGCATTTCACAATATTACATATTTTACTCTTGGGGCAGATGTGATATGGCTTAATGTGTGCTATTATTATGTTAGGCTCGCATGCTGGATTTCACTGGCATTTCCTACACTGGGGAACCAGCACGCTACTCAATGAATTCCTCCCCACAAGGTTGCTGGATCCTTTACTGACACATAACACTCAATATTCTGTCGCTGGCTGTACGGTCTACTCTGTCCTGTGGCAGGTAATCCTGGCCAAACTATTAGGCTGACTGTCACGGGTAGTCTGTGATGTATCCTTGAGATGAGTTTCACTTAAGGTAAGATCAGAGGCCAAATTTTCAAAATATTTAAAAAAAATTACATTATATAATTATTTAGACTTTTCTGAATATTTTGGTATACTATTTATCCTAAAAATCTAATTATAAATATTTTTACAGATTTTTTAAAATTATGTGACATGACTGCAAATATGGCCTGTGGGCATCACACTGGAAAACTTTTCATCTACAGAATATTATTTGATCTAGGAGGCTGTGGTTTGGATTATTTCTTTGTGGATTGTTCTGCTATTTATTCCTTGGAGTTCTAGTGATTGTCCTTTGTTTATCTTCAGTCTGGGAGCACGTCTTCGTCAACTGAAAAGCAAACCGCGCGACACAAAATTATCTGATGGCAAAAGCATTAAAAATGCTGGTAGGCTTACCGATATGGTCATAGATGAATTCCAGGAGTACTATGGAAAAGCTATCAGAGAAAGTACCTATGATTTGGAATCAATGAAAGGGCTGTGTGGGCAGCCTACTTCCATATGTTGTGTACAGATAAGAACCCAGTTCACCACCTGTGCCCACCTACACCAAACACATGGTGTAAGTACATAAAAGCACAGGCAGCTGGCACATTGAATGAGTTCCAGCATAAAAACTCCATTCCTGAGGCAGTAACGGAGGCAGTGAAACCAGTTTTCAGAGATTTAGCATACCCCAACTTACTAAAAAAGTTTCTTCATGGGCGGACACAGAATGTCAACGAGGCATTCAACAATATTATCTGGTCTCCAATACCAAAAGTAACTTTGTTGGATTAAAAACATTGATGCTGGGTGTATCAGATGCTGTAATCACCTTCAATGATGGCAATAATGGTAGGATCAATGTCCTCCATAAGCTGGGAGTGAAGATAGGACGTAACACGGAAAGAGCCCTGCTGCACCTTGACAAATTACGAATGCGCAAAGCTGAAATTGCGGCTGAACAAATGACTAAGGTGGCAAGAAAGGAGAGAAGAAGGAAGAAATTAGGTATCAGGGATGAAGAAGAAGGCTCATACTATGAATCAGGATGCTATTAGCAGTAGGGCATCAACAAACAATAGGGATGTTAACATCATGAAACTTTAACTCAGTTTTTCTCAGTTTAGTTTTTCCCCGCACATTTGTCCCATTTTCTCAGAAATGAGACAAAACAGAAATATAATTTTTACACATATTATTCAATGTAAGGTACTGCATATGTAGATCTACACTCAGCTGTATCTCATCGGTAGAACTCATTTTATGACGAGAAATATGTGAATATTTTCTTAAAAATAATAACTATTTTAAAAAAAATACAGTTTCTTCCTAATTATCTGATCTGCTTGAATCTAGATCAGTAAACTGTCACAGGTTCTATGTAAAACTGATGAAAATTACAGCTTTCTATCGTGAATAGTTCCTGAGATAATGGGTCACCAATGTAGAATATTTAAAATTGTCGGTATAGGGCATTTAATCTTACTTTAAAGGAAATTATATAATTTGGCCTGATTCAATCCCTACTACCAAACAAGTGGCCATCCAGTGTGGGTCATGTAGCTGTGAGCTTGCATTTGGAAGATGGTGGGTTTGAACCCTACCATCAACAGCGCTGAAGATGGTCCAATGTTTTCCATTTTCACACCAGGCAAATGCCGGAGTTATACCTTAAGGCCACGTCTCCTTCCTTCCCACTCCTAGCCCTTGCCTATCCTGTCATTACCATAAGACCTATCTAAGTTGGTGTGATATAAAGCAACTTGTAAAAAAATCTATACTAGAGACTGGAGAGATCATGTGGTATATTCCATTTCTTGGCTTATTATTGGGTGTGGAGTTAAATTGTTTTATTATACAGTGTGTTCTTATGCTTCCTAAAAAATCAAACCAGGACTTCATTTTCAGTTTTTCATTGCATTTTTCTGTGAAATACACATGTTAATTATTTGTAAAATATATATATATAACACACTTGCGTGGATCTTTTTACAGAACTCATGCTCTTGAACTGCAAGGAGTTAGGAGGTGTGACTTACTCCAAAATCTTCTAAATCATGTGAATAATGGAGAAAAAATTCTTAATTTCTGACGAACATCAGCACAACTGTTTTATCTTTTGTACACATGGTACAGGCTGACTTTCATTTTT
Source organism: Anabrus simplex (assembly GCF_040414725.1). Lineage (NCBI taxonomy): Eukaryota > Metazoa > Arthropoda > Insecta > Orthoptera > Tettigoniidae > Anabrus > Anabrus simplex. The sequence continues at coordinate 16,362,548 of NC_090265.1, read as the reverse complement.
GGAATGTGACCACCATACCCAAACAACTCGCTGTGTGCATCTGTTCTTCTAGGTAGTCATCAATCAGTCATTAGTTACAAGATTAGTATATGGCTTATTGAAGTATGTACATTTAACATGAGGAACAGAAAGCTTGCAAAATCTGCAACATGAAGTTTTTCTTAGTAATGTGTAGTACTATTTTACCTAGGCTACTTCCACAGCCACAGTGCACTATCTTGGTTTAGTGGTACTGCATCGGGAAGTGAATACAGGAAAATTGTTCAGGAAAATCTTTTATTATTAAAATAGTCAATGGAATATAATTTACTTTGGAATATGTGCTACCCTGGGAATTATGAAATCTTTCTAGTAACATGCATGCAAGCTTGCATAACTGAATGGATAATGTAAAGGAGTCTTATCTGAAGGTCCCGAATTTCATCTTGTGCCAGGAATTTTTGTTGTTGTTGTATATTTCAATTTGTTTAAATGTTATTAATAATCATAGGTAATAAATTTCAAATTAATCTATATTGAAGAGCTATATAGTGTAAAACAAAAGCTAAAGGTTTCCACCTATTCATTACTGTATTTTTTAACCTTAAAATGTTACATATATTTGTTGAAACTAGTTTCAGTCTTACCAGAGACCAAAAGATGAATAAAAAGGAAAAACCAAGATATACAACCTGTGACAAAAAAAAGTTTGGTAAATAGTCCTGTACTGTCAACATAATTGACCAATGCATGACAGTGATCTTACTGTCCATTGAAATAGTCCCCGCTCATAATTATGCACTGCTGAGATCGGCAGTACATGTCCTGGAAAATTTGCAAGGAGGCTTCCTTTGGGATGGCGTTCTAACTCCTCGTCACGTTTCGTTGGATGTCAAGAATATTGTCAAATCCCTTTCCTTTCAAAGCGAGTTTGAGTCGTGGGAATATGAAGATGTCTGGAGGATTGAGATATAGCGAGTATGGGGGATATTCAAGTTGCACCACCCCTTTTTGCCATGAACCTTTTGACGATATTGGCTGTGTATGGGCGACGGTTGTCATGGATAAAAAACTATGAATCTTGTTGTTGGTACTATGGTCGTACCCTGCGTAGACGTTTTATGAAACGGGTCAAAATTTCAATGTACCATGCAGCATTCAACGTCGTTCGCGCAGGTAGAAATTCCTTGTGGATAATGCGTTGACTATCGAAAAAGGTGATGAGCATCGTTTTGATGTTTGAATTTTCGGCTCTGACCTTTTTCCGACGAGGGAAACCTGGAGAACGCCGTTCCATGCTTTGCCGTTTCGTTTCAGGGTCGTACCTGAGACACCAGTTTTCATCCTCAGTGACAATACAGTTCAAGAAATTTGGTGTCGCATCTGCCATTTCGACAAAATCCTGTGAAGCCTCTACACGTGCCTGCTTCTGTTCGTCAGTCAAGTGATGTGGCACAAGACGAGAACACGTTTTCTTCTTCCCTAACTTCTGGGTAATGATTTGTCGCATGGATTCACTGTTAATCTGCAGTTCATTCGCTATCATGCGCACAGTTAATCGCCGATCGTTCGTGATTAATGTCCTCACTTTCTCAATGTTTTCGTCACTGACAGCGGTCGTCGGTCTTCTGCTACGGGGGTTGCCAGAAACACTTTGGCGGCCTCCTAGAAAATGGGCGAACCACTCGTACACACACTTCAAGGACAGTGCTTGATCTTCATAAACACGTCCCGACATCGCATGCATTTCTTTCGGTGTCTTGCCAAGCTTAAAACAAAACTGTACATTGATCTTTTGGTCGTTCATGTTCCTGTTCGCAGTTCAGAACCAACACACTAAACACGCACTGTGTCAAACTGGTCTTACACGGCACACACACGATGCTCAACTGAACAACGTTGGGAGCAGGTGGTCAAAACCTGCTGCTACGCAGGTGCCGCGTTGCGTGTCGCCAGTATTGCCGGATCAACCGTTCTGACTTCATTCACCAAACTTTATTGTCACAAGTTGTATATATGAAGAAAACATAAAACTCAAGACAATAAAGATTTTAAAACACTCATCTCAGTCACATGTCCTGTGCAAGCTCTCAGCTTTCCTTCAATTGGAAGACTGCACCTCACAGAAGACCAGGTGAAACACATGAAATATAAGCATCAACATCATTCTCTTCATACTTGTTTCAGCTGAGCTGAGTTCTAGAAGATTCCTCAAGTGCTGATATTTTATTAGTGTTTCACCTGGTCTTCTGTGAGGTGCAGTCTTCCCATTGGATGAAAGCTGAGAGCTTGCACAGTACATATGATTGTGATGAGTGTTTTATAATCTTTACTTGTCTTGAATTTCATGCTTGCTTTATATATATATATTTTTTTTCTTTTTATTCATGTCGTGCCTTTACTTTGATTTTGACTGATGATGGTCTCTGGTAAGACCGAAAATAGTTTGAACAAATATATGTAACTTTTTAAGGTTACAACAAACAGTATTGAATAGGTGGAAACCTTTAGCTTTTGTTGTACACTGGTATTAATAATGTTTCAGATTTTCTTATTGCAGGAGGCCTGTGCTGGGGTACTTTTTCTATATATCTATGCACATCATATTCATGTAGCAAACAATAGCCCAGGGTGTTTCTATTATAATAGGGCTGATAATGATGTAGTGGCAATGGAGTCCAGAGACTCGCAGGGGATCGGGCATGGGAGTGGTCAGGTGGCACTGTTGTCAATGTGGAGTGTACATTTTGATGGGCAGCCAGGTAGGAGTCTTGTTGCTGTGTGGCGTTGAAGTGAGGAGTGTCAATTTCACTGCTCTAAAGCATGTTTTCAAACTGTGATCAGCATTCATGGATTAAAATCAAGTTTGCCCACGGCAAAAGTGTATCAGAACATTATCGGGATTATGTGAAGCCTGTGGTGAGAATGCATTATCATATAGAACGGTTGCAGGAGGGGTCGAGGCATTTCGTGCAGGTCGGAATGAGACTGCGGATTTGCACTACACAGTTTGCCTGTCCATTCCTCAAGATGAGATTGACATCGTGTGCGGACTCAGTTCTGTAGACTGTTGATGGACTGTATGGGCTAAACATTCACTCCACAGTCAAACAAAAAGGATATCAAGTTACTCCACTCATACACAGCCTGTTTTCAAAATACCGTTGATTCTGAAAGCTATTTCTATCTGCACTATAAAGCCAAACACATGTGAAACAAAAGCCCTCTCATGTACAAAATTAGTAGTGTAGGATGAAGCTCCAGTGACATATCTGTGTGCATTCTTAGCAGTTAACAGACTCCACAAGTATCTAACCAAATGTTTTGCACCTTTTAGTGATAAAGTAATCCAACTGGGTAGCGTTTCTATTAAAAACTGCCTGTAATATTGGGAAGTTCACCTTTTGTGACTGTTGCTAGCTGTTTGAAGCAGCGTCAACTTTGTAACAAATTCAGTGTACTGATGCCCAGGACATGCATGTATCAATCCTGAGAGAGAATTTTGAATGTGGTCATTAGATGTAGAAGAAGTCAAGACTGGAATGATTATTATGGTGCCTTCAAAATGGTACCTGCAAATGTAAGATCCAGGTCAATAACTATATGGTGATATTGACATCACTACCGTCAGTTACCTGCAGGTTGAAGGAATGAAGATTCTTTCTGTTGCTAATGAAGATTCAGTTGAAATCACCGGTCACCTTCAAGCTTTATGTGCGGATGGGGTAGTGTTCAAAAGAGTAGATAGTATTGTGAGTTAGCACGGAGATCAACTTGCTTATCTTTAATTTATGAATCTAACACCAAACAGAATACCTCCACACAAACTGCAAATGAAGAAAGGCTATTATCAAGCCACTAAGAAATTTACTTCCTTCCAAAGGCATCTGAAAAGGGACAAGATATACTTAAGGAGTTACAGTATAATATGATAAAGGCCTTTGTTATAGGTTCCATAACTACAAAAATTGCTCTTGTAGCCACAATAACACAAACTCCCTCTGATGAATGCCTGCCTTTTTCATTTTAAACAGGATAATTCACAATAAGGTTAGCTTTCTCAATAGGTCTCACAGTCAAACTTTTAATAAAATATTTTTTCCCAAAACCAGTTTTGAGCCATATCGGCCTTTCGCAAGTGGTATTAGTTATCTCATTTTCTGCTGTGTTGCCATGTCAGGATATAAAAAGTACGCAGTCAGAGAAGCATTCAGAGGTGATTGACATGAAATAATTTAGCAGGAAATATTGCTAGGCTGGAACTTGATTGCAAGTTAAGCTTCATATATAGATTTCATTTTCAAAGGTGTAAGAAAGCAAAGATAGGAGTCTTTTCTAGTAAAATTTACTACGTTGGTTAATTTTTATACTTCCTTTACAGTTTCATTTCCTAATCATACAGTGCATAGATATTCAGTGTGGGATATGATAGCATTAATCAAACAATGGTTTAGAAGTTTTCACACTTCACTACATTCTTTCTCAAATTTGGGTGGCACTTCTGTCTCATACACATGCATTTTTGAAGAAATGTTTTGAAATATCATAATGTAATTAAGTGTAACATCAGAAGTGATTATTTCCTTATGTGTTGTTAAAAGATGTCATGAACGGCAATGGCAGAAAAAGTCAAATAATTGATAATCGACCCTGTTGCTCAAACACTGTTTCATATTGTATATGTAGCCACTAAACGTTGTATCCTATACCAGAGTATTATGGAGTGTAATCTATTTATGTAGGCTGTGATTTTGAGGGCAGCTTTGTACTTCTATATTATGTGATAACTTTTGTATTGGCTTGCCATGACATATTACACATTACTACACGCATAATTCTTGCTTTATACAACAAACGTTACTTTTAAGAACATTTGTTGAGCGGTAGTCTAAATGATTCCATGACCAGACATTTTGCAAAAATGAACAGAAAATCACTTATGATAGAAAACCTTTACATAATTATGGAAAGAAAATGTAAATTTTCTCCCCAAATTTCCACATCAGAATTAAGGGTGGGAGAGTTGTGCAAGATGGAAAATGACATGGGTAAATTCATTATGTAAATAAACCTAAATGATTCTGTAGGTTAGTTGGGAAAGAGTTCAAGAAAATTTTAAACATCCATGAATCTACAAAAGAAAATCAGGTTCTCTGAAGGTTCTGTTGCCTCATCAAAGGGATAAACTATTAGTAGCTAATTCTTTGAGTACATTATTGCTCTCTCCAAATGGGTCAAGGAAAGAGCCTGTGCACCAGGTGAACACTACTGCATGCTAACAGTACACCATTCCTGCCAGAACTTTCAGAGTTATTGGGAAGCCACAAGATTAAGAAAATAAATCAATTGTTGTACCCTTAGTAAAGAGCTTGTCTATATAATATTGGCACATGGCATGTGGAGAGGCCTCGTGCGGGTCTTAAAGTGATGCCTGACCTGCATGTCTCTGAAGATGTGGCCTTACTTATGATGAATTCCCTTGTTGAAGACGGAACATACACCCAGTCCCTGATCTAGAGGAATTAACCTGACCTGGCCAGGAATGAAACTTGGGACATCTTGTACCAAAGTTTAGCACACTAACCATTTAGTCATAGAGCTGGACAGCTCCTGTAAAAATATTAGAATATATGTGAAATTTCCATCTTATAGTGAATTCAAACTTAATATAATGTATTTAAATATTTTTTGTCTGTAGCAGTCATCATATTTTCTAGTAATCTCTTTATTAGCTCAATGGCTTGAAATACATGTTGTGTTAAAACACAAATTTTGGAAATGTTTACAAAGATTGGCAAAGAAAGAAAAGAATGTAGATAAATCTAACATACTTTGATGGTTTTCTGGGATATTATGCTGCGTAAACATTTTAAAAGTGTTGATATCTCAGATATGCTATGGCAGCCCTTGTTAAGACAAACTAACCCAGGCTTGAGTGTGGCTGCACTTTTATAACAATGAGAAGACTAGGTGGTGATGGTTCTAGGACCTTCACAGTCTGCCCCAGTGCATTCAATCGGCTGCCATCTGACAGCGAGCAATGGTTGCCAAAGTCTGCTAATCTGTGGGCACTCTTCTCTCTTGAAATAGTTGCCATGCTTCATTATCTCCACAGCTTCTCGCTGGAGATGAGAATGATGCTGATGGTTTGTAGCCAGAACTGTGGTTTTCTTATATTTCACTCTTTGAACAAGAAAAGAAGGCATATGCTTCACCACTGTGTGTGTTATACAATCATGCAGTTTCCAGTCTTCATAATTCTAAATTTTTTCAACATAGATGTCTTTACTGAAGCTGATAGGATGCACTAAACATTTGAACTGAAAGTAAATATATTAGGAATTGTTAAGTGCTTTAGAATTGAATGAAACTGATGTATAAGTTTACTTTTTAACCTTGCCTCTTTTAGGAAGTGCAAGAAGCCAGTAGTAGTTGGATAGGGGAGGATGGGAATGTGCCATTAACATCCCAACCTGGCTGGAGCTGGAAAAGAGAAATTCATGACATAGAGGATGACGTGAATGAAGAAATTGAACAGAAATTTGTTTGTGGGTTTCCTTCAAATGTGTAAGTATCAGTATTTACATTTTCCAATAAAGATTACTTCTTCATGAACTTAAGCAGATATATACGGAGATAGTTTGCAGAAAAGCTGTCACAGGTGTGACTATGATAAACAATTTAATGATTTAAATATTTTAATTCTTCAAACCATAACCTTCGATCTCTGTTACTAGCACTAACTCTGTACCAGTGGGTCTTTCATTTTTACTTTAGCCATAGTAGTAGCAATAGTAGTAGTAACATTGTTCTGGGCACTCAGTGCAAGCAATTTGAAGAGAGATTGCATAGTGTAACATGTTGATCAGTTATGAAGTTCAGTCTCTGTTGCTATATAGCATTATTTGAGAGATTTCAATGTAACAAAAAATATATTGCACCATCCGTCGGGGAAATCATTTTCTTGCACCATGTCGGGCGACCAAACAAATGCTCTGGCTGTCTCCCCTCCTCCGACTATATCTCGTTTTTGGATCAATTGAAGGGATCAGTGCATTAAAGAAAATGATGCTAAGTGTCGGTAGATATATTTGTTTCCACAAACCTGAGAATAAATAACTCATTATGCGAAGTAAGTTTCGACTAACGCAGATATCTCCATTCCACGTTTCACTATAACCGTCGAAATACTTTTCGAATTGTCACGCGACACCACTCAGGGTTAATTAACATGCATCAGTAAAGTGTATTTTTAACATGAGGTCAACTGGGAAACCCGCATTTCTTTTCATATTATTTACCAGCAATCATTCATTCGTAAACATCAGTGTAAAGTCATCGTCCGAATCCAATCATTCAAGAAATATTTTCGTAAAAGTTCAATGTAAACTTATCTGCTACAATTATGTAAATAAATTGCAATAATACTAACTTAATTGTATAAATCCCTGATTTATTCATGATCATGAATTATTATAGAATAATAACATTCATTAACATCAATCGTCATTCCTTTTCCGAAATATAAATCAAAATTGTTTATGATTGGACTCAATCAGTCTTCCTGCTAAATAATTACGTTATCCGCATCATAAGAACAAAGAAAAGTTTGCATAACTTCATAGGACGTAAATATCAGTCACATTAGATAACAATCTTCTTGGATATTCATTGAAATTGAAGTATCTCGAAAGTTGAAATGTAAATAAATTCATAAATAAGTAAATTGACATTGGTTAAAATAAAAGTCCCTAAGCTTCAGGAAATAAAAGAAAAATGTGCTTAGAGAGAGAGATTTATTAAAGAAATAAATCATCCGTCCTCCAATGAGGGTGACCATTTGGATCCGGAATACATTTTCAATTTCAATGGTTTAAAAATATCAAAAGATGAACATTTAAACGTTAATGCTGTTATCTTCTTTTTTCCACGGTTAGTGGGGGAGGAATGTAACTCACGTTCTCAGGTATAGGTGGAAATGAATGATTTGCAGCGAGTCCCTCAGTATCTGTATTACTATTTTTTCTAACTCGCAGAATGGAACTTTCAAATTTTGTAGGAAGTTCGATGTCTGACTAGGGAGGGTGCCTCTTGCTCCGAAAAGCAGGCCTGTGACAATCCACCGATCAATAGGTATTTTATACTTAGATGAAAGGTAAGGCAAGCACGGAACATAAATACCTTGCTTTTCTAGGTCCACATCCCGAGCCTGATTAAGGTCTCTTTCAAAGCGAATGGTGGGATCTAAGACCATCGCTTTCATGTTCTCTCTGTTGATGGCTACGATGTCCGCCCTCCGATTAGAGTCATCAGTAGAGATGCAGTGAACCTCCTCGTGCACCTCCCATCCACGCTGTCTCAAGCCTCGAGCAATCGACGTTCTTACACGATGGTGGCGATGGTTGCGCATTAGCTCAGTACTCCGGCAGAATCCCAACACATGTCCAAGGGTTTCTGTCTCGTTGCAGCCATTTTGGCGGCAACGGGTTGTGTTGAATGACCTACCGGGAACCGACCTGACTACGGTGAGGTTGCATGTCATCTTCACTGCGTTTATGTATTCAGAAGAGGACAGAGGTGATTTACGAATCATCCAGGAGTTTGCTTTCGGGCAGTCTGAATATAACACTACTCCTTTTCCTTTATGTGGTAGCTGGCACCACGACTGAAAGGATCGATTTCTCATAATTTCACGTAGTTTTCTTCCGTCAGTCTTTGAAGGAAGACTTTCTTTTTTATGTCAAGTCTGTGGAGTGCCATATCTTTTTCTTCAGGTAACTTCCTTACGTATGGTAGATGTACGTCCTAAGCTCTTGAAAATATAAAAAAATGCTTATTTTCCTTTATACCAAATTCATAATGTTCTTGTCAATAATCTTTCTTTGATTATATTCAAAAATTGTAACGTCAGCAGTGCAAGCAATTTCAAAATGCTATAGTTCTTATCGGCTATTTTAAATATATTTCGATAAATAAAAAAATCAGTCGGTTTCATCATATCATTTGATATATATGACCATGTTACATCCTAAAATTAAATGTAGGTATCATCTAATAATAAGCTATTATCATTTTTCTATCAGGAATTATGTCTATCGTGATTAACGATCTCATCTATGTCCGATTATTATATCATAGAATTCATAGGAATATAGTTGGTGACACTATTTTATTTATTTATGGCAGACATTTAAATTAAGTAGACGCTTCTCCCCGTCAAGATATAGTTTCGTCAAAAAATACCAAGCAACACTCATTACCACGTTTGATATTCTCCAAGAAGACATCAAGTTTACCCTTAATTATTTATTTTTTGGAGATTTTATTGTGAAGACTGTTTATGGTTACCATTCTACGAATTCTGTGATGCATTTCATCGTATGAATATATAATTAACCCAAAAGTGTCTTATATAGCTATCTAAAATCATGCCACACACGTCAAATAACATTAAAGGTTAGTATCACATTGTAATTACTACCAATAAGTCATAAGTATATCTCTGTCTCAATATTCCAATCGTAAACATTATAACATTGTGTCATTCATGACCACAAATATATCCCAATGAATATTTATACATATAATCTCATCAACACGTCGTTCATGTCCTTATTTTCCCATATAAATATCATTCACTTCCTCCTACACGGAATATCATCTCAACATTTCATTATCAAACTACAATGTTGCATTTATGGGTTAAATTTCAATCATAATACACATAATCATATTATTCTAAAAAAGAAATACATATACGAACAGAATAAGTTCACATTTACTCACATGTAGTCGTAGTGTAGCAATAACCAAGTCTTAAAAATTTATAAAACAACTATCTTCTTTCTTCATTACAGCTGGATTATATCATATTAAGTACGTCGCTTTTCTTTGATAATCGTCGAAACATCATCTTAAATCTCCCCATATTTAACTATTAGCATTTCTACTAATGGCATTGATTTACATAATTGAAGATTGCCTACTTCCATACTTATAAATCAATTGTAATAATCTCTTTGCGAAGATACTGCCAATTGGAATTATATCTCGAAGACATAAGTAACAACCTTCACACAACAATTTCATTGCTAATATCTATGCATTACATAACATTTATAATTACTGTAAATAAATAACATATCTTGGAACTTAGCTTTCATCTGCCGATGTTACTGGACTGGGCTAGATTTCGATGCGGTCATCCACGGTCTGCTGGCTGGCTTCAGGCATCTGCTGCATCATAGATGGGCAGTAGCATCCAGATACGGGCTAGTAGAATCAGCTGAGCGGCTTCCGTCGGTTGACAGTCCCATGTCCGATTTAGTTATCCATGTTGAGGCCGTTGGATTACATGCGACATAAACATATCCAACATCGTCATTAGTATCATAAACATGATCTTCCAAATATATTATTCAGTGTCTAAATTATAGTTCTATAACAGGTTATTCTACCATAAATTCAACGTTAGCTCTCAGTAACAAACTTTAAAAGGATAATCTAGTTAGTTCTTAGTTTTTCGTCAGTATATTCTGTATATGCGATGTCTTATTTCATTTAATGTCTCTCGTCAACTTTCAGTTCGAGCTTCGGCTACCAATCAAATATTAAATCCTCTCCTTTCTTAATTTCTCTTGCTTATTTGCTTCAATATTGAGTTGGATATCGGCGTAATCTTTAACATCACTTGATGTACAAATTTTTCAGCTCTAGCTCTGTAGACAACTTCTTTCTTCTTCACGCGACGACTTCTATTTCGCGGAAAAATCTAGTTCTGATGCTCAGGGTATTTTTTTGTTCACTAGCTATTTTAACAATTTAAAACCTTCTACTTTTTTATCACGGCCGCATGGATCCTACATGGTCTATATGTCTAACTTCGTGACCATGGCTTATTTGATTCCCCAAATTAGCATTCTTTTCGACATATTTATGGTTTCTTTGATTTTATGCGTCCGTATTTTATCATTACGAAATCACGGCCTATTTAATTCGATACGTCCGTACATTCTTCAGATATAATGCTCAACTATATGATCTCTGTAATCTTACAACCGTGCATGGCAAATATAGATGCTGTAATACCTCGTTTTTTTCTCATGACCAGGGCAATGAAATGGTACAATATGATGTAATTTATTTTGACTGATGTGCGCTAGGAGAACAAGAAAAGGCAGGCTGAAAGGAGCTGGAGTATGGTTTTAGAGACAAGTAAAGTAAACAAGCTGGACTTTAAGTCTAAGTGTTAGGGAAGCAGATGTAATGAGATGTCTTGTCAGTGATGTAGAAAAATAGTAAGCAATTTTTTTGTACACCTAATGTTTCATTTGCAAGATCATGGAAGGAAATGTTCTAGGAAAAATGTGAAGAGGGCAACCAAGACTTTCATACATCCCGAATCTCAGGATGAAATTGAGCTGCAGCTAAAGGTGTTGATAGTGGGTACAATGGTAACAATGATAATTCCAGCTACATTAAGTTGGGATCATGGCCACAAGTTTTTACATAGAATGCATACCGTCTGTTAGGTGTCATCAAAATGAAGTATTTAGTCAGACTGCCATTTTCTTTCTCTAGTTTATTAGATGCTCTCAGCTGGGGCTCCAATAACTCGGAACCAGTACCATAACTCTAGACCACCTTAACTTTGGGACACACTTTTTAAGCCTTTTGACACTGAACATTGTTGATTTTGGATTTCTGAAAAGTCCCTCTATTCTCTTGAATGCATTTTTGATCATTTTCAAGCCATTTCTTGTCCATATATTCGAATATTTTTTACAATTCCTCACAAGACAATTTTGTCACTTGTTCATTATTTGATATTTGTTTGCTGTATGCTTATAGATCTCACTGAGAAAAATCAAACAGTACCTCATAGAACATGTTACACTAACTGCACACTTATTAACTTAAGATGGCAGCACTATTGCATCATGCAGTGATGTCAGGCTGGGCGTGTTGTCTTGAAATTATGTTGATTTGAACAGTTTCATGTTTTTGTAACCCTCACTTGCCCAATGGTGTTAAAAGTTGGTTGCTGTGGCAAGGCGTAGACTATAGCAATGATGATTCTTATGTCATCAACAAGGCTCTTTTGTTTACTGATTGATGTGACTGGGTTACAGCTTTGTGACTGTACAAGAAATATCAGAGAACTGTTGAGTGCCCAGAAGAGACTTGGAGCAAGTAAAAAATGAGATGTGACAGTTTGATTTGCACTTGTCAGTTCCTTCCAATATTTATTTGTGAATTTATATTTTATTGGAAGGCAGAAAAATGCTGTTTAAAACCCTTCAGTTCTGAATTTCGGCAGTGCTCTTGCCACTCGATATGTTTTAGTAGGTCATTACTTATCACCAGTCAGTCCTACACACAAGAAACTAGACTCTCCTGCAAAAGTTGTTTGCTTGCAAATATTTGATCATTCCTTCTCAGTTTTAAAGTATTGATTGTAATAAAGCTGATTTTTTAATTTTGACTTCTAATTTTTTTTCAATTCTCTGGATGGTCTATAGGAAGGGAAAATTATAGAATGATTCCTTGTACATTAAAGAACAGGTTGTTGCATATGGGCTTCATCATAAATATGCATCCATTTTACAGTGTGCAATATATACAGAAACAAGTGTTCTTTCTCTTTTTTTTCCACAATTGCTATAAATGATATGACTGCCTGATATATGTTCGTTCACTAGCAAAACTCCTGATGAAATGATGAACCGATGATTGAGCCTAATTTATTGTTTTCAATTTCATTATTTCTCTCACTTTTGAAGGAAAAGGAGGAAATACCAGAGCGGTCACTCCAGGCTACTGGTAGAAACTCTTGCCTATGTTAAAATAAAGCACCACATTGCATATGAAAGCAAATGTGAACCCACTGCATCCAGTAAAATGTCATCACTTTTGTCTGGAGCATTTAGTGAGGCAACCTTGTGCCACTCATCAGCAACTTTCACTGTAAATCCACAATGCAACCAACCATTGAGCAACAATAACAGAGCCTGACTGAGCGGCTCAGACGGTTGAGGCGCTGGCCTTCTGACCCTAACTTGGCAGGTTCGATCCTGGCTCAGTCCGGTGATATTTGAAGGTGCTCAAATATGTCAGCCTCGTGTCTGTAGATTCACTGGCATGTAAAAGAACTCCTGCGGGACAAACTTCCGGCACCTTGGCGTCTCCGAAAACCGTAAAAGTAGTTAGTGGGACGTAAAGCAATTAGCATTATTATTAACAATAACAGAAATATTCTCTTGAACATCATGAAACACATAAGAGCTGTGCTTTTCATGAAATTCCCTCCAGAGCACCAATGTCATTTATGAAACCTTGTTTCTGATGTCCTATACCTTGCTTGTAAGGTTTAAAACAGATAATAGTTAAATGGATATGAAACTTACAGAACTTGAATAAACATGTTAATGTTCTTTTTTTCAGTGTTGAGACATCATCATATGTTCAACAAGAATTCATACCAGAAGGAGGTAAACCATTCATCATTGATGGGATTTATGATGGATATACCACTTTACATCAAACTTGTACTGGCCAGTCATATCTGAGCGAACACTTAACGGAACTTCAGCCATTGGTAGTTCATGATATTCCTCTTGCCAGGGATTCATTTCAAGAAGAAAACTCAAGTCTTACTAATGAGAGATCAGGGGAAAAGAAAGCGCGTATCCAGCGATGTCCAGTGTGTAGGGAAGTTATCAAATCTGCAGTAGATATGAAGAATCACAGCATGGATCATGCAGAAGTTTGGCCGTACACCTGTTTTGTGTGTATTAGAGTGTTCACTCGTAGATTTGGTTTCCACCAGCACATGTTGACAAAACACGGAGTTGATCGGCCATACGCCTGTAATGTCTGCAAGGTGACTTTTAAAGAGATTCAAGAGCTAAATAAGCACAACCCTAGTCACAGTGAAAAGTGGTCTTATTTTTGTAATATATGCAAGAAAGCATTCACTAGAAACTATGGCTATCGGCAACATATGAAGCTCCATGGGGTGCTACGTCCGCACAAATGCTCTACTTGTCAAGAGACATTTAGTCGACGCTTGGATCTCGATAGGCACATGTCGTTGCACGATCCAGAGGATGACACATTTTGTTGTGATATCTGCGGTAGGGCGTTCAATGTTCGCTGGAGACTTGTAAGACATCTAGTCACTCATACTGAGGACCGCCCTCATTCCTGTACTCTCTGTGACAAATCCTTCAAGTGTAAGGCAACACTTTTGAAGCATACTGCTTGGCACGCTGGGGAGCGTTGTTGTGTTTGTACTGAGTGTGGTAAGGCGTTTCGATTTACATTTAATCTCAAGAGACACATGTTGCTTCATTTAGAAGACCGACGTAATCTGTGTACCGTTTGTGGTAAATCATTTAAAAGGGGTTTCTACTTCAGGAAACACAAGTTAAAACACGAGAATGATCCATCTACTACATAGTCTCGTCATCAAATGCGCTACACTACTTACTTGTTTTGTTGCCGTTAGGTAACTGCTACACTGGTGCAAAAGAACTATGTAACGGTTAGTCACAGATCCGGCCGAATGTTCTAACTTGCAGCATTTACTCATGGCATCTTGCGAGTTGCATAACATGAACGATTCTCTTCTAGAAAACTGAGTGACGTAAGGAGGAAATTTATAGATTGACTATTAACTGTTAAGGGTTAGTCAAAGGACATTCGTGGACATTGGTTTGAAGTAGACGATGATGTGTGTTGACTAGGTGTAGATGTGGATCTGTTGAAAGCCTGCCAGCTTTTTCTGGGATGGGTCTGACCTCCTCATCACCTAGTCATCACTCTTACAGTGAATACTTCTGAGGTATGAAGTTTAGTGGACTGAGCAGGTGAATATGTAGCTATCAGCTTGCATTCGTGGGCTCGAACCCTGCTGTTGGCAGCCCTGAAGTTGGTTTTCTGTTGTTTACCATTTTCACACCAGGATAATGCTTGGATTGTATTTTGGTTAAGGTCATGGTCACTTCCTTAGCTCTTTCCTATCTCATCGTCGCTGTAACCCCCATCTGTATTGGTGTAACATAAAGCAAATTACAATTTTTAATCAGATGACTGATTTTCATTTGATTGTCTCAGATATACATTTAATGGAATGAGTACTGAAATGTACTCTCATATGATAGGTATTGTTTTTCCCACACCTAGACTTGCATATTTGCTCTAACAAGAGCATTCTTTAGCCAGTCAGATATTCAGTCTTCATGATACAAATGTTGTGCATGCTTGCTACAGCTTGCAGAGTTTCTTACTGCCTGGTGATTTGTGCTTTCTCACAGGTCAGTGCAGGGCTCTAGTAATTATGTTGATTGATCTGTTACCATTGAACTCACAAAGGCACCCTTTCTGCTGTACCAAACCAATTGTATTGTGATATGGTAGGTTATCTAATGGTTTTTGGAAATGCTGATTATTGAAATAATATAAACTTAATAGTAGGCCTAGTAGTTATTTTGTCATAAAATAATATGTACATACCTAAATTAATCTGATATATTTGCTGCAGTTTTAGAAAGAATGTGGTGTATTGAAGGTAGTGGCTACAATTAAACCTTCAGTTAAGACATCAGAACATTGAAGAGTCCTGCAATTTTTCATATGCTCTCTGCAGCATGGCAGTTGATTCTAAATAGGTGTCCAGCAGTATCCTCAGCTCCATCTAACACATTTTTAGCACCTAAACTATCTTTCAATCCAGAGTGTACATTGTGAGGACTCCAAATCTTTTGATATGAATTGTATAGTTAATGACTTGATGTCTAGGGCAGCGATAGGTCAATATCTTCTGTAAAAACTGAATCTTATTTATGAGAGAAAACATCTACACTTTATTATACCAACATAATTCTGGAGTTTTAAAGTGTGTAATATTTATAAAATAGTTGGAATAAATGAAAAGAGCTTTATTCTTGTCTATTCATTTGGGTGTTTCATATTCACAAGATTAGGGAACGATTGCAATAACCCTCTGTTTTAGACTGATAAACAAAGCCTAAGAAATTGGATAGAATCTAGAATTGCCTGCTCCCTCTCCTTGCACCAGTATGTTCTTCAAGTTTATTTTTCATGTGAAACAATTCACAGGAGAAACACACTCCTATTTGTATTATTGGCACTTTATTTATAATGAGTGCGGTACATCAGCAAATTTATTTTCTTACCACTTTCTTTTGAGTGAATGTCACCTAAAACTCTAGAAACTCAAACAGAAGAATTGCCGCAAATGGAATAAAGATGCTCTCAAAGATAAAGCACTTGGCGGTAGCTTCAAAGAAGAAGGCTAATGAATTTTTGACAGAAATACCATCTACAGAATTAAATAACATTGAGGTGTGGGAATTTAAAAAAGTGAGATTAATATAGAAACAAAGGCAGTTACAGGAATACATTGAGAGCACTTCTTGAAGATAACTTACAAATTTCAAATACATACTGCAGGTGTTTGGACAGAAGTCAACATAAATATTTCCAAATATTGAATGTGACTTGGTAGAATTCGATGATGTTCTTTTAAGTATGAACCGTGTCATTCTTTGTATTTACACACTGAATTTCATGATAGTTCTGTACTGATGTCTATGCACTCTTAAGACAGAATAAATACGTCTTTGAGCAGGGGGTCATGAAAAAAGTTTTGTAGGGCTATAGCATCATATACCAAAATGTGTGATGTGATATTACTTACTAACAGTACCTTGAGAGAGGCACAGGCATGGATCTGTATAAAGAGAGCTGCACAGGCTGTGGAACTGTATAAAGAGAACTGCACAATTTATGGATCTGTATTTCATGGCCATCCATCAATAATTCGTATCAGAGCCTGTATGGTTGCTAGGCAACATTGCATCACACATTCATATTCACGCAACACGCCACATTAACAACCACAACAGGAATACGCAATACTAATTAGCATCCCTACATATAGGGTTGGCATCAGGAAGGACTTCCAGCCGTAAAATAGCGTCAATTGCACATGTGCGATACAGTTTGCACCTGCGACCCTACAGGTGACGGAAAACTGCTTGAGGAAGAAGAAAAATACTCGTTTTAAAAATTCACACGCTTTTTTATTCTTTTCACCCCTTAAGTGGATTTTCCAAAAAAAGTGTGTTAATTTATTTTTAAAAGAGATTCCAAGTAGGGCCTACCAATTTTAAAGTATGTAACATCTTCAGTTTCTGAGGTATATGTATCCTCCCTCATATAAAGAATTCAACTCTTACCGCAATTCTTTTCAGCCCCGCCCCCCTTCACGCCTTAAGTGAATTTTATGAAAACAAAAATTTGTGTTCTATTTTAAAGGAGATTCCAAATACCAAATTTCATGTCTGTAACATGTTAGGTTTTTGTGATATATTGTAGATAATCTCGCTGCTGTAAGAATACTGGAGATAACGTTTCCATGGTTACGGCAGTTAATTTCTTTATCCGATTCCTAGAGCAGGGGTAGTGTGGTGCCAATATCTCCATAACGGTTGTTTTTAGGGCCTTAAGACATGGTTTTCGGGCCCTTAAGGCTTACCGAGTTTTGTTCTTTGCGTCAAGGGACTTAGAATGAGCTTTGTCTCCTCCTTGTACGACAAACTCGATTTCGCCTATATTACTCTATTACTTTTATATTTTTATCTTTCCCCTCGTCGCCCCTCCTTCAATTGTTTTGAAAATACAATACAGCCCATGTTACTTAATGGCAATGCAGCTTTCTATAGGCGAAGTAATTTCTAAAATCGGTTCAGTACTTTTTGAGCCTATCCGTTGCAAACAAATATACAAATTTTTCCTCTATATAATATTAGTTTAATAGAAAAATTGTTAGCGTAAATTGTATTATAGGAAAATTTTCTTCTCTTGTTAATCTAAAATGTAGTGCTTGACAATAATGTATTTTAGTGTACTATTTGCCACCGAGGTAGACACCTCATTTGCAAATAAAGAGATTTGGATTTGATTTGATTTTTTGTTTTAATTGAAGTTCTTGCTATTTTGACATTAGTGTTACAGTATTGATATATGAACAGTTGAAGATGATCCATAACAGGATTGAAACCGGTACTGTGATTGTAATGTATTTTTAAATGTAAATACATATACTTGATATTGCAATATTATTAATTAGGTGAAGGCGTCAAACCCGTAATCATGACCTTTTCTCTCATAGATGTTAAATGGGAAATTTGCCGCTCCACAGTGCCCAAAATCTTACACCAATCACATTTTTTATCTTCGACTGGCACATGTACTTCCTAAGGCGATTATTTTCACACCTCAATCAGATTTTACATTCTGCCAATCTCTCAAAATGGGACTCATGAAAAAACCATTTTGAAAATTTGTTTATATCTAAGACGACAGACTGAATTGCTGGAACCGAACTGTAGGGGACCTTCAAGAATTGCGATCACTGTCTTAATCTGTGACACGAAGATATATACTGAAAAATCACAGAAACACGAGGGTTTAGGGAAGAAGAGGTAAGGGCCACACGACATGCATGGAAACGCCTACATATTGTAAATATAAATGTGAGTAAAGAACTGGCATTACTAATAAGGCTTTTTGCACATGATATACTGTATAGAGTAGTAAATACTAGTTGTAGCAGGCATTCACCTGGCTTGTGCGTGAATACATGTTTGTTGACCCCTCGTGCTGTTCCTGAGATTCTGAGGCATGTAGATGGACGTTCCTCATGCTGTCAGCGACTAGTCCTAGTGAACTTCTTTCCTTGCTCTGTGTGGCCCTTTACAGTTTAATTCTTTTTCATTATTGCTGCTCTTGATTTGATCACTTCCTTCTGGTATGAAAACCAAGTATCATTATAATATTCATAAGATGAATGCAGAAAACATTTCGAATATTGCCAAGATGATCTCATGCCACAGCTATCCAGCTCCTGATATAGATAGTGACCATACACTTGTGTTAGCCAAGTGCAAC
Source organism: Anabrus simplex (assembly GCF_040414725.1). Lineage (NCBI taxonomy): Eukaryota > Metazoa > Arthropoda > Insecta > Orthoptera > Tettigoniidae > Anabrus > Anabrus simplex. The sequence continues at coordinate 16,343,591 of NC_090265.1, read as the reverse complement.
ATTAGATTTAAAAGAACCAAAAGATCTATCAAAAGGAAATGGAGACTAGAAGGACTGAAAGAAGCCGCAACAAAGGCGGCTTTTGAAGAACGAACCAATAAAGTACATAATGGAAGTGATTGTCCAATGCAGTGGAATAACATCAAGATAAAGATAATTGAAGCAACAAATGAGCTTTAAGGAAAAAGGAAATTTGAGTCAGGAAACCTTGGATGACAGAAGAAATACTAAACCTAATTCAAGAAAGGAATAATCCCAGGAAGGAAAACAATGTATATGACTACAAAAGGATTAAAAATCGGATCACAACCAAATGCAGAGAAGAAAAATAGATAAGGACCAAAACAATTGATGAAGAGATAGAAGAAGATATAAAAAAGGGAAAACAGGATCAAGTTTATAAGAAAATCAGTGCCTTTCAGTACAAAAATAGAACCAAATCTGCATTAGTAAAAAACAAAGAAGGGATGTTACTGATAGATAACAATAAGATATGTGCTCGATGGAAAGAATATATAGAAGAACTGTACGATGGTAAGGACTTCAAGAATGACATTAAGCTAATTGAAGACATCAATGAGTATGGAAGAGAAATTCAAGGTCCTCCAATCATGAGACATGAATTTGAACATGCCCTTCAGAGTCTGAAAGAAGGAAAAGCAACCGGTGTAGATGACATCCTAGCAGAACTACTGAAAAATGTACGTATCAATATGAAAGACCAGTTATTCAGAGTAATAAATGAATGCTACGAAAGAGGAATCGTGCCAGAAGACTTCACAAAATGCAGAACTATTACCATACCTAAAATAGGAAGGGCAGTTGAATGCACCAATTATAGAACACTATCAATATTAACACATGCCTCCAAGATACTCCTTAACATAGTTAAGAACAGAACAAAAGGAAAATTAGATAAGTATTTTGGAGAAGACCAATTTGGATTCAGAGAAGGCAGAGGAACAAGAGGAGCAATTCTGGCCTTACGCATGTTATTGGAGAGAAGGACGGAAATGAATAGAACGACTTATCTTACCTTCATTGACTTAGAAAAAGCTTTTGACAATGTGAGCTGGGAACTACTGTGTAGAACTATGAGGAAAATAGGATTGGACTGGAAGGATAGAAGAATGATTAATCAACTGTATCTGAACCAAAGCACAAAAATAATCATCAATCAGGTAGAAGGAAAGGCCAAGATTAGGAAAGGAGTTAGACAAGGTTGTCCCCTATCACCGTATTTATTTAATATGTTCATTGACGAAGTTATTCAGATCATGAAGGAGAAGACGAAGGGAATAAAAGTGAATGGTGAAGGGATACAGATTTGCAGATGACATCGTATTAATTGCAGACTCAGAAAACGAAATGAATTGAATGCTGAAAGTCCTCTCAACCACTCTTAAACTATGGAAATTAAAAGTAAACAAACGGAAAACGAAAGTAATGGTAGTACGGAAAAATAAAGAAGAAATTAAAACCAATATAAAAATTGATGATGTCAGAATTGACCAGGTGAAAAAATTCTGTTAACTGGGTAGGCCTAGTATGATAACAGAGGATAATAGATGCTTCCTAGAAGTAAAGAGAAGAATAGCGTTGACAAAGCAGGCATTTATGAGCAAGAAAAACATTTTAACCAGCACACACATGAATAGAGATGTCAGAAAATCCTTTGCAAAATCCTTTGCAAAATCATTTGTATGGAGTACACTTCAGTATGGAAGTGAGAGTTGGATTCTGGGTAGATTAAAAAGGAATCGACTTGAAGCTGGTGAAATGTGGATATGGCAGAAAATGACCAGAACGAGCTGGACGGAAAGAAAAACCAACCTGGAAATCTTAAGGGAAGTTAAAGAAAAGAAAAGATTTTTAAACAAAATAGAAAACAGGAAATTAAAATTTGTTGTACATGTCATTAGACACAATACTTTCATCACTAACATACTTGAAGGGAAAGTGCTGGGAAAGAAAGGGAGAGGAAGACCTAGGATGAAGTATTTGGACGACATCAAGAAGAGGTTAGGTTGTGTCAATTACATGGAACTGAAACTAACAGCCAATGAAAGAAAAGAGTGGTTGCGTCGACAAGGCATTAGCCTTTAGAATATTGATTGATTCACCACCATAGATTTATTATTGACTATTGCACTTAAACTTTCAAAAGACCACTACTGATATTTCCCTTATTTTTCACTATATGTGAAAAAGATATAGAACAAATAAGTTTTTAAGTGATATTCTAAATCAATTTCATCATAGGAAATTATCCTATAAAATCAATCTTAAGAGATAAATATTCAGTTTTATATTTGAGCATTCCCATACTTAATTTTGTGTTATTTATTGTGCAGTGACCTGACCAAAAATCCTGCTATTCTTGATTGTGGTGATGATCCATCCGTCCCTCCGTCCGTCCATCTACATTTTGGACTCTCACCCAGTCTTTTGTTAAATGATTTCAAAATATTTGAAGACCATACATTTCTCTTGATGAATTATTCCATTCCTCTTTCTATAAATTGATATTTGCCCCAATTTTATCTTCACATTATGATATTTTCTACTTTTAAAATCTCCACTCAAGCTTATTTGTCTTCCAATATTCCATGCAGTTTCTCCACCGACAGCTTGGAACATCTCACTTAGGTGAGTAGCTCACCTCCTGATCTCCAAGTCTTCCCAGCTCAAAAATGTCCATCATGTTTGTAAGACTACTCTTTTGTCAGTAACCACCCAGAACAAATCGTGCTGTGTAGCTTTGGAACTTTTCTAGTGCTGATATCAAGTAATCCTGATGCTCTTATTGGGGTCTTACCATAGACTTACATGCCCTCTCCTTTGCATCCTTACTACAACCCCTAAAAATTTTCATAACCATATGAAGAGATCTATAGCCTTTGTTTACAACTCCATCAGTGTGATTACCCCAATGAAAAACTTTTTCATGTTAATATCTAAGTAATTATAATGATCCTCTTCAATCCAATAATTAAAACTGAGAGGAGTTTTCCTCGTGGAGTATCTTAGAACCTGACATTTTGTAGCGTTGAGTCGTGACAACGCGTACACAATAATAATAATAATAATAATAATAATAATAATAATAATAATAATACGAAAAAGGAAATAGTAAAATGACACAGTGGCGGTTATTTCATATCAAAGCTTGGAAACGAGACGGTAGCTATCAATACGCAAAATCAAATCGTACGCTGGGAACTTATAGGCCTAATAATGACAATTAAGAAAGGATTGTGGAAGGTGCAGGAGCCCTGTGAGGTACATAAGAAGGTATGACGTTATGGGGGAGAAAAGGTTCACGATTAAACACCCTCTAGCACAACTATATTAAAAATAACAAATGAAGATTTATAAAAAAAGTTAATAACTTAGCAACTGACGCTTGACTCAACGACGGATACAGGTTGACTAACCAAAGCGGAAACATAATCAGGATACTTAAATCACTTAGTAAACACAAGTTTAACGTACGCAGAATTACACACTGGTTGTCAATTAAAAATGCAGGTAAAATATTTGGAAATTACAATTCAACGGGAATCTAGGGCACGTTAAATTTAAAACTTTGAAAATTACATTAAGCAAGGAAATACCGAAATGCAAAAGGAAATAAATTAAATCAAACGAAATCAGAAAACATTGAGAATATCACTTACCGGGGAAAGTTGGAGTTCCCGAGGGGAACTCCTCGAGCGCATCCGCACTCGAGGACGGTCAGATATAAATGACGCCGAGCACACGCATAATTTTCCCGAAGCCGGCAAAAGGCCGGAAATGGCCCGATCACAACTGACCAATAATATCAAACTCCACTACATTCTCGTTCCTTTTCGCCAATTGGAATGCCCGTACTTTTGGCCAATCCAATTGTATGACCATATATGTTTACAAGATAGTTACCGATTACACAAGTTCTGGAACATTACTATTACAAATCATTGGAAACCGCACGTGCGGTATAGGATGTTTCACAACTAAAGCACCTTTACATTTTCAAATGTTACCAAATTACATCTTGATATACAAATCACATTACAAATATCAAATCAACATTTGGTCAAGTTACATAAAATTTGAATACAACAATCACTTCAAAATACTTCTTGCATCTTCAAATTACATAAAATTTGAATACAACCATCACTTCAAAATACTTCTTGTATTTTCAATTTACATAACATTTGAATATAACCATTACTTCAAAATACTTCTTGCATCTTGCAATGTTCATTTATAGTTCCATATATCTTGCTTTCCTAAATTACCTACATTTAAAAAATTATTACAAACATAATATTTTCTTTCAGTTACATAAAAAATAATTCCAGCAGAGTCCAGAGTTCTTATTTCTTCATTTTTCAGACAAAATATTACAAACAAAAATAAAATCCTTCAGACACATTAAATAAAAACTTTAAAAATTACATTTCAAAATTCAGTAATTACTTCTTGCAACACACAATGCTTCGTTCCAGTTCTCCGTCCCACCATAGATTACACATTTAATCCCATTTACCATCATACCATTGTCTCCTGTCCATCACGCAAGATTGTCGAGGTCTTTTTGCAGTCAGTCAAAATCTGTTAACACACTTACTACCCTATAGAGTATAACATCATCTGCAAAATCCTTATCTGTGATTTCAGTTCTTTGACAATATAGCTCACTTTTACCAGCCATGTCTACCTTCAGGCTACTCATTTCACTTGCCAGATCCTCGGGCCTACCACAACGATTGAAACTTCTAACATTCCATGCTCTGACTCGAAGAATATTAATATTCCTCTTCTTGATATTTGGCCCCTCTTGTGTATTTCCTACCCAGAGATCCACATGGAGAATTATTTTACCTCCAGAATATTTTACAAAAGAAGAGGTCATCACAATACATCATTTGACTATTCAGAGAGAGCTGCATGTCCTCAGGAGTTGCAGTTGTAATTCCCTATTGCCTTCAGTCGTATAGCAGTATCAACATACCAGTTGGTAAGGCATGTTAAGTATTATTACAAGACCACGGAGGTCACTTATCCACACCGTTGTCCTCACATCTTTTGAAGGACTGCTACTTCTCTTTCGATGAACCATTGTAAGTTTAGTCGTTCAACAGATATCCATCTGATAAGGATGCTCCTACAGCTTGGCTAACTGCTTCATTATTATTATGAAGTATTCATGGACATGACTGGGAGTCATATAGAAGGTTCTCTTATCAAAGAGGCCCCATTTCATCATACCCTATACTTTATACAGATGCAGTTTTTACTTTATGTTTTGATAGATGTTGCCTGGTTTAAAAAAACGGTGATCAACATTGCTTCCATGCAATATCATCAAATGGCAGCCACATCAGCTGACTGAATAGCTCGTGAATGTAAAGTTAACTTAGAAAATGCAAGATCTCAAACAGAACATTAAAATTATTATTTAAGTGTTTATTCTAAGGGTTAAACTCAAAAACAGGGATTTTAAGTGTTCTAAACATGTTAAAAATGGTAGGTTTTAAATCAGCCGTCGTTTGAATAATGTTATAAATTATTCTATTATTTATTATTATTAGCAATGACTGATTAATTGATTGAGTGATTTGATATACTGCGAACCATGTGACCTTGCCATTGTGGGGAGCCTTATGCATTGCACCTATAGGGTAATAGGTTGTTGTCATATTAATCCCTGAACACAGGGCTGTCTGCCTCTTTTGCCATCTCCACCACACTGAAGTCCACCTTCTCCGCTGTACATGTCGTTGAGGTCTTCACTCGGAACCCTCAGTTGGGACCGTCACCAGATGCTGCACACTGGGTCAGTGTTCTGTCGGACTCAAATAGCCAGGGGCACTACTCCCTGTGTAGGACTGCCTCTGAATGGAGTCCCTACCTGCTACAAGTTGACTACTATTAAATAAATAAATAAATAAATAAATAAAAATGAAGATAATGGAAATATTTAAAGTTTTAATTTCATCCGTACAAAAATTTTTTGTTGAAGAAGAATGAAGAAAATTTCATTATTTCAGGATAGATAAAAGACAACCATAATTCCTTCTGTAGAAAATTTATTTCATGTTAATTCCTTCTTCCAATGAAATTGATGAGTTTTTATCTCGCTATTCTTTGGTGAAAATAGATGAAGGCAAGACAAGATTAACGCAGCTGCTAGTGGAAGTCTAGACTGCTATCCTCATAACTTTTAGCCAAAGTTTCTCGTATCCAGTTGTTGAAGTATGCTACGTCTGCGTAGACTTCTGGGTAGTTACCAAAAGTACAATCTCCGCTCCATGATACGATACCGGTCAGCTCACCTTCACACACTAGAGGGCCACCAGAGTCACCCTGTGGACCAAAAATACTGTCAGGTTTCCCTTCGGAAAAATCATATGATCATGAATATGTCTTTCAGTAAACCAAACTCAAATTGATAACGATAAATTTATTTGAATCTAATGAATCATTTTCGAGGGACATTTGGAGTGGACAAGTGCATGAAACTCCCACGAATGTCCTCTCTACTCTGTCCAGATCTAGTTTTTTAAATGTTATGCCATCTTGGAAAATAAAGCAATCCTATTGGAACTATGTGCTGCCGATTATGTTCATTGCTTATGGCATGTGGCTTTGTTTATGTGTTTGTAATTTTGGCGCCTCAACATTCATTGTGGTTGACACTTTGGCGTGTAGTTTTTAGTGTCCTGTTATCTTTACCATTATATTTTTTCTTTGAGATTATTGAGTAACTTTAGGTTAAACATTTGTAGTAACGTTTCATTGCTGCACTTCCCATAGGATATATTTGTATTAGAGCACTGCAATGTATGCTTTTCACTCGTATTCGTTCAAAGGTCCTCGGCTCGAGCGGAGAGCGCTTGCATCTATGTTGACGAGCGAACTGTGCTCACAAGACGGTCAATCGCAGGAAACAACAGGCAATCATTTGAATTTTTATTAGAAAGTTATAAAATAATGCCATAACATTTATGTTTGTCCTGATTTGTCTTTTTCATTACTTATAATTTATACTCTGGTGCTATCTTCGTATTACAGACACTGAATCAATGAAAAGTAAATAAGTAAATTGTATCTTGTAAACAACATTAAATATAATTCTCATTACAAAACATTACATTCAGATAAAATATATATGAATTAGAACTCTGAACAACGAAATAAAATAGTACATTGCATTCCTTCTGTTTATTTAATTCAATTTCTTATATTTTGCTTGCTGTTGCAATTGTTTAAATATATATACTATGTATTTTTATTTTTGTATGCTAGACCGAACGTAAATTAAATCATGTCTTGGGGGTAAAAAGTAACCATGATATAGAATAAATTTAGGGTCGCGCAGCTGTGAGCTTGTATTTGCGAGATAGTGGGTTTGGACCCCACTCTCGGCAGCCCTGAAGATGGCTTTCTGTGGTTTCCCTTTTTGACACCAGACAAATGCTGGGGCTGTAACTTAGTTAAGGCCACGGCCGCTTCCTTCCCTCTCCTAGGACTTTCCTCTCCCATCGCTGCCGTGAGACCTAGCTGTGTTGGTGCGACGTAAGACAAATTGCAAAATAATAATAATAATAATAATAATAATAATAATAATAATAATTATTATTATTATTATTATTATTATTATTTGCTTACATTAGGTAAGGTTCAAAGGGACTTCAAGATATTGGATCCTCGATCGGACGTGAAACAGACGTCGTGTAAGTTCAGGCTCTATTCCCAGTTCGATGGGTTGTCTTTGATTTCCTTTCTGATATTTTCTCTAGTTTCTTCTCTTGTCTGGGAAAACAGATGTTTCTAAGAGAAGAGTTTTGATTGATCATTCACAATCAACTTAATGAGCATCTTCGAACTTATTTCAGCGGCCTTTGTTTGTGTTATGTGAGATGGTTTTAGAAGGGGGTAGAATATCATCCCCATTTACTCTTCCATACTGTGCACCAGTATTTACTAGTTCTTGGGACATCTCACGAAAGCCATCACCCGACACATTTCTACGTAGGCAATTTTTAACAGTTTGTGGTACAATATTCTGTGTTCTGTCGACATGTACTTTACAGACATATGACCTCAACGGTAATGTTATTGATTTTACGTATCTCTAACGTGTGAGCTCAGGCATGGTGTTGTAGCCTTATATGTTAACAATGAAGAACATTGTTCACAGGATACGTAGCCTACCTGCTCAGCATCATGATTAATTGCTATAGAAATGTTTTCCCACACATCGCTTTTGAAGCCTACTGGCTTCCTTGAGCTGTAATCGTGACTTACAAGTTTATCCTCAGTCCCCTCTTTAAATTCCCATTCCATCTTGACTAAGCAACTACCATCACGAGTGTTCCTTGCTCGTCACGAGCATCGCTCGCACCTCGTTCGCAAGCGAGCAGAAAAGCCTCGCACAATCACTCCATCTAGCGGTGTACTAGCCAAAGCTTGAGCGAAACGCGACAATGCAGGGCTCTAATGTGTATTTTGAGTTCTCAGCCCGGAGGCTGGACCTCAACAGCTTCGCCGTCAGCTGTCATAGGTGGCACAAGCATCACTGAAGAGGCATACTAGAGAAATGAGTACCGGTAGTGAGATAGTTTCCCATTGCTTTCCTCACTGAATCAAAAGTTGCTCTTATATATTAGTCTGCCAAGCCCACTGAAATACCCGCACCAACCGACCTTATGAGCAACACTTTTTGCACAATTCATAACGGGCTGGCTGCGTAAGGAATGCCATTACTAGCATCACTCATACCTCGGTCAAAGCCAAGGATGAGACTAAGACAGGTGAATGACAGTAACCAATTTGTTCTAGACCATACCAGAAGACATAGTGCAGAGTAGACAGACGTCTTGCCAGCAAAGGCAATAGCCGTGGGAACGAGTGAGCCATCCATTCGGACGGCATCGGAACACTTCGACTGACCTCGTGTAGTTAATATTTAATTTTCACATAATAAACCTTCATTGCAAGAGATTTCGGCAATATCATTAACCAAGAAATAAATAATGAAGAATTGTAGGAAATATTAAATGAAGCTATAACCCACAGGGTGGAAACGTATATAATTAAGCCTGGAGAGAAGTTGGCTTCTGTATTCGCAAATTAACAGCGCGTGTCAAGGCCACGCCATATAAAAGCGCTCGAAGTCGGATGCATGAAGTTAATTAATTACGCCCGTTATTTATTTATTTTGTGTCAGAGTGTTGAGAAACTTAAAAATATAAATAAGGTATTATATACAAATAAAACAAAATACATTTGATGTCACAAAACATGTTTCACACAATGTCTGCCCAGAAATGGGCAACAGAAATTCCCTCTTCAGTGGCTTGAATCAAGTCTTGAAGTGTACAACGAACAGGGCAGGACTGACAGTCATACAGGTGTTGGGTAGTTTGTTGCTCCCCACAACCGCAGAAGTCTGACTGATCTTGCAGATAACCCCATTTTTTTAGGTTATCCTTGGATTTACCTACTCCACTCCTCACACGATTCAGTGCCTTCCAGGTTGTCCATTCCAAATTATGATCAGGGAGTGGAGATTCAGAAGGCACCATCCAATCAGAAAGATGCTCCATTTTTGCTCGCCACATATCACAACGTGCTGTTCTTGCTGGTTTATCTAGAGCCTTGGAGACATTGAGGAAACATTTCCTGGACTTCAGTCTTCTGGGCGGAGGACATTACGCCCGTTAAAATCACGGGAAAAATCTGTGAACAATACCATAATGACTTGGAATTTTGGTTGATTTTTTGGAGTGAATTTCAGAGAAATTGGTCCAGTGGTTAAAGAAAATTGATGATTGTACCACAGTACTCCATGACCAGGACAGCGTCATCAGGAAACCTATAAATATCCCCACCTCTGGACAATAGACACACTCACTTGTTGGTCGTCGCGAGAAGAGTTCGCGTTGCGTTAATACAAAACATAGGTCTTAAGCTGTTCGTCAAATAAACTTGTGAGTTAGTGAATTGAGATAAATATTTTACCGAGTGGTAAAGGTGAAAGGGTCATTTCTTAGTTGAATTAATAACGAAATTCCTGAACTTCTTTCTGCAAATGAAATCGAAAGCGCATAGCTAGCTTTCATTTAATTGGTTGCCTTGGAAATCAGTAAAGGGAGATGTATACAAGCCAGAGATAAGCCTCGAGTCTGATATCTCGTGAACACTTGGTGTAACAAAGAGGGTGCAGGCGAGTAGAAGTCCAGTGGACGGTAAATACGTGCGTGTAGCGGGCAGCCAGAATAATCCGTTATTTGTGTGTTTGTACCATTTTCAGTGTAAAGTCTCTGTAGATATAATGAATGTATGAAAAAGAATCTGCAAGTATGTGTGGCTAATTCGGAACGAGCTGGGTAGAATGTGGCCAGGAGCCCTAAGATGACGCCGTTACAAGGTCTATCTATTTTTAACATATTTTCTAGATAAATTGCAAATGCTTGTCCGATTAAATTACTATGTTGCATGTGTAGATTTAAGTATGTTATAAAGTTCAGGCGAAGTGTATATTGTTCATGCCACTGTGTGAAACTCGTAAATGACCGAGCTCGATAGCTGCAGTCGCTTAAGTGCGGCCAGTATTCAGTATTCGGGAGATAGTAGGTTCGAACCCCACTGTCGGCAGCCCTGTAAATGGTTTTCCGTGGTTTCCCATTTTCACACCAGGCAAATGCTGGCGCTGTACCTTAATTAAGGCCACGGCCGCTTCCTTCCCACTCTTAGCCCTTTACTGTCCCATCGTCGCCACAAGACCTATCTGTGTCGGTGCGACGTAAAGCAACTTGAAAAAAATTAAATGCGTTTAAAATTTCGTTAAGAAACTGTCAAAAGTGAAGTTCAAAAATTGTACTAAAAATCAGTGAAATAATGTTCAGGCTGATAAAATTTACAAATATGTTAACGATAAAATAGTCTCGGTGAACGTGATAAAGTCAAATATAAAAATAATAATAATAATAAAATTAATATTTAAGTCGGTATAAAGTTGAGATGACAAAGTACGTCTTCAGCAGTAATGTCAGGTGGGATTTGTGATTTATACCGAAATCCAGTGAAAACTCATAAAGTTAACATTTATTTTTGGGAAGCTTAAATTTTGTGACACCGTGTATTTGTGATACAGATAATCACGGTACGTTATTTTTCCTTTGAAGTCAGAAGAACATAAAGAAGTAAATTGTGAGATTGTATAAAGTTGTTTGTCATGGAATTACGTATACTTGAAAAGTTTCAAACAGGAAGAAATAGAATGTAATGAAAATGAAATATTATGAGAATAGTTAGAAAGATGTTAAAGGCAGATTAAGTCTGTATTTTATGAGTGATGTATAATGAACAAGAAGCCGAGGATGAGAGGTTCTGTTTGTCGATGTGGAGGATTTTTTGTGACAGGCTGTATGTCAAAAGGTAATATTTCTGAGACAGGCTGTATAAGATAACGATGTCCTGTGAGCAATCCGGAACAGCTAACTAATTTAATAATGGTCAAAATCCAAGCGAGAGCGTTGTAATGCCTGTGTTAATTTCAAGTCGATGTTTTCCATGGTTATGATTTTATGAGATCGTAGGTTTTGGCAATTAAGTCCAAGTGACGATTCTAAGTGGCACCAGCGAAGTGCAATTTTTCTTGTGGTAGTCGACCTCATGGACAAAATACGTCCTGACGCGCGGTGAAGGCAATACTTGATTATTGTAAGTTGAATTCTATCCTGTATTTTACGGGACGAAATTATTATTTGAATGGAAACATTGTGGGATAGAAATTTGAATGATATTAGAATGATAGTCTGGCTTGTGTAGATCGATGGAAAATTGCTTCACTGGATAGTTCACGACAATACATGTTTGGAACGTTGAGATGAAAGGCCATTCGGAGCCTCACACTTGATTTATGCTGTCGATTCTATGATGGTGGTGATTACTATTTTCAGCAATATTATGTAAAATTATACTAGTGTTGAATTAATTTTATTTACCGAACCTCACTGCATGTGTTGAGATTGTATTGAGTCATGTATTAAAGTAGCCGGACGTTGTTTAATTTCAATTTCGCGCATTATTGTAAGAAATGTACATAGTTATATTTCCAGGTTCGAGTTCAGCGGTGGCGAGTGTCATTTATTGTGTTAGAGTTTCGACAAGTATTACACTTAAATATCCGGAATTGTGTTTGGAGTTTCGATTTCGCCTGAGAGTATAAATGACATGTAAATATCCCAAATTTGGCTCTACGATAGGTTTAGGGTTCTGCATGTATTACATTAATTTAAGTATGTGTAGACACTTCGTAGGCTCAACGACAGAATTAGGGCGTCGTCTGTTTATAGTCAAGCCATAGATTAGTCACTTGAACGATGTTAGTGTCTGCAGTAATGAATACGAATGCGAAGAGTGTTAGCAGGTATTGTCAAGGCCATGTTTCGGAATAATTCTTACTAGCCAGAAGGCGCTCCCATAACAGCGTTGCATTAGTGGTGGCATGAATGTGAGGGTTGTCCAACATAGATACCTAGCTAATGGAGATTGATTATGACCGCTTAGCCGTGCATGGTCAGGTTCGATGAACTTTCGTATCTACTTTATACTCTCTTTACTTAATGATTTATTGTTCGTATGTCCGGTATCTAGTGAGAGTGCCGTGTATTGACACTTAGCTGATTTATGTCGGATTTACGTTACGAATGCGGCTTCGATTCGTCAGCTGTTAATACACTTTATTTTCAATTTTCGTTATTTCAGTTTATATTAGGTGAGACGTTGGTCTATCGATTACTTGTAGTTGTGGTTAATGGAACAAGTGTAAGTAGACAGACTTGTAATGGTTGTCGTAGTTATAGTAAAGTGGAAATATTTCTGCCATTTGTATCTGTAGTGTGGACTTATAATTTAATAAACTTAACGACATAATTATTTCATAACCTGAAAGTTAGTTTAGTAAGAACCTTTTCAAGTGACGTATCACTTTTCTTTAACTTCAGTGTGTGGCATTTCTTCTAAATGCATAATGAATTAATATTTTCCTGCATTTCGCTGTTTCGTTCCTTCAGGACGACGTAACGTAAGATCCCCTCGGATCAGAGTTGTTGTTGGTTCCTTCTGAACATAGTTTTGGGTGATGCATGTTTCTGCATCGGGATTATTCTGTAACTGAAGGGTGTCATGAGATGACAATACATGGTGGAATTTTATTTTGATTGTGATCATTGCTGTTAACTTGTAACGAACACCATGGTTTCTAATAATATTTGAAAACCTATCCAAAGCAACTGATAGTCAATTTGGTTCGATTAAGGGTCCATTCGGCGGATGATCCAATATCCGATAGGGTATCAGACTGGTGGATAACCTTAATTAAATATAAATCTGGAATTCTACTTGTTGAAGGTCAGATTTTCCACGAATCGTGTGGATTAATTCTCAGTTATCGTTTGGATAAATGTGCCCGATTTTCAGGTTTTATTTTCGTTTTTTGTTTTGCTATCCACGAATTTCATGATACTTTTACATTCTCTGAAATAATGTTAAACAGTAATAAGAAGACAACGCTCGCGCAATGTATTGTTACTGCGTCAAAATATTATAAGTAATTAAGTGATTTGATAGATGATTTTTAATAAATATATTTTGCATTGATAAAATTGAATAACATTTTAGTAAGCACATTTTTGCTCCTCATTTAAAGTAGTTAGGCTCTCTTCTGAACCCCATCGTTTGGTCAATGTAGTGAGAGAAATAAACCCGCTATGACCACAAGATCTAAGAGTTCAATATTGCTCTATTGCAGCAGCTGTGGTAGACGACCAACGATGGACCGGTAAGTTCAAGGGTTCATTACATCGTAATGTTTTAATTTTCTGTTTCAGTTCCATTATAACAAAACTCTCTCTACCCATTTTCATAGCCAAGTCCTCTTCGGCCGTCCGCCTCATATTCGTTTTTCTGTAAATATTGGTGTTTATGTTCCACAAACATTCTTTTTCAGCGAAAGTTCTACAAATTTTCGTATATCTTCTTCCGTCCTTTTCATATTGCCGCCATTTAAACGCACAGGTGCTCAATTTACTCTATTCCACGGAATAACGTTCGTACACAGATGAAAATTATGTAGTCGAATGACGCGCCAGCTGAAAAATCGAACGTCCTCGGCCTTCTTCGCCATCTCTCGGAGCTGGGTTCCGATGGAGGGCGAAGGAGAGTTGTAGAGTTACTTTACCGCAGCGGAAATCCACTCTACTCTACCTCAGTTATTTATACGATGTTAGCAGCTCTTCTAGCCTCCCTTATCAATCAATCAATCAATCAATCAATCAATCAATCAATCAATCAATCAATCAATCAATCAATCAATCAATCACTAATCTCCTTTTACGGCAGTCGCCCAGGTGGCAGATTCCCTATCTGTTGTTTTCATAGCCTTTTCTTAAACGATTGCAAAGAAATTGGAAATTTATTGAACATCTTCCTTGGTAAGTTATTCCAATCCCTAACTCCCCTTCCTATAAATGAATATTTTCCCCAATTTATCCTCTTGAATTACATCTTTATCTTCATATTGTGATCTTTCGTACATTTAAAGACACCACTCAAACTTATTCGTCTACAGATGTAATTCCATGCCATCTTTACACTGACAGCTCGGAACATACCACTTAGTCCAGCAGCTCGTCTCCTTTCTCTCAAGTCTTCCCAGCCCAAACTTTGCAACATTTTTGTAACGCTACTCTTTTGTCGGAAATCACCCAGAACAAATCGAGCTGCTTTTCTTAGAATTTTTTCCAGTTCCTGTGTAAACCAGCCTTAAAACTGTAGACTGCAGACGCTTTTCATACAATGGCGTGCTTATACTCAGCTGACCTGTTAGCAAACGAACAATGACTTACCTGCAAAATGAGTGCACTATTTGGGCTCGCATTCACCAACGTCAGTTAAATATCCTGTTATCTTGGATTTTCATAACTCGGATAATGTCATTATCTCGGATAACGCTCACTTCTGTATTCACCACAGAATTTATTATATCGTTTACCGAAACAAAGTTTTTGTTTCAATCCGAATTTGAACCTTAAATTTTTCATACTGGCGTTCGGAAAACAAATGGATACGTGCTGTTGCCACTATCGAAACATAAACATGTTTTTTACTCTTTTAGGTTTACAAATTGTCTTAAATTGTGTTCGCTATTGAGCAGAAACGAACGCCTTTATGGGATGACATGTTTCTAAAACCGGACAAACTGATGATGTTTAACAGCTATTTCATACCAATATTGATCTATGGTATTGATGCGTGCACCCTCACAATAAGAGATTCATCAAGACTGCAAGCATCAGAGATGAAATTTCTTAAATCCACCATCCAGAAGACCATAGACAAGTTAAGGAATGGGGAGGTGAGGAAAGAAGCCGGAATAAAGACATCCCTATTAGACGAAATGGGTTCATCCAGACTACGGTGGTACGGGCATGTGATGAGGATGGAGCCTACAAGAACAACCAGAATAAGTTTGGAAAGGCAGGTGGAGGGGAAAAGACCTGCAGGAAGATCTAAAATCCGATGGAAGGACATGATCAAGGTTGATCTAGTTACCAGAGGATGGACAGTAGATGTTGTTCTCCATGACACGTTGTATATGGACAAGAAGAAGTGGAAGAGGCGCATTAACAGTACCCGGGAAACTGGAACTATACAATGATGATGATTGAGCAGAAACGAAGACTTTCCAAAAGAGTGAATTGTTATTGAATTTGGTATTAGAAAACATTAACAACATAGAAGATAAGAAAACAAAAAATTAAGGGAGTATTCCTTAATTTTTCATCAGGCGCGGCTCCATAATACGATCTGCAGAGCTGCAGAACCACCAGAATGAACGATTAACGATCCCATCCTTCATATTGAGTGTTAATATCGAGCCATGGATCGATACTCATACAGATACTGGTGATCTGGCAACGCTGTTTAGATCTGTGAACGTCTCAACATTAGGAGAGCACACTTAACTACAGCTTTTACCGATAGGTGGGTAAGAGTCGCCCATAATGCTCTGTATGAATTGCACGCCTTCCGTGGAGCATGGTCCCATGTGTTCGTAACCCGAAAGGGTTGGTTTGTTGTCACATGGTCCCATGAGTCATGGGGGACGGTGGGAAAGGTCCCAGTACCATCAGATGAAGTTCACTATCCATTAAGAAAGACAGCCTCCAAAGATGTATGCAGGTCTCGAAACCTCTATAAATATGAGTGTCGGTACTAAATCAACTTTTTTCGATAAGCGGAAGAGAGACTTTATTTTTGTAACTTTAATAATAATATTATTTGCTTTATGTCCTACTAACTACTTTTGCTGTTTTTGGAGACGCCGAGGTGCCGAAATTTAGTCCCGCAGGAGATATTTTACGTGTCAATAAATCTACTGACGCGAGGCTGACGTATTTGAGCACCTTCAAATACAATCAGACTGAGCCAGAATCGAACCTAGCACGTTGGGGTTAGAAGGCCAGCGCCTCAACCATCTGAGACACTCAGCCCGGCTTTTGTAACTTTTTAATTGTTGTTTTTGTACAAGTCAGTTATGTACATCGTCGATGTCCCTCGCAATCGGGGCATTAAAAATTGAGATGTACGTCTACCTGTATTTTTTTTGTACATTTTCGGGAACTTCACACTGATAAGACATCGAGTAAGGATTTCTGCGGAGTTGGAGGACGGACGCAAACGAGTTCACCTGCCACTTCCCGTGTGCAATACGAATTTAGATGTGTCTATTACACTTACTGCAATGGACTGGGCGTCACAGAGCAGAACCACCAACATAATTCTGCACGAGCCGTCACTGTACAAGATATAAGCTATAATGGAGAATTCATCTCAGGCCTGCCTGTGTGTTGAGAGTTCATGGATAACACTGACAGTGCCTAAGCTTTAGATAACCTAAAATGTCTTTCAAAATCAGAGTCATCATTGTCCTCAAAGTATGTAGCGCGGTCTTTTTATCCACCTAGGACGTTTTATTGCGTAATATTCGTCATATTCCTCGACGCTCAGATTTTCTCTTTCAGTAAAATATCCCAGCTGTCTATGAGCTGCCATCTTGAAAGACTATTATCTTAGATTTCCTGGTTTACCGGTCAAACTCTCTCCCGTGAAATTTTAAACCGAGATAATGTTGTTGGTGAATGTTACGGAGTTTTGGTGGAACAGCAAAGGTGAAAGAAGGTGCTGGCTGGAATAGGTCTCAACTACAGAATTACAGTTAATTTAAAACTTTGACAAAGGTTATATTTTCAACAGACAACAAAGTTTAACAATTTTCATATAGACTTTCAAAACTCAACGAATAACAAGTCAGCAACAAGCCAAAATCAGGTACAAAGAAATTACAAGATTTCAGGGGTTATTACCAAAATCTGGGCTTCAAGCCCCAGGTATAATTCCTGAGCTCTCAGCTCACAACTACTATTGCTAAAGGGCATAAAACCCCTAAGTACAAGGAGCACTTGCTCCTAATTACAGTGTTAAGACAAGGAGCAGACCCGCTCTGAATTTTACAAGCCTATCAAAGGCTACAACAAACTTCATTTCTATCTGCCCTTAAGGCACACCAAGAAACAGGGGTATTTATACCCAACCTACAGGGCCTTAACATGAGGAAAATAAAACATCAGGTTGAGTTACTGGCCCATAATACAAAATAGAATGGAGGCGAAACTTGCACTCCTAATACACTTTTAAAACCTATTTGGCACTAGGCCGCTTACGCAAGGGCTAATCCCATACTAAGGAGGTGACATGATACGAAAACTTTATTACATTACGAAGAGAAGAAAAACGGTTATGAAAACGTAGTCACCTCAAAACAATATGAGTGGGAGCTCGAGAGGGTTAGGCACTCTCTATCCCAATTTGTAGTTAAAAAGACGGAATTTTTACCAAATGTCTATTACATTTTAAAGATAGGTTACATGAGAAAAGTTTCGAACCTGCCCCGAGGGTTAAACTGCTGAGCTAGCAAGAAATAAAGTTATTAAACAGCCATTACCTTGTGGATGAACTGCTGCCCGAAGAAAGAGGCGCTTCCCGCCCCCTGTTACATAATCACACACTAAGCAAGTTGTCGATGAAGTGGCTCCGAGACAAGAAAATCAGCAGTTTAAATACCCTCGTGGAACATTCGAGACCTTTCAAGAATGAGTACACACACCCCCCTCAACTTTATTGGATAGCTTAAAGCAACCTCTCCATATCGGAGAAGACATACGTTATTGGTCAAAAATTAATTAGAGAAATTCGGGATTGGCTAAATTCAAAACAAGCGGGTAGAAATGATTAATGTTGCCAACCCACAAACCACAGAACAAAATTTAGTAAGGTCAAAAACTTATGAACACAAAACTTCTTCAAGAAGGTTCATTACTTTGCAACAGAGTGCGTAATCCTAGGTTTTTCTCTGTAGAGACATCTAGAAGAGAATGTCCACACTTCTTGATACGGAATAAACAAACACAAATCGAAATAAACACAGTATTACACCATTTACCGTAGTGACATCTTTTAAGAAATAGTAGAATTAGTTCAGTTTTCAAGGTTCCAAACTTCTCCTGTAGAGGAGTTTAAATTGGCGCAATATTTGAAGGAGTGGCATGGAGGTGTACCGCCCGGTACAGTGAATACAGATGTAACTGTTACCTCGGTTTACGTAGCATTAAAACTTTAAAATCTGTGCGGTTAGGGGCGCGCGGCTGTGAGCTTGCATCCGGGAGATAATGGTTCGAGCCCCACTGTCGGCAGCCCTGAAGATGGTTTCCCGTGTTTTCCCATTTTTACCACTGGCAAATGCTGGGGATGTATGCTAAATAAGGCCACGGTCGCTTCCTTCCCACTCCCAGGTCTTTCCTGACCCATCGTCGCCATTAGACCTATCTATGCAGTGGTGACTTCTGACTTCTGGTTTAGGGGATGTAACCGAAAAAAAAAATGCAAACATCAATGCAAACAGACCGTCATTCCAAACAATTTTTTCAGCAGAAAACAACAAAGAAGGCCAACATAAAAGTTTATTTAAGATCTCCACTAATCCAATGGTCTTTTTTCATAAATATTTTTTTGTTGAAATGACCTTCGATGTTAGGCCCTTAAAACAACAAGCATCATCATCAGCAGCAGTTGTGTAGTTACATTTAGAGCTGGACGTGGTTGCCCTTTGTAACTCTACTTTTCTCCGTAAAATAGATTATACTAAATGGTTCTCTTAATAATCGATCGATTACACAATGGTTAGCATTCAATTCGGATTGCGCGGTAGATACGCGTGACCCCGGCACTCTTAAGACTGGTTTACACGGGTAGAGTAGCGAGGCGAGTAGAGTAGAGTAGAGTAGCTAGTACGCAGTAGAGTAGAGTGGGTTTCCGCTGTGGTAAAGTAACTCTACCACTATCCTTCCCCCTCAACCGAAACCGAGCTCCGAGAGCTGGCGGAGAAGGCCGAGGACGCTCGATTTTTCAGTTGGCGGGTCATTCGCCTATTTCCCTGTGTGTACTGACGGTATTCCGCTGAATAAACTGAGCATTTTTGTGCGTGTATTTGGCGGCGAAATGAAGTGTACGGAAGAAGAAACATGCACATTTGTAGAACTGTACCGCGAAAAAGAATGTTTATAGAACATAAACAGCATTATTTAGAGAAACTTAAATATGAGACGGGCGGCGGAAGAGGTCTTGATTACGAAAATGGGTAAAGAGTGTTTTGGTTTCATGGAACTTAAACCGAATTTTTTTTAAATACGGCGATCTACCTACAACCAAGAACTGATGAAAATTCGTAAATCCAAGAAGTCTGGAGGTGGTGCCGCAGACTTTTACACTCCCTCTCTTAAGTGGTTTAGTAAAGTATAATTTGCAAGGTAATACTGAAAGCCGTCCGCCTCTGTGGTGTGGTTAGTGTAATTAGCTGCCACCCCCGGAGGCTCGGGTTCGATTCCCACCTCAGCCATCCTGGAAGTGGTTTCCCGTGGTTTCCGCTTCTCCTCCAGGCAAATGCCGAGATCGTACTTAACTTAAGGCCACGGCCGCTTCCTTCCCTCTTCGTTGTCTATCCCTTCCAATCTTCCCATCCCCCATCAAGGCCCCTGTTCAGCATAGCAGGTGAGACCGCCTCGGCGAGGTACTGGTCATCCTCACCAGTTGTATCCCCTGATCCAATGTCTCACGTTCCAGGACACTGCCCTTGAGGCGGCAGAGGTGGGATCCCTCGCTGAGTCCGAGGGAAAAACCAACACTGGAGGTTAAACAGATTAAGAAAGAAAGAAAGTAAATACTAAAAACCTATTCATCCAAAACATAACATTACAGCTGAGTGATATTAAGGGGTGGTACACCTTTGGAGGTCAAACAAATGCAGGTGTATTGTCCTGTAATGGAGAACAGACCTCCCTCTTTTCGATGGAAGAATTATTTTAAACATACATAAACCTATAATAGTTTCGAAGATGCAACAACAAATATAAACAAGTGTCAGCTGGATTGTCCCTTTAAATGAAGGTTTCTCAAGTTTCACTGTTACACAGCGTGTACATCATGTGTCTCGAGGTGTTTGTTTAAGTTAGACAATGATGCAGGACTGTGTACTTTAATAGTATTAATAACATACATAGGGATCTTCTACATATCACTTGACAATGCCATTCATTTTAAGCAATAACAGTAATGTCCACAACAAATAGAATAATTTTAATATTTTGTTTGGAATATCCAAATTAATAATTGTTTACAGTACAATGTCAGGTCTTGAAGCTTAAGCTCTACACCTGGGCCGTACAAGCAACGAACAAACGAATTATATAAATAGATCAGTAATCGGGGTATTTATGGCAAAGAAGCTACTACAAATTAGGCCTACGCCAGCGTGATTTACAATCTACTGATGGCTATTATCATTGGCCAAGAACTTCAGAGTCACCTCAAGCTTAAATCTCGGTGTTATTTCATTTCTCATTACTGTGTCGTGTCTTTGAATTTGCAGTGTTATAGCATCTAACAGTGCCTGAAAGTTATCAGGCTTCAATCTCATACGCTTTCTGTATTCTTCTTTATACTCTGTCACAAGTTCTCTCAGAATTAATGTTCATGCCCCGAATGTATCTCTCCTAAGCCAGCCTCTTACCCCTTCCCTTCTTTCCTCATCTGCTTCCTCTAATGCTTCACTAACCTCTTGCATTAATATGTTTGCAAACGTCTTTAATCTCTTCGTTACGATGTGCTTGTGTCTTGACATGGTCCTACTACTCTACTCTACTGTATGACTCTACTCCCGTATGAACGATACAAGTATCAACTCTACCAGACAGTGGTAGAGTAGAGTAACATGGCTACTCTACTCGCCTCGCCACTCTACCCGTGTAAACCAGCCCTTACATCCATGCCTGCTACTCTCTTACCGGTGTGATGCCATTTCAAAATCACATAATTCTCGCATTTTCTTCGTTTGATATTTACACTACAAGAACATGAAACTGAATCATTTATGTTACTACAGCACACATTTATCATATACCGTATAATCATTTATAGCACAAGAAAGCAAGCTCAAGCAAGAACTACAATATTTCACGAAACAGCAAATAAATACCGGCCACAGGTGATTACATACAGAATTCCACCTTGCACCGCCCTCTTGTCCGATGTGGCAGTTTGTTCCGCATTCCAAACCCACGAAATAGGTGAACAACCAACAAGGAAGCTCTGAAGAGACATTTTATGCACCAGTAAGGTTCATCTGTAAACTTGATGCTGCTACTTACAACCATTCTATTGTCATGGATGTTCTGGTAGAAGATTAGTCTAAAATTCCTACCCTATCTGTTTTTCAAATGTTATTAAATTTTATGTACTACCGCTTTTTACATGTAGAATATTAGTTTTAAGAATTTATCCTTTTATTATACCTAATTTATTTCATCTTCATTTAACCTTATCACTCATCATTCTCGTATTACCGGTAATATTAATTTAATTAGTGATACAATGTAATACCTCGTATATGTATATTTCAGTGCCTGGTTAGATTGAAGAGAAGGCCTGAAGGCCTTAATCTTGCCAGGTAGAATAAAACATTACCAAGGGTTCAGTGATCGTGCTGCCATATGTGGAGTAGTTTGGCAATTAGCAGGAGTCACTAACCAGCCATGCTCGTTTCATCCATTTCTGAGTAGGCCTATCGATAACTGTGCGTTTGAATTTTATATAAATATGAACAATGAATATTTGTTTTTCGTTGAAAATACAAGGGATGTAACACATCAATCACATGTATGGGTAATTCGCCACTGTATCTGTGTCGGTGCGACGTAAAATCAATTTTTTTTAAAACTTAAAAGTTTGAAAGGTTTTATTCGCTTTGGTGAATGCGGGCCTTATTAGTGATGGCAGCCACAGCCAGAAACACAAGAGATATTATTTTTCTCGGAAACCATGAAGAGTACGAAGAAAATATGTACAAATTATGTTTCTTTCAGAAAACTTAATTTCAAGGCCACATAGCGCACTTCAAATGGCAAATAAGTTAATATGGGAAGGCCAGCTGATTCAGAAAGTGATGGAACCAAGCAGAGGGAAAAATATCCTGGCTGTGGTGCTAATAAAACCAGATGAGCTCTATAGAGAAACTGAAGTAATAGATGGTGTTAGTGATCATGAAGCTGTTTTTGTCGCAGTTAAAAATAAATGTGATAAAAAGGAAGGTCTTAAAAGTAGGACTATTAGGCAGTACCATATGGCTGATAAAGCAGGCATGAGGAAGTTTCTAAAAAGTAACTATGATCGGTGGAAAACGGTACCGTAAATAAAAATATAAACAGACTCTGGGATGGGTTTAAAGAAATTGTTGAGGAATGCGAAAACAGGTTTGTACCTTTAAGGGAGGTAAGGAATGGTAAATACCCACCTTATTATAATAGAGAAATAAAGAGACTAAGAAGGAGGTGCAGACTGGAAAGAAACAGAGTTAGAAATGGCTGTGGAAGTAAGGAGAAATTGAAGGAACTTACTAGAAAATTGAATCTACCAAAGAAGGCAGCTAAGGATAACATGATGACAAGCATAATTGGCAGTCATACAAATTTTAGTGAAAAATGGAAGGGTATGTATAGGTATTTTAAGGCAGAAACAGGTTCCAAGAAGGACATTCCAGGAATAATCAATGAACAAGGGGAGTGTGTATGTGAGGATCTTCAAAAGGCAGAAGTATTCAGTCAGCCGTATGTAAAGATTGTTGGTTACAAGGATAATGTTCTGATAGAGGAGGAGACTACGGCTAAAGAGGTATTAAAATTTACATATGATAACAATGACATCTACAATAAGATACAAAAGTTGAAAACTAGAAAAGCGGCTGGAATTGATAGGATTTCTGGGGTTATACTAAACCAGTCAATCACTACTGATCTGCATTTAGGGCAGTCGCCCAGGTGGCTGATTCCCTATCTGTTGTTTTCCTAGACTTTTCGTAAATGATTTCAAAGAAACTGGAAATTCATTGAACATCTCCCTTGGTAAGTTATTCCAATCCCTAACTCCCCTTCCTATAAATGATTATTTGCCCCAAATTTGTCCTCTTGAATTCCAACTTTATCTTCATATTTTGATCTTTCCTACTTTTATAAACGCCACTCAAATGTATTCGTCTACTAATGTCATTCCACGCCATCTCTCCACTGACAGCTCGGAACATACCATTTAGTCGAGCAGCTCTCCTTCTTTCTCTCAATTCATCCCAGCCTAAACTTTGCAAAATTTTTGTAACGCTACTCTTTTTGTCGGAAATCACCCAGGACAAACTGAGCTGCTGTTCTTTGGATTTTTTCCAGTTCTTGAATCAGGTAATAATGGTGAGGGTCCCATACCAGAGAATTATATGCCCTCTCCTTTACATCCTTACTACAACCCCTAAACACCCTCATAAACATGTGCAGAGATATATACCCTTTATTTACAATCCCATTTATGTGATTACCCCAATGAAGATCTTTCCTTGTATTAACACCTAGATACTTACAATGATCCCCAAAAGGAACTTTCACCCCATCAACGCAGTAATTAAAACTGAGAGGACTTTTCCTATTTGTGAAACTCACAACATGACTTTTAACCCCGTTTATCGACATACCATTGCCTGCTGTCCATCTCACAACATTTTCGAGGTCAAATTGCAGCTGCTCACAATCTTGTAACTTATTTATTGCTCTATAGAGAATAACATCATCCGCAAAAAGCCTTACCTCTGATTCCACTCCCTTACTCATATTATTTATATATTTAAGAAAACATAAAGGTCCGATAATACTGCCTTGAGGAATTACGCTCTTAATTATTACAGGGTCAGATAAAGCTTCACCTACTCTAATTCTCTGAGATCTGTTTTCTAGAAATATACCAACCCATTCAGTCACTCTTTTGTGTAGTCCAATGCACTCATTTTTGCCAGTAGTCTCCCATGATCCACCCTATCAAATGCTATAGACAGGTCAATCGCGACACAGTCCATTCGACCTCCTGAATCCAAGATATCTGTTATATCTTGCTGGAATTCTACAAGTTGAGCTTCGGTGGAATAACCTTTCCTAAAGCCGAACTGCCTTCTATCGAACCAGTTATTCATTTCACAAACATGTCTAATATAATCAGAAAGAATGCCTTCCCAAAGCTTACATACAATGCATGTCAAACTTACTGGCCTGTAATTTTCAGCTTTATGTCTATCACCCTTTCCTTAATACACAGGGGCTACTATAACAACTCTCCATTCATCTGGTGTAGTTCCTCCGACCAAACAATAATCAAATAAGTACTTCAGGTATGGTACTATATCCCAACCCATTGTCTTGGATTGATTGTTGGATACGCTAGCTAGTGGTTGACTGTTCCAAGAGCTTCAGGTATGGTACTATATCCCAACCCATTGTCTTGGATTGATTGTTGGATACGCTAGCTAGTGGTTGACTGTTCCAAGAGCTCTGTGTTATCTCAGTGATAAAGTAGTTAATAATTCTAGACATTTACCAAATTTTGTGCGTGTGTGATACATTTAGCTCCACAAATAATTGTGTTTAGTGTTTATTTGTAGTAATCTGCGATTAGTGTCATTTATTTACAGTTTTCACACTGAGTAGTTCCGTAGGCGTTCGCTAGACTACAACCGGTAATTTAGGTCTGCGTGAAAGAAGAAATATCTCTTTCTTTTTAATAGTATTATTAAAATACCAATAGGTTTGTTGATAAAATACGGTACTTACAAAGACGGGATATTAAAAAGAGCCGTAACTTCGGCAGTGGTTATATCTACTAGTGCAGGCATTTGACAGGGTATTTCAAATAGCAGTTCAAGTGTCCCACCTATCACGAAGGTACCGGTAATAACTTCTTTTAATAACGCTATACTGTTGTAACTTTTGTTTAAAGAAAGGATTTCAACAGAATAGACAGTATTTCACTGGCGAAATAGTTAACAATCGTAATTGTTATTGATTATTGTCGCTCTTTCTTATTCAAATATTGGCATTGTTGGCTACAGTCTGTGAACAAAGGGTGTAGTGTATCAAGAAAATATAAATAAAAATCAGCTGATTCTTGTATTCCGATCATTGTATTTCTGAGTAGGCAGTTAAAGTATCCGTAATTTATATTTAACACCCTCGACATTTCAGTATTTATGAGCGGTTAGCTAATAATCACGTTCCTACCGTACATTCCAATAATTGCAATTCAAGTTCCTGGCGTAATTTAGACAGAAATACTTTTGAGAAATTATTGTAAACAACCTCATTTTTTTCAACATTTACGGATACTTTTATTCTTCGTCCCACGGAGTAGGAAATATAATAGTAATCCACCATCTGTAAAGATCACATAACCGCATTTCAGTTGAGAATTGTAGTGTAGATACAGTATATTAGATAGTAACTTGCCTGTTATATTCGTGTGTATTTTTGTGCAAACGGCAGGTTTCGTTTCTATTACAGCATAGTAGGACAAGTAGTACTAATATTAATCTGTCTACATGTTTAACTTTGTTGGTAATCTTTGAGTACATTACTACCGGTAGTTCTTGCGAATATCTAAATTTAGGCCTAATTGGAATTTGCATTCCTATTTGTGCTTAGTAAGAAGCTAGGATACGTCTGGACGCAGTTTTAACATTATTGTAGTGTAGTATAGTAACTTATTATAAATTAGAGTGCTTATTCTATAATTTTTAGTAGTTTTGCGAATTTCGAACTTTAATGGTAATTTTCTTTTCTGTTTTTGCTTGGAAATAACCTGTCGTAATTAGAAAACGTCTGAACGCAGTTTAAAATTATTGTAGTGTATTGTAGTATCTGTACTTAGTCTGAACGTAGTTTTAAATTATTGTAGCATCTTATTAGAAAGTAGTGTGTTTATTCTATTACTGTGAAATATGTCTATAGTATAATACCGTTTCTGTTGTATCTGTAGTAACCTCTTACTAAAATTCTGTTGTTGTAATTAGGGTAGACTTAACTGCAGTTAAGAATTGTGTAATTCTTTTGTATTATTCTCTGTTTCCAGTAATTAACAGCAAATTTCATCGTGTTAGCGTGTTGTAGGAATAAAAATAGTACAATTAATTAGTATTGTAGTGTAGTAGTAGCCTATGTTAAATAACTTACTGTCGTGTGTTCTTTGTAAACTAACCTAGACAATATTTCTTTCCTTTCATTTTTATTTTGTACAGAATAAGTTATCTTATTTTTCTTTTTCTTTTCGTTATTTAGTAAACAATGGCTAAGCAATGCGAGTGTAGGAGCTGTGGGTGTGGCCAGGCATTAAGGAGTATGAGGGAGGAGTTGGAGAGCTTGAGGGAGATAATTAGGATTCTCTCAGAGGTCAGGAACGAAAGTAGGCCTCCAAACAATGTACAGGGTACAGTAGGTGTAATAGAGGGATGGGAAGGAAATGGGAGAATTGTGGAAGACAGGTGGTCTAATGTTTTAAGGGGAAGGAGATTGCAGGTTAAGGGCTCCATTCAGGATCAAAATTCAGGACAGGTGTCGGTGAGAAATCGGTACGAGTCACTGCAGGTAGAACAACGGAGGGAAGATGATGAACACGAAGCTCTTGCCAAAAAGTGCGGAAGCAGGAGAAATGGAAGAGGAAAGGGAAATGTGGAGTAGTGTATAGGAAATGACAGGTGGAACAGGGTCAAAGGATGGAAAAAAGGGAAGAGGAAGTAGCTTCTGCAGCTGTCAGGAAAGATAGGACTGACCAGGAGGGGCGGGGATCAAATGAGGTGGGTAGGGTTGAGGCTCTGGTCATGGGGGATTCTATCGTTAGACATGTCGGGAAAGTGTGTGGAGGAAAGGGTACCAGGATAGAGTGTTATCCAGGAATTAGGTCAAGGCAGATGTTGAGGAAAATAGAAGAGAAGGAGGAGGGAAAGGAGAAGGTGGTAGTGCTTTACGTTGGTACTAACAACGTAAGACAAGCAGGTATGAGTACCAACATAGTTGGGGATGTGTGGGATCTGGTAAATGCAGCCCGGGTGGAGTTTAAGGAAGCGGAGATTGTTATCAGTGGAATACTGTGTAGGAGATATACTGACTGGAAGGTGATTGAGGATTTAAATGAGACCATGGAGTGGGTATGTGGGAAACTGGGAGTGAAATTTCTAGATCCTAATGGGTGGGTAGGAGATAGGGATCTACGCTCAGATGGCCTTCACTTAAACAGCAGTGGTACATATAAGTTAGGGAATTTGTTTGGAAGGGTTATTGGGAGGCACATTCAGGGAAACAGGGTGCTCTGGGGAGCGGTGTTAAGGGAACAGGGAACTGGAAATCAAGTAGGGATGACATTAAACTGTTAGTGCTCAACTGTAGAAGTATTGTAAAGAAAGGAATAGAATTAAGTAATTTAATAGATATATTCATCATCATCATCATTAGTCGTTGTGCTCATTACTGAGCGTCGTAACCTCATAACTCCATCATTTCCTTGTTGCAACCTTGACAAGATGTCTCAATCCCGAGCGCTTTTCACATTTCGTTAATATGACCTGACGTGGTAGCCCAGTGATCTTCTTCGCCTGATCTATCCACCTGCTTGCTGATCTTCCTCGTGGTCTACTGCCTTCAATTTTGCCTTGTAAAATTACGTTTTCCAAGTTCTGTCCATCTCGTCTTAAAATGTGGCTAAGGAACTGGAGGTAACGCTCACTCACACGGGAAGATAGGCGCTTATTGATGCAGAGTTCGTCTAGAATGGAAACATTAGTTCTTTTTCTGTCCAGGGTACACGTAGCATTCTCCGCCAACACCACATCTCAAAGGTATCAATGCGCTTTTTGTCTTTGGCATTCGCGGTCCAGGTTTCACAGCCGTACAAAAAGACGGAGAACACTAGGGATTCTACCAAGCGCATCTTCGTGTCTTTTGATATTGCCCGGTTCTGCCAGATCTTAGTAAGTTTAACCATTGCAGCACGACCTAAGACAATACGTCTTTTTACCTCTTTATCACAGCTTCCCGTGTCATTGATGACAGACCCCAAGTATACAAATTCCTTAACTATATCCAGGTCCTTTAGGTGTCCCGTAAGTTGGATTTGACCTTGCCGTTCAACAACCATTAGTTTGGTCTTTTTGATGTTTATCTCTAGACCATACTGAAGACTAGTGTTCTTCACCCTTGTAAGCAAGTCATGAAGTTTCTCTTCACTACCAGCGATGAGGGAAGTGTCATCTGCAAAGCGCAGGTTATTAATTTTTCTCCAAACAAATCGAAATTCCACCAGATATTGTAATAGGAGTTGTATCATGGCTGAAAAATGATATCATGGATGCAGAAATTTTCTCACGGAACTGGACGGTGTATCGTATAGAAAGGATAGGAATGGTAAGAGGGGAAGTACTCATTCTCGTAAAAGAAGAATTTGTAAGCTACGAAAAATTTAAAGATGACAAGCACGAAATTCTAGGGGTAAGGCTCATTTCTAAAGATAATAGACAACTTGATGTCTTTGGAGTGTACAGACCAAGAAAGGGTAGCGCAGATGCTGATTCAGAATTATTTGATAAGATAATAAGCTATGTGGGAAACGATAAGGAAAGGAACGTGATCGTAGCGGGTGATCTCAATTTACCAAATGTCAATTGGAAGGTAATGCGAACGACAGGAAGCATGACCAACAAATGGCAAATAAGTTAATATGGGAAGGGCACCTGATTCAGAAAGTGATGGAACCAACTAGAGGGAAGAATATTCTGGATGTGGTGCTGGTAAAGCCAGATGAGCTCTATAGAGAAACCGAAGTAATAGATGGTATTAGTGATCACGAAGCATTTTTTGTGGTAATTAAAAATAAATGTGAAAGAAAGGAAGGTCTTAAAAGTAGGACTGTTAGGCAGTACCATATGGCTAATAAAACAGGCATGGCGCCGATGACCGATCATCATCAAAACAGGCATGAGGGAGTTTTTAATAAGTAACTATGATCGGTGGAAAACGGTAAATAGAAATGTAAACAGACTCTGGGATGGGTTTAAAGCAATTGTTGAGGAATGTGAAAATAGGTTTGTACCTTTAAAGGTGGTAAGGAATGGTAAAGATCCACTATATTATAACAGGGAAGTAAAGAGACTAATAAGGAGGTACAGGTTGGAAAGAAATATAGTTAGAAGTGGAAGTAAGGAGAAATTGAAGGAACCTACCAGGAAATTGATTCTAGCAAAGAAGTCAGCTAAGGATAACATGATGGCAAGCATAATTGGTGGCCACACAAATTTTAGTGAAAAATGGAATTGTATGTATAGGTACAGTACTTCAAGGCAGAAACAGGTTCAAAGAAGGACATTCCAGGAATTATTAATGAACGAGGGGAGTGTGTATGCGATGATCTTCAAAAGGCGGAAATATTCAGTCAGCAGTATGTAAAGATTGTTGGTTACAAGGATAATGTCCAGATACAGGAGGTGACTAATACTAAAGAAGTATTAAAATTTACCTATGACAGCAATGACATTTACAGTAAGATACAAAAGTTGAAAAGTAGAAAAGCAGCTGGAATTGATGAGGTTTCGGGGGATATACTAAAAACAGTGGGTTGAGATATAGTACTATATCTGAAGTACTTGTTTGATTATTGTTTGCATGAAGGAACTTTGCCAAATGAATGGAGAGTTGCTATAGTAGCCCCTGTATATAAAGGAAAGGGTGATAAACATAAAGCTGAAAATTACAGGCCAGTAAGTTTGACATGCAGTGTAAGCTTTGGGAAAGCATTCTTTGTGATTATATTAGACATGTTTGCAAAATTAATAACGGGTTTGATAGAAGGCAGTTTGGGTTTAGGAAAGATTATTCCACTGAAGTCCAACTTGTAGGATTCCAGCAAGATATAGCAGATATTCTGGATTCAGGAGTTCAATTGGACTGTATTGCGATTGACTTATCTAAGGCATTTGATAGGGTAGATCATGGGAGACTACTGGCAAAAATGAGTGCAATTGGACTAGAAAAAAGAGTGACTGAATGGGTGGCTTTGCTTCTAGAAAATAGAACTCAGAGAATTAGAGTAGGGGAAGCTTTATCTGTCCCTGTAAAAACTAAGAGGGGAATTCCTTAAGGCAGTATTATTGGACCTTTATGTTTTCTTATATATATCAATGATATGTGTAAAGAAGTGGAATCAGTGATAAAGCTTTTCGCAGATGATGTTATTCTGTACAAAGTAATAAATAAGTTACAAGATTGTGAGCAACTGCAAAATGACCTCGAAAATGTTGTGAGATGGACAGTAGGCAATGGTATGGTGATAAACGGGGATAAAAGTCAGGTTGTGAGTTTCACAAATAGGAAAAGTCCTCTCAGTTTTAATTACTGCGTTGATGGGGTGGAAGTTCCCTTTGCGGATCATTGTAAATACCTAGGTATTAATATAAGGAAAGATCTTTATTGGGGTAATCACACAAATATGATTGTAAATAAAGGGTACAGATCTCTGCACATGGTTATGAGAGTATTTACGGGTTGTAGTAAGGATGTAAAGGAGAGAGCATACTTGTCTCTGGTGAGACCCCAACTAGAGTATGGTTCCAGTGTATGGGACCATTACCGGGATTACTTGATTCAGGAACTGGATGAATCCAAAGAACAGCAGCTCGATTTGTTCTGGGCGATTTCCGACAAAAGTGTAGCAAACCAAAAATGTTGCAAAGTTTGGACTGGGAAGACTTGGGAGAAAGGAGACGAGCTCCTCAACTAAGTGGTATGTTCCGATCTGTCAGTGGAGAGATGGCGTGGGAGGACATCAGTAGACGAATAAGTTTGAGTGGCGTCTTTAAAAGTAGGAAAGGTCACAATATGAAGATAATGTTGGAATTCAAGAGGACAAATTAGGGCAAAAATTCGTTTATAGGAAGGGGAGTTTGGGATTGGAATAACTTACGAAGGGAGATGTTCAATAAATTTCCAATTTCTTTGCAATCACTTAAGAAAAGCTAGGAAAACAACAGATACGGAATCTACCACCTGGGCGACTGCCCTAAATGCAGATCAGTAGTGATTGATTGTGTTACCGTGTTTCTACGGTAGTTATGCGTGAAAGAAGGTGCGGGTGTGAACGGGTCTCAAGCTACGAAATTATAGTGCATGTAAAATTAACAAGGTTATATTTTCTTTTCCAAATAACGAAATAACAATCATGGCAGGTACAGAGTAGCAAGGCAATAAAAATACAATTACAATATTTACAGGATTTGGGCTTCGAGCCCCAGCCTCACACTTCTTGAGCAATTAGCCCAGTTTTACCCCAAAACACAAGTTTAAACAGAGAGGCAGAAAACCCCATTCATGCCTAGGAGCACTTGCTCCAAAATACACAGAAAGGCCTCCTTGAGGCGCGCAGAAAACAAAATTTACGGGTTTATAGCAACTTGCTCTCAAAATTCAGGCCTGTCAAAGGCCACACCTAATTCCACCTTCAAGCTGTCCTCCAAGGACATATACACAGGGGTAAAATACCCAACCTACTGAGGTCTATTAAATGAGAAGAAGGTTAATTACATGACCTCTAAAATAACAATTAGAGAGGAGGCGATCTACACTCCTAATGCATTTGTTTTTAAAACCTACTTGGCACTAGGCCGTTAATACAAGGGCTAATCCCATACTAAAGAGGTGACTTAAGAAGGAAACAATTTACATTAAGTCGAAGAAGAATAGGTTGAGAAAAATATAAGTTCACCTCAAAACAATATGAGTGGGAGCTCGAGAGGGTTAAGCACTCTCTATCCCTATATGTCGTTTAAAAGATAGAATAGATACAAGTTTCTTTACATTTTAAGGAAGGTTACATAATGGAAAAACTTCGGACCCGCCCCGAGAGTTAAACTGCTGAGCAAGCAAGAAAAGAAGTAATTAGTCGGCCATTACCTGGTTGTTGACTGTCGCCGAAGAAAGAGGCGCTTCCCGCCCCCTGCTATGTACTTTACACACTGAAAGATGGAACAGAAGTGGCCCGGAGACCCTAAAATCAGCAGTTTATATCCTCTCGCGGAAGGTTTGAGGCGTTAGGGGAATGAGGACACCCTCCCACAAAAACTTTATTGGGTAGGATACAGCAACATATTCAAGTTGGGGGAAGATACATCCAATTGGTCAGAAATTAATTAAAGAAATTCGGGATTGGCTAAATACAAAACAAGGGGAAAGAGAGGGGTATACAGCCAACTTAAACCATAACAGAAAGAAATTTAACAAGAAACAAACTTTTGAAATAAAAATTTCTCCAAAAAAAAAACAGTTCTTTCACTCCGCACTAGGGTGCACTATTGTTGATCTTCAGTAGTGTCCTCTAGAAGAGAAAGTTCACACTTCTTACTACAAGCAAAACAAAAATACGTCGAAAATGACACAGTTCAAAATCTCCAAATTTTCCACGTAGTGACATCTTCTGAGAAACTTGAAAATTAATATCGTCAATAAAGTTCAGACTTCCTCCAGCAAAACTTAGTTTTGGTAAACTGAGATAATAAATTCTGTGGTGAATACGGAAGTGAGCGTTATCCGAGATAATGACATTATCCGAGCTTTGAAAATCTAAGGTAACAGCAAAACTAACTGACATTGGTTTTTGCGGGCCTAAGAGGAAGTACAACTAGGTAGCCATCCTCGAGTTGATTTAGTGCAAAATTATCCCAAAATGAGACCTCTGTATAATTCCGCCCTACTTCGAACAGTGAAATATATCACAATCAAAAGTATCCCTTGTGTCACTCGGGATATCAAAATAAACTCTTCGCAAAATTCAGCTCAGTCGGTCCAGTAGTTCTTGAGTCTATCGGGAACAGACAGACAGACAGACAGACAGACAGACAGACAGACAGACAGACAGACAGACAGACAGACAGACAGACAGACAGACAGACACCGTCTAATATTGTAGGTAGATAGTAATAAGATCAACAGATGTAGTCGGATACTTACGTGACAGGGGGTGCGACCTCCGAGTACGCCCGAACACAACATGCCTGGCAAAATGTGATTATAGAAGTCTTCATAGAACTTTGCGCAATCTTCGTAGGAAATAAGAGACTGGTCCAACTCCTGGAGAATCTCAGCTAGGGCGGACTGCAAAGAAAAGAATTTTGATTCAGAGTATTGTGCTGTAAATTATCACATTCACTCACAACATGTTACTCTCTATCTTCTATATACAGATAATGTATCTACATCATCCACCAGTCATTTGAATTTAGGCAGTCACTCAGGTTGCATTTTTGCTATCAGTTGTTTTCGTAGTCTTTTCTTAAATAATTTCAAGGAAGTTAGAAATTTATCGAACATCTCCCTTCGTAAATTATTCCAATCCTTAACTCCCCTTCCTATAAATGAGTACGGTACTTTATTCTACTTCCTGCTGAATTCACTTTCAAGGAATTTTGAAAAATATTTTTGTGCTAATCCTTCGGTCACTTTTGATGTAGCTATGATAAATTTAAAGGAAGAATTTTAAACAACTCATCCGCAAAAAACTAGTAAAAGGGGGTACAAATCGTGGGTTCTTGTCTATATGTCAGGTTATTTACTGAAATTTGACATCTATTCTGGTAAAATAGGGACCTAAGTTCAGAAGCCTGCGAGAGAATGTCAAACATCTGCTCACAAGTCTTCTGAAGGGGAAATACTACACTGTGTACTTTGACATTTACTTCACCAGTTACTTTTTTATGGAAAACTTAAAAAGGGACGTGTCAGTGTTTGTAGAACAGTCAGTGTAGGACACAGAAACCTACCCACATTCAAGAAGGATAAGGACAGGTCTAATGAGGAACATCAGTGGTTTTCATGTGACACTGCTGTTGCAATGAAGTGGAAGGACAGAAGTCCTGTCTATATACTGTCCAATTTCCATGATCATCGAAAAGTGACTCGTGTGAAGAGAAAGAATTATGGCACTCTCATCGAGCCATTGACGACAACAGCAGCTGTATGAACTTTGCTGATAAGTTCAATCGTTGCTTACGAGATATACAAGGCCTGGAAGTGTGCGCTAGTTCTGAGCATAAAAACCGTCCCAACCAGGTTCGTAGTACCGCCGCCAGATGTCTCGACATCGTGCTATAGTTTGCATGTGCTGTCGTGTATTAACATACGGAGAAAAGTGTTTTTAATACGTTTACTTGTAGATTTCACTTACTGTTAGTGTTCAAATGAACTCGTAGTAAATTTAATATACTCTGGTATATCGTACTGTAAGTCCAATTCGTCAAAAAAAAGAGAACAATTGGAGTTTTCTATAATTTCCAGCCGATCCAGTTTTAAAGGAGAAGTGGAAAATTGCTTTACATCCGGGGGCAAATTAGGTTTGCTTTGGTCGCCTGGGACGTCATCCAGAGTCTGTAATTTACATTTTAAATAATGAGACTTCAGATTATGGGTTACAGATTCATTAGATCACTTCACTGCCTCCGACTACCGCATCAAAAGACACGAATTAGGCCTATGTTGGCTTTTCGAATCGACAAAACTAGAATAACACCCCTCATTAAAGATCCCCTTGTGGGTGGCGGAGGTAAAATAACACCGACGGTATCCCCAGCCTATCGTAAGAGGCGACTAAAAGGGGCCCCAGGGCTCTGAACTTTCGAGCGTGGGCTAGCGACCACGGGACCCTTAGCTGAGTCCTGGCATTGCTTCCACTTACTTGTGCTAGGCTCCTCACTTTCATCTATCTTGTCAGACTCCTCTTGGTCAACTCTTGTTTTTCCCGACCCCCACGGTATTTGGTTCCCCAGGCCTTCACGTGGTCCTTGTCTTCATTTGGCCGATATCTTAATTTTTTGAAGCGTCGGACCCGTTCATTTTTCCCCTCAGATTAGTGTTATATAGAGGACGGTTGCCTACTTGTACTTGCCCTTAAAACAATAATCACCACCACCACCTCATTAAAGAAAACCTCCATTACGAAGCCATGAATTTGACATGCGTGGAGGAAACGTTAGGATCCCTTATCGTAGATGAAATGGCTACCAAGCCCAGAGTACACTATAATCGTAACCCTGATCAGCAACAGTTCTGGAAATAGGCCTACTCGACGAGACGCTCGAAGGCAAGCTAACTAATAAATTCGCGATTATTCTATTTTCTTTCAGGTGTAATATATTTATTAGGCCTAAAATATCTGGAAGTTTTTTGCTATTGGTTTTACGTCGCACCGACACAGATAAGTCTTATGGCGACGATGGGATAGGAAAGGGCTAGGAGTGGGAAGGATTGGGCCGTAGCCTTAATTAAGGTACAGCCCCAGCATTTCCCTTGTGTGAAAATGGAAAACCACGCAAAACCATCTTCACGGCTGCCGACGGTAGGATTCGAACCCACTAACTCCCGGATGCAAGCTCACAGCTGCGCGCACGGCCAACTCGCCCGGTAGTTTTATATTATCTTAGATGCTATTGATATTAAGAATGACACCATACCTTTTCAGAAAAACCTGTCAC
Organism: Anabrus simplex; assembly: GCF_040414725.1. Taxonomy (NCBI): domain Eukaryota; kingdom Metazoa; phylum Arthropoda; class Insecta; order Orthoptera; family Tettigoniidae; genus Anabrus; species Anabrus simplex. The sequence continues at coordinate 16,307,551 of NC_090265.1, read as the reverse complement.
TCTGGAGTTGTCTTCCTTGGCCATGATATGTGGTTATCTTGTTCGAGTTGCGGAAGAAAATTCCAACTGTCAATCATGCTTGGGACAGATATCCTCGGCCACTACTGAGTGTGCCTCATTATGATGAAAGATCGTGGAGTATTACGCTACCCCTCAAAAGAATTTGTTTACTTCCTGAAAAATATGTTGAATTTTACGCGTCACTCATTAAGTTATCTGGGAAATACGAATTTACTTCACGTTTTTGTTGTTCCAAAGTTCATTGGGGCATTCAAATATGACGAGTGTAGGACTCGACTCATACAATTACAGATGCTCATGACTTGGAAAAGAACTCCTTCAACTCAACCTCGTTCTTCCTTTTGATATAACAAAGGATGTTTAAGTTGGAAGATCTTAAAAATGTGAGTGGTACGAGCAGTGATCATGGTAAGTCATTTTTAATGTATTACTTTCATTAATTATCGCACTTGACTTCGCCTGAAATAATTCTAGATACCACTTAAATGTGCTTTGATTTACATCCAGTCACTCGAAATCACATTTAGGTGGTCCTAACTTCATTATTTGTAGATTTTTACGTCTTTAGAAACCAACATGTACTATTAAGTGAATGTATTTCGCGCGAGCAGCATAGCAAGATATCGAGACCTCTAGCGGACGTTCGTAAAACAACTTGCGACCCGCATTTCCATCGGTCCACTTCTCGGCCTTGTATATCTCGTAGGCAACGGTTCAATCAACTAAACCAGCTTTACCAACTTGACAGAAGGAGCCAAAAATGGTGGCACAGAGTATTTTTTTTATTTTATTGATGCTGCCTGTGTCAATGTATTTATACTGCACAAAAATTTGCCAGTAACCAGAGTTCGCTTGAAGGAATTTCATGCCGGTAAAGGGATTGTTGCTGGGTTGGTTATTGATCAACAAGTCAAAGTTGCTGGAGGCAGGTCATCTTCATCACCTCAGGCTCTCAATAAGTGTAAACCTAAGATCTCGGAGGAGCTCAGGCGAAGTGGGTCATATCATCAGCCCAAAAGATCTACTCGCAGAAGATATGCCCTTTGTAGCACAAAAAATAAATGTGTACCAACATTCTGGATGTGTAGTGTTTGCAGTGTTACTTTGTGCCTGGGGAAATATAAGGACTGTTTTCAAAAGTTCCACAAGTAAGTGTGCATACTTTCAAGGTGTGCAGTGTTAGCAATGTTCTTTAATGATGTGTGTGTAAAAATAAGGACTGCTTACAAAACTTCCTCAAGTAAAAGTTTGTTTCCTGTATTTAGTATGTACTTCATATTACAACATTAATTTTTGTTTATATTTCAGATTTATTTGCCATTTTAATCTTTTCTGTGCCAGTAATTAAAGATCTTACTAGTAAAACGCATATACTCAAAATCAGTTCCCCCTTTCATAATTTTACAGTGATGTAAAAAATGAATCACCCATTTCTGAGAAATGTAGAAGAGTAATTTGGTAATGGACTTTATTTTTGCATTACTTTACATCTTAATTTAGACAAATAAAGCTACAAGACTGGAAGCTTGTGGCTTAATGAAGTACAGAAGGACTTGGATTCGGCTGGGATTTCAGATATTGATATAGAAGATCGTTCCAAATTTTGTGCTATGGTACAGTCTTGGACCCCACCACCTAGAGTTCCTAGAAGTCGGAAGCCCCTTTCACAGGAGAGAAAGGAGAAATTATCAGCAGGGCTCAAGAGATATTGGGAACAAAGAAGAGCATCGAGGAAGAACTAGTCACCAGCGCTCCTTAGTGGGCTTAAATCAATAATAATGTAAAATTTTGGCAAATTCCCTTTTGGAAACACAAGCCAAGAGGAAAGGAAGAAGGAAATAAATCAACTTTAATTTGGAAGTAGGATACATTTATCAACGTTGTTATTAATTATTTCATGTTTATGCAATGGAAAAGGACATCCCTTTAAAATCCTGTCTCCAAACATTACCTAGCAAAGTAATACAATTATTGTCAGTCATAGGTTATAATTTTCATTTCCGTGTTGACGTATACTAATATAATAGAATTTGAGGGATGTTCCACCATTCAACACAATGTAAAATGCTTGAAATTTATTATGTGAAGACCGGTTTCGACTCCCTTGGAGTCATCATCAGTTCCTGTAGATAATTAAATCAATGGAATCTATAGAGCTCATCTCGTTTTACCAGCACCACATCCAGAATATTCTTCCCTCCAGTTGCTTCCATCACTTTCCGAATCAGATGCCCTTCCCATATGAACTTGTTTGCCATTTGTTGTTCATGCTTCCTGTCGTTCGCATTACCTTCCCAATTGACATTTGGTAAATTGAGATCACCTGCTACTATCACATTCCTTTCCATATCGTTTCCAACATAACTGATTATCTTATCAAATAATTCTTAATTAGCGTCAGCGCTACCTTTTCCTGATCTGTACATTCCAAAGACATCATGTTGCCTATTATCCTTAGAGATGAGCCTTACCCCTAGAATTACATGTTTGTCATCTTTAACTTTTTTCGTAGCTTAGAAATTCTTCTTTCAACAGAATGAATACTCCCCCTCCTAACATTCCTATCCTATCTTTACGGTACACACTCCAGTTCCGTTAGAATATTTCTGCATCCGTTATATCATTTCTCAGCCATGATTCAACTCCTATTACAATATCTGGTAAGTATATAGCTATTAAATTACTTAATTGGATCCCATTCTTTACAATACTTCTACAGTTGAGCACTAACATTTTTATGTCATCCCTACTTGACTTCCATTTCCCTGTACCCTTATCACCGCTCCCTAGGCCACCCCGTTTCCCTGAATGTACCTGTCTAAAACCTTTCTAAACGAATTTCCTAACTTATATGTACCACTGCGGTTTAAGTAAAGGCCACCTGAGCGCAGATCCCTATCCCCTACTCACCCGTTAGGATCTAGAAATCTCACTCCCAGTTTCCCACATACCCACTCCATAGTCTCATTTAAATCCCCAATCACCTTCCAGTCAGTATCTCTCCTACACAGTATCCCACTGATAACAATCTCCGCTTCCTTAAACTTCACCCGTGCTGCATTTATCAAATCCCACACATCTTCAACTATGTTGGTGCTTAGACGTATCTGCTTGTCTTACGTTGTTAGTACCAACGTGAAACACTACCACCTTCCCCTTTCCCTCTTCCTTCTCTTCTACTTTCCTCAACATCTGCCTCAACCTAATTCCTGGATAAGACTCTACCCTGGTTCCCTTTCCTCCACACACTTTGCTCACATGTCTAACGATGGAATCCTCCATGACCAGAGACTCAATCCTACCCACCTCATTTAATCCCCTCCCGTCCTGGTCAGCCCTATCTTCTCTCACTGCTGCAGAAAGTAATTCCTCCTCCCTTTTCTTTCTCCCATGACCCTGTTCCACCTGTCTTTTCCTATCCACTACTCTACATTTCCCTTTCCTACCTTTTCCATTCCTCCTACTTCCACACATTTCAGCAACAGTTCCCTGTTCCTCATCTTCCCTCGGTTGTTCTACCTGCAGTGACTTGTACCGATTTCTCACAGACACCTGTCCTGAATTCTGATCCTGAATAGAGTCCTTAGCCTGCAATCTCTTTCTCCTTAAAACATTTCCTTCTACATTTCCCTCCTTTCCTTCCCATCCCTCTTTTACACCTACTGTATCCTGTACACTTTTTAGGGAGGCCTACTTTCCTTCCTGTCCTCAGTTCATATAGTTCATATATTTTCTAGTAGATCGAAAAAAGATGAACAAGACTGTTCTATGTTCCACATACACACGGCAGTATTTTTAAACCAGAACCAAGAACGTTCATAAAGTGATAAGTGTTTTATGCCAATGTGTATATAATTTGCTATTAGGTTTTATGTCAACAGGTTCACATGCTTCTTTGTAACAAGACTGACAAATCTGCTCGATGTTCTGCAAACACACGACAGTATATTTTTAACCCAGATCCGAGATCTTTCTTAAAGTGCCAAGTGTTTCATGTCATTGTGTACATAATTTGTCATTATGTTTTAGGACAACCTATTGATAAGTATTTAGGCAAATGCCATTGTGTGTATAATTTTGTCATGATTTTTTGTCAACCTATGGAGATGTATGTAGGCAATCCCCATGATGATTGTTATCAGATTACCATTGATTGAATTGTCTACAAGAACTGCTGACTTCAAGGGAGTCGAAACCGGTCTTCACTTAATAAATTTCAAACATTTTACATTGTGTTGAATGGTTGAACATCCCTCAAACTCTATTATATTATTGTGAGTATCATTACTAGAAAACTAATGCCATTATTAGCAAAGTGATTTATTTTAATTTAAAATATTATACCATTCAGTAATGCCAATACTGCAAGTATCATGGCTAGAATAATGCCATTATTGCATTACTACCATATTACCAATGTGCTTGAATTTTATTTTAATAATTATACCCTTTGTACAGCTGGAATCGCCTATCACTTTAGATTTCATTTTTATAGATAATTATGGTGTGAGACCTTTTGTTATTATAAATGTTTACAAATAGACATTTCGGCTTTAGACCGACTGACCTGGAAGCATAACAGCATTCCATTACTTTTATATTACAGTTTTTTCATCTTGTACTCCATCTCCAAAACTGTGTCCTACCAATAAGAAACTTCTCCAGATCCTCCATATAACGAGATGATAAACAAATCTGAAAGTTGGTAACTTGGTAGACTGATACTATATCTACTGTAGGTTTCCATATAGTTTATTAATTATTCATTGCCCGGATGCATTACATTTCTCTGCCGTAAGTACGTTAATGCATTCTTGTATTTTATTTTCCATGGCCGTGCTGCTAGGATGCTAGATGTTCGGTCCAAGTTCCACTACCGCAGACTACACCGGACTTAATCCGGATCTGATATGTCTTCACTTTAATTCCCTTTAGAAATGAATGGATGAAAACCATAACGGTATAAGTGACATTTTAAAAAATGAGTTAAGTGCAGGATGTAACTTCGGGAGGATGTATCCTTTCACCAGCAAAGAGAAACAAGTGATAGCGGTAATATTCTGCGCTCTAGTGATGGGTGGTATAACTACAAATAGCATGCTTTATATGAGTGTTGAAGATGTTTAAATGCCTTTTTCTCTGAATGACCAAAATGCTACTTATACCGTTATGGTTTTCATCCATTCAAATGTATCTGGCCTCCACAACTCTCTCTAATATTTGGAAGTGTAGGTTATTTGATGCTATCCTCTCTCTTACTTCCAACATGCTATCATGGCTGTCCGTAATTGTATATGAAGTATTCAGGATGATACTGTAAATCATAAAGAGTAGCGATATTATACACTCATGATCACAAAGAAACAGAACACGTTGAATGACTAGAGATACGAAGTTCAGTTCACAGGACATGCTCATTAGTATGTTCTGCAAAAACCATTAACATTTCAGTCATCTATGTTCAGCATGTGTCCTGTTGCCTAGAAGCCACAGATCCTCCATGGGCACTCATAACTTGTTCCGTGCGTGATGGTATCGACACGTAAAAGGCGGAATAGCGCCCTGGGGTATAGCCATCCATGTTGCATTCACCTGGTTCCACAGTTCATCTTTGGTGGTTGGCACTGTGTCACCGCGCCGCACCCGTCGTTTCACCATATCCCACACATTTTTGATTGGCGACAGTCCCGGTGATCGGGCGCGCCAGGGCAACAGTCTGACATCCTGTGACAACAAGAAGGCACGTGTTCGTGCAGCAACATGTGGTCGCGCATTGTCCAGCTGAAATATGGCGTCTGGGGTGTCGTACAGAAAGGGTATGGCTACTGGTCGCGGGATGTTATTCACGTAGGTCAAACTGGTCACAATGCCCTTGACAGCACGAACTGTGATTTGTGGTTGTACCCAATAGCACCCAACACTATGTGGTCTTGTGTTGGCGCTGTATGTCTTGTGCGAATGCAGTCAATGTGATGCCTCACCCCCGGTCTGCCTCGAACCAAAATGCAGCCATCATTTTCAAACAAACAGAACCTGGATTTGTCCGGAAACACTACCTGCTGCCATTCTTGTCCCTACTGACATCGTTCCATACACCATTTCAGTCTAGCATGTTTGTGCGCATTAGGTAAAGGTAGGCGGAGAAGTGGACGACGCCCCGGTATCCCAGACCGTAATGCACAGCAACGGACTGTCACTCCCGATAGTTTACGATGTGTTACACTGTTCCACTGTTGCGCCAAAGCCAAGGAGGACGCAGAACTCTCCTGCAATGCCATTCGGTTGAGGTGTCGATCTTCTCGGGGGGTGGTCTGGCTAGTGCGACCAGACCCATCTCGATGTGTTCTACGGCCTTCTGTGAACCATTCTGTACACACCCGCTGCACTGCCGACACACTTCGTCCCACACGAGAAGCAATTTCCCGGATGGACGCATCACGTTCGCTCATGCCAAGAATGCGCCCTCTTACAAACTCACTCATATGGCGGTACGGTTCTCGCATACGTCTGCGAGGCATCCTGCACGTCTGCTCAAGTCACATTGGCCCATTACCTTCAGTTTATAGCGACAACAAGAGCCGCAGGCACATTTTACCAGTCGGTGATGGTGCGCCGAGATGTCGATGTGGACCTTGAACCTGAGAGCCAACATGGTTCAAATACTAATTATTTCTTCAGAACATACTAATGCACATGCTCTGTGAATCTGAACTTGTGGTCTTTATGAACATGAGTATACTTTGAACAGATAATGTAGGTCATTAAAGTAATAAGACTGTTTTATTTACCTACTTTACTTAGCTACTACTATAATCCACTTACTTCGGAACTAGTTTGACCCCAGCCTGTGACAGTGCATTCACCCGCAGGAATCAGTGAGTTGTTACGTATGGGAATGGTGCTGATGGCTGATCCATCCAGGGGGAACTCACCTTTCACCTGAAATATGAAATGAATTATTGTCAATGTTAAAAACTGAATATTCATCGTAAGTTCAGAAACCTTTTCTTAAAGATATATATATATTTAACCAGTTAATTAATATCACGTGCAAAAGTTAATTCCGTGAGATTTGCGATACATTGTAGAAATAATAATATTAATATTAAGTGTACCGGAGGTACACTTTCTCCATTGCATTGAACTGCGTGCCTTCTAGAACGCCATCTGGGTTATGAATCTTAAACTATGTAACTCAAGATACTTGGACCATTAACCATTAGATGTCTCTACAATCGGCCTATGCCCACCCTGTGTCGGGATTACGGACAATTGATTATTAAGGGAATTTTTGACGTTTGTAAACCTTAAGCTTTTGTAGATAGTTTTTGTCATGAGTTAAAGTTGTGATCACTCCTACGGCTTCCTTCTTCTTTAAGTTATTAACCAATCAGTCATTTTGTGTATATTTCTCTAGCCAATTCAAATTGGGGGTATGTACAGGCATTCTGCCGATTTCATGAGAGTTCTGGAACTTTCCCCTTTGAGATGCTATAGAAGCTGGGCGCTTTAGGGCCGTATGATCATCTTCATCGCTGCGGTCTAGTGTGTGTACGGCGTAATAAGGCGGCAGAGGCTATAGAGTCGCATTCGGAAGACCCAACAACTCAAGGCAATGGCAGACATTTCTTAAGATGTGATAGCCGCAGGTAGATAACTTGAGGGGAAGGTTTCAGACTTCTTTGATTAATGTAAATTTCTAAAATCACTGTTTAAATGTAAACTTCCGGCAAGTCTGAGGACTTCGTTCAAATCCCTGCTGGGAAACATAGGGAATAAAGAGTGTTTACCGTGTTGCACAAGGACTAAATGAAAAGGCCGAAGGAAACACAGTAGAGGAAGAGTGGAGAGTCATGAAAAATGAAGTCAGTAGGGCTGCTGAAGAAATGTTAGGAAGGAAGAAAAGATCAACTAAGAATCAGTGGATAACTCAGGAGATACTAGACCTGATTGATGAACGACGAAAATACAAGAATTCTAGAAATGAAGAGGGCAGAAAAGAATACAGGCGATAAAAGAATGAAGTGGATAGAAAGTGCAAGGTAGCTAAGGAAGAATGGCTGAAGGAGAAGTGCAAGGATGTCGAAGGCTGTATGGCCCTGGGAAAGGTAGATGCTGCATACAGGAAAATCAAGGAAACCTTTGGAGAAAGGAAATCTAGGTGCATGAATATTAAGAGCTCAGATGGAAAGCCACTTCTAGGGAAAGAAGACAAAGCAGAAAGATGGCAGGAGCATATCCAACAGTTGTATCAAGGTAACGATGTAGATAATTTTGTTCTGGAACATGAAGGGGCTGTTGATGCTGATGAAATGGGAGACCCAATTTTGAGGTCAGAGTTTGACAGAGCTGTGAGTGACCTAAATAGGAACAAGGCACCTGGAATTGATGATATTCCCTCTGAATTACTGACTGCCTTAGGAGAAACCAGCATGGTAAGGTTATTTCATTTAGTGTGCAAGATGTATGAGACAGGAGAAGTCCATCCGATTTTCGGCAGAATGTTGTTATACCTATTCCCAAGAAAGCCGGTGCTGACAGGTGTGAAAACTACCGCACTATTAGTTTAGTATCTCATGCCTGCAAAATTTTAACACGTATTATTTACAGAAGAATGGAAAAACAAGTTGAAGCTGAGTTGGGGGAAGATCAATTTGGCTTCAGAAGAAATGTAGGAACACGTGAAGCAATCCTGACTTTACGTCTGATCTTAGAGGATCGAATCAAGAAGGACAAGCCCACGTACATGGCATTCGTAGATCTAGAAAAGGCATTCGATAATGTTGATTGGACCAGGCTATTTATGATTCTGAAGATGATAGGGATCAGATACCGAGAACGAAGAATTATCTACAACCTGTATAAAAATCAGTCTGCAGTGATAAGAATCGAGGGCTTTGAAAAAGAAGCAGCAATCCAGAAAGGAGTGAGGAAAGGCTGCAGTTTGTCCCCTCTCCTTTTCAATGTTTACATAGAACAGGAAGTAAAGGAAATCAAAGAGAAATTTGGAAAGGGAATCACAGTCCAAGGAGAGGAAATCAAAACCTTGAGATTTGCGGATGATATTGTTATTTTATCTGAGACTGCAGAAGATCTCGAGAAGTTGCTGAATGGTATGGATGAAGTCTTAGGTAAGGAGTACAAGATGAAAATAAATAAGTCCAAAACAAAAGTAATGGAGTGCAGTCGAACGAAGGCAGGTGATGTAGGAAATATTAGATTAGGAAACGAAGTCTTAAAGGAAGTAGATGCATATTGTTACTTGGGTAGTAAAATAACCAACGATGGCAGAAGTAAGGAGGACATAAAATGCAGACTAGCACAAGCAAGGAAGCGCTTTCTTATGAAAAGAAATTTGCTCACTTCAAACATTGATATCGGAATTAGAAAGATGTTTTTGAAGACTTTTGTGTGGAGCGTGGCATTGTATGGAAGTGAAACATGGACGATAACTAGCTCAGAAAGAAAGAGAATAGAAGCTTTTGAAATGTGGTGTTACAGAAGAATGCTGAAGGTGAGATGGATAGATCGAATCACGAATGAAGAGATACTGAATCGAATTGGTGAGAGGAGATCGATTTGGCTAAATTTGAAGAGAAGAAGAGATAGAATGATAGGACACATCTTAAGACACCCAGGACTTGTTCAGTTGGTTTTTGAAGGAAGTGTAGGTGGCAAGAACGGTAGGGGTAGACCAAGGTATGAATATGACAAACAGATTAGAGCAGATGTAGGATGCAATAGTTACGTAGAAATGAAAAGGTTAGCACAGGATAGGGTGGCATGGAGAGCTGCATCAAACCAGTCTATGGACTGATGACTCAAACAACAACATACCGTAAGGGGTGTGTAAGATTGCCTAATCCTCTAAAATCTTCACTCTGCTTTTGGTACTTAATATTTCGCGTCTAGTCACCCCCCTGTAATATAGGCTTAGTCTGTGCAACTTAGGGCCATACGCCCATTTAGGATTTTAAGTGTCTTTCAAAAGGAGTGCAAGTACTTCGCCTCCTAACCTTTTGTTCATGGCCGATCGTCTTAAGCCTTTTGTTCTGTAGATTGAGGCCACTTAGAATGTGCACTCATTACCCCTGTTTAAATTGTCATTATTTATAGACGAGTCTGTCGAGCAGAAGTTTGTCAAGCTTGACTGTGTAAGAAAGTTGTGCCTCCAAGAGGAAGCTCAATCTCCTAGACGATGCAAGTGAGTGGAGCAAGAATAGTGTACCTTCAGAGCTATATTGCTCATCCCTTGTAAATTATCGAGTCAATAATTTTCTATATTGTACCTGATTTCTGGACTTATAGTCCACCCTTGTTACCCGAGCTGACGAGTTCTCTAACTCTTATTTGTTGTTGCTTACTCAGATTATCTATCAAAATTTAAAACTCAGAAAAAAAAGAAGGAAAGAAATAAAATTTATAAATTTATTGCTCTAACTTATGCTCTGGTCATTTCCTTGTCTGCCCATTCACCCCCGCACCTTTTACACCTCTGCGTTCCGCGATATTCCCGTAATAATAATAATAATAATAATAATAATAATAATAATAATAATAATAATAATAATAATAATAATAATAATAATAATGAAATAAATCATATAACCACCCGTTGCTGTGTGCACCCATTTTATGCCCTTTAGGCTGCCTGCCATTGGATAGATGAGATGGAATTCTGATTGGTGATGTAACTGTCGAAATATGGATGGGTTTTTTGTATGAGAGTTAATAAACCGAATGACGTATTTCATTTAATCAATTAGACATCTTCAGTTTCCTCAAACAATATCAGACGTTTTTTTAAAAAAATCTATACAGATATAATGTGTGGATGCCTTTGAGAGCTTGTACTCAGATATGAAAGCTAGATAAATAATCGCAGGATGTAAATGTACCGGTACCTGCATGTTCTCTCAGCGTGCCTCAGCTGGCTCGTTCGGTTATCTAAGGTAATATCTGCAACCAGGCTACCGTTACCACTGTTTCTTAACCTACTTCTCTTTGGGAATAACACATTTGAACATTCAACTTTCGAAGTAAAAGCAAAAATCACTATTTAGTTTAATTTTTTCTATCGGTTTTAGCGTCAATCTTGTCGCCTGATCTTTAAGGTCGGACCGCCAGGTGCGCCACTGTCAACTTGTCACTGAGTTTAATACGGGAGAACACGGAAGTGTCCAGTATTGTCTATAATGTGTTTGACGAGGGCTGTAAATAAAGCAATGGTAACGTAATGCATACACTCGCAGGAGATCGCGCATGGGAGCGGTCAGCGTGCATTGGGCGGGCAACCAGTTGTTGGGAGTGTTGTTGCTGTGTGGCGGTGAAGTGAAGAGTGTCGATTTCACCGCTCTAAAGCATGCTTTCCACAGGCCAGCGTTCATGGATTAAAATCGAGGTTATCCGTTGCAAAAGTGCATCAGAATGTTATCGAAGCCTGTAGCGAGAATGCATTACCGTACTGTATAGGACGGGTCAAGGCGTTTCGTACGGGTCGGAATGATACTGCGCATTTGCACCGCACAGGTCCATTCTTAAAGATCAGATTGACATCGTGAGTGGTCTCGTATCCGTATACCATCCACGGACTGTCCGGGAATTATCCATAGAGATTGCAAGTGTCTTAATATGAGGAACATTGCGTCCCGTTGGGTCCCACATAATCTCACCGACGTACAGAAATGGCACCGGTATGCTCTGGGTGACATCCACCTGGACGGATACCGCAACGAAGGAGACATATTTCTCCAGCGTACCGACCCCATTGACGAGACGTGAGCACAAGCCTGCGAGACTGATCTAAAACATCAATCAAATGAATGGCTTCACCCAGGTTCATCACGTCCACACCACCAGTCAGGTGACTAATGACGTGTTAGTCTCCTGCGTTCTGCTGAAGCACAAACCGTCAACAGTGACGATCTTGTTGTATGATAACCGCGTAACCACGGATAACTACTATACCAAGATACCTGGAAATTTTGTGTATGCATCTTTCCGGAGGCAGAACCAGTTATTTTCTGATAAGTCAAAACTGGTCGGGGACGATTGTTGATAAAATTTCTTTTTTATCCTCCTCCATCCATTTCGAAAACGGAGTTTCTCTTAAAATACAAACTAAATCTACGGAGGGTTCCACGTTAAAACACGCCTTGGAGGAAACACTATTCTTTCACGCAATAGGAAAAGATTCAAATACTATATAAGTACGACCTCGCACGCTACATATTTATATCCCTAATGAATTTCAAACGCACTTCCTCTCCCAACTACATACGACAATAATTATGCTACGCTTCACACAGTAACTATAAAAACACCAAGTGCTCACCCTTTGAGCTGTGCTACTAAATGCTTTTCGAAAACACTACTTTTATTTACAGTTCACTCACAATTAATCCACCAAACGACCACGATTCACATTATAACAACAGACATTTATTTTCACTATAAAATAATACTCCGTACACCACACGTTCTTGTTACAGCTGTTGTAACAGTAGGCACAACTCTCGCGGCAAAATATACTAGTCAATTTGTCTTTTTTGATTGTGTTTTCCCGTGAGATTGAGATACTAACATTGGCAGCAATGCTGTACGAGCCCGCATGTGTTCAACCTAACCAGATATCTCTGGTTACATATTCGGGTGTGTTTGGATAATATCGTCCTAGCTCGTGCAAACAGCCCCATATCCCAGTGACTCGATGGGCTGCACCAAGCAACATACAGCCATATATGTACTGATGGCAGTCTTGCGCGTTGTCATGGCAACCGTTGTGTTACGTCACTAGTCGGCCCGCACTGCTGTGAGCATTGAGAACGAAGCGGTGTGAACAGGGCGGCTGCGATCGTCGTGACATCTTCCGGTGAACGTTTTTGTCTTCAGATGTGTAATGGCGGTAAGGGGCGTGTCTTTGAACAACTGTTTCCTAGCCGTGCACTTACATAACTCACCATGATAAAGATGTGTAATCACATATTTCCTTACTTTATACAATAGAATTGATCTAAGTGATGTACGGTAATTTAATTTTATAAAAATCGTGTTTGAAGCACTTGATTGTGCAAAATGTATTGTTTATACCTTCTTTTTTAAGTAACGCATATATATTGTGTGAGGAGAGGAGATTAGGATAAATAGGATAAAACTAACGTTCCTTTCTTTGTACCAATATAGTATTTAATAACATTCATTGAAATCGGCGTATTGTGCAGAAGGAACTTCAATATAAACTGTATGTACAGTATTTAATAATACCATTGACTGAAATAAATAACTAGCCTGAGGTCTGCGGAGAGGCCTGGTGCAGGTCTTTAGACTTGACGCCTGGTCGGCGACCTGTGTATCTGTGAGAGTGGAGCCCTACCTATCATGAACTATAATGCTCAACACGGCATACACATACCCAGACCTCGGACCATCGACCAGTGAAGGTTAAAAATCCCCAACCCGGCCGGGAGTCGAACCCGGGACCCTTTGGAGCAAAGGTCAGCACGCTAACCATTTAACCATAGAGCCGAACATTCATTGAAATCAGCACGTTGCAGAGAAACACGTCAATTTAAGGTAAATGCACAGTGTTTAATAACATTCATTGAAATAATCACACTGTGCAGGAAAATACTCCCTGTGGGTGGGGGCGGTATAATAACACCCACGGTATCCCTTGTCTGACGTAAGAGGCCACTAAAGGGGCACCAGTGGCTTTTAAATTGGGAGCCTGTGTTTGCGACTACGGGCCCCTTAGCCGAATCCTGGGTTGCTTCCACCCACTTGTGATAAATTATATTGACAATTTCTTGCACAGTGTGGTGATTTCAATAAGTGTGTTGATTACAATGTGTGTTATTAAATATTTATTTTATTTACTTCTTTATTTTCCTCCAGATCTACAGTATATTACCTAATTGATCTGTTAATGGAGAAAATAATAATGTACAATCTACACAACTCTTTCAGCTTATACTCTACCTAAATACTAAATTATAAGCCTACACAAAAAATAGCACTAACTGAACAAGTAAACAGACAAAGAAGCAAACCAAAATTAATTATCATAAAATAAACGGCAGATACTGTCAAATGGCCCACGGTCCACTCCCTTGCCGAGAACCGATAACCATTGTAATGCGGCACTGGATGAAAAAATAATAAATGACATAAAATATAGTAAAATAAACTACAATAAACGGCAGTACGGCATCCTGCCGAATGCCCACCCATATGAAGTGTAATGCCCTACTTTTCCTCTCCTGACTGACACAGCAAGTCATTACACATTCCACACCTACATATTCACTCACGACCTACTACAATTTGCTGAGCCAGTCATCATGTTGTGTCAACTGCTGAGTCTGCGTCCTCTATATTACTCGTGTTTCCACACTGTGCATTGTTCTGCTTTCATGTTACCTTTCATTACCCATTATGACATAATTATCTAACTTCTTACCATTCAAATAATTACAAGCTATACTCCACCAATCCAATCTAGAATTAACTTATTCCCATTCCACCCTTTCAATATCATATTATAGTTCAAATTTAATAAAGTATAATCTCACTCTCTCTATAACTTCCTCACTATTACCACCATTCTTGCATACCTCCAAATCAATCATTTACAAACAACACTGCAATTCTACCAATAACTTTCAAATATATTTAACCATACTCCAATTACATTCACTCTTCACCAGAAACCTCCCATCCGATATTTTAGCCATCCATCCTTATATCGCCAATCTCCGTACCTTAATCACTCTTACGATTATATCCACCCAAATCATCTCTTATTCATTATCACTCTTATCACACTGTGTTTAAATTGTACCAACACATCTCACATACCTCCATAGCATTCTTCACCACTCTTAAAATTATATCCACCAAATCCGTCTCTTAGTCATAATCACCCTTATCAACCACCACTCGAAACTCATTTACCTTAAAACTTTCATAAGCCCACTACTTTTACACTATAACTTCTAGTTTAATGATATTTGCAATCACTCTTTACAAACCTCCACTTTTACTTAGCTATGTTACTTCTGGTTACTATGCCCTCATCACTATTAGCTTTCTTTCCCCACAGCACCCTTAAGCTTAGGCTCTTCCCCTTGTTAATAGTCTCTTTTACTTTTGCTTTCTCCCTCGAACCTTCATTTTCACTATGCCTCAGACCACTTGCCATTTTCTTAGAATTTCCCAGCGCATCTTGTAGCACTTCCAGTTCTCTTGTTGATTCACTAATTGTTTCTATCAACCTTTCACTAAGCTCTTTCACGTCCACTCCGTAGTTGTGTTCTCTTACCTCTCTTTCCTCCGTTCTCGACGCTATACCAAGCTCACTAAACTCACTGCTTACCTTTGTTATTTCCTTATCACCATGCCCGTATTTTCCGGCACTGCTTTCTATTACCTGCCTTTTCTCCACTCTCGTCCCCATCACTTCTTCCTGCTTCAGACTCTCCTCTAATACCCGTAATTTCACCACTGTCCAGAAACTAACCCATTTACCATTGGTTACCACTAATCGCTGTCTCCTAATGTGCGCTCTTAATACTTGAAGTCTGGCCATCTCTAAATGTTTATTTAGGGTTTTCTGATTCTTAATCCCTTCCCTTCCCATGTCTTTCTTAATCCAATTCTTTCCCTCTGTAGATTACCCGCGTTTATTATATCACTATTTCCGCCATCACTTTTATAGCCCTGTTACCATGTGCTTTACTTATCCTTTCCGCACCATCTATATCAACTTCGCTGGAGTTAATTCTCATTTTGTTCTGGATGACGTCCATAACTTAGTAAACTGTCCCACCTTTTCTTCCGGCACACCATACATAAGTAAGCATTTCTTCCTGTATTCCTGACTACTGGTTTCTATTTCTGTCTTCAGCTTCAACACCTCCTCTTCCATATTTCTCGTTGTTTCCCGCTTTGTTCATTGTTCCGTCCGTTTTCTCCTGGACCCATTGTTTCATATTTTCGAACTCCTTCACATGTTCCTGTATCATACTATTAATCTGTTCAAGCTGGAAAACTTCTTCTACAACCTCCTTTAACACCCTCCTTATGACTTTCACGTCTTTCCAGCTCATGTTACGACTGGAAATAGGGCCGCCTTATGACTTCCACTTCTTTCCAGCTCATGTTACGACTGGAAATAGGGCCGGGGTTTACTTCCACGCCCCCCTATAACTAGCAGTACCATAGCAATTGACCAGTCTAAAGCATTTGATAGGGTAGATCATGGGAGACTACTGGCAAAATGAGTGCAAATGGACTAGACAAAAGAGTGACTGAATGAGTTGCAATGTTTCTAGGAAATAGATCTCAGAGAATTGGAGTGGGCGAAGCTTTACCTGACCCTGTAATAATTAAGAGGGGAATTCCTCAAGGTAGTATTATTGGACCTTTATGTTTCCTTATATATATAAATGATATGAATGAAGGAGTGGAATCGGAGGTAAGGATTTTTCGGATGGTGTTATTCTGCATGGAGTAATAAATAAGTTACAAGGTAGTGAACAACTGCAACGTGACCTCAAAAATGTTGTGAGATGGAGAGCAGACAATGGTATGTTAATAAACGGGGTTAAAAGTCAGGTTGTGAGTTTCACAAATAGGGAAAGTCCTTTCAGTTTTAATTACTGCGATTATGGGGTGAACGTTATGGAGATTGTACCAGGAGGTACACCTATACGCCGCACATTGAAATCTTGCGCCAATAAAACTCCCCTACAGGAAAAACTCTGAACTTGGAACTAGACCTACTTAAACTTTTTCTCAGAAGAGTTCACTACCGTAATTTTGTGATTATGAAGTTTCCAGTACTGTGTGTATTTCAAAATGTTTTTCTTTTCTCATTGATCAAGAAGTGCGGGCATTCTCTCATAGATTTCACTACAAAAACTATGATCATGCACCCTGGTGCGAAGTGAAGGAACTTTATTTGAAGAAATTTTGAACTCATTTCGTTCATTATTTTGTGGGTTGGCAATATTTGTATTTTCCTTCCGCCAGTTTTAAATTCAGCCAATCCAGAATTTCTGTAATTAATTTTCAGCCTATCACAGGCTTCTTCTTCGATTTGATGTGTAACTTTAGTTAACCAATAAAAGTAAGAGGGTGTGGCTGTTTTATTCATGAAAGGTCTCGAACTTTTCCCGAGGGTTTATAAATTGCTGATTTTCACGTCTCTTGGCCACTTGATCAACCTCTAACTAAGTGTGTGTACGTGAAGCAGGAGGCGGGAGGCGTCTCTTTCATCAGGCAGTAGGTCTTCAGCAAGGTAATGGCCGTTTAACATCTTTATTTCTTGCTAGCTCAGCAGTCTAACCCGCGGGAAAGGTCCGAAACCTTTACCATGTAACCCATCTTTCTAAACATGTAATTTTCTGCCGGCTTAAGTAAAAACTTAATTCAATCTGTAACTGTAATTCGGGGATAGAGAGTGATTTACCCTCTCGAGCTCCCCTTCATTTTGGTTTGAGGTGACTACGTTTTGGTAACTGATTTTCTTCTCTTCCTTAATGTCTTAAATAATTCTTATACGGGTCACCTCCATAGTTTGGGAATAGCCCCTGTTTCATCAGCCTAGTGCCTTTTAAGAAGTGACATAGAGGAGTGCAAGTGTTCGCCTCCTTTCATTTTGTTTTCGGGCCATTTATTTACCTGTTATTTCTTCTACACGAAGGCCCTGTAGGCTGGGTACGAGATACCCCTGTTTCATTTTTGTAAGCTGTGCCTTGATGGCAATTAATTGTAAAGTCTGGTATTGCCTTGAATAGGCTTGAATAACTGAGAGCGTGTCTGCTCTTTTCTAGTGTTGTTTGGATGCCTCTGGGAGGCTTGACATTGCAAAGTGGAGCAAGTGCTCCATGTTATTAGGGGATTTCTGCCCTTGAAACAAATTTGGGTGTTAAGCTAGGAACTCGAAATTGTAAACTAGGGGCTTGTAGCCCAAGAGAGTTAAAATTCTTGGATCCTGTTAAATTTTGTTGTTATTGATTGTTAAAACTCAGAAAATATAATCTTGTTAAAGTTTTAAATTAACTTTAATTTGGTAGTTAGACCCATTCATCCCGGCACCTTCTTTCACCTCTGCTGATCCACCAACCACGGTAACAGAGATCATTGTATCTGGGTGTTAATATAAGGAAAGATCTTCATTGAGGTACGCAGTGGCCAGATCACTGACACGCCCTCAGTAGCAGGCGAGCGACACCTAGCGACCACCGAATTTACCATCTTGCTAGAGTTGTCGCTAAGAACAGATTAAAGTGTTTTATTCACAAATAGTAAAATTTACATTTCAAGCGTAGTTTAAGTATAGATAGAATTTGTCATAACTGGCCGTTATCAGTTCAAAGTCTATGTCTTCTTAGTGTGGCCGCATTAATATGTAAGAATATATTAGTATATACAAAGAGGAAAAAATATATAGTGGGGTTTCACCCTGAACTAGGCATTCGTCTCAAGCGCGCGTGCAGTTTCTCAGCTCAATCATACTTGGTATTTTGGATGTGGTGCTGATAAAACCAGATGAGCTCTATAGGGAAACTGAAGTAATAGATGGTATTAGTGATCATGAAGCTGTTTTTGTGGTAGTTAAAAATAAATGTGATAGAAAGGAAGGTCTTAAAAGTAGGACTGTTAGGCAGTACCATATGGCTGATAAAGCAGGTATGAGGCAGTTTCTAAAAACTAACTATGATCGGTGGAAAACGGTAAATAAAAATGTAAACAGACTCTGGGATGGGTTTAAAGAAATTGTTGAGGAATGCGAAAACAGGTTTATACCTTTAAGGGTGGTAAGGAATGGTAAAGACCCACCTTATTATAATAGAGAAATAAAGAGACTAAGAAGGAGGTGCAGACTGGAAAGAAATAGAGTTAGAAATGGCTGTGGAAGTAAGGAGAAATTGAAGGAACTTACTAGAAAATTGAATCTAGCAAAGAAGGCAGCTAAGGATAACATGATGGCAAGCATAATTGGCAGTCATACAAATTTTAGTGAAAAATGGAAGGGTATGTATAGGTATTTTAAGGCAGAAACAGGTTCCAAAAAGGACATTCCAGGAATAATTAATGAACAAGGGGAGTGTGTATGTGAGGATCTTTAAAAGGCAGAAGTATTCAGTCAGCAGTATGTAAAGATTGTTGGTTACAAGGATAATGTCGAGATAGAGGAAGAGACTAAGGCCAAAGAAGTAATAAAATTTACGTATGATAACAATGACATTTACAATAAGATACAAAAGTTGAAAACTAGAAAAGAGGCTGGAATTGATCAGATTTCTGGGGATATACTAAAGACAATGGGTTGGGATATAGTATCATATCTGAAGTACTTATTTGATTATTGTTTGGCCGAAGGAGCTATACCAGATGAATGGAGAGTTGCTATAGTAGCCCCTGTGTATAAAGGAAAGGGTGATAGACATAAAGCTGAAACTTACAGGCCAGTAAGTTTGACATGCATTGTATGTAAGCTTTGGGAAGGCATTCTTTCTGATTATATTAGACATGTTTGTGAAATTAATAACTGGTTCGATAGAAGGCAATTCGGTTTTAGGAAAGGTTATTCCACTGAAGCTCAACTTGTAGGATTCCAGCAAGATATAGCAGATATCTTGGATTCTGGAAGTCAAATGGACTGTATCGCGATTGACCTGTCGAAAGCATTTGATAGGGTGGATCATGGGAGACTACTGGCAAAAATGAGTGCAATTGGACTAGACAAAAGAGTGACTGAATGGGTTGCTAAATTTCTAGAAAATAGATCTCAGAGAGTTAGAGTAGGTGAAGCTTTGTCTGACCCTGTAATAGTTGAGAGGGGAGTTCCTCAGGGCAGTGTTATCGGACCTTTATGTTTTCTTATATATATAAATGATGTGAGTAAAGGAGTGGAATCGGAGGTAAGGCTTTTTGCGGTTGATGTTATTCTCTATAGAGTGATAAATAAGTTACAAGATTGTGAGCAACTGCAACGTGACCTCGAAAATATTGTGAGATGGACAGCAGGCAATGGTATGTTGATAAACGGGGTTAAAAGTCAGGTTGTGAGTTTTACAAATAGGAAAAGTCCTCTCAGTTTTAATTACTGCGTTGATGGGGTGAAAGTTCCTTTTGGGGATCATTGTAAGTATCTAGGTGTTAATATAAGGAAAGATCTTCACTGGGGTAATCACATAAATGGGATTGTAAATAAAGGGTACCGATCTCTGCACATGGTTATGAGGGTGTTTAGGGGTTGTAGTAAGGATGTAAAGGAGAGTGCATATAAGTCTCTGGTAAGACCCCAACTAGAGTATGGTTCCAGTGTATGGGACTCTCACCAGGATTACCTGATTCAAGAACTGGAAAAAATCCAAAGAAAAGCAGCTCGATTTGTTCTGGGTGATTTCCGACAAAAGAGTAGCGTTACAAAAATGTTGCAATGTTTGGGTTGGGAAGAATTGAGAGAAAGAAGAAGAGCTGCTCGACTAAGTGGTATGTTCCGGGCTGTCAGCGGAGAGATGGCGTGGAATGACATTAGTAGACGAATAGGTTTGAATGGCGTCTATAAAAGTAGGAAAGATCACAATATGAAGATAAAGTTGGAATTCAAGAGGACAAACTGGGGCAAATATTCATTTATAGGAAGGGGAGTTAGGGATTGGAATAACTTACCAAGGGAGATGTTCAATAAATTTCCAATTTCTTTGAAATCATTTCGGAAAAGGCTAGGAAAGCAACAGATAGGGAATCTGCCACCTGGGCGACTGCCCTAAATGCAGATCAGTATTGATTGATTGATTGATAATCACATATATGGGATTGTAAATAAAGGATACAGATCTCTGCACATGGTTTTGAGGGTGTTTAGGGGTTGTAGTAAAGACGTAAAGGAGAGGGCATATAAGTCTTTGGTAAGACCCCAACTAGAGTATGGGTCCAGTGTATAGGACCCTCATCAGGATTACTTGATTCAAGAACTGAAAGAAAACTAAAGAAAAGCAGCTCGATTTGCCTGGGTGATTTCCGACGAAAGAGTAACGTTACAAAAATGTTGCAAAGTGTGGGCTGGAAAGAACTGGGAGAAAGAAGACGAGCTGCTCGACTAAGTGCTATGTTTCGAGCTGTCAGCGAAAAAAATGGCGTGCAATGACATTAGGAAGCGAATCATTTTGAGTGGCGTCTTTTAAAGTAGGAAAGATCACAATATGAAGGTAAGGTTGGAATTCAAGAGGACAAATTGGGGCAAATATTCATTTACAGGAAAGGGAGTTAGGGATTGGAATAACTTGTTAAGGGAGATGTTCCATAAATTTCCAATCTCATTGAAATCATTTAAGAAAAGGCTAGGAAGACAATTGATAGGGAGTCTACCACCTGGACGACTGTCCTAAATGCAGATTAGTATTGATTTGGTAGATTGATCACCGCTGCCACCAATATAATCTCACCCTTCAGTCCAATTTCCACTTTACCTCCCTCTCTTTTGGCTGTTTGTTTCCTTCTTCCTTCTCCCCTGCTAACTTCCGATCACTACCCGATATTGTTCCACACCTATCATCTTCCTCGTCACTCTCCGCTTCCCTCTTGCACCCACCGCTCACACTCCATTCCCGCTCTGCCTGCACACTCGACCCAGCACGTCCGCACTCAATGCTTGCTTAGGCTAGACTGGGTGTTATTAAATACTGTAGCCTACAGTAACCTACACTGACGTTTTTCAGTACAGGTCATGGTGGTGGTTATTGTTTCAAGAGGAAATACAACAGTAATCAATAATACAGCAATAACACTGATCAGAAAGAAAAAGTGGAAGGTATCCGACGCTTCGAAAGGTGAAGGCATCGGCCGAAGGAAGACAAGGGCCACGAAGGGCGTGAAAATTGAACGACTCCTTAGAACTCGCAACCTAATACCGTCGGGATCGGAAAAGAACAAGTGCTGACCAAGAGGGGTCGGAAAGGATATATATAAAATTGAGGAGCCTGGCATAGGTACCGTAATTGGAGAAATGCCAGGACTCAGCTCAGTGCCCTGTAGTCGTCAAACCACACTCCCAGTTGAGAGTCCCTCCGGTCCCTTTTTGTCGCCTCTTACGACAAGCAAGGGATACCGTGTGTGTTCTTCTACCGCCCCCGCACAAAGGTTTTTTCAGTACGATGTACTGACTTCAATTAATGTTATTGAATAGAGTCCGCCTCTGTGGTGTAATGGTTAGTGTGATTAGCTGCCACCCCTGGAGGTCCAAGTTCTATTCCCGGCTCTGCAACGAAATTTGAAAAGTGGTACGAGGGCTGGAACGGGTTCCACTGAGCCTCGGGAGGTTAACTGAGTAGAGGAGGGTTCGATTCCCACCTCAACCATCAACGAAGTGGTTTTCAGTGGTTGACGACTTCTCCTTCAGGAAAATGCCGAGATGGTACCTAACTTAAGGCCACGGCTGCTTCCTACACTCTTCCTTGCCTATCCCTTCCAATCTTCCCAGCATAGCAGGTGAGGCCGCCTGAGCGATGTACTGGTCCTCCTTCTCAGTTGTATCCCAGACCTAAGTCTCACGCTCCAGGACACTGCCCTTGAGGCGGTAGAGGTGAGTCCTTCGCTGAGTCCGAGGGAAAACAACCCTGGAGGGTAAACAGATTAAGAAACAAGGGAAGGAAGAAAGAAAGAAAGAAAGAAAGAAAGAAAGAAAGAAAGAAAGTTATTCAATACCGTACATATAGCCTACATTGGCATTTATCTGCACAGGTGGTGGTTGTGATTATTGTTTTATGAGGAAGTACAACTGTGAAACTGTCCTCTATTACCACTAATCAGATGGAAACAATGGAAGGGGCCAACACTTCGAAAAATGATTATATTGTGCAAGGAAAGACAAGGGCTACGAAGGGAGTGATCATGAAAGACTCCGTAGGCCTCGTAGCCTAATACCGTCGGGGTTGGAAAAGAACAAGAGTTGGCCAAGGGGGGTCAGATATGACAGATGAAAGTGACGAGCCTGGCGCACAAGTGGGTGGAACCAACGCCAGAATTCGACTTGGAGGCCCGTGGTCGCGAACCCAGGCTCCCGAGTTAAGAGCCATTGGCGCCCCTTTTAGTTGCCTCTTACGTCAGGCAAGGGTGTTTTTATACCGCCCCCAACCACAGGGGTTATTTTTCTGCACAGTGTGATTATTTCAATGTTATTAAACACTGTACATCTTGCTTAAATTGACGTGTTTCTCTCAGTGTGCTGATTTCAATGAATGTTCGGCACCATGGTTAAATGGTTAGCGTGCTGGCCTTTGGTCCATAGGGTCCCGGGTTCGATTCCCGGCTGGGTTGGGAATTTTAACCTTCATTGATTAATTCCGATGTTTGGGGGTCTGCATGTATGTATGCCGTCTTGAGCATTAGAATTCATGATAGGTAGGGCTGCATTCTCACAGATACGCAGGTCGCCGATCAGGTGTCAAGTCTAAAGACCTGCACCAGGTCTCTCCGGAGACCACAATATTGTTATTTATTGATATTTATTTATTTCAATGAATGTTAT
The DNA here is from genome assembly GCF_040414725.1 of Anabrus simplex. Taxonomy (NCBI): domain Eukaryota; kingdom Metazoa; phylum Arthropoda; class Insecta; order Orthoptera; family Tettigoniidae; genus Anabrus; species Anabrus simplex. Next base: position 16,283,991 of record NC_090265.1, on the reverse strand, counting down.
TAGTAAATACCGTCACTTCTAGCTTACAGGGACGTGTTTTTCTACAGTGTTCTTATTTTAATGCATGTTATTAAGTACACTATTGGTACACAGAAAATAACATTCGTTGTATCCCTCACACAAAATATGTGCACAAAGTGAAAAAGGTATAAACAATATATATCGTATAACGAAGTGTTCCGTACAGGTTTTAAAAAAAATTTGATTACCGTGCATAATTTAGACCAATTTTGATATATCAAGCAAGGAAATACGTGATTGCACGTCTTTATCACGGTGAGTTTTATAAGTGCACGGCTAGGAAACAGCTGTTCAAAGACACGCCCCTTACCGCTGTTCCACATCGTAAGACAAAAATGTTCACCGCAAGATGTCGTGCCGATCGCAGCCGTCCTGTCCACACCGGTGCGTGCATTGAGAGGGCTGCGCTCAGACCGCAAACGAACTGCGGTGCTTGCTTAATTAACTATGAGAGTTACGCTGGTTGAGTAATCACAACATATAATGTAAAATAAAATTTTGTCTGTACATTGCTCAGAATTTTAAAATAATGGTATTTCTGCATTGGTCGTGTCCACAGTAACAAGGAACGGCACTTTTTAATTTTCCATCGTGTATGTCTGTATGTATGCACGCGCATCACGAGAAAACAGCTGTAGAGAATTTAATGGAATCGGTATGTTAAGTCGAGGAATAAGTCGCTATTCTAGTCCATAAATAATTTTATTCACGCTGAGTAAAATTGTAGTTTAGGGGAAGTTCTAAAATTGAATTCTCAATTATTTATGTTATTGGTGGTCCTATCGATAAATACTGGGTAACTAAAGTTGTATAGTATTGCATTTCCGATCATTTTCTGCATTATACACTTTTGCCGCACCGGCTACGATAATCAATAAATTCATGCTTTTCACTTTTGTTGCGTAGTCCATATTGTTTTAGTGTCTTTCGTCAACATCTCTATATAGGAGGACTTAACTTCCACGATATCCCCTATTTTTGATCGGCCGGGGTGACGCAACAACTATAACTCGCACCTCGCCGAGCCAATTCAGCACAACGGCTGGCACCAAGTTGGAGGCCGGCCCCCAAACGACAATGTACACCTGTCTTATCCCGGTGTGGATCCCGCTCTTTCTGAAGAAGACATTCTCACCGATCTTCGCACAGCCGGCGTTCCAGCACAAGATGTTTTCAGGCTCTTGGATGACTCCACTTCCTTACCGTCAACGCAGATTCTGGTCTATCTACGCAGTGAGGACGAAATGCTAAGCCTCCAAGCCGTCGGCGCGACTCTTCACCACAGATTCTACGAGGTGGTGCATACTCCTTCGTACATCCTCGATCAGCTCTTCGCACACCCATCTTCTCTTCCAACCGTCAACGAATCTCAGCCGCCATCGCCTTCCCTGTCCACTTACCCCTCAACTACTTCGACCACCACCACGACCCTTACCACGTCCGTCTATACCTCATCCCGTATTCCCGTCACTACTACCACAACTTGCCACCCTTCGTCCATCATGTCATCATCTCTTATAATTTCCTCGACTTGCGCACAACTTAGTCCTCAGCAACTCCCTACCACCTCTTTAGATTCGACCGCGGCAGCACCGCCATCGCCATCACCATCTTCACAAGAAGACACCGTAGCAGTCGCCGCCACACCTTCATCGCCCCAGCAGCCTCCACCGTCATTCGATGCCATGTCAAGTAGTGTTCTCCGTGGCATCGAACCTACCATCTCCGAAAGGGGCATCATACGCGAACTTCAAGCAGCAGGCGTCCCCGCCCGACGCGCGTTTCGAATTCACAATGCCCACGGACCTACATATATGGTGCGGCTACACCTTCCTACTGAAGAAGATGTCCAACACCTGATTAGCACCGGCGCCCGTATCTACAATCACCACTACAGAGTGGAGCCTTCTCGTTCTCCACCCCCAACTGTTCGCTCTCAACGCAACAATTCCTACCGTCGCCCCCGGCCAAACCCTCCACCTGTTCCACCCCTCAATCCGTTCGTCCACCCCCTCCCCAAACTATCTTCTTCCTCCCACCACTTCTGACATTAGACCTCCTTTGCTTTCTCGCCACTTCCCTATCTAACATCACAGCTACCCTTCATCTCCTCACATTGCATCTCCACCCTGGAACTTTCTTCTAACCTACACACCTCGCACACATCATCCCTTTAATCCCATCTACGTAGCCACGAGGCCCCATCCGTTATCATTCCACACTCCTTCTTTTAACCATCTTTCTCCTTCATCACACCTCTCTCTCTCTCTACACATCTCACGGCCCGAAAGAGGGCGTAACTCTCTAGGGGGCCCGCCCCGCCCTCTAGACGGGGAATGAAAACTTTCTCAGACAGACAGACAGACAGACAGACAGACAGACAGACAGACAGACAGACAGACAAACACCGCTCCAGGCAGTCAGCTGTGTCCAGCGATCAGACTACACCGTATGTCAGACATGGAGGCACCCTCTTAAACACGTGTACTGAACAGGTGGACTAATTCTGATCGGGAGGTTTGACCTCAGGACAACTACGCCTCAAGATACCCGCCTCCCATGTAACTGACATACACCTGCCTAGCATTCTGCTAACACGAACTTTGCTACAAGATCCCTTCAAATTTCTCAAACTTCAGATAGCCATCTGCTATCGTGAACTTTCACTCCTTTGGGCATCCTATCTCATCAAGATAGATCTACTTGTACATATAGAAGTCAGATTGTATATGTGTATATATTTCTCCGACAAACAGTCAACTAACTTATGTTGTTATCTAGCGTGTTTAGCATTCCAAGAAGCAAGTCTAAATTCCTTTCATTTTGTACATATTGTATGAAAGACTGCAAACTAATGAACTTTTATTTTGTGTATTGTATATCGTGCTTCCTGTACACAACACATATCAACGCCGAGCTACGAGAAAATGACTCGACAAGATTTCATGAAAATCGTTATGTAAAGTCGAGAATAAGGCACTACAGTCTAGGCTATAAAGGGGGAAATGGTAGTTTAGGGGGAGGCCTAACGTTTAATTCTCAGGTGAACTTAGATTTTTGTTGCTTAATCCATAACAACACCGAAGTGTTGTCCACTCGTGTTAACTGGCAATGGTGAGCCACATGGCCATCATTTCATATCGACAAGATGACTGTCAAAATGAGAAAAGTGTTTAGAAGGAATGATCGGTTGAAGAATAAGAAAAGAAGAATTCATGAAGGGAGGAAGGGCTGGCTCCCTTTATATTGGATGCCCTGGTATTAGAGAGTCGGAAGAAAAGTAAATGTTAAAGCCTACAGTATTGAAAGCACATAAAATTAATCAACAATAACATTAAATTCGGTATTGTTTTTTGTGATGTGTATTGTCTCTTCTACTGCCTCTCATGTCTGATAGATGACATTATTGCTGCGGGCCGCGTGAGCGAAGGGAGTTATCTACCCGAGTAGAACTACCTGCCTAAATATTGATGGAAAGTAACTGGGGAGTTAGTAGCTGCATGGAATTATGCGTCGTGTATGTACCTGGATAAGCTACTTCGCAGACGAGAGGGTTCAAACCCTTCTTGAGTCATGCGTTTTTAAGTTTTCATTTCGTACTCGCCTAGGCATTCTCTACGAAGACGTCACTGTTCCGAACTCTCATATATTCTTCTAAACAAGTTATAATAAATATCACCACGTAAGCACCGACTATGGACAATGGTTACTGGTGTGCGACCCACTAATTCATCGCAGTATTCCAGCTATTCTAGCCCTGCTGTGTTATACGTTATAGGAATGGGGAGGTTGCTCACTTAAAGGACAGCAGTAGAGCAGTTGTTAAGCGTTGTTTGTGGCTAGATCCCTCCATTTCTGAAACTTGGCACGGTTTGAACGGCAGCGTAGTGCAGTGCTGTTTGTGAGAAGTGAGAAACTCTGCCGTTTTCAACTTGATCGAAAATTTCGTATGAGAGCATTGCTTTTAAACACGACATTCCAGTCGGTTAATGTTGTATCCAACATGAATACTGACGTCATTGTCTTATTCTACTTGATGTGTTGTCGTATGTTATGCTCTTCTTCCATTCTCTTGACCCTCTACGTATTATATTTACGCCACTCTAATGAGAAATGTCCAAATCAATTGTGACTGGAAGCAGGCAAGAGAGCCTACCAATTCAAGGAAAACTCCCTAAAACGCTCTTCACATGAAAAGCGACGTATGCCGGCTTTCCCGTCGTGTTTCTCCGGCAAAATTAAGAGCTATGTAATGTAATAAAGTCTTATTTACAACGTGTTCACTACTTCATTTAGAGTTCGGTATACATTGTAGGATCGCGTAGCAAAGCACGGTTACATCAGATAGTTTTAAATATGATACATCTTTTGTGATTTTACTACGGTTTGTGCAATTGGATAAAACCCACGCAGACGACACAAATTGTTCAGTTAAATTATTCGAACTCATTTATTAAAAGTAACGCACTATAAACGGATGGCGCTTAAACTATGGCCACGACCGACTGAATCCCTCGCTGCGCTCCTTATACCGGCCTTGACAATCTCTTGTGAAGCCCAGCATAAAGCTTCAATTGGGAAGTTTTACCGTAATGCCGCTGGAGCGCTGGCCTACTACCCACTGACAGGAAGCTGTATACCGCAAATTGCCGCATTTCCAGTCTTATTTATATGGTTTTGCTGTCGTAAATGTCGTAAATGTTGCAATGTGTTCGCAATGAGGTGTTTGTTGGCTTGATATTGAGATCTGATTGTTATGCGCTAGTGAGTTTATTTTTTATTGTGTAGTGTGGTGATTATATTTTTTAAATTATGTTTACAAATCTTGGAATTTGTGACATTCTTGTGCACCTTTTCGTACTTCGAGCAGAAATGTTATGGAAACAAGAACAAAGTGATTTCTCGCTGTAACTTCGTCTTGAACAAGGATTTTAATTTATGCGCTAATTCGTTTTTTAATGGTGTGATTTGCTTTTCTTTAACTATGTTAGGAAATATTCGAATATATATTGCTGTGTGCCTTTTTTGTATTCCGAACACGAAGAAAGAACAAAGGGACACTATCATTTCACGAATTCTCTGTAGACTAGGACAAAACTACGGAGTGGATAAAAGCAGGTAGCACTCTAATCTTAGTTTTCCGTTTCTATTTCGGGTAGTGTCCTGGAGCGTGAGACTGCGGGTCGAGGGATACAACTGGGAAGGATGACCAGTATCTCGCCCAGGCGACCGCAATTTCTATGCTGAACAGGGGCCTTGTGTTGGGGATTGGAAGATTGGAAAGCATAGACAAGGAAGAGGGAAGGAAGCAGCCGTGGCCTTAAGTTAGTTGAACAATGACTCTTAATCTCACAATTAACATCAGAAGACAAAAGTATTGAACAAGGATTTTAATTTATGCGCTAATTCGTTTTTTAATGGTGTGATTTGCTTTTCTTTAACTATGTTAGGAAATATTCGAATATATATTGCTGTGTGCCTTTTTTGTATTCCGAACACGAAGAAAGAACAAAGGGACACTATCATGTATCTAAATGCCATGATAATAAAAACGATTACTATTATTCCTCACAATTAAGGAACGTCAGTTGGACTACTCCATCCTCCGCAGTTTCATTTCACGACGTTATATTGGCACATATCAATGAAAGTAGCCTTTAGGATCAATCATTTTAACAATATTAGTCAATGTAACATACTATTTTATTCCATAAATTAAGATACATCGGCAATCTGAGTCAATATCAGAACGTCAGTTGGACTAAGTCATCTCCCCGCAGTTTCATTTCACGACATCATTTTGGCAAATATCAACGAATGTAACGTTTAGGATTAATCATTTTAACTGTATTAAACTATGTAACATTCTCCATAACTCTAAATTAGGATAAATCGGCAATAAAAGTCAATATATTTTCCATAAAGAAGAATGCATTTCTACCGCAAATAGGTCGGCGGCCAGCGCCACGTGTCGAGCTGTGTAACTACTCTGATTACAGTGCGTGGACCCGATTGTCAAGGCCGATAAGGAACTAGCTAGAGCGGCGCATCAAGTCGGCCGTGCTATGGTGTCTCTATGTCGTCTCGGCACCACGCACAGCTCTGCAGCATATATGGTAGCCACTCTGTTGTCTTCTTTGTAGCTCGTTGCTAAGAACAATACCATCCAAAATGGCGAACCCCATAAACAAAGAATTCATGATAGTTGGAATCATCTCTCCCACAGGCAGATGGGGGCTGAAATAGAAAAAAATAAATGCGGTGCCTCCAATTGGTGCGACAGTGAACTGAGCCATACATGTGAATTCCTATTTATCTTACTGGCAATCTTCATTTAACAACTTTACGAGCTTCGTAAGCTAAAACTCTTAACATCTGGGTAAAACGTGCGTTTATCATCCCGCTAAAAACAGACTGTTTGCATGTCTTTCTTCAAATGTTACAGGGAACTTACAGTGATGACAACACTAAATAAGGAAAACAAAAAACTTTAGTAATTGAGTCATGTTAAATATATCGTACCGATCGTCCTCTTTGAATATTGAGTAGAGATATACATACTCTGATAAGACAGATATCATTCTGCAGCAAGAACAAGTTGAAGTCGTCATGTGCGTAGATCTGTGCAATGGGCAGCTCAACTCTCGTGCTCTCGGAGGGGTCTGAGACATTCAGAGCGCCAGCAACTGCTAGCCATTCACCTCGCATCATACTGGAAAAGACAATAATTTAGCTTTGGTAAATAAAACAATCCATACAAATATTTAACCCGTTTTAGGTTACCAAATAATATATTTACCACTCTGTCGTGATGGCAGCGATGCGGGGAATCGAACCAAGGTATATTAAGTTAAGGAGATTAGAATTGAAATAGTGGATCTCCAGTACAGGAGACCACTAGGAATGTATAGACGAAAGGATCAAGAGTTTCCTTGCAAGAAGAATTATGGTAATTAAATGTGTAAAATGTGTTACTTTATATTTGAAACATTTAGTGTTGGTTATGTGAATTGACTTGTTCTTCAAGTCCTACTACGGAAGGCTTATGAGTAATTTGTTATTGGAGTTGTAATCTTATCTATGTAAACTGACCAAGGTTTGAGTAAATGAACAGTGGCTAGCTACAAGCACAAATCCAGCATTCAGAATAATTAGCATTGGGAGAGACAAGGAAAGAATACATGACTCATGAAAGGATGGAGCATCGGAAAATCTCCACTTTATGGCAAAACATTCCACTCAGTGAGAGGGATGTGTTAGGCTGATTGAGACTGAGAATAAGTGGTTATGAGACTGACCACTATAGCACCACCTACTGGAGAGGGATCCCAGTTGGGGGTAGACTAGTACTAGGGTGGGAGTTCCCCTCTCTAACTAGTTAGCAAAGGCCAGACCAGGATATATACAAGCTGTGGGAATTTCCCCTCTCTAACTAGTTAGCAAAGGCCAGACTAGGATATATACAAGCTGTAGGGGCTTAAGGAAGAGATAATTCATCTTGCGTAGAAGAACGCTCTACGTAAGTCAAGGCAGCCGGTAATAAGACTGGAGGTGCAGACATTCAGAATGAGAGAGGAGTAGGACATAGCCGCGTTAGATATTGGAAAGAGTCTCCCAGACAGCAGTGGGAGATGCGGACTTAGGCTTAGAGACAAGGTAGAGGGCAACTCTGAGGTTTTCAACATAGACTCTACCCAGGCTGGAAGTCAGTTCTCTAAAAGCTTCCGTAGCAGGCACATCACTGAAGTATGCTGTAAATAGACACTGCAAATATGTACGATAGTTGGGAAGTCAGAGTTGAAGGCAAATATATATCATATTAAATGGGACTCAGCACTTTATTTAATGGTTCAGGGCACCAAACCCACAGATTCTCCAAGCCGCTGGGGAGAACAAATCGTCCAGAACATCTCGGGACAAGGTGAGTCAAGACAGACTTACGTTTTGGTGTCAGGTGTGGGGTGCCCTTAGTTCGAACTCTGACTAACAGTAGAACGATATCAGTCCGATGTTCGCGCACTTCGAGAAGAATATTGTCCGAAAACCGCGCACCGAAGAAGATTGTCCGAAAACCGCGCATTGCAGAAGATCGAACCGCGCATCATAGGAGCCACAATCCAGCCCAGCCGCAGGGAGTCAGCAGCCCAGCTGCCTATTAAGCAGCCTTCACGGATCGCAGCCAACAAGCCCAGCAGTACAGAAGATATCTTAGGGTGAGTCCACTTTAATTCAGTATGGCAAGTCAGGAGGAAGACGTAGATTTAAATGCAGAAAGGCCAGAATTTCATATAGCAGAGGCTGATGATGATGATGATGATGCACGTAGCTTAGAAGTACCTTATGTAACTGTAGTAGAGGGACACAGACTGATTGGTCGAGAATTTGACGGTAGTCAGCCAGACAGACTACGAGAGTTTCTTGCCAACGTACATGCGGCTGTACGCATGATCAGGGCGGATGATCAGACACTTTTCTTTAAATATATATTGACAAAAATTACAGGCAAAGCCCGAGAGAAGCTCTTGGTAAGAGCTGATATTACTAACTGGGAGATCGCTAAGGTAGCGTTAAATGAATATTACGGTAGGCCGGGCACGTTACATTTATACATCTGCCAAATGTTCCAAAGCAGTCAGGAACCGCGAGAGAGTGTAGCATCCTGAGCGTATCGCGTAGACACGATGGATTTCAGGGATGCTTTATTGGAGGGCGAATGCCTAGAGGATTAGGCAAGCACAGTTGAAGTGCGTGAGAAAGATAGGAGTGGCTAGTTTCACACAAGGGTTGAACAACCCAAGAATCCAATGTATAGTGCAGGATCAGCAACCTTTAAATTTTGAAAGAGCCGTGGCAATAGCTAGGCAGGAAGAAGCAGTCATTATATCCAAACGGGCCAAGGAAGGATTGCAAGTTAGGCGGAACACACTAGGGTTCACACGGAGAATTGAAACTAACAAGCCCAATGTAGCAAAACCAGAAGGAAGGTGGCATACTAAGCCTAAAACAGCAATGGTTAGGGTGATTTGCTACAATTGCAATAAAGAGGGCCACCTAACTAGGCAATGTACAAGTCCAAGAAAGGAAACACAGGGTCAACCTATCGGAGAGTCAGAATTAAAAGGACCATCGACAACGCTAACGTGTCGGTATTGTAAGAATCAAGGGCACATAGTGAGAGACTGCCGAAAGAAACAAAGGGACCAAGTACGTGTAGAAACTCGAGCGGTCGCACAGTCAAGGCGGGCAGGAGGGAGAGTACCAGTGGTACACGAACTTGCTACAATTGCCATGGAAAAGGACATGAGCAAGATAATTGCAGGCTGCCGGTTAATAGACAACATGCCGAAATAAAGAGATGTTATTCGTGTGGTAGAGATGGTCACTTGGAAGGGGACTGTTGGAGAAACGTACTTGGTAAGCAGTCCGCTAAACAGTGCTAAGCTAGTGGGAAAGCGGGGCTCTTACAGAGGTACTGTCGCACGTAAACAATGGGTCAGCATACAGGGAGAACGGCCATGAAATTCTTCTGAAGGTCGGGAGACGAGGGTGACAGGGGGTCGCACCAAACCAAGGAGGGTCCGTTTGGAGCAGTAAGTAGCCAAGGACAGGTTATGAAAACCAGGTTAGCAACAAACTAAGCAGTGACCGAAGGCCGGAAACAACCTCGGAATCCCGTAGAAAGATAAGTCTCGAAAGTTCAAATGACGAAGGCACAATGTTGCTTAGCATCGTCCAGAGAGGGAAACCGCTTCGATTCTTGTTAGACACAGGGTCAGAAATTAGCCTGGTCAAAGAAGGAAGAGTACCGAAAGTATGCGGAATCACAAGGGGACATGTCATAGAACTGACCGGGGTCAGTGAAGGCAAGCTCTATACCAAGGGTACGGTACGGTTTGGGATAAGTGGTTCCAGTCTCACCTTTCATGTAGTGGGTGATGACATTAATTTGACCCAAGATGGCATTATTGGGAAGGACCTATTGTTGGATGGCGTAATAAATTACAAGGAAGGCTACGTCATAATAAAAGGGACCAGGTACTCAATGGGGGTTCGAGAGACAAAGCTGATCCGTCTCGAACCTAGGACCGAGAAGGTAGTGGCCATTGAGGTAAATCAGAATCTACCTGTTGGCGTAATAGAGCGAGCAGAAGTAGCACCAGGGGTGTATTTAGCCGAATGTTTAACTAGGTCCCAGAGAAATGAGGCTATTGTAAGCATTGTTAATACCACCGAGAAAGTAGCAGAGATACAGAGCCCTGTGGAATGCATCCATGAGGTTGATTACACATGTTTGTCACAGGGGAAAAGGGTAAGGCTAACCAAGGAGTCCGGAGGCAACGGTTTAGGTTTCGGAAAGTTGGGCTCACAGAGAGTAACCGAACAGCTGCGGATGGACCATTTGAACATGGTAGATGCAGAAAAAATACTGGCCTTCTGTACAGAGTATGATGATGTATTTCACTTAGAGGGGGACAAGTTGACCCATACGAAGGTGATACAGCATGAGATTCCAATACCTAGGGAACAACCTCCTATTAACGTAGGGCCCTATAGGCTCCCAGATGCACAGAAGGGAGAGATACAAAAACAAATAGATAAGCTGTTGGAGGATGACATAATCAGCCCCAGTGTGTCACCCTGGAATGCGCCGTTACTGTTAATCCCGAAGAAACTAGATGCCTCATGCGTACAGAAATGGAGGGTCGTTATAGACTGTAGGAAATTAAATGAGGTTACAGTAGGTGTTAGTTATCCCCTACCATTAATTTCCGAATCGTTAGATGCCCTTGGAAAGGCTAAATATTTTTCGACTCTAGATTTAGCGAGTGGGTACTATCAAGTGCTACTGAAGCCTGAAGATAGGACCAAGACCGCCTTCTCAGCATTAGGGCAGAAGTATGAATATAAGAGAATGCCGATGGGTATCAGAGATGCCCCAGCCACATTCACAAGGCTGATGAACACTGTGCTAACAGGGTTAACTTGCATTAAGTGTTTATGTTATCTGGATGACGTAATTGTGTATGGTTACTCAGTAGACGAGCACAATGCCAAGTTACGAGTAATACTATAGAGGCTGCGAGAGAATAATTTAAAACTCCAGCCTGATAAGTGCGAATTTTTAAGGGCCGAGGTAGCATTTTTAGGGCACGTAATTACGGAAGATGAAGTCCACTCAGATGCTAAAAGGGTCCAGGCAGTTAGGGATTTTTCCAGGCCAACCACTAGCTGCCAGATCAAGCAATTCTGTGGGCTGAGTGGGTACTATAGGAAGTTCATCCCTAACTATAGTAAAATTGCAAAGCCACTTTATGAATTAGTAAAGACAGAAGTTTCCTTTGTGTGGGGAGACAGACAGAAGCGAGCGTTCGAAGCACTGAAGCGAAGGCTAATAGAGGAGCCTGTACTGCAATATCTAGATTTTGAAAAACCCTTCGTTGTTACCACTGATGCAAGCAACGAGGCGGTTTGAGCAGTACGGTCGCAAGGACCCATTGGGAAGGATCTTCCAGTTGCCTATGCGAGCCGGACGCTTACCAAGGCAGAAATAAATTACAGTGTAACCGAAAAGGAACTATTGGCAATAGTGTGGGTAGTGAAGTATTTCAGGCCGTACTTATTTGGGCGGCAATTCACTGTAGTGACGGACCACGAGCCATTGAAGTGGGTCTTTAATATGCAGGACCCATTTTCACGCCTGCTGAAGTTTAGGTTAAAGCTGGCGGAGTACGATTTTGTCATAGAATACAAGCAGGGTAAGCGGAACTGTAACGCCGATGCCCTGAGTCGTAATCCCATTGTAGAGAAGAGCCAAACTAGAGTGGTCAGCTCAGCTCGGAAAGGGCCCCAGACGGAGGTCGAAGGAGACACTCAGTATCATGGTGAAGTTAAGGTTAGAGTAGCGAGTTCAAAACCCGAGGACGCCAAGGCAGAGGAAATCGAAGTCTGCTACACCACGGACGAGGGTTCAGAGGACGCTAAAGCAGAGGAATCCAAGCCCGACGTTAGCTCACCAGAAGGAGGAATAGAAGGGCTAAGAGAGGAGGAGAAATTAGCCATAATGAAGGAGTGTCATAACTCATTAATAGGAGCCCATCAAGGGATTGCGAGGATATTCGCAAGACTGAGCGAGCGAATACAGTGCAAGGGCATGAAAAGGGACGTAGAGAAGTACATTCGCTCTTGTCCATCATGTCAGCGAAATAAGGGGACTCGGCCAGACATCAGAGCCCCATGGTAATTACAGATACTCCAAGCACAGTCTTCGAGAAGATGTCGCTTGATGTAGTAGGCCCTATGCCTTTGACGGAAGCTGGTAACAGGTACATTCTCACCTGCCAGGACCAGTCGTCCAAGTATCTACTGGCAAGTGCAATGCCAAATCAAGAAACAGATACGGTGGCACGTACATTAATAAATAATGTCATTAGTACATACGGGATACCCAACCAGATACTGACTGATCAGGGCAGTAAATTCATGAGCGAGGTGTTCAAAACACTCTGTAAGGTGTTGAGGATACATAAAACTCACACCACAGCGCTCAGGCCACAGTCAAATGGGAGCAATAAAAGATCCCATAAGGTGTTAGTGGAGTACCTTAGGCACTATGTTTTTGCCAATGAATAGATCGATTGGGACTGCTATCTACCAACGGCAGCTTTTGTCTACAACACGACCAAGAGCACAAGTACGGGGTTCACGCCTTATGAATTGATATTCGGTAAGAAGGCAAACATCCCAGGAGTATTACGAAAACCACCTGAGTCAGGTTATAACGAGTATCAGACAGTGGTTGAGGAGCTAACCCAGCAGTTAAGGAGAAACACGAGGCAGCGAGACGAACCTTAATCGAGAGAAAAGAAAGAGAGAAGCAGGACTATGACAAGAAGCAAAACGAAGTAACCTTCCAAGTAGGATATAAATTTTTGTTACGTAATGACGCACTGCGACGAGGGAAATCCAGGAAATTGAGCCCACCTTTTGAAGGTCCGTACATTGTAGTAGGTGGATCAGGTGTAAATTGCACCTTACAAATGAACAAAAAGGGAAAGAGAACAAAGGTTCACAAAAATAGACTAAGGATGTTCCTGTGAGAGTTAAGTGAGATAGCAAAAGAGGTAGACAAATAAATGAAATTAGGTAGATTAATAATGAGGGAATGTAAACAGTCAATCAAATAATAGAAATTAAGTTTAGGGAATAATAGAATTATTAGGTAACGAATTTCCTGTCGTACCTTACAGTTGACAGAAGACAATGGCGGAGAAAACGAGTTGGTTCTACATCGTAGTAACCCTGTTGATGATGATGTCGTCTCATCCCTAGGCAGGTGAAAAGTTGACAGACGTCAGAGTGACGCTCCAAGTAGCCGAAGCAATTAGGCAAGCAGAATTGGAGATAGCTATTAATAGACACTTAAGTGAAATTGAAGGTCTTCTAATGCAGTTGCATGATCATTATAGTATAGTATTGGAAGGTATTATGAGAATACACCTGGTGTATATTTCGATGCCCAGGGCGAAGTGCAGTTATATACTACAGAATGGACCCTAGTAACGTATGTAAATTTAAATCAGCTGACAGAAACATTTGCTCTAGCTCAGAGTTATGTTAGACGAAAGAGGTTGCTATGTTTGCAATTAGAGTTTACTTCAAATTTTACTTGCCATCAGGACGTAAATATGCTGCAGACACATTTGGAAAGAATAAAGGGATCAAAAGATGTTATTAATAGGATCACAAAAGGCGTGGCAAGGGAAGAAGGGAATAGACGAAGGAGAGGATTAATTAATGCCGTGGGATCAATAGCGAAAACGTTATTTGGAACACTTAGCGAAGACGATGCAGAACGATAGGAGGGAAAGATTTCTGAGCTAGAGAAGCAGCTCTCTATTATGAAAATTGCTAAAGAGCAGATGATTGTTGTTAAGTCCGCCCTACAAACCATGAACAGCACCATCTACGAGGTAAATGCAAATTAACTTAGAATCAGTAAGAATTTAGATGAAATTAGATTGTATTTACAGAATGAAACACTCCAAGTAGCCGGAGCAATTAGGCAAGCAGAATTGGAGATAGCTATTAATAGACACTTAATTGAAATTGAAGGTCTTCTAATGCAGTTACATGATCATTATAGTATAGTATTGGAAGGTATTATGAATGCTCAGTCTGGGATAATACATCCGCAGATAATTACACCTATAGAAAAGCGCAGGGAGATTTTCTAAGAGGTATTTCCTTGCCAGTTGAATTAAAGTCGACTTATAGCTACCTTATATACAGGGTAGCTTCGACAGAAGTGTTTTCAAGTAAAAATTTCTTAGTGTATGTAATGAAAACACCCTTAACAGATAAGACAACCTATTTATTGTATAAAGTGATACCTTTTCCTACCCAAGTGATAACTAACCCTAATCATTACGTGTATGTGAACGAGGAAAAGGATTATATAATCATGGACAAGGAAAAACAGACATTCGCGCAATTGAGTGAAGAACAATTAAATGAATGCAAACAGGTAACTTCAATATGGAAATTATGCAAGGCAAGGTTTCCAATTAATACGGTGCACACGCAAAATAATTGTGTTGTTAAATTAATTAGTGGAGTCAATCAAATACCTGAAAATTGTGCCAAACGCGTGTTGCCCGTTAGAGACTTGATGCGGATTCTCATAGAGAATAATATATATATATATATATGTCCCCTGTAGGGCTGCTGAAGAAATGTTAGGAAGGAAGAAAAGATCAACTAAGAATCAGTGGATAACTCAGGAGATACTAGACCTGATTGGTGAACGAAAATACAAGAATGCTAGAAATGAAGAGGACAGAAAAGAATACAGGCGACTAAAGAATCAAGTGGATAGAAAGTGCAAGGTAGCTAAGGAAGAATGGCTGAAGGAGAAGTGCAAGGATGTCGAAGGCTGTGTGGTCCTGGGAAAGGTAGATGCTGCATACAGGAAAATCAAGGAAACCTTTGGAGAAAGGAAATCTAGGTGCATGAATATTAAGAGCTCAGATGGAAAGCCACTTCTAGGGAAAGAAGACAAAGCAGAAAGATGGCAGGAGCATATCCAACAGTTGTATCAAGGTAGAGGTGTAGATAATTTGGTTCTGGAACATGAAGAGGCTGTTGATGCTGATGAAATGGGAGACCCAATTTTGAGGTCAGAGTTTGACAGAGCTGTGAGTGACGTAAATAGGAATAAGGCACCTGGAATTGATGATATTCCCTCTGAATTACTGACTGCCTTAGGAGAAACCAGCATGGCAATGTTATTTCATTTAGTGTGCAAGATGTATGAGACAGGAGAAGTCCCATCCGATTTGCGGCAGAATGTTGTTATACCTATTCCGAAGAAAGCCGGTGCTGACAGGTGTGAAAACTACCGCACCATTAGTTTAGTATCTTATGCCTGCAAAATTTTAACACGTATTATTTACAGAAGAATGGAAAAACAAGTGGAAGCTGAGTTGGGAGAAGATCAATTTGGCTTCAGAAGAAATGTAGGAACACGTGAAGCAATCCTGACTTTACGTCTGATCTTAGAGGATCGAATCAAGAAGGACAAGCCCACGTACATGGCATTCGTAGATCTAGAAAAGGCATTCGATAATGTTGATTGGACCAAGCTTTTTATGATTCTGAAGATGATAGGGATAAGATACCGAGAACGAAGAATTATCTACAATCTGTATAAAAATCAGTCAGCAGTGATAAGAATCGAGGGCTTTGAAAAAGAAGCAGCAATCCAGAAAGGAGTGAGGCAAGGCTGCAGTTTGTCCCCTCTCCTTTTCAATATTTACATAGAACAGGCAGTAAGGGAAATCAAAGAGAAATTTGGAAAGGGAATCACAGTCCAAGGAGAGGAAATCAAAACCTTGAGATTTGCCGATGATATTGTTATTTTTTCTGAAACTGCAGAAGACCTCGAGAAGTTGCTGAATGGTATGGACGAAGTCTTGGGTAAGGAGTACAAGATGAAAATAAATAAGTCCAAAACAAAAGTAATGGAGTGCAGTCGAACGAAGGCAGGTGATGTAGGAAATATTAGATTAGGAAACGAAGTCTTAAAGGAAGTAGATGAATATTGTTACTTGGGTAGTAAAATAACTAACGATGGCAGAAGTAAGGAGGACATAAAATGCAGACTAGCACAAGCAAGGAAGAGCTTTCTTAAGAAAAGAAATTTGCTCACTTCAAACATTGATATCGGAATTAGAAAGATGTTTTTGAAGACTTTCGTGTGGAGCGTGGCATTGTATGGAAGTGAAACATGGACGATAACTAGCTCAGAAAGAAAGAGAATAGAAGCTTTTGAAATGTGGTGTTACAGAAGAATGCTGAAGGTGAGATGGATAGATCGAATCACGAATGAAGAGATACTGAATCGAATTGGTGAGAGGAGATCGATTTGGCTAAATTTGACGAGAAGAAGAGATAGAATGATAGGACACATCTTAAGACACCCAGGACTTGTTCAGTTAGTTTTTGAAGGAAGTGTAGTGGTAAGAACTGTAGGGGTAGACCAAGGTATGAATATGACAAGAAGATTAGAGCAGATGTAGGATGCAATAGTTACGTAGAAATGAAAAGGTTAGCACAGGATAGGGTGGCATGGAGAGCTGCATCAAACCAGTCTATGGACTGATGACTCAAACAACAACAACATGTCCCCTGAAGAGAAAAAGGTGACTTGCATGTGCAAAGATACTACTAGTGATATCATACTTAAGGGTACAGGTACGTTAGAAATAAGTCCTATATGTACGCTGTATGGCCCAAATAGTAAAATTCAGGGAGTAGGGAAAATAAATAGTACACAAGACAAGGATTTAGTGCCAATGATAGCGCTACAGTATGATTGCTGTGAGCAGATAGACAGTGAATTAAGGTTAGATCAGGTCCATGAGTTAAAGTAGCAACAACTAATTTGTTAAATCACGTTGATGACTTACGTTGGGCTACCCATAAGACAGATGAAGTAGGAAACGTGGTCAGACAAAAAGACGAAGAAATAAGGCAAAAAGACCTGTATCAACATGTAAATATATACAGATACATAGTCTGGACCATGATGAGTATAGTGGGTTTATTCATATGGTGTTATTGTTGTAATTGTTGTTGTAATTCCTGTAGAAAGGTAGGATATTCTTTCAGTAAGTGTATGGACGATGCGAAGGAGCATTGTCCAAGTATCTGTATCAAACAAAACTGTAATCAATAAGGAAGGTAAGGCGAAAACCTCGGGAGAGAATGTTAATGTAATATTTCAGCACCCCAGGCTTGTTGGGAGACGTCCTGACTCACCTGCGGGGCTTTTGAGACTAGAAATTTCCAGGCCCACTGGGAGACGTCTCAGTTCACCTGCGGAATCCCGAGAAGTAGTAGTTATAGAGGCAAGTTCACACGAGATAAGAGAACGAGGCACGCCGCCACCAGTAGCCAGGAGACCGTTGAGGTCATCAGAAGCGAGGCTTTGAGTTCCTCATAGTCGAAATGGACGCAAATGTGTTGTGTCCATTTCTTCCCGGGTAGGGGAGGTGTCGTGATGGCACCGATGCCGGGAATCGAACCAAGGTATATTTAGTCCCATAGCATATATTAAGTTAAGGAGATTAGAATTGAACTAGTGGATCCCCAGTACAGGAGACCACTAGGAATGTATAGACGAAAGGATCAAGAGTTTCCTTGCAAGAAGAATTATGGTAATTAAATGTGTAAAATGTGTTACTTTATATTGGAAACATTTAGTATTTGGTTATGTGAATTGACTTGTTCTTCAAGTCCTACTGCGGAAGGCTTATGAGTAACTTGTTATTGAGTTGTAGTCTTATCTATTAATGAAGGCTTTCACGGCCGGTGTAAATATAATAAAAATCTTCCGGGCTGTTATGCCGTGGTCCAATATTCTTCGAGGATAAAAAGTGAAAAATTTAAAGATCTTGTGAGTCCATCCTTTACAGACTAAAACGTATAATTTTGACAAATTTCAATTTTCTTGTTCGTCTGGCAGATTATGCCGCAATCTGGATTTTGGGCGAGGAGGGTAAAAATTTTCAGGAACCTAAACCAAAAAATATGCAGATGGTCATTGTTACCCACTAAAACGGGTAGCTCTACGAAAATTTCGCCAAAATAGTCAATATACAGACCCACAGTCGTTAGGATTTTATTTATATAGATAGATGGGGAATCTGCTCCACGTACAACACCTTTTGGGCTTTGTTCGCTGGACTTAACCTGCAAAAATGACCGTCCATTATACCTCCCTTATTAATCCTCCTGTCGAAAAATGCACATGGAAAAATATGAAGTTTTAGAAATGAATTTCCATCAAGTTTGGTCGATTTCCAGTCAGATTGGTCTTGTACTGTATATATTGTGGAAGAGTAAAAACACCATTTCGGTTCCCTATAACCCGCCAGTCCATTCCGGGAACATGAAATGTTATTGACGTTTGCTTGCTTGCTTGCTTGCTTGCTTGCTTGCTTGTTGTTTAAAGGGGCCTAACATCTGAGGTCATCGGCCCCTTATTGACCTTTAAAATCTACCTTTGGACAGGTAGATGCTAAGTATAAAGTTTGGTTCAAATATCGTCAGTAGTTTTCAAGTTGTAAGAAATAGTCTTTACACGCACCCGCTCTGGCGTTAAGTTCGGTGTAACTTGTACAGAAAAACGGTCCGTTAATGATACCTCCCTTATTGATCTCGTATCGAAATGATGCACATGAGAAAAAAAGGTTTAGAAATTAATTTCCATTAAGGCAGGTAGATTTCCATTTAGTTTGGTTGTGTATACTTTGTGGGAGTGCAAAATCACGGTTTCGGTTTCGTATAAACCCCCAGTCAGTTCAGGGATTTAGAAACAATATTTGCGCTAAAACCTACCCAAGGACAGGTGGATTCTAAATATCAAGTTTGGTGGAAATATATCCAGTAGTTTCCAAGTTAAAGACAAACAGACAAACAGACGAACAAAGAGACAAAGACAGACACCAAAGCTAAAAAATATACAGATGGTCATTATTACACCCGAAACGGATAACTCTGCGGAAATTTTGCCAAAATAGTCAATCTACAGACACACCCTAGAAGTGCAGACTTTATTTCGAGAGTTACTGCTTTGAAATTGTACGACATATCTACTAACGGACTTCACCATCAGACGACACTTTCAGTGTTCTACATGGCTGATCGTATGATATCTTCTCGTATCTCCTATATTTATTGGTTAGATTGAGTTAGAGTCATTGAATGAGGTTAAATTGTGTACAGTTTTCACATACTATTTTATATTTTTGATACTCATGTGACAAATAGAATCATACAATTTGGCTATCACATGGCCACTGGCCACGTCAATGTGCGTGCCGAATGTCATGATCCTATCTTTCCTATGAGTGAGCCAAATGATAACATATACGTGTAAAAGTACAAAATTAACTTGAAATCGAGAAATAAAGCTCTATTTAACGTATAAGGGATAGATATACGACAAAAACTCATAGGACCAAAGATGTAGATCTCTCCAAAATCAAAGGCGATTGTGATTTCTGATACGACTTGGCGATTGGCCACAAATTATCCCGAAACGAAGGTCTGCACCGTCGTTATTGCATCCATATTTCGATATTTTCCGGGACCAAAAATTATACATTTGCATAGCTTAGAATATTTTCTCAAAGAAGTGTACAGCTTTCGGGATTAGCACTCGCATACATACGGAGTAACTAAGGAAGAAAATAATACAGTTAATATAGTTGACTTAACAGAAAATAGATTATAACTGAGGACAGCCGGATGACGACAAATATGTAGGGACCTAAATACCAAGTGAATGTATTGGAAAATAAAATTCCCATCAATAAATGATGCTAGTGTGAGTTATGGATATAAGAAAGCGGTAACAGAGGAGAAATATAGGCGCCGGATTTCTTAGGTAAACAGATAAGAAGATAACTAATACTGTTATTACTTAAGCTATTGGAGGACGGTTATAACTTCCAACGATATTCCGCCAATATCCCGCAGAATGGCCGATTGACGTCTCTCTTGCTTTCTACCCAAGGAACAACCACGATTTTTTTTGCTAGGGGCTTTACATCTGTGTCGGTGCGACGTAGAGCCCCTAGCAAGGAAGAAAGGAAAATGGCAATACGCTACTTCCCTGCTGGCATGCAGTCAGAGACGTTGCCATAGTAACCTGTAGGTTCGTTGTCGGTCTGTCGGTCACTCAATGCAGAGCATGATATCCGCAGAAAATAGTAAATTTCTCCGTCATTTGAAGAGTAAGGTAAATTATGAACATAACGAAAGTTGTTTATAATGAAGAGACGTTTCACATACGGTCCACGGAGTTTACAGAAAATCAATAGTATAAGAGAAAATGAAGGAAAACCTTTCTGGTTTTCCTATAAACTTTCCGTTTATTCAAAGATATTAAAATGATATGCATAGAGAAACCTTCCTTGGGATGAGTATACTCTAAATATAAAGTTTGGTTGAGATCTATCTAGCCGTTTCGCCGTGATGGTGGAACAAACAGACAAACAGCCAAACAGACACGAAAAATATAAACCACCGATTCGGTCTTGAGTTGACCTAAAACGGATAAATATCTGAAAATTTGGCAAAACAAACGAATTTACTGACAGCGGACCCCCTACAACTTTCTTCTTCTTTTATCGATTTTGGCCAGCTGTGGACCACGTAAATAACTCCTCATAATTAAAACTTTATTTGGCGCCAGTACTCTTTCATCCTCCTGCTTGCTGCTTCTTTTCTTTCAGCCGTCCATTGTTTCTTCTTGGTCGCTGATTCTGGCTCTAGGGAACCCTTAAATGAGTGTGGCTTTTTTCTGAAGGTGGTTCTATTGCGGATGTCTTAATGTGTGATGTTCATTTCTTGCAAATCCTTCTTCGTGTTAACAAACCATTTTTCATAAGAGCTGACTTTCCTATTGGGCTTATTGAAGTGGTTAAAGATTTTCTTGGCAAGTCTGTCATCAGACTTTCTTGAAATATGTCCAAAAAATTTAACTCTTCGCTTTCCAATGGCATCTGAAATCCTACTGCATGTTTTATATATTTCTTTGTTACTGCGTAATCTATATGTGTCAGTACATTTCTTTGGACCGAGGATTTTTCTTAGAATCTTCCTTTCCTTCTTCTCAATTTCTTCAATATCTTTCCTGGTTGTTAATCCCAGGCATCCTGAAGCATACAAGCACTCTGGTTGAATTACTGCCTGATAGTGGTGTAGTTTTGTCCTAATAGAGATCGCTTTCTTGTTGTATGTGTTTTTTGTAAGGTGGAATGCAAGCTCCATATTTCTGGCTCTCTCGCGGTTTGCTTCTTTATCAAGCCCATTAGGTTGTATAATCTCACCAAGGTATTTGAATTTAACAACTTTATCTATCTTATCATTGTTTGTTGTTACTATGTATCTTGGGGCTTCTTTAATGTTGGTCATGTAATGTGTCTTTTCAAATGATATCTGCAGGCCAGTTTTCATTGCTACCTCTTTTAAAGTGTTAACTTGTATTATCGCCGATTCAATATTTTCTGATAGCAGTACAAGATCGTCAGCAAATGCTAAGCAGTTGATAGTGATGTTCTCTTTCTTGTATCCTATCCTTATTTGGTCCTTAATGCCTTTTTCTGCGAGTTCTTTTTCCCACTCTTTGATGACTTTATCCAGGACACAATTGAACAGCAGTGGGGATAGGCAATCTCCTTGCCTATCGCCTGTCTTGATTTCAAAGGGTTCAGATATCTCTCCCATAAACTTAACCTTTGAGTATGTGTTTGTTAAGGTCTCCTTTATTAGCTGTTACGTCTTGTTATCTGTACCCATTTCTCTAAGGATATTAAACAATGTGCTCCTATCAACTGAATCATAAGCTTTTCGAAAGTCAACAAAAACTGCTACATACTTCTTGCCCCTGGCAACTCTGTCCTTCAGTATTGTCTTGAGGTTCCAAATTTGTTCCACACATGATCGTCCCTTCCGAAAGCCTCCCTGGTATTCGCCGATTTTGTGTTCAACTTGTTGTTCTAATCTTGATAGCAATGCCATAGATAGTATCTTGTATGTCTCTTGAAGGAGAGAGATGAATTGCTGACATCTGTTCTGTCCCCTTTCTTGTGTAGTGGGTGTATTAAGGCTAATTTCCAATCATCAGGAATCTTACAAGTGTTCCAGATTTCTTGCATTAACTGGCATGGGTTCTTGATCATTTGGGGGCTCACATGTTTCTATAGTTCACTCGTTATTGAGTCTTCACCAGCTTCTTGATTAGATTTGTGATTTCTGTTTCATCTGGCGGTGTGGAGTCTGGGTTCTGTTGCGTATTTTGTGTGGCGAGCTTCTCCTCTGGAACTGGGCAGTTAAGTAGCTGTTTAAAGTATTCTGCTAACAGTTGGCAATTTTCTTCATTGCTTGTTGCGATGGTGCCATCCTCTTTCTTGAAACACAAGCTCGGTGGTTGGTATTTAGAAAGGCTCCTCTTAAATGTCTTGTAAAAGTCCCTCGTGTTATTCTTTTGGAAGTTTTGTTCTATTGCAGCCAGTTCTTCTTTCTCGAATTTTCTTTTTTCTCCTCATATGATTTTTGCAGTTGATTTTCTTTGTTCTTTGAAGCTGTTGTAATCTTCCTCTTTCTTTGATGAGTACCACTTCTCCCATCTTTGTAGTCTGAGTGATATTGCCTGTTCACATCTTTCATTCTACCATGGATGTTTTCGTGATTTCTTGAGTAATGCTGTTTCTTTGGCTGCTCCTATCATGGTCTGCTGCATTTGCTTCCATTCAGTTGTTTCAATGTTCGTCAGTTCCTGGT
This sequence comes from Anabrus simplex, assembly GCF_040414725.1. Classification (NCBI taxonomy): domain Eukaryota; kingdom Metazoa; phylum Arthropoda; class Insecta; order Orthoptera; family Tettigoniidae; genus Anabrus; species Anabrus simplex. The sequence goes on along the minus strand of NC_090265.1, from coordinate 16,261,119 downwards.
ACTTGTTGCTGTTCTGTTTTAGCTTTTGAGTGTCGAATCTTAGTACTCTGTTGTTTGTGCGTTTCTTCTTGCTGCTGGGAATAAACTTTATCTTTATGATTGTTAAATAGTGATCTGTTTTTATGTTGGCTCCTTTCTTAAATTTAACATTCATGATTTCTTTTTGACTTCTATGGGAGATTGCAACGTGATCAATTTGATATTCTCCTAATAGTTTGTTTGGTGATGCCCACGTCGTTTGTTTCCTAGGAAGCTTCTTGAAATAAGTGGACATCAGTTTCAAATTAAAGTTCCTACAGAACTCTATAAGTCTTTGCCCATTTCTGTTGGTTCTTCTATGAGCTGGGAAATCCCCCACTATTTTCTTGTAGACTTTTTCTCGTCCTACCTGTGCGTTGAAATCCCCAAGTAGTATTTTCACATGATTATCAGGAATTTTTGATGTCACCAATTCTAATTCTTCCTAAAAGTCGTCTACCTTTTGTGGGTTAGTTCGATTGTCATAATTAATTGGTGCATGAGCATTAATGAGGGTGTATATTTTCTTTGCACACTTAATGGTTAGTAGTGAGAGCCTTCCATTTGGAGACTGGAAGTCTATAACCGAATTTAGAATCTTTTTGTTGATTACAAATGATGTTCCTAAGTGTGGCATATTCTTCGTGATCCTTATACCAACCTTGTCTTTCAGGATTCTATAGTTGCTTGATTCCATCGCGATGTCATCCGTGAATCTTGTTTCTTGAAGTGCCATGATCAGAATATTTTGCTGGTCCATTACGTCTGTAAGTTGTTTAAGTTTTCCTGTTTTTAGGAGTGAATTTATGTTCAGCGTGCCAACAAGTGTTTCCGTTTAGGTCTTAATTTTAGTGTATTCAGTTTGGATGCGTGTGATGGCAGTGGGTTTCCTAGATGCTCCGACTCATCTATGCATGGTGGTTTGGGCTCTCCAGAAATGCAGAGGCTGCCACCTGGAGTAGTTTCCGTAAGAAATGTTTCCATCATGCGAGTTCATGGGAGTTGTTGGGGTCAGCTCAAGATACCACTAAAGTTGTAAGCCTTAGGGTTGCTCCTTTCCAGCAGATGTGTCTGGATTGTAGCTCAACTGTCGGGGATAGGTTATTCTTCACCTTCAACACCGTTGAGGTTATGTATTCTATTTCTGTGAAAGCTGTTGGTCACCTTCTTCGTCTGTAACCCAGACAGGGGCCCTTACAGGGTGTTATCATCCGGAACCAGATGAACCCTGGTTTTTTACGAGGTGTTACTCCTCCCCCTCCTCCTTCCTCATCACTTGCGAGATGAAGCCCCGGGAAAAATGGACGGAAAAGACAGTATTTGCGAGTGAAGATGGCATGTAAGACAATTGTTCTTTCTTCTTGGCCCATAAACACTTAGCAGTCCTCAATAAAGCCTTCGTAAATAAAACAAATGATTCCTATGCATCTCATCAGAAAAAGAAATATGTCAGATTCCAGAAAGTAACACATACTGTAATATGTGACTTCATGTTAATGTGCATGTGAATCTACATCAGTGGCGGTTCGTGCATGAAGGGCTCTTGGGCGCCGCCCCGCCGCCTTTACTAAAACACGTAACATAATTTCACTCCGTAGCTGATTATATAAAGAGATGGACAAATGTAGCAAAGTCTAACTTATGGTACTGTGTTATTTAGTTATTCAATGTTATCTTTATTGTTTCGGCTGTAAACGTTTCGCTTTTTTTTCAGAGACATGGCAAAGGCTGTCTGACCGTCGCATCCGTTCAGCAAACACGATGTTTTCTCTTTAGTCCAGCACAATGTTTTCTCTTTAGACATTAGGCGGTCGGGTGCTGGCTGGAGAGCCCGCAGTAAGTTCCTAGAGTTTAACAAGAGTGAGGGGTGCGGGAGGAGCCTTGGAAGACGATTTGGGCTTGTCAGGGGAAGGAAGGGTGCAGGCGGGGTGTATGCTTAGAGCATTTAATACTTGGTCTGTCCGGCAGAGCCCGTAGCAACGTCGCCAACTACTTGACAATGTACCAAGGCCTTTTCCCACACGTCTTACGTTAACTGTTGTTAGAAGTTAATTCTAAAACTGTTTACAAAACAATGGATTCAATTAGACTGACTATTTAAACAATTCAGTTCTAAAAATAAGCTAAAATATTTAAAATCTAATCATAAGGTGACGGCACTCTTTGTACGTTGGTCACATTGCTTTGAGATTTGAGGAAGCCGAAAGGAACTCGAGCGTGCATTGTTTATTTCTTCTCGTGAATGTCATTGTCGTTTGTGATCAGTGAAACAGGAGTAGCCGTGATTGCAGTAGCTGTTAGCCGGCTAATGTGTGTGTGTTTAAATGCCATTGTAGTGTAGTGTTGCTGTGCAAGTGTCCAGTAGATAAAACTACGGCACCATAATAGTTTAAATAACATTGTAAATTCTACCTTCAGTTTTAAGTGTCGTGTCAATATCTTCATTCGTGTGTTTAGTACTTATCTGCCCATTTGAAAACTAAATGTTACAGTCTTAATTTAGGAAGACAAGGGAGATGAATTCTGTAAATAGTATTTTAAGTAGTGACGGGAATTTAAGTTTTATTATTATTATTATTAGAAAAGCGCACGAATGTGCATTACAAAGATCATTGACCGTTTTAGTCTTTGCTATAGTCGCATAGAGATTTGTCGTTGTTTTACATCTTGTGATGTGATACATTTCACAGAACTGATCACACAGAGAACATTCACATTTTTCATTTGGGTCGTGATAAGACATATTTTTACATATTTTATGGTGGTACCCGTGTACTGCTAGTTTTATTATCACATGTCTTAGCTTCTGGTTGGCGTTCGTCCAATTTCGATCCAACATGGCATCTGTGCTGTAGAACTCTAGCGGAATTTCTTCTCTTCTTCCGCCTCTCCGCTAGGTGTGCTTCTACATTCATTGTGGATGGCAGTGGTAGTTTTATCCTCAGTTCTTCAATAAGAAAGGGTTCCCGTGCTAGTTCGTATGTTAGGCGGGAACGCGTGTATTTTGAAATGCCCATTATGGTCTTTAGGAATTTTGCCTTAACTCCTTCTATGGTGGCCAGGTCTCTCTTTGTTAGTCTTTCCCATATCAAGTGGATTCCATAGGTGAGTATTGGTAGAATCGTTGTGTCAAATAGGCGCATAGCTGTTTTTAAGGATAACTGCTGTAGATTGTTGATGTCGTACATGGCTTTCATGGCTGCGATTGCTTTGTCTTTTATGTGTAGTCTGAACGTCCCAGTAGTCTGTAAGGTTATTCCCAGGTATTTGAATGAGTTTACTATTTCCACTTTGCCGTCTTCGTATTCTATGTTGTCGTTTGCTGCGTTTCGTCCGCCTTTCCGAAAGACCATCTGTTGAGTTTTTTTCCAGTTTATTTTCAGGCTGTTATTTCCTGCCCATTCAGCCAGCGCTAAGAAAGCGTGTTGGAGCTCTTCCTTCTTTGTTGACCCTAGGACCATGTCGTCTGCATATATGTAGATCACTGCATCCTTTGCTCTTTCTCTGATTGCTTTTGTTACGTCCGCGGTGGCAATATTGAATAGTATGGGGCTCAGTGGATCACCTTGCAGCACTCCATTAGTTTGGGTGATTTCCTTTGTTTTATGGGTCGCATCATCTATGGTGATCTGGTTGTATGCCAGAATATTTCTTATTAGAGCTGTAAGGGGAGTATTTCCAGCCATAGTTTGGAGTTTTGACATTAGTATATTCCTGTCTATTATGTCGAAGGCTTTTGTATAGTCTATGAAGACTGCATAAAATTTTCCTTTGTGAAGCCGTTGTGCTTCTTCTATGTCACTGAGTAGGTTTTGGATTGCATGCAGGGTTCCTCTTCCTCTTCTAAATCCAAATTGCTCTTCTGGCATTTTGGGGTCTACTTCTTCAACTATCCTGTTGGTTAGGATTCTTGTTAGCAGCTTGAAGATATTGCTTTCTAGAGCGATTCCTCTGTATGAGTTTGGGTCGCTGGTTTCACCTTTCCCTTTATAGAGGGTTATAAATGTTGATTTTCTCCATTCATCGGGAATATTTCCTAATTCTAGGCATTTATTAAACAGTTTGGACCATATTTCTGCTAGATGCTGCGCGGATTCTTTAAGGTGCTCATTATAAAACCCGTCTGGTCCAGCGGCTCTTTTGCATTTTGTAACTTTGATAGTGTCTAACACCTCTGCTTTGGTGATGGGAGGTATCGCTTCAAGCTGGTTGTTGTATTCAATTTCGTACGCCGCCTGTTTCCTTGCATTGTTGAGAATATGAGTGAAGTGCGTTTCCCAGGTTCCTATTTCTACGTTGCTACTTCTTGATGATCTTCTGGGTCTAATGGCTACATATGGGTCTTTTAATGCTTCTTCAGCGGTTTTTTCACCTTCTTTCTCTATGTATTGATTGCGTTTTTGTGTTAGTAGGTTCTTGTAGTATTTTCGTTTTTCGCCGTATATTTGTAGATCTTCTGGTTTTGACGTTATCTTGGCTTTATGCAACGCATTTAACGTGATTTTTCTTTCTGTGTAGCACTCCTTGTCGAACCACGGTTGAGCTTTTCTTGTGTTCATTTTGTGGGTTATACTTGCTTTTAGCATATTGTTGATTGTTGCTAGGGCTTTGTTTAAATCACTTTCTTTGATTGCCTCTTCTGCTTCAGTTACATTTCCTAATGCTCTCTCTAGTTCTGCCAAGTTTATCTTTCTGGATACGGTGATTTTTTCATTTGTTGTTATAACTTTCTTTGGAATCTTGAGTGAGAATTTGGTCTGTATGGGGATGTGTTTTCTCAGCGGGGTTACTGGTGAAGTCCACAATCCCTTTTGTTCTAGAATGTGTATATCGTCTCCTTTATGGAATACCAGGTCGATGGTGCTACTTCCATTGTGGGCAAAGTAAGTTTTATGTTTTGGGTCATTCACTAATTTGAAGTTTTCTTCATCAAGAAATGTGAGGACAGCTCTACATTTCATGTCGGGTTTGTCTAGTCTGCAGTTCATATCTCCTGCTAGTATGATATTTTCTTCTGTGTTTGGAATTTTCCTGAAGGAAAGCGTTAGGAGCTCCATTATTTCTTCTATGTCTGTGTTCGGGCTTATATAAATGCCTATTACAGTGAACTTGATTGTTTTTGCAATTATTAGATTTTCTTCTGTATGTAGGGTCTTCATGGGTCCTATCCATGGTTTGTAGTAGATAGATACACCTCCTGATGGCCTTCCTTCTGTTGGTTTCCTTGCTAGGGAGTGGATAGAGTAGAATCCTTGTATGTCTATATGTTTCGTGAGGAATGTTTCTGTGAGGACTAGTATGTCTGATGTTTGTAAAGCGTTTTCTGGTGCTAGTTTTAGTAGTCCGTTTAGTCCTTCTACATTCCACAGGAGCATGCTTATGGGATTATTCGAGAGATACGCCTTCGTTCCTCCTGGAGAAACGAAATCGAAATCGGCGCACAGTTATTCTTCTTGGCCAGAAGTCAGGATTAGATGTTAATTCTAGACATTCGAATGGGATTCCAACTTTATAGGCTCTGTTTTCTCCTCTTCTTGTGATCTCTTCGCAACTGATGTTTCCTCGGATTCCTTTCTTCCTCAGATAGTTTGTCACCATTTCTGTAGTCGTTTCTTGGTTCAATTTCCCAATAAATAGCCAGGCTTTCTTGTCTGCCGCTTGTAGATCATCTTCTACTGTTCCAGTGCCAATTAATATTTTAGGTGCTGGTTGGCGTTGTTGAGTGCCTTTTAATTTTAGTTGTGACTGCTGCTGTGTATTTCTTTCTTCTTCCGTATCCGCTCTTATTTGTACATTTGTGTTGTTGTCTCTTGGTTGTTGCTTATCGTTTCCTTTTTTGGGGAGTGGGGGGAATTCTTGTTTGGAATCCTTGGAGTCTTTGTTCCTATTGGTTGTTTCATTGGTTTTCATACCTTTTTGTTTGGTCACAGATGGTTCCGGTTCCCCTGTTGAGTATCGGTTGATTGCTTTCTGTACTTTTTGCTCTATGACTGCATCCAGTGTTTGTTGTATATATTCTGTCATTGATTCCACCTTGTGAGTCAGTTCTTCTATCTTTGGGTTATTTACCAGCATGCCCTCTATTTTGGACATGAGTTTCTGGAGTATGTCTTCTTTCTGTTTAATTGCTTGCAGATTTGATTTACAGGTCTTACATATCCATGTTAAGTTGCAGTTACTTTTGCACATTATGTGAAATTCTCCTTGTTTTATTCCAGCGCAGTCTTTGTGATGCCATAATTCACAGGCTCCCTCGCACTGTATTGCTTGTTCGTCCTCTTCAAATCCTTTCTTGCATGCACCGCACTTCTCTTCTCTTTGGTTTTCTGTGCGTTTATTTGGCGACATCTTTGGGCAAGTGCGCACTTTCCGTTTCCTCTAACGGTGTTTACTCTGTGAGTTTTTAGTCGTCCGTAATCTCTTTGTCTTTGTTTTTGCACTTGTATAAATTGTAGTCTGCTATAGATGTTGTACACCTGATATTGGTTAGTTGACACTCGTGTTAATTTGTCTCTTTTAGGTATCTGATTCTTCTATTTGTCAGTTACGGGTTGATTTATTTGGACTATAGGCGAACAACTTCTCTCGCATAAATTTATAACGTCATGGCCATCTATATACACTCCTTGATAACTGGAGAACTATCCACGAGTATTTATAAATTCCAGGATAGCCAGCGGAGTTTTATATATGAAGTTAATATCGATTGCTTCTTGGCGAATACTTCTCAGGCATTCTAGGGCGAAAATTTAAAATGGCGGGTCTAACACAAATCCTCAATAGGCAGTTTTGTTATCCGATAGGCCGTGATTTCCAATTGTAACCGTCACTGTCGATTGTTTACCATGTTCATATCAACAATGGCTCTCAACGGCTTCATGGACCACGGAACGCTATTATGTAACACTAATAAGCTGTATGGCTGGTCATTAAACAAATGTACACAAGAATTCCGAATAACTGATCGAACACTTAACTATTTGCAGTACAGTTTGCCTGTTTCTATCTCAGATACGACGCATCACCGCACACATTTCACATGACCATTTGTGAACTGTGACTTTTCCCCAGTCACTACACACAAATATTATTTCACGTGTATATAAACACAAAGCTGATTCCACCAAATATACGTCAGTAGAGTTCTCATAGAATCGCTAAATGTATTACGATATGCACACGCAGAACAATAGATAGGAAAAACACATACACGAAAGTTAATTCAAATTACAATCCACCAGATAGACGGTAACTGGAAAGCGTGAAATCTTTCTATTTTTCCGTCTTCATAGACACTGAATGATATCAATATAACACCCAATTCCAATTATCTGTGCTACACCGATATTTTAAATGTATAACAAACATAAAACACATTTCCTCATACAAAACACCACACCTGTACAAAACACAAAACACTACTGTTTTGAAGCGTGTGTTTAAATATTTAATTGTAACTAATTTCAAACTTTCAGTATAACAAATTACAATGTAGCTTTTTTCTTCAAAATGTAATTGAAATTCATCCTCTTTTAATCGTCGGGTATTTCGCACGCTATAATACGAGGCCTTGAAATGCACTCGTGGAAACGGGTTGCACGGCCGAAATTTAAGATCATGTTAAAATACATGCGAATGTGCGAAGTTTTGAACGTAGGATAGAATTAAAGAAATTAGGGCCTTCTCGAAGAGTTGCAAGAACAAAAATGCGTATACTAGGAAATTCAGTCCGTCACTTTATAAGCAGGCTGACTGGCTGTGCGGATGTGAGATAAGGAATGCGTTCTTCTGTTACTTTTGTTTAGCAATGAATGTCGTTGACGCTCCATGGACATCAATCGGGGTATCAGACATAAAACACCTAGGTGAAAAAGTGAAAAAGCATAAAATGAGCGAGAAACATAGTATAAACGCTGGTATTGAATTTGCTATGCTTGGTAGAGTAGATATTCGATGCCAATTACACAGTGCATACAGACTTAAAATTAAACAATCAAATGAACAGGTTTCGATGAATCGATACATTCTTAGTAAATTAATTGATGCTATGAAGTTCTGTGGGAAGTTTGAACTAGCGCTCAGGGGCCACGATGAGACATACACGTCTGATAACCCAGGCATTTTTCGAGGTTTAGTCAATTTAATGTCAGAGCTAGACAGCACACTGAAAGAACATATCGATAGAGCAAATAACAAAGTATTTGTTGGGTTATCTAATACCATACAGAACGAGCTTCTGAATTCAATCTATGCCGTGTGCCATCAAATGATTTCGGAAGAAATCTCTCTAGCAATTCAAGTTGATGAAACCACCGATTGTTCCACCTTATTTCAACTGGTTTTTGTTGTACGGTACGAGCTGGGTAGCAAAATAAATGAAAGATTCATAAGTTTTGTGTTGCCTGATAATCACTCGGCAGAAGGCATTACCTCTGCAGTATTCCAGGAGTTGGAAAAACTTAAGCTGGACCAAACTCCGGACAAAGTCATTGCGCAGACGTACGACGGCCATTCAGTAATGAGTTCAAGCAAGGGTCAAGGTCGTTTACAAAAACGCTCATTTTGTGCACTGCTACGCGCATCAATTAAATTTAATTGTTGAGCGATGTGCTACTCAGAATAAGCAGGTCAGGATCCTTTTTAGTAATTTAGAAGGGTTTTCATCATTTTTTTCAAAATCTGCGAAACGAACTGCTGTTTTGGACGAAGTGGTAAAAAGGCGCATTCCAAGAAATGCCGCCACAAGGTGGAATTTCAAGGCACGATGTGTTAGTACGGTTTTTATGTACAGAAATGAAATATCTGAGTGTCTCGAGAAGATCGCCGATGACAATAATGACTATTCGACAGTGAGAAAAGCTGTAGGCCTAAGGAATCTACTGAAGGATTCCGATTTTCTGTTCTGGCTAGAGCTATTCTCTAAAGTTATGCCTCACTGTGACTTTCTATTCAACGAGCTTCAGCACCGCGAAATTGATAGTATAAAAGCTCAAAAAAGTATATCTGATTACAAGTTATCGGTGCAACGAGTCAGAAACTCTCTCGATTACGACCATCACTGGCTTAATGGCACAGACACCACCAATGGAAATCCAGCAGGCTCAAGTCAGAAACGCGCACGGTTTGAAGATAATAGAAAGATTGCAGCGAGAGAGGTGTGCGATGTTATTTTATCCGGGATAGAGGACCGTTTTTAATTCAGTGACCATCTGTCTGTTGTCAAACTCTTCCAGCCTAGTTTATTTCCGAGGTATAGGATACTGTTACCGCAAACTGAATTTGAAATTGCTGCTAGATTATTTCCTTTTAACCAAATTGAACTAAGGCATGAACTCTCAGTTTTATACGGCAGAAGTGATTTTGCTAACGCTTTAGGTGCCCTAACTCTTCTGACATGCATTTGTGATAACAGCCTGGAAGTACTTCTTCCCGAGTCAATTAAGTTATTACGAATTATTTGTACAATTCCGATGACAACGTCAGAAAATGAAAGGTGCTTCTCTACGCTGAAAAGGATTAAGTCGTTCACTAGGAATACCATGGCGGAAGACCGACTTAACGTCCTTGCTATGTGCTCCATCGAGAAACAGCTGTTGGCAGTTCCTAACTTCAACGAACGTGTCATCAACCACTTCGCAGAACAGAAGGAGAGGACAATGGATTTTGTATACAAGCAAGTCAGCTAAGGTATCGTTACCTACTTTCTGTATTATTTTCATGTGTATCTTCATCCCGTCGTTATCATCATAATCGTCATCAAAGTACGAACTTTATACTTATAATAACAATTGACTGACATTTCGTAATCTACTAGAATTGCTTTTCGAATTCAGTTGTTGAGTTTTCTTGTTAGTGGTGTTCGCTCTGCTGTCTTCACACTTCACTTCACTTCCCTACATGTGTTGTAATATATTAGCCTATGTTTTTTTGAACCTCAACCTGAAAAGTATATCGAGTCATGAATTTAGTGGTTTTGTGAACATAAGGTATATGTTTATTGTCGAAGTTTTAAGGGTATGTAGACTGTAATGCTTCCGGATTTGCGATGCTTTAAGTTCCTACTTTTTTCCGTTTCGCGATATTATCTGATTTTCGCTACGTGTTCGTTCTGCCTCAGAAGAAGATGCCTACAGTATTTAGCCAGTGTCATCGGATTATTATTATTATTATTATTATTATTATTATTATTATTATTATTATTATTATTATATTTCATCTACAATTATCGTGGTGCTGGCCAGTGAAACCTGGCCGTAGGAGCGGGGGGGAGGGGGGGAGTAGATGACGGCACAGCCCTGCCAGAATAAAATGTCACGAACCGCCACTGATCTACATAATATAGCATTTATATAGCTATGGTATGTGCACAGTTGCCACTGTACCTACCTAATCTCTAATTTATAAAAAATCAATAAATAGAATGTATGTATGTCTTGCGTATTGTAAATTGTTGCAGTAAATTTTCATGTCTAGACTTAAACTTTCAGAAAGCTTGTCACTTTTCATGCCTTATGTGACTGATAAAATGTTATAACCCTAGATCAGACATTTTGCTCTTGAAAGGTTTTTCCATAACTCTTTTAAATTTTAAAAACAATACGTTTACGTATACAAGTGAAATATCGAGATCTCTGATTCAGGTATTATGGCATCGGAGGCAACAGTAGCAGACGACAGCTGTAAGTAGTTATAACCGATAGCCGCGGGGTAGCATTAGTAGCGATGTCTACATCAACCATACCATTGGTCTCGGCGAAAAAAGAAAATGAAGGTAGTCTTAGTTTTTTGGTACAGAAGTAGGCTAAGAAACAACCTATGGATTTTTATTACTATTAAACGTATTCATTTTGTGTCCTGATGGATTAAGGCGGGCCTCCTAGAGGACTACGCACTTTCTCAGGCCAAGGAGATTTGAATCCGTGATTTAAGGTGCAGAGACGGCGATGGGGTGGCGACCGTGGCCTATAAAAAGGCATGTCCCAGAATTTGCCTTAGTGCAGGAGAATGGAAAACCACGGATATCCATTCTCAGGTTAGCCGACAGTGGAAACCCGACACTCCGCCTCCAGACTGCAGAACTGCAGGCCTAGCATAACTAGCCGCTGTTTGCTGTAGTGAAGCTTATCAATCAATCAATCAATCAATCAATCAATCAATCAATCAATCAATCAATCAATCAATCAATCAATCAATCAATCAATCAATCAATCAATCAATCAATCAATCAATCAATCAATCAATCACTACTGATCTGCAGTTAGAACAATCCCCCAGGCGGCAGATTCCTTATCTGTGGCTTTCCTAGCCTTTTCTTAAATAAATTCAAAGAAATTGGAAATTTATTGAACATCTCCCTTGGTAAGTTATTCCAATCCCTAACTCCCCTTCCTATTCGTCTACTAATGTCATTCCACGCCATCACTCCACTGAAATGAAATGGCGTACGGCTTTTAGTGCCGGGAGTGTCCGAGGACATGTTCGGCTCGCCAGGTGCAGGTCTTTCGATTTGACTCCCGTAGGCGACCTGCACGTCATGATGAGGATGAAATGATGATGAAGACGACACATACAACCAGTCTCCGTACCAGAGAAATTAACCAATGATGGTTAAAATTCCCGACCCTGCCGGGAATCGAACCCGGGACCCCTGTGACCAAAGGTCAGGACGTTAACCATTTAGCCATGGAGCCGGACATTGACAGTTCGTAACATACCACTTAGACGAGAAGCTCGTTTTCTTTCTCCCAAGTCTTCCCAGCCTAAAATTCGCAAATTTTTGTAACACTACTCGTTTTTTGGAAATCACCCAGAACAAGTCGATATGCTTTTCTTTGGATTTTTTCGCGTTCTTCAATCAAGTAATCATGCTGAGGGTCCCATACACTGCAAATATACTTTAGTTGTGGTCTTACCAGAGACTTATATGCCCTCTCCTTTACGTCCTTACTACAATCCCTAAATACACTCATAACCATGTGCAGAGTTCTGTACCCTTTATTTACAATTCCATTTATGTGATTACTCCAATGAAGATCTTTCCTTATAATAACACCTAGGTACAAGTGATCCCTGTAAGGAACTTTCACCCCATCAACGCAGTAATTAAAACCAAATACAGTAGAGACAATACGCGACACTAAGAGAGATATCGAGGGACAGCTATTAGAGCTCTCTAGCGGATTGACCTGAGAACTACTGATTCTGTCATAAGATCACGTGTATTTGGGTGTGAAGTTTTTGGTGTTATTTATGCGTTTCCAGTGAGTTGGCATAATTAAATCGTCGCGTGTGTCATTCCTTGATATCTACTCTCAACATGAGGGGAAAGGTATGTGCTGTGTTTGGCTGCAGTAACTATGAAGTAGAGAAGAATGCGCGGTCTTCTTTAGTTTACCTCGTGACAAGAAAATGTAAGTAATATGGTGTTTGCATATATATTCTTCCAGTGACAAAGAGATTTTTAGAGTACTTCATAATCTTCTGACATGCTCGACCCATATTTTAACTGGCTTAAAATATAAAATACGCATATTTTATTGCATAGTGCATCAGTTAACCTTCAATACCGATGTGTTGTTGTAGGTGTGATATGTGAGTTTGATTTAATTCAGGAAAATACATATGTATATTGAGTGTGGCTGGTTGTGTTCCAAGTTACCCCATTTGGAATGCCGTAATGCGTTGTCAAGCACTTAAGAAAATATGGGTGATTTAAGAAATGTACATATTTTGTTGAAAAAATCTGAGATGCAAATTTACTTTACCCTAATGTAGTGACATTATGGCAAGTATTGCTTATAGGGAAAGTTTGAATGTTTTTGAGGCTAAATTTATAGATTTTCTCTCTGTTAGAAGGCTTCAAGTTAAAAGGAAAATTGTCCAGCTCTTAAATGTAAATTCATTGAATCATGTGTGTAAGAAATTTGCCGATATTTTTGTTGACAAGTGTTTTAATATGATGATACAATGCTTTTAAACGAGAAAAAAGAAAAATCTAGTCGTGAAAGTTCGGGCAGGAATTCTAAAGATAAAAAGTAATGCATAAATGAAAGATCAAGCCCTTTCACAGCAGTCCATTTCACATCTTGATTATATGTCTAATTTCAGTCTTTAAATAATAACCTGTTAAATAATTCTTCATTCATTTATCCAGAATTGCTTTAGCAACTTTGAAGCTAATATCTTAGTAATTCTAGACGTAATTTATTTATCCATTTCCGTATATACATTTGCACTGATATTTGAATTTAACGCGAATTTTCAGTTCAAGCCACTAGGAGCGCCACTTGCGACTTGTCTCCCATTTTAACAAGGCTAAATCCGGAAGGGTCGCGTATTGTCTCTACTGTATTTGTTAAAACTTAGAGAACTTTTCCTATTTGTGAAACACAACGTGACTTTTACCCCGTTTATCATCATACCATTGCCTACTGTCTATCCCACAACATTATCGACGTTATTTTGAAATTGCTCACAATCTTGTAACATATTTATTACTCTATACGGTACCAGGAAATGATTGTGGGGCCAGAGCATGGGAAGGATCTCAGGTAGTTTTCGGTTTATTATTTGAGCAGGTACAGAGACGGATAGTATCGCAGGGCGAATAATAGATGGTGAATCTTTTTGATATAATTTATTAAAAATATTCACAGAAAAATCACCCTGCAATGGAATTAAAAACTCAAATTTCCAGCCAATATTTTCCAAAAAGTGCAACATAAAAGATTGATGCTATTATCTTCTGAGGCGTCTACTTGTTCAAGGATGTCCAAAATAAATATTACTCTTTTGTAGTTCATATACACCCTACAGTTCATCTAATATTAATTCATATACAAAAATATCACTTTGCACCTAGAATTTTATCAAGTTCATCACTTATGGTGCTGACCTACGGTCTTTCTAATATTTTGAGCATAAAATGAACACACACTGTCATGAAAAATTTGATAGATTGAATAAAATATTTGATTGCTTGCTGTATGTCTCTACAGTTCGTTTAAGTTGAAAATGAAATGAATAATGCACTTGTAAATCCTAAAGTTCATCTATGTTAAATTAATTCAATTAATGAATGATTTTGAAAAGGAATTTACAGTCTAAAAGAGATATGAACCTCTCTTGAATGATTATAAATTACGAGTTGATATTCACACGAAGCACTTGTTAGAGCACTGTAATGGACTGAGTGCTTTGTAAAAAGTCAGTCAGTAGGATTACTCACTCAGAATACTGCTTACAAGTGTTGGAGTTGTGCTGTACGGCGACTTGGTGCCTGGAACATTCCGCAGCGCGCAGCCAAGGTTCGAACTCAGCACCGGCGACGTGTTCAGTGAAGATACCACGTTAATCTCCCCCGTCGACGACGCTCGATGGTTACCATAACTGAAGAAACCACGTAAATCCCACGTTGGAAGCGACGTTCGATGCAGCAGAATCTCACAGCACTTTGCCAAGATTTCCATTGTTCTTTGAGGTAATGTCGGAACACGGAAAGTTCAATTGGCACTATAGAGCTCTCAAATATCACCAACACAGGTTGTAATGCACAGTTCTATTCTTATATTAATTTTACGGTGTTGAATTAGAATTCGCAGTCCATGCTACGGAAAACACAGTTTTATGTACACACAGTTTATGGAATTAAGATTTAACACAGTTCATAATTGTCACTAATTATGTCTGAGGTTCCACCGTAGAATCACAGTCCATAAGCACTTGAAAGATGTTATTAACAACAGTCTCTACCACAGTCTCTGAAATAACAGTGTTCATAAATTAAGGCGATTTTATGACTGGATCTACACCACACGAGTCTGTACTACTTAGTCATAAAAAGTCCTTAATATTCACTGAGTTTCTCGTATTAGCGATCGAAAGATCGAGAAAGTACACAAGAAAAGTAGTTACTTCTAGCCCTGTTATTGGACGAATGTCGAGTGAAATAATGTCTCATACAGTTCACGATTGTATTATTGTAGGAGAAATACGTCTCAGAATGAATGAAATGGTCTCAAATTAGGATTTTATTTCACCACACGCGATGACTTAAAGTATTGTCAAAGTTTAATGATACAGTTCAGGATTACGTAAAATTGGCAAAGTCCACAATGCCGTATACTGATCAGTAAAATATTTGACACTTCAATTCACTCTTTCTATGATAGCTTCACTCATTTAAGACAATTCTAAGTATTATCTAACGACAATTTAGTCGAAGAAAACTTTAGAATATTTCCGTCGTCACGGCGCGGCAGGAACTTGACTCACGACGTCTTCGTAATATTTTAACGTGTTCGAGTGTGACCATTACTATGTCCTCGCGAATCGCGACGGAGCATACTGTCCTCGTTAACCGCAGAACACACACACACACACACACACACACACACACACACACTGGTTATAACCTTGGTTCACTGACCTCTTTATACAGGTCTGCGAGCAGCGCTCGGAATCAAGTGATGAAGGGGTGATAACTCCTTCCAAATTTTAACTTATTACATTTCGAAAACCACTGGACGGATTGATCTTAAACTTGCAGGATTTCACTTCCAGAATATTGGCTACAATTCAGCATTGGTCTTATGTTAATTGATCCAGGCGTTTAAAAGTTCATAAAAATAATTTTCAAGAGAATTCCGAAGGGGAGGGAAGCGACAGGCAGCGATGACGTCACTTGACCTTGCTCGACTTGCGCTCTCCCTCACACAGCGCAGTGAGAACGAGAACCTTCTCTCACACAGCTGTTCATGCATCGGAACTTAACTGTACGTTCATAAATAAAATTTATAACTCGTATGTGCCAGGGCCTATGCCTTCCTGATGCATGTTCCTCCCGGTCTAACGAAAAGAAAATTCGCAGGATTTTCTTTTCCAGGCTTTACTATTCCTGTTGTACGTACTGTTTCAAGTTAGCCGAGTTATAAATATCCTCGAAAATATCATCCAATCTTACAATTTCGTAAGCTCCGTTTCTCAACACAGTGCGGACACGGTAGGGACCTACAAATAGTGGACAAACCTTGGCATAAATCCTTCTCTCCGGGTTTGAAGTAGCAAGTCTGCGGATAAAAATTAGATCTCCAGGATTTCATGGCCTTCTGAATTTCCTGTTACGTTGGCGTCGTTCTCTATGGCGATTGCATGTCTTAGCCGGGTCAGCGCGTTGTTGACCTTGACTTGCTGTGGCACAATCACATCAGGTGGAGCTGGTAGAATTCTATTCCATGGTCGTTCTGGTTTTATCCCGCGATGCAGGCCGAGCGGAATGTCGTTCGTGGATTCATGCACAGTAGAATTAACAATTATTTGCATTACTGGCAGCACCTCGACCCACTTCCAATGGTGTTCACTGCAGTAAATTCTGCAGAATTTAGCGAGTTCTCTCATTACTCTTTCAGCTGGATTAGCTTCCGGGTGCCTGATAGAATTCATGATATGACGGATGTTGGAATTCTACGGAAGGGAATTGAGTTCCGTGATCTGTTAACAAGTATTCAGGCTTTCCCCTTCTCGGGGATGATGTTTCTTTTCAGCCTCCTTAAGATGTTACCGGCGTTAGCCTTTTGGATAGGCAACAGCATAGTATATTTGGAGAAGACATCCACATCTGTTCCCCCTGGTCGCCTTTGGTAAAGGGCCGTACAGATCGATTGCCACAATTTATTCTGGCTTTTTGGGGATCAGTGGTTTGGGAAACTCCTTGAGCAGATAATTATACGGCTTGATCCGCTGGCACAGGTCACAAGACCGCAAAATCCTTCTAGTGTCTAGCCTAAGGTATTCCCACGTAAATCTTTCCTTAATGAGGTTGACAACTTTTTCAGTACCAGCATGACCGGACATTGAATGGCAATGCCATATGATGGCCTTCCTAATTTTCAGAGGTGCATAAATCCTGTACTGTGTTTCAGCTAAATCAATGTACTTCATAAGGATTCCATCCTGTAGGCAGTAGTTGGAAGACAGACGTTGAAGACGTGGAAAATCATCGTCATCAACGGAGATCGAACCCGATAAGAATCGAATTAATTCCCTACACTTAACATCCCTTCGTTGCACCTGGGCAAGGTAGCGTAGTTTACGAAGAAATTCTTCGTCATCATCATTCATGGTGTTAACTTGGTGAACTTCGATGACGTCAGCAGGGTTGCGGCTAAGCGCATCTGCTAAGGCATTCTTACGACCAGGCTTGTGTATTACAGTGAGGACGAACTGATGGATGAAGAGAGCCCATCGGACAACTCTCTCATTTGCCATGTATGACGACAGTATAAATGTCAGACCTTTATGGCCCGTGAAAATCGTAATGGGGTACCCATAAATGATTTTTCCAATACTGGAGAGAATAAACAATGGCCAAAACTTCGAGTTCTGTTATAGTGTAGGACTTTTCGTGAGGTCGCAGTTTCCTACTCAGAAATGAGACGAAAAGTCTGTGATCTAGATCTTCAGGTCTCAGTTGATACAGTACAGCGCCTATTCCTACAGAGCTGGCATCACATTCTATGAAGAATGGAAGGGAGAAATACGGATAAACTAATATGACGGAATTTTTCAACATCTCCTTGGTAGCAAGGAAAGCTCTTTCACATTCTTCGGTCCATTTTCACCTATTATTTCGGTTTTCCGTGGTTTCCAATTTTCACACCAGGCAAATGCTGCGGCTGTACCTTAATTAAGGCCACTGACACTCCCTTCTCTCTTCTAGACCTTTCCTGTCCATCGTCGCCGTAAGACCTATCTGTGTCGGTGCGACGTAAAGCGACTTGCAAAAAAATTAACAGGATCAGATAAAGCTTCGCCTACTCTAATTATATGAGATCTGTTTTCTAGAAATATAACAACCCATTCACTCACACTTTTGTCTAGTCCAATTGTATTAATTTTTGCCAGTAGTCTCCCATGATCCACCTTATCAAATGCTTTAGACGGGTCAATCACCATGCAGTCCATTTGACCTCATGAATCCAAGATATCTGCTATACCTTGCTGGAATCTTACAAGTTGAACTTCAGTGGAATAACCTTTCCTAAACCCGAACTGTCTTCTATCGAACCTGTTATTAATTTCGCAAGCATGTCTAATATAATCAGAAATAATGCCTTCCCAAAGCTTACGTGCAATGCATGTAAAACCGACTGCACCATAATTTTCAACATTATGCCTATCACCCTATCCTTTATACACCGGGGCTAAAGAAGCAACTCTCCATTCATTTGGTATAGCTCTTTCATGCGAACAATAATCAAATAAGTACTTCAGATATGGTACTATATCCCAACCCATTGTCTTTAGTAGATCCCCAGAAATCTTATCAATTCCAGCCGCTTTTCTAGTTTTCAAGTTTTGTATCTTATTGTAAATGTCATTGTTATCACAGGTAAATTTTAATACTTATTAGAAATAGCCACCTCCTCTATCTGAAAATTATCCTTATAACCAACAATCTTTATACACTGCTGACTGAATATTCTTCGTTTTGAAGATCCTCACATACACTCTCCCCCTGTACATTAATGATACATGGAATGTCCATTTTGGAACCTGTTTCTGCCTTAAAGTACCTATACACATCCTTCCATTTTTCACTAAAATGTGTATGACTGCCAATTATGCTTGCTATCATGTTATCCTTAGCGGACTTCTTTGCTAGATTCAATTTCCTAGTAAGTTCCTTCAATTTCTCCTTACTTCCACAGCCATTTCTAACTCTATTTCTTTCCAATCTGCACCTCCTTCTTAGCCTCTTTATTTCTCGATTATAACAAGGTGGGCCGTTACCATTCCTTACCACCTTTAAACGTACAAACAAGTTTTCACATTCCTCAACAATTGCTTTAAACCCACCCCAGAGTGTGTTTACATTTTTAT
Source organism: Anabrus simplex (assembly GCF_040414725.1). Classification (NCBI taxonomy): domain Eukaryota; kingdom Metazoa; phylum Arthropoda; class Insecta; order Orthoptera; family Tettigoniidae; genus Anabrus; species Anabrus simplex. Next base: position 16,242,222 of record NC_090265.1, on the reverse strand, counting down.
TTACCGTTTTCCACCGATCATAGTTAGTTTTTAGAAACTGCCTCATGCCTGCTTTATCAGCCATATGGTACTGCCTAATAGTCCTACTTTTAAGACCTTCCTTTCCATCACATTTATTTTTAACTACCACAAAAATAACTGCATGATTCACTAATACCATCTATTACTTCAGTTTCTCTATACAGCTTATCTGGTTTTATCAGCAGCACGTCCAGGATATTCTTCCCTGTAGTTGATTCCATCACTTTCTAAATCAGCTGCCCTTCCCATATTAACTTATTTGCCATTTGTTGGTCATGCTTCCTGTCGTTCGCATTACCTTCCCAATTGACGTTTGGTAAATTCAGATCTCCCGCTACAATCACATTCCTTTCCATGTCGTTTCCCACGTAGGATTACCTTATCAAGTAATTTTGATCAGAGACAGCGCTAACCCTTCCTGGTCTGTGCACTCCAAAGACATCAAATTGCCTATTATTTTTAGAAATGAGCCTTACACCTAGAATTTCGTGTTTGTCATCTTTAACTTTTCCGTAGCTTAGAAATTCTTCTTTCACTAGAATGAATACTCCCACTCCCACCATTCCTGTCCTATCTCCACGATACCAACTCCAGTTCCGTGAGAATTGAAGGCCACTCTGCTCACACAATATAAATCATATGATTAAACTACAAATAAATAGGGACCGATGACCTAAATATTAGGCCCCTTTAAACAAACAAACCTCTTCATCAAAATACAAAATAAACAAGCGGATCGAAACTAATTTATATACGGAATAAGATGTAACATTATCAAAGTTGTAATTAATGAAGGAAAAACGATAACAGGGTGCATATATTTATAAGAGTTCTATAATTCGTACAGCTATAGCACGCCAAAATAAACCTAGAAAACCATTAATAAATTGCAAATGTCACTATCAGTCAGTACTTACTTATTTTATTTATTTATTTATTTATTTATTTATTTATTTATTTATTTATTTATTTATTTATTTATTTATTTATTTATTTATTTATTTATTTATTTATTTATTTATTTATTTATTGTGTGATATGTAGCGTGAATTAAATTCACCTATAATTTGCGTAGACCAATTTCGGGACGAAATATTATAGCGTTATTGGGATGAACTCAGATAATTAGAGTAGGCGAAGCTTTATCCGTCCCTGTAATAATTAAGAGAGGAATTCCTCAATGCAGTATTATTGGACATTTTATAATATATATATATCAATTATATGTGTAAAGAAGTGGAATCAAGATAAGGCTGTTTGCAGATGATGTTATTCTACAGAATAATAAATAAGTTATACAATTGTGAGCAACTGCAAAATGACTTCGATAATATGGTGGGATGGACAGCAGGCAATGGTATGTTGATAAACGGGGTTAAAATTCAGGTTGTGAGTCCAACAAATAGGAAGAGTCCCCTCAGTTTTAATTACTGCGTTGATGGAGTGAAAGTTCCTTTTGGGGATCATTGCATGCACCTAGGTGTTAATATAGGTAAAGATCTGCATTGGGGTAATCACAAAAATATGATTGTCAATAAAGGTTACAGATCTCTGCTCATGGTTATGAGAGTGTTTAGGGGTTGTAGTAAGGATGTAAAGGAGAGGGCATATAAGTCTCTGGTAAGATCCCAACTAAAGAATAGTTCCAGTGTATGGGACCTTCACCAGGATTACTTGATTCAAGAACTGGAAAAAATCCAAAGAAAAGCAGCTCGATTTGTTCTGGGTGATTTCCGACAACAGTAGCGTTAGAAAAGTTTTGCAAAGTTTGGGCTGGGAAGACTTGGGAGAAAGGAGACCAGCTGCTCGACTAAATGATATGTTCCGAGCAGTCTGTGGAGAGATGGCGTGGAATGACGTCAGTAGACAAATAAGTTTCAGTGGTGTTTTTAAAAGTAGGTAAGATCACAATATGAAGATAAAGCTGAAATTCAAGATGACAAATTGGGGTAAATATTCATTTATAGGAAGGGGTGTTAGCAATTGGAATAATTTACCAAGGGAGATGTTCTATAAATTTCCAATTTCTTTGCAATCATTTAAGAAAAGGCTAGGAAAACAACAGATAGGGAATCTGCCACCTGGGTGATTCAAATTGACTGCGCGCTGTATTTGCTATACAGAGCACAAGCAGCTGCCGTGCTTCAGGGAGAGGAGGGGAAGTGGGGTGTATGATGGAGACAGAGATAATGCACCGCGCTGTATTTGCTGTACAGAGCACAACCCGCTGCCGTGCTTCAGGGAGAGGAGGGGAAGTGGTGTGTATGATGGAGACAGAGATAATGCACCGCGCTGTATTTGCTGTACAGAGCACAAGCCGCTGCCGTGCTTCAGGGAGAGGAGGGGAAGTGAGGTGTATGATGGAGACAGAGATAATGCACCGCGCTGTATTTGCTGTACAGAGCACAAGCTGCTGCCGTGCTTTAGGGAGAGGAGGGGAAGTGGGGTGTATGATGGAGGCAGAGATAATGCACCGCGCTGTATTTGCTATACAGAGCGCAAGCAGCTGCCGTGCATCATGGAGAGGAGGGGAAGTGCGGTGTATGATGGAGACAGAGATAATGCACCGCGCTGTATTTGCTATACAGAGCACAAGCTGCTGCCGTGCTTCAGGGAGAGGAGGGGAAGTGGGGTGTATGATGGAGGCAGAGATAATGCACCGCGCTGTATTTGCTATACAGAGCGCAAGCAGCTGCCGTGCATCATGGAGAGGAGGGGAAGTGCGGTGTATGATGGAGACAGAGATAATGCACCGCGCTGTATTTGCTATACAGAGCACAAGCAGCTGCCGTGCTTCAGGGAGAGGAGGGGAAGTGGGGTGTATGATGGAGACAGAGATAATGCACAAGTTTCCTCGTTCGACTCGCACAGGATTGTTCTTCTCTCTTACAGGCAATATCCACAGTCCGTTTATTAAACAGCCGTAACTGGACACACACAGTATAAGAACCCACTTGTCAGACGAGATATGCACCAGATGGGTTCTCCTGTCGCCTGTTGATCGCAGCAATGTTCATTATTGTTTAAGATGTTCTTGTGGAAGCCCAGATTGTCTGGAACTAGGTCTCGAGTAAGGCATGTTGGATAGCTGTTTCCAAATAACGGACAATGAGTTGCCAGCAAGAAAGGTACATGATAAAACATGGCGGCATGTTCCCATCTTCCTATATACAGCATTTCTTACTGGACTGTCATGATAGACAGTAAGTCGCTGTCTCCTAGCTACAATCTGTCCAGCAAGGTGGATGCAAATGTTGGTGCGCCTTTGTAATGAAATTAATTACATAGCATTACTCATCATAAAAAGCCACCTATCGGATATCATTCAAACCACTCTCAGGAGTAATAAGAACAAATTGTGAAATTTTCAGCGAAATAGGTCCAGTAGTTTTTGAGTCCATTCGAGACGAACAAACAAATATTCATTCTTATATTTAGGTAATAATAAAAGAATATTTTCGTTTGTCCTTCAGCCTGATAATACTCTTTGGTTTCATTAGTGTAATAATATAGGGATTTACTGAATAGACATGAACGGCCAGAATATCTTAGTTGTTTTCTAAGTAGATATATCCAACCATTCATGATCATGTATAATATTAATTTTTTTCATTAGTATAGGACATCTTTTGAATACCTTGGATAAGTGAAATTGGGAATGACAGTCATGTTTAGACACAATTGCTTGATGATAAACTATGATGGCACCTGAATAGGTTCACAATAGGTTACTGGATATAATAACTATAGGGATTATCGATTTTATTCGATTAAATCGCGTATGTTGAACTTTGATCGCCCAATATGACTCCTAATGTAACCACGTTTCATGTTATATTGGATGCTTAACCTGTGAAAGGCAGTGAGTGCAGAGACTCGTGCTCTCGGCTTGTACAGGTGCAGTACAGGCTTAAACGTGTCATTTTATTATATGAATTATTATACATTATTATATTAACCATACATCAGTAATATAAATATTTTATTTAATGTTGAAATGAGTAAGCAGTTTGGCCAACGCCGACAACTTGGTCTTAATGAGAGACTGTGCTATGGTATGAAAATAGCATTTCCTAGACTAAAGTGATGTCGGTAGGGAATATGAAGCTAGAACTGGCAGATCATTTCAAGTACCGGTATTTAGGACATGTGTTCTCCAGGATGGCGATAGTAAGTGAGACTGAATCAAGGTTCAGCAAAGCTAATGCAGTGAACTTGCAGTTGCGATCAACAGTTTTCTGTAAGAAAGAAGTCACATCCTGATTACACCGGTCTGTTTTCAGACTACCTTTTCTGTAGGACATTCAAATCTGGGTGAACTCAGGATATCTTATTCATAATTTAAAAGTAACAGACATGAAAGTAGCGAAAATGATCGCCGGTGCAAATAGGTGGGAACAATGGCAGGAGGGTGCTCAGAATGAATTGATCAACGCTAAGTTAGGAATTAACTCGAAAGGAGAAGCGGTACGCAAAAAACAAAGAATAAAACACTCCTCAAACTTATTCGTCTAATTGCAGATCTGTGATGATTAGTGTTCAATTTCTATTTCCACCTCCTTGCATTGTCATGGCTCCATTCATCTCATTATTTTAGTGAATTGCAGCATTGTTTTGTATTTGAACCATTTTCCTTCTTTTCCAATAATGTAAGGTCGGGACTGATGTGGATGAAGCCCAGCTTAAATCCCGGCTGCCGGAGGGATTGCATGTTTCTGTGACGTGTTATCTGCAAATGAAAATGTGTATCATGAAGATCACGAACACCCAGTCCCCGAGCTACAGGAATTCGCCATTTGCGGATAACACCCAAGCTAGCCTAGAAATCAAATCCGGGCTCTCCGGAAGAAAGGCCACTACGCTGGTTCTTCAGACAAGGACACAGACTTCGTCTTTGGAATAAGCAGTTCACAAACTTCAAAGAGTTCGATGTACACTTTCTCCAGCGTGAAACATCTGATAATAGCTTTCATTTTATGCTACCTGCGCTTTTCCATTAGGAATTAAATCATTTGACCCTAAATATAACTAGAGGTAATTACAATGACGCATCTGAGACAGAGAACGCCATGGGTAAAGAAATGGAGAAGTCGTCATGAACCAAGAGGCTACTGTATTTAATTTACTGTTTAGCAGCGCCACGCGGACAAACAGTTAATTAAAATATTATGTTTGTCAGTAACGCGACTGGTGGGGAATAGTACTAGATTACTTATTTTCCATATATTCTGTTGTTGTACGTATAATGCAGTGTTCGTATTTTAAGTATTTTGGAATATCGACGATGGTCTAGCTTTTGGGCTTATGCTGTGTCAAGAAAATGAGGTGAAACACTTTATTTCACTGATAACTTTGCTCCGTGCCATCACTGGTATATGTGCTGGATTGGCTGTCCATGGGCACCGTACAATTACAGTAACAGGGTAAAGTAGCAAGCTAGAAGATCGTACAATGCATTGCAAGGTTACCCTTCCCCCACCGCTCTTCTAAATATTGAGGGTACCTTCCATGGAGGCAACAGCCAAACTGACCTGAGGGATATTTTTCTGCAAGTCCCTCTCTGTCACTATATGGTAGATACTGATCTCTCCCAACAACTGTCACTTTTTACGCTCACCTTAGAGAGAAGAAAGAGTTTTTCAGCTTTTCACCCTCACCTTTGCCTTCTGGAAGTTTTTTTTAATTGGTGCTACGCAAAGCTATGGAACTCACTGTCAGTAGATGTCAAGAACTTGTGCCTTTCAAAATGTCACTTGTACGTAAAGCAAAGTGTTATGTAAAGGAACTGCTGCCTGTGTCTGCGAGCTTATAGGGAAATAAGTGAATGACAGACTGGTAGAGTGAAAGGAAGAACATGCTCATATGAATGAGTGAGTGACAGACTGGTAGAGTGAAAGGAAGAACACGAACACATGAATGAGTGAATAACAGACTGGTAGAGTGAAAGGAAGAACATGAGCACATGAATGAGTGAATAACAGACTGGTAGAGTGAAAGGAAGAACATGAGCACATGAATGAGTGAATAACAGACTGGTAGAGTGAAAGGAAGGACATGAACACACGAGTGAGTGAATGACAGACTAGTAGAGTGAAAGAAAGAACATGCTCACATGAATGAGTGAATGACAGACTGGTAGAGTGAAGGGAAGAACATGAACACACGAGTGAGTGAATGACAGACTAGTAGAGTGAAAGGAAGAACATGCTCACATGAATGAGTGAATAACAGACTGGTAGAGTGAAAGGAAGAACATGCTCACATGAATGAGTGAATAACAGACTAGTAGAGTGAAAGGAAGAACATGCTCACATGAATGAGTGAATAACAGACTGGTAGAGTGAAAGGAAGAACATGCTCACATGAATGAGTGAATAACAGACTGGTAGAGTGAAAGGAAGAATACGAACACATGAATGAGTGAATAACAGACTGGTAGAGTGAAAGGAAGAATACGAACACATGAATGAGTGAATAACAGACTGGTAGAGTGAAAGGAAGAACATGCTCACATGAATGAGTGAATGACAGACTGGTAGAGTGAAAGGAAGAACATGCTCACATGAATGAGTGAATAACAGATTGGTAGAGTGAAAGGAAGAATATGCTCACATGAATGAGTGAATAACAGACTGGTAGAGTGAAAGGAAAAACAAGCTCACATGAATGAGTGAATGACAGACTGGTAGAGTGAAAGGAAGAACATGCTCACATGAATGAGTGAATAACAGACTGGTAGAGTGAAAGGAAGAACATGCTCACATGAATGAGTGAATAACAGACTGGTAGAGTGAAAGGAAGAATATGCTCACATGAATGAGTGAATAACAGACTGGTAGAGTGAAAGGAAGAACATGCTCACATGGATGAGTGAATAACAGACTGGTAGAGTGAAAGGAAGACATGCTCGCAAGAATGAGTGAATAACAGACTGCTAGAGTGAAAGGAAGAACATGCTCACATGAATGAGTGAATTACAGATTGGTAGAGTGAAAGGAAGAACGTTAGCGCAGGAATGAGTGAATGGATAGGTGATTAGCTAACTGTCGATGTAGAGCAGTGAGGAATTATGTATACAGGTAGATTTTCTACAATAAAGAAAACCATGTAAATATTGTAAATAATACAATATTTTAGGCATTGATTTAGGAAATTTTATAATACATATGGCTCGCCATTTTTCGCTAGATTTTCCATATTGATGTTCAGAACTGTGATAAATAAAATAATAGAAGCCCATTAAAGGATGTTCTAGGTTAGCAATAAGCAAACATTTGACCAGCTGCGGCTGATCCAAATGGGACTGGGAGGTGGTGTTTATGGTGCTACGATGATACTGGGAACATGTATTGGTCTTCTCTTAGGCTAGTACAAAACCCAACTCCATTGTCTGTTAGGCGAAACTGAAACCCGCTCAGCCTCACTGCGAGCAGCCGCCACTGCAGGTAAATTGAAAATATACAGTTTGTTCCTTACTAGAGGCCGCAATGAGCCGCAGTGAGCATGTGGTGTTTGTCCAATATGCTCGCCCCACAGAAGTGTTCGTACAAGTTCGTTTCGGCATTTTTAGATCCCAATGACACCTGCAACAAAAATGACATACAATTACAAAGTTTGAAATGTTTTCGGGAGGATATCCTGGTCATCTGTTTTCTCAATACAGTTAGGGAATTGGTAATTAATTAATTAATTCATTTATTCATACACTCATGTAGATAATCGTAGGCGTGGCCCTTGCATGTGGAATGGCGATCCGCCTGTGCAAAGGGCACTATTTTAGATAGGGAATCATAGCCAATTAATTAATTAATTCATTAATTCATACACTTATGTAAGGCTATGACCGAAGTAGGACGGGATAGGACGGGCCTATCCCAATCGAATATGTAGAGTGATCTAAATGCAACAGAGAAAGAAGAATAGGGAGGGGGGCACATGAGGTGCGGGATTTCCACTTACGTGTGCCTCGCAGAAATTAGGGAATGGTGAGAAATTAGTGTTTGACAGCTATTAGATCAGGTGGGGTCTTCTGTTTGGGCCTCAAGGGAAAGGGCCGGACGTGTTATCCTTGGGAAGGTGATTCCTTTTTCTCACCAGGGGTGGATAACACGACCGGGCAGTAGTCATGCATAATCCCATCCATGCATTTATCCTGCCAACCGAATGCTCTCTCCTCAGTTGGTGGCTATCCGTGACTGGGAGGGAAGTGTTCATTCATTTATTCATGCATGCATGACAATATTATTCGGTCATGGAATCATTAAAAAAAACCTCATTCATGCATTTATGTACACCTATGTATAGTGTCTGTGAAAATGGAGGAGAACTCTGTACAGACTTATGATAAATAAATAACTAAAAAAAGATATCCTGGTCATCAGTCGCGATCACTTACGCCTGTTAGTGGTCACACAAATAATAACCAGTTTATATTCACTTTTAAAGACCGCATTCCATTTGAAGTAGACTTTAGGTTTTTGAGTATACAGAGCACTCGCAAAAGAGAAGTTAAGTGCAGAATGAAAGTGGTCAACCATACTATGGTGGGAACCGAACCCACATCCTTTACTTTTGCGACCGAAGTTCTGTGTCTGAGCAATGGTGGCCTTACCATTTCTATTCTGTTGGCTGGGATCAAGACGCCACTTCATAACACAATCTGCAGAACAACCAGAACGAAGGAATCATACCACATACAGCGACGATCGATCCCATCCTTCAGATAACTTAGTGTGTTGTTATTAAGTCAAAGATTGCTACCCATTCATTTATTGGTGATCTGGCAACCTTGCTTGGATCTGTGAACGACAGCGCACTAAGGCTTATTTCACACTTACCCGGCTGTCGGGTAACCGATTGCCAAAAGAGAAATGTACGAGACGTTTCATACACCTTGCCCAATAAAAGTCATTGTCATATAAACGATACCAGGATGCCGTGCTATTGTACTGTATGTGGAAGCCGGCAGCCTCCAGTATTCGGACCGGCTGTCGGTGCCGGCAAAACCAGATTGTGAGGGTAGTGGGAAGAGGAGTACACATCTACAGTCGCGGCGGGTCACAGAAGTTACACTGTTGCCATGGTTGTGTAGAAACAGGTAAAGAAATGTCTAATTAAACACATCATTTCGGAGCGCGAGGCAGTGTGTTCTCTACTACGCTCCTGATGTTACCTCCTTAAATGTCGCAAAACAGGAAACAATGCTGATTTCAACGGTGTAACTATTTTCCACATAAACCAATTACAATAATTACCAAGAATAAAAACCTGAATAAGTACTTTAAATCGTAAAATAGTGCATTTTCTATTTCGATTCTTCAGCGAATAAAATGTTGTCTGCGGAAAACATGTAGAAAACCGTCTAACATACAGTATTTTTTAAAAATCTGAAACATGTTTCCATGGGTCTTCTAATTTTCCTGGAAAATGGCTGGCAGGGAGATCATATGAATGTCGCTAGCTGAGGTCGTTAGGCTCAGGAGACCGTAAGTACTTTCGGATTACGCATTGATCTGTATCAATTTTATAAAAGTACATATTTATTTTTTATGGTTTACAGTATAACTTTTAATACTATATGTCGGAGTATGTAATAGAGAAAAGAGAACTACTTTAAAGAATACGTGCACCTGCTTCCACTAGACAGCACTGCACGATCAGCGTTGCCAGTCCGTGAGCAGAAGTAAGCGACTCTCGACCATCTGTCGCTTCATCATTCCCATATGTGACAACATCGCAGTTTTTCTCACCCGCCTAAAGTCACCACACACAGAGAGCTAGGCTAAGCTAAGCTAAGCTACGCGGTGTTGTGAAAAATATCGCTCCCAATGCATTGAAGTACGGTGACACCCACAGGCCGCTATGGTAAGTTATACTATGCCAAGCTAAGCTAAGCTAGACAGATCGCTAGGCAGGCGATTTTCTTGGCAGTAGCTGGCCTGGAGCATGCGCTTTTCATTTCTGAGCAGTTGGTCTGGCGGGCTGACGTGTGTGTTTAGTTGTGTCGTGTCAGTCTCTTCTGCTAGTACTTCGATATTTTAATGCAGTGGATAACGGGCCAAAAGAATAACGACCAATTGAGAATGTGAAAAGGTATCCCTGCCTTTATGTAGTCATCAAATTACTACAGATACTTGATAAGAAGAAGGGTCTCTGTGGCTCAGACGGCAGCGCGTCGGCCTCTCACAGCTGGATACCGTGGTTCAAACCCCGGTCACTCCATGTAAGATGTGTGCTGGACAAAGCGGAGGCGGGACAGGTTTTCCTCCGGGTACTCCGGTTTTCCCTGTCATCTTTCATTGCGGCAACACTCTCCATTCTCATTTCATAGCATCTATCAGGCAGTAATAAATCACTTTGGGAGTGGCGACCCCATCGTACTAATAGCCTATACCTGCTTCATTCATTCCATCCCTGACTGGATAACAGGTTGTAAGTTTTCATTTTCACTTGATAAGAAAGGAAAACTGTTGGCAGGAAATAAGTTTAGTACTTCAAATTGATTGTAAGTAGGCTACCATTTATAAATTAGCTATATAATCACAATTTAGACAGTTTTAGTTGTTTGAGAAGAATATATTTTTCACATGGCTTTACGCGCATTATTTACAATTTAGCAGGTGCAGTTGAAGCGCTATTCTGCAGCTGTATGCCATATCAACAGTTACTAAGGAAGTGAACGGTCAAATAATAGCATATATTGTTTTAGGTAGAGAACATAAAAAACTTCGACTGAGAGGCTGTTTTAGGGAGGCACCAAAGAGACAGAAAGAGAGTAAAAGTGGACAGGAAGGGAAAAAATGAAGATATTCCACAAACAAACGGAATTCCTTCTGCCTTATATTTCTAAGAGAAGGTGAGCTGTCATTTTAACGCAGTATGACTAATATTTAAAATATTTTTAAAATGTTAAAATCGATGAAGTTATAAGTGAATGTATATGTGAGTATATCATAATTTAAAACGCATGCAATTCATTCTAGGTTATGAGACAGTAAGAACGTCTGGATTTGTTATGTTTTGCAGCTAAGACAATATTTCACTAATAAAATGAACACCATGAATAATTGCGTGTGAAACACAAGAACTAGGACAGTTCAATACGCTCATTCTCCACGTGTCTTTGGATGTGTATTAATAGCTTAACTTTCCTTACAGCACACATTCAAACGCTGACAGGCACGAAACATATCGAGGTCAAGAGATAATTGAAGTAGCCACCCAGAGTACTGAGAGTGATGACCTACACTCCTTATCACATATATCTGATTCATCATCTGTTCCGTTCGCCCCCACACCTACACAATCTCAGCCAGTCGTACCCCTTCGAAACAAATCATGCCACCGAGCAGAGAGAGTGATTGATTATTTACAACAGCGAGACAATAAAACGGCTGCCTAACGTAATTTAGCTTAGCTTTCTGTGTGCGGTGCCCTTGACTCAGTGGCCGCACGGCAGCAGTCTTCAGTGTTGTTTGTGTTCTTGTGTAATATTTGTTCTGGTGGCGCCAATTGATATCGAAATACTGATTATGTTAGTACATGACCGACCGCTTTTAATGTGAAGTACTATGGACACGAGGAACAAAATGTTATACAGACAGCTTCTACCTCACCAAATATATTAGACTTTTCTCAAGCTTCCTCAGTGGACTGATTTAAGCTTGTGACATTAGTAATAAAATTTAGATAAAGAAAAACATAACTTTCTTCCACTCACCTAATTATGAATGCCAGCATCTAGATAGGTAGGATACATTCTCTGAAGGACGTGTTGCGGCTCTGTACGGAATATTTGATTCTTGCGTACAGTTCGTCAAAAGTTCGCACGTTCATCCCGAAATAGTTAAAAAACTTGTCCGTCATTTCCTAAATCTTCAGAAAGTACGAAGTAGGACCCAACTTCGTCTCTTCTCATACTGACTGGATGAACCCATTGCATTCTATGTCTTCTCCCTTTTTTCAAATGCCTTTAGAAAACCATAAGCGCTAGTAATTTATTGTGATCGATTCAATCCCTCGACGTGTCCTGTCGTGTGCTTGTTTTTTTACAAGTTGCTTTACGTCGCACCGACACAGATAGGTCTTATGGGATAGGAGAGGGCTAGGAGTGGAAAGGAAGCGGCTGTGGCCTTAATTAAGGTACAGCCCCGGCATTTGCCTGGTGTGAAAATGGGAAACCACGGAAAACCATCTTCAGGGCTGCCGACAGTGGGGTTCGAACCCACTATTTTCCGAATACTGGATACTGGCCGCACTTAAGCGACTGCAGCTATCGAGCTCGGTTGCATGTGTAAAGGACTCACATTCCTGTCGGAGCCGGCTAGATGTCGGGTAAGTGTGAAATAAGCCTAACACGAAAGCATGGGAGCACACTTAGCCACCTATCGGAGAAAGCTTTAGTTCAGAGTGAGGAGGTACTGTATGATCCGCGCGCCTTGCAGAAAGCCTGGCCTATCCGTCTGTATTGGAGGATCTGGGTTGCTGAGATGTCTAATTAATCGAATCGTCACTTCCTTTCCTAGACCAGCTGTAAATCACACCCTTTCCTCTCATGGACTGTCGTTCTTTCTGCGATGACCTTCTTTCCCAAGATGTGAAAGGTGGCTCTGATTGGCGTTACCCTCTCGAACTCCCCTTCATTTTAATTTGGTGGTGTAACTGTTTTCACTTGTAAATTGTAGCTTATCTTGTCCATCTAGTCACCTCAGTAGTTAAGGATTAGCCTCTGTATAGTCTCGCCATAAGCCCAAGTAGGGTTTTAATCTTTTGTTTCAAGGAGCGCAAGTTTCCGCCTCCATATATTTTTGATTTTTGGGCCAATAATTGAACCTGTTTCTTTCCACAAAGGCCCGGTGGAATGGGTACTCGATACCCCTGTATTATTTCCTCCATGTAAATTTAAAAGAAAACTGATACGGTCTTGTAAATTGTAGGTCGTGCCTAGAGAGGCCTGAGTAAAGACGCTCTAATGTAAAAGTTAAAGGTTGCCATGAGTAGGCTGTAGGGGTTTTGGAGCGCAGTCTCCTAGGTAGAATTATAGAGCGTAGAAGCTCTTTCTTGTAATGTAAAAGATAATTGTGTGAATATGGAATGGTGCCTCTGAAAGGCCTTAACTTGCAAACTTTGAAGGAAAAAGTGCTCTTGAAAATTGTGATTTAAATATCCTGTAAAAGAAATAGGGAGATTCGTCTCCTTACCTATCTAACTAAACGCAACCGTAGTGACGTTGAGACTTTTCTAAATTGGGAGCTTGAAGCTCAAATTGTAAGTAACTATTTCTTGTTTTTCTGTTGTTTTTTATTCTACCTTGTACCAAACAAGCTCTGTACCTGAAATCTTGCTCTCTCGCTAAGCGATTTGTTTTGTTAAAATGTAATTTCTGAAAATAAATAAAACCTTTATTTTTAAAGTTTTAAAATTTATCTTTGACTGTCGTAAATAGACCCATTCAAGGCAGCACCTTCTTTCACCTCTCTGTGATTCACGAAAACTCTGTAACATTTACTATTTTTCTGTAAATTTTGGCGAACTTCAAAGTTGTTAGGACGTGGAGGGACAGGGACACATTAGGCAGGGTTGGAGGGCGGATTCGCACTAACTCAGTTACTTGCCATTTGCAATACGAGTTTATACTAAACACAGAGCATCTATGAACCTAGGGAGAAGCTAGATGTGCTGCGTGGACCGCACCAGCCAATCGAATAGCGCGGCATTGCCTAGATAAGTAAATGAACGTCGTAGCGAGCTGTGTTCCGTATCCATGTTCCTTTCTGTGCACGAAGATCAATACACTTTCAATTGTTTCTTTTTTGATGATTCCATATGACGGCGCTGAAAATTTCTGGATCTCTGCGTCCGAGCTCCGTGATTCTACGACCAGGCGTTCGGGAGATACCATCTGCCTTTGAACTGAAGGGATAATTTCAACATCTGCTTCTCTCACATGAGTGAGAAAAATAAGAAAGCGCTGAAATATTTAGGTTGACTGGGCAAGTGTGTTTGGAGAATGTCTCTCGGCAGAGGGTGACACTACTGCGGTAACAAGTTAGTGCGGGGGGGGGGACGTGTGTTTGGAGAATGTCTCTCGGCAGAGCGTGACACTACTGCGGTAAAAAGTTAGGGCGGTGGGGAGGTGTGTTTGGAGAATGTCTCTCGGCAGAGCGTGACACTACTGCGGTAAAAAGTTAGGGCGGTGGGGAGGTGTGTTTGGAGAATGTCTCCCGGCAGAGCGTGACACTACTGCGGTAAAAAGTTAGGGCGGTGGGGAGATGTGTTTGGAGAATGTCTCTCGGCAGAGCGTGACACTACTGCGGTAACAAGTTAGTGCGGTGGGGAGGTGTGTTTGGAGCATGTCTCCCGGCAGAGCGTGACACTACTGCGGTAAAAAGTTAGGGCGGTGGGGAGATGTGTTTGGAGAATGTCTCTCGGCAGAGGGTGACACTACTGCGGTAACAAGTTAGTGCGGGGGGGGGGGGGAGGTGTGTTTGGAGAATGTCTCTCGGCAGAGGGTGACACTACTGCGGTAACAAGTTAGTGCGGGGGGGAGGTGTGTTTGGAGAATGTCTCCCGGCAGAGCGTGACACTACTGCGGTAAAAAGTTAGGGCGGTGGGGAGGTGTGTTTGGAATGTCTCTCGGCAGAGCGTGACACTACTGCGGTAACAAGTTAGTGCGGGGGGGGGGGGAGGTGTGTTTGGAGAATGTCTCTCGGCAGAGGGTGACACTACTGCGGTAACAAGTTAGTGCGGGGAGGGGGAAGTGTGTTTGGAGAATGTCTCTCGGCAGAGGGTGACACTACTGCGGTAACAAGTTAGTGCGGGGGGGGGGGGTGTTTGGAGAATGTCTCTCGGCAGAGGGTGACACTACTGCGGTAACAAGTTAGTGCGGGGGGGGGAGGTGTGTTTGGAGAATGTCTCTCGGCAGAGGGTGACACTACTGCGGTAACAAGTTAGTGCGGGGGGGGGAGGTGTGTTTGGAGAATGTCTCTCGGCAGAGGGTGACACTACTGCGGTAACAAGTTAGTGCGGGGGGGGAGGTGTGTTTGGAGAATGTCTCTCGGCAGAGGGTGACACTACTGCGGTAACAAGTTAGTGCGGTGGGGAGGTGTGTTTGGAGAATGTGTCTCGGCAGAGGGTGACACTACTGCGGTAACAAGTTAGTGCGGGGGGGGGGGAGGTGTGTTTGGAGAATGTCTCTCGGCAGAGGGTGACACTACTGCGGTAACAAGTTAGTGCGGGGGGGGAGGTGTGTTTGGAGAATGTCTCTCGGCAGAGGGTGACACTACTGCGGTAACAAGTTAGTGCGGTGGGGAGGTGTGTTTGGAGAATGTCTCTCGGCAGAGGGTGACACTACTGCGGTAACAAGTTAGTGCGGGGGGGGGGAGGTGTGTTTGGAGAATGTCTCTCGGCAGAGGGTGACACTACTGCGGTAACAAGTTAGTGCGGTGGGGACGTGTGTTTGGAGAATGTCTTTCGGCAGAGGGTGACACTACTGTGGTAACAAGTCAATGCGGTGGGGACGTGTGTTTGGAGAATGTCTCTCGGCAGAGGGTGACACTACTGTGGTAACAAGTTAGTGCGGTGGAAATTAGATGCTGTGATTGTGTTCGTATGTAGGAGTCGAACACTTGAGAGTGACATTACTCGCAAAGTTTTACGCAGTAAATGTAATGTAATTTACAGTGTTTACTGCTCTTTAAAGAAACTTTCAAATACCGAAGTGCACGACTTTTTCGCGACGCCGGGATCTGACAGCTGAAGTGTGAGTGTAAGACCTTGCAGTGTGGGTAATCATGCCCCTGTTTAATCTTTATGTTCTTAGGTTAACGTTGTCTACGTCTTGGTTTCCTTTGGGAACAGTACTTAAACTAATTGTGAAAACTTGTAATAGACAAGGCCACGATGGGGCAACTGTGCATGGACACTTTGAAGAGTTGTCATTCTAGGGGTTGTCGAGTGTAATTAAGATTGTAAAAAGCAACTGAGTGCCTGCTTGAGGCTAGCCTCTTGTATCTTGGAGATGAGACTCCTATAAATTGTACTCGTCAGGAGCAATTATGCTCTTCCCTATGTAATTTCACCCAATTCATTTTGTACCCGATTTAGGACTTCTAAGTCCAATGCATTGTTGGAGCTGACGAGCACGTTGTTAATATTTTCAACTGTTCTTTATTATACCATTACATTTCTCTCTCTGAATTTCAAGAAAGGAAAGAATAACATTTCCAAATGTGTTCAAGTAAAAGTTGCTCTACATAATCCCGTGTCCAGTCATTAGTATTCTTCTGTGAGCCACGGAATCTACTTAATAATAATAATAATAATAATAATAATAATAATAATAATAATAATAATAATAATAATAATAATAATAATAATAATAATAATAATAATAATTGTACCGGGCGGTACACCTCCACTCCGCTAATTTAAAATTTGCGCCAGTTGAAACTCCTCTGCTGGAGGAAGTCTGAACTTTATCTGCGCTATTAATTCTCTACTTTCTCAGAAGATGTCACCACGTGGAAAATTTTGAGTTTTTGAACTGTGTCATTTTTGATGTGGTTTTGTTTCGCTTGAAGTAAGCAGTGTGAACTTTCTCTTCTAGAGGACACTACTGAAGATCAACAATAGTGCAACCTAGTGCGGAGTCAAAGAACTATTTTGTTGGAGAAATTTTTATTTCAAATGTTTGTTTCTTGTTAAATTTCTTTCTGTTATTGTTTAAGTTGGCTGTATACCCCTCTCTTTCCCCTTGTTTTGCATTTGACCAATCTCGAATTTCTGTTATTAATTTATGACCAATCATAGGTATCTTCCCCCAACTTGAATATGTTTCTGTACCCTAGCCAATAAAAAGTTTATGGGAGGGTGTTTTCTTTCCCCTAACACCTAGAACCTTCCGCGAGAGGATATAAATTGCTGATTTTTGGGTCTCCGGGCCACTTCTGTTCCATCTTTCAGTGTATAAAGTACATAGCAGGAGGCGGGAAGCGCCTCTTTCCTCGGCAGCGGTCAGCAATAAGGTAATGGCCGATTAATAAATTCTTTCTTTGTTAGCTCAGCAGTTTAACTTTCGGGGCGGGTTCGAAGCGTTCCACTATGTAACCTTTTCCTAAAATGTAACTACTATTTTCATCTATTCTCTTGTAAAGCTACATTCTGGGATAGAGAGTGCTAACCCTCTCGAGCTCCCACTCATATTGTTTTGAGGTGAACTTACTTTTCTCAACCTATTCTTCGTTAATGTAAAACAAATCGCTCTCTTCTTAAGTCACCTCTTTAGTATGGGATCAGCCCTTGTATTAACGGCCTAGCGCCAAGTAGGTCTTAATCAAAGTGTATTAGGAGTGCAAGTTCGCCTCCTCTCAAATTGTTATTTTAGAGGTCATTTAATTAACATTCTTTTCGTTTAATAGACCTCAGTAGATTGGGTATTTTTACCCCTGTGTTTATGTCCGTTGAGGACAGCTTGAAGGTGGAGTTTGGTGTGGCCTGGGAGAGGCTTAAATTTGAGAGCGTGTGGCTCTTTTGAGTATGGTATGCCTCGAGGAGGCTTTTCAGTGTAATTTGGAGCTAGGGCTCCTAGGTATGAATGGGGTTTTCTGCCCCTCTGTTAAAACTTGTGTTTGGGGTAAAACTGGGCTGATTGCCCAAACATTGTGAATTCGGGGCGCGAAGCCCAAATCCTGTAAATATTGTAACTACCTTATTTGACTTGCTACTCTGTACCTGCCATGCTTGTTTTTTATGTATTTTGAAAGGAAAATATAACCTTATTAAATTTTAAATTTAGTTTACATGCACTATAATTTCGTAGCTTGAGATCCATTCACACCCGCACCTTCTTTCAACTCTACCTACCGCTAAAACACGGTAACAAGTGGTAGCAGAGCGTGGTTGAATGGGTCTCAATTTAGCCCCTTTTGACGGCTAAACATTGTTTGATCCGAACTCTAACCATTTTCTCAGTTGCTGGAATTTTTTTTGACTTTTTCAAAATTGTTCTGTCATCATGCCCGGCCCTCGCGATGTTCTCCATCTTAATTATTTGCGCAAAGAGGAGTTGATCTATGAATTAAATATCAGAAATGTGCAATCTGGAGGCACGGTTGCAGTAGACACTAACAAGCTTAGAGATTCCCTTGATTTGCCCATTTCCATCCCCAATCTGGGAGAGAAAGAAATTGATGACTCTCTTTCCACGATCGTCGAGAATATTACTGGGCTAGCTTCTGTAGTTAGTTTTTTTGATGAAAATGATCCGTCTCCTAATCAAATTAAGCGTGTGCAAGGCAGGCTATATCATTTTTCGAATAGGGTTAACGATCTGTTGTCTCTAAAACTGAATGACGTTCAGAGGAAGGAAGCTAGTACGCTCCTGGAAAATATTTCCGAATTATCTAGTAAGGTCACTCAATTGTTAACTGGGGAAGTTCCTCCCAAATCTGATCAGCCCACCATAGTGAATGTAGGTAGCGA
This sequence comes from Anabrus simplex, assembly GCF_040414725.1. Lineage (NCBI taxonomy): Eukaryota > Metazoa > Arthropoda > Insecta > Orthoptera > Tettigoniidae > Anabrus > Anabrus simplex. The sequence goes on along the minus strand of NC_090265.1, from coordinate 16,223,721 downwards.
GGAAGAGCCTGCTAAGGGAGAAGTAAATAAGAAAACCATCGCTGCTCAAACTATCTCTGCCCCATTGGACAACGAGTCTGAACGCCGTGCATCGTTGAGTAACATCCGTTCTGAATTAACTTCTTCGCCATTGAAACCTTTACCTACTATGTCACCCGGGTTTAGTAGCTTGCCTCATCCATTGGCAATGTTGCTCAGAGGTATATCTAAATTTTCCGTTAATACCACCAGTGACGTAATTTCATTTTTAAGATTTCTAGTGGAATTTCAGGATCATGCCCTTGTTTTTTCTCTTTCTCCATGTCAAATCTTGCAAATTTTCTATCCGTATGCTATTGGTATTCTCTCTGATAAAATCGTAAGAGCCATTGCCGAGCAATCATCTATTGAGGATTTCCATGCCCACTTGCTAGCTAACTTCATCCCTGCTAGGGCCAGGTCCTCCCTTATTCAGAAGTACTATTATCGGGTACAGCGCTTGGATGAAAACTTGGCAGACTTCATCCAAGATATTAAGTTTTATACTAGGGTGTTTGCTCTTCATTTCCCTGAGGATCAGATTGTACAAGCTATTGTGGAAGGGATTTCACCACCCTATAGGTCATATTTGTGTTTCGCGGCGTGCCCACAAACTTTCTCTGAACTTGAAGCATTGGCCGTCTCAGCGGAAGGAGTTAGATACGCCGATTCTTTGCGTGTCGCGAAAGAACCCCCGCCTTCCTTTGGTAACACTCGGCCTCCACCTCGCCGACCAGTCAATCCCCGTAAATGTTATGCTTGCGGGTCGCCTGACCATCTGCGCAACAAGTGTCCACTGATCAAGTCAAGTGGGACAAGGAATGGAGCCGGGTCATCACAAGGCTGTTTTAAATGTGGGGCTTTCTCACATATTGCCAAGAATTGTCCCAATTCGAATAGCACCCCCTCCTGCTCAACTTCTGGTGCAAATTCCACCTATGCCAATAATAAAAAGTGACTAGTGGCTTCGGCTGAGTCGACTAATCCATCTTCTCGAGACTCAGCCCCTGGTAAACAGGTTGTAAATTCAGGGAACGAGCAATTTTCAAATTCATCTTTTGAAGGTCCCAAAGAGTGTCTTAGGATTGCGGCGGATTCCCCCGCACCGGTCCCCTTTCTCAAAATTGAGTTAAATAACGAGCCTATAACAGCTCTCTTAGATTCAGGTAGTGTTTGTTCTATTATTTCGGCTGATTGGTATTCAAAATTGAAATCTGTTTGTAAGCTTCCTAACTATTGTTTGCCGGCGATCCAATACGTTTCGGCTAATTCCTCTCCATTAGAAATTCTCGGTTCCTTATGTCAAAATTCGTATTTTTAAATTTACATGGAAAATCAAACTGTTTGTGGCCAAGCACCTGTCTTGCCCCATTATATTGGGAGCTGACTTTATTTCTCACACTGGTCTTGTGCTCGATCTTCAGAGTAGGTCTTGCACTTTCAAATTTGCCGCTAATTGTAATATCCCTCTATTAAAGTGTAATTCTGCATCGTTCTTCTATTTCGCCTACCCAGGATGAGATGTTGTTAGACCTTAGACATCTACCTGAGGAGCAGGCTGATAGTATTCGCAAACTGTGTCAGTCGTTTCCCGAGGTGTTCTCTGATACTCTTGGTGTTACTGACCTTATTGAATACAAAATTGAGGTCACGGATTCGATTCCTGTCCGTTTTCCACCTTATAGGCTATCTCCACCTAAAATGAAGGCTCTGAAAGAAATTATCGATCAGATGTTGAAGGATGGTATTATTAGGCCCTCTAAGTCGGCGTATTCATCGCCTATTTTTCTAGTCCCGAAACCCCAAGGAGGCTTCAGGCCTGTCATTGATTACAGGGCTCTCAATCGGAAGGTGGTGTTGCAATCTGTGCCCCTTCCTGACCTTCATTCTTGTTTTTCATGGTTTCGTAAGGCCAAGTTCTTCACCATCTTGGACTTGAATCAGGCCTATAATCAAATTCCCCTTGCCGAAGAGTCTAAACACCTTACAGCGTTTGCTACGGACTGGAATTTATATGAATACAACCGCGTACCTTTCGGGCTCCCCACGGGGGCAGCTGTGCTCACTAGGCTACTAGATAGGGTCTTCTCCGACATCAAATTCGAGTACCTATATCACTACTTGGATGATGTCGTCGTATTTTCAGAGACTTTTGAAGAACATCTAGATCATCTGCGAGAAGTTCTCGATCGCCTTCGTAAGGCTGGGTTAACTGTTAAGTTGTCCAAGGTTGCCTTTGCTAAGCCCTCTATGTCATTCCTAGGGCATATTGTGTCACCCGATGGTGTAGCAGTCGATCATTCTAGAACACAGGCCATCCGTGATTTTAAACCTCCCAAGGACATTAAAGGTATCGCCAGGTTCATTGGTATGGTGAATTTCTTCAGGAAGTTTATTCCTAACTTCGCTAATAGAGCGGCGCCCTTAAACCTTCTTCGTAGGAAAGGCATCAAATTCGAGTGGGGACCTTCTCAACAAGCCGCTTTTGAAGATCTTAAATTAGCTCTCTGTAATGCTCCTGTACTTGCTATGCCTGATTTCTCGAAGAAATTCATCGTCCAAACCGATGCGTCGTCGTCAGCAGTAGCGGCAGTCCTTCTTCAAGAGACTGAACTAGGGAGGCGACCCATCGCCTACGCATCTAGGACTCTATCGGCTCAAGAAGCCAAGTATTCCATCTATGAGCTCGAAGGTTTGGCAGTCTTATTCGCCTTAGAAAAGTTCCGTCTCTATCTGGAACACGTCAAATTCGACCTGGAGACAGATAATCAAGCTTTAAGCTGGGTCTTAGGTAGGCCGCGTCGTACTGGTCGTATAGCCCGTTGGGCCATCCGTATTTCTGCCTTCCAATTTGATGTTAGACATATCAGAGGTATCGAAAATGTTGTTGCTGATGGACTAAGCCGTATGTTTTCTAACGACGTCGAGACCCACGAACCGGTCGACAGTTCATCACCTTCCGAGTCCATACTATTTGAGGTTAATGCCATCCTAACAGATGCTCCCATGCTTTTTAGGGATATCGAGAAATACCAACGTGAAGATCCGACGCTGGCTCCGATAATGGAAACCCTTTCTTCTGGGGAACATGTTGTCCCTTATGTTCTGAGGAATGGGGTTCTATGTTGCCCTTCGAGGCATGATAAGATGATGAAAGTTGTTGTTCCAGCGGTTCTTGTACCTATGATCTTCAAGTATGATCATGAGACCCCATTAGGAGGGCATCTTGGTATCTTTAAAACTCGTGAAAAGATTCGTGATATGTTCATCTGGAAAGGTATGGACGGTGAAATCCGTGAACTAGTAAAGGCCTGTAAATCCTGTTTGCTCAGTAAACCGACCATGTCCACCAAGGTAGGCCTCTTGTCTTCTCAGCAAGCGTCGCGCCCCATGGAACGCCTGTATATTGATTATGTAGGACCCTTCCCCCAGTCAAAGGGTAATGCCAACAAGTTCATCCTTGTATGTGTAGATGGTTTTACCAGATTTTCCTGGTTATTTCCGACTAAGCTGGCTACCGCTCAGTCTACCATTACTTGCTTAAATTCTATTTTTGCTTCTTTTGGTCCGTGCCAATATATTGTATCTGATAATGCTAAGGCTTTTACATCTAACTTATTTCGTAAATTCTGTTTTGACTTATCCATCTCTCATGTAACTACTTCTGCTTATTACCCTCAACCATCTCTGGCTGAACGGGTTAATCGTAATCTCAGGTCCGCACTTATTGCCTATCATCATGAAGATCATTCCGGGTGGGACACGTCCCTGCATTGGTTAGCTTTTGCCTTGAATTCGGCGGTTCATGAATCTCATAAGTTCACTCCAGCTTCCTTGATGTTCAAGTTTGTTCCCAACACGCCGCTCTCTAACCTTTGGTCTCTGAGTGACATTCTACCCGAGACAATAGATCCGGATAATATTAAAGATCTTTGGAAGAAGGCTAAAGCCAATCTTAAGGTATCTCATGAAAAGGTTAGGGAAAAGTATGATCGTGGACGGAGACCCACAACTTTGAAGGTAGGTGACCAGGTGATGGTCAAGAATTTTGTTCCCGCGGGCAAGCTTGCCCCCAGATTTCATGGGCCATGCATCATTCTCGATTTTCTTACGCCGGTTACATTGTTAGTAAGCAATCCAGCCACCGAGAGGATATTTAGGGTTCACCTGTCCCAGGTGAAACCGGTGTAAATTTTGTGTCAACTTGCTTCATATAATTTGATAGGAATATGAAGGTTATATTTTTTTTTTGAGTTCCACTCTTAAGGCATTCTGCTCCTTCTATTTTATTTTATATGTAAGCATTTCTGTAAAACCTCCCCCGATTTGTTAAACTGCCATCCTGTCCTTGCCCCGGCCATTACCACGCTCCCGTCTCCTGCTCCACTACACACAGTGGCTGGCTTAGATGAAATGCCATGGATATCTGCACGCCGCTGGCCCCTCAATCTCTCTACATGCCTGTGCCCTCAAAAGAAACATGATGGTCCAACACAATTCTGCCGCCTAGCTTTAATGTTTCAGTGCCCCCGCAGCCGCGCGGCGCTGTCCCGCGGCTGGGTTTGAGGACGGGCCCCCTCGGCCCCAGCGACTACGACATGTGCACGGCGAGCCGGAGCTCTCCTCCCGGCCAAGGCTGATGTGCGGCGCACGACCTGCTACTTGCCCGCAGCCTGTATATGTTCACCGCGGGCGCGGCGTGTTTCAACACCTCTGCTCCCCTCATAGTGCGGGCGAGCGGTATCTCAGGGTACTTGAGGGGTCCGAGCGGCTTCCTTTGGACGCAAGCTGTAACGGACGGTCTGGCCATCCAACTTAGCCTACATCAACTACATAGACATTCCTGTTCAACCTTAATACCGTTTCATGAGAATTCAACAGCAATATTTGGTGGACATTGCAAAATTTTTCTTCACTTTTAAGTATTAAAAGTTTATCTTCAGAATTCAACTACTACAAACAGAAAGACTTTACTTCACCTGCAACAACAAAATTTTGAAACTGAAACAAACCAAATTAAGAAAATCTCATAAATGCTTCTGCAATCTATCTTCATATTCACATCATAACTTGGAACTTGTTTCAAACTGACTTCATGTGTCACCCCTGGAGGAACTTTTGGGGGGGGGGGAGGTCTGTACCGGGCGGTACACCTCCACTCCGCTAATTTAAAATTTGCGCCAGTTGAAACTCCTCTGCTGGAGGAAGTCTGAACTTTATCTGCGCTATTAATTCTCTACTTTCTCAGAAGATGTCACCACGTGGAAAATTTTGAGTTTTTGAACTGTGTCATTTTTGATGTGGTTTTGTTTCGCTTGAAGTAAGCAGTGTGAACTTTCTCTTCTAGAGGACACTACTGAAGATCAACAATAGTGCAACCTAGTGCGGAGTCAAAGAACTATTTTGTTGGAGAAATTTTTATTTCAAATGTTTGTTTCTTGTTAAATTTCTTTCTGTTATTGTTTAAGTTGGCTGTATACCCCTCTCTTTCCCCTTGTTTTGCATTTGACCAATCTCGAATTTCTGTTATTAATTTATGACCAATCATAGGTATCTTCCCCCAACTTGAATATGTTTCTGTACCCTAGCCAATAAAAAGTTTATGGGAGGGTGTTTTCTTTCCCCTAACACCTAGAACCTTCCGCGAGAGGATATAAATTGCTGATTTTTGGGTCTCCGGGCCACTTCTGTTCCATCTTTCAGTGTATAAAGTACATAGCAGGAGGCGGGAAGCGCCTCTTTCCTCGGCAGCGGTCAGCAATAAGGTAATGGCCGATTAATAAATTCTTTCTTTGTTAGCTCAGCAGTTTAACTTTCGGGGCGGGTTCGAAGCGTTCCACTATGTAACCTTTTCCTAAAATGTAACTACTATTTTCATCTATTCTCTTGTAAAGCTACATTCTGGGATAGAGAGTGCTAACCCTCTCGAGCTCCCACTCATATTGTTTTGAGGTGAACTTACTTTTCTCAACCTATTCTTCGTTAATGTAAAACAAATCGCTCTCTTCTTAAGTCACCTCTTTAGTATGGGATCAGCCCTTGTATTAACGGCCTAGCGCCAAGTAGGTCTTAATCAAAGTGTATTAGGAGTGCAAGTTCGCCTCCTCTCAAATTGTTATTTTAGAGGTCATTTAATTAACATTCTTTTCGTTTAATAGACCTCAGTAGATTGGGTATTTTTACCCCTGTGTTTATGTCCGTTGAGGACAGCTTGAAGGTGGAGTTTGGTGTGGCCTGGGAGAGGCTTAAATTTGAGAGCGTGTGGCTCTTTTGAGTATGGTATGCCTCGAGGAGGCTTTTCAGTGTAATTTGGAGCTAGGGCTCCTAGGTATGAATGGGGTTTTCTGCCCCTCTGTTAAAACTTGTGTTTGGGGTAAAACTGGGCTGATTGCCCAAACATTGTGAATTCGGGGCGCGAAGCCCAAATCCTGTAAATATTGTAACTACCTTATTTGACTTGCTACTCTGTACCTGCCATGCTTGTTATTTATTTATTTTGAAAGGAAAATATAACCTTATTAAATTTTAAATTTAGTTTACATGCACTATAATTTCGTAGCTTGAGATCCATTCACACCCGCACCTTCTTTCACCTCTACCTACCGCTAAAACACGGTAACAATAATAATAATAATAATAATAATAATAATAATAATAATAATAATAATAATGGCCAGGGAAAATGGGCAAAAATCTTCGAGAAAAAAGAAACAACGATTCAGTCCTACCAAAGTTGAAATTCGGAAAATAGTCATAGAACTGAAGATCAGCAAAGCTGCAGAGAATGTTTCAATCACAGCGGAGATACTGAAAAACGGAGGAAAATTAATTATCCAAACATTAGTCCATAATTGGTAAAACTTTGGGAAACTGAAAGGATCCCCGATGAGTGGAAAATAGAGCTGACCAATTGGCCAAAGAAGCTTGTAATTCTAACTTGTCAGAGAGTTATACTAAATGCTCAATTTCTTTTGTCAAAAGAACCGTAAAGGATGAAATGCTCTCTCGTTTGAATGAACTGTTGTTATCAAGCAAAAATGGCTTAGTAACCAAAGACGTGTTTCTTCCAAATGTATATAGTAGGCTGGGTTGTAAATATATAGTGTGCAACTTTTATTTAAGTCAAGTGCTTTCAGGTCATGGTAAGTTCAATGCTTACTTCGAGCGATTCAAAATTCCAACATAAAATGGCTCACTGTGCTTCTGCAATGAAAACATTCAAACTGTAGAACACATTCTGTTCAACTGCCCTGCTTTTGAGAGAGCACGTTTTGTACTTCAGATGCATTTGTTAACTTGCATTTGTTATTTGGAAAAACCACTTAATTTCACATTTTATGAAAAATGCTGCTTTTTCAATTTTCAGAATGTATTGATTATATATTTAAACACATATAATTTGATATTGTCTGCTTATTAGCTGTTTAACGTATGTATTGTATATATTATGATCTGGTATTTTAATTATTAGTACTCTAGTATTAAGGATCGTATGTATCATACTTTTATCTCTCCATTTCTGTTCATGCCTATTTTACTGTTTATGTATTGAATTTTATCAGAGAAATGGTATATTTTGTATAAAACAGAACCCTAACATACCTTATGGTAAAATAGGGTTCACAGCACTTTGTAGATTAAATAATAATACTGTCTTACTCCTACTTTCTGCCTCCGCAATTCTCTTCGACCGCACTGCTGCGGCCTTTCACTATCTACTGTTGTGCTCGCCTGCTGTCAACTACTCCGTTGGATATGTGACTGTGACGTTATCACTCTCGATACGCTGCGGCCTTCTCCACTTATGCTGTGCTTGCTTATGCTACACCTACGGACATGTGATCGTGACGTCGTCATTTCTAGAACATGCTGGCTTTCTCTTATCTTAAACCTCTAGACTTTTCCATCGTGCTTTATATTCTCGGGCTCTAACTCTCACAAACGAGTCTGTCTTCGCAACGGAGTGGTGGAACACTGAACATCTGTGCCGTCTCTAAATGGCCATTACCATCGCCTAACATCTGCTGACAGCTTGGTGAGCAAGAACTATGTGTACGTTACTTGGACTTAAGATTTTTTTTTTACCTGTGTGGCCTCTTATCTACTTTGCTCTTGCCAGCTTATACCGGTGTTAAAAGTTAAACATGCAGACTTCATTCTTTTATTAACTTAACTTTTAAACGAACTATACTCTGGACAATGAGAACTTTCATCTGCTCTGCACTTGTAAATGTTCTTTAGTGGTTAAATACCCGGCGAAGAAAATCTTTTCTCTAGTTTTGATCCTTGCTTCCTTTCCCTCTCCCTTTCTTGCATTTTCCTCGATCTTTACGCTGCTTTCATCAATAGGAGTTCTTTCACTATTAATTATACCCTACTGTAATTGTACCTGCTTCTCACCATTTGGTATTCTATTCTCGATGTACTTCAAATTCTTGATATTGTAAATGTGCCATATTTTGCTCGCTTTTCCGAGCCTTTCTCTACATCTTATTGTTCGGCAAATTCCTATCTTGGTGATTCCTATCTTATCGTGTGATGTTTATTATTTACATATTGATTATTAAATATATTTATTTACATTGTTAATATTTGGTTCTCTCTTGTCCCTCTTTACTCCTCTGGGGGCCTTCTACCTTCTCACTGCGCGTTTGATTACTAGCTTACTTATTTTCTAGCACTGCTTTTCTATGTCTAGTTTATCACTATCAATGTCTACTACACTTTAAAAATGTATAACAATTGCATATGAAATGTTGAAAAAACAGATGTCAACAATTATCGTATCGTCTCTATTTTACCTATCGCATAAGGTACTCTCAAATGCCCCTCAGAACGGGCTAGTGGAGCAAACGGATCAGGAAGGGAAGATAATGCATTGAGCAAATATGGAGTTTGAAGAGAGTCATGGGGAAATTACATCTCAAGGTAGTCGTCTTTATAGATTTCCAGAAGGCATACGATTCAGTCAACCACGAAGTGTTAACTTACAACTTGAGTGAATATGGAATGGATGACAAAACAACAAACTCTCACCCGCTCTAAAGTAAAATACGTGGGTGAATTCTCCAAGAAGTTACTGCCACACTCTTTCTCATGTCTCCCATCCACTCAGAATATTCTTGTAGGAAGATTTCCTCTTTCGCGTATTTCACATGAGAACACAACTCGCTAGACAATTGATTTATGTTATAAAAAATCACATGTGAATAAGGTGAACAGCAAATCTTTCGTAAGGATGGATACAAACAATAATAAACGGAAGTAGATGGCGCTACCGGCGCCATGGAAGTGTGAGAATGTGAGCAAGTCATATGACAATCATTTCCCGCGGAAAATATGAATTTACTGTAGTAAGAACTCAGAAATAAGGCATGAGCGTGTTCCGATCTATGTGACAGCAGATTGGGAAGTGTTGCCTGCCGGGATTTAATCTATGGGTACATTTTAGGCCATAACTCAATAACTATTGCAGACATTGACGTAATTGTTTTATGGAATTACACAGAAGAGTATAATCTAAAATCAACACGACAAAATAGAAAATCAATTCTTTGACCATTTAAGCTGTATGTGCCCTCTTTAACAGGGATAAGGTGTCTTGGAGAACATTATCCGTGAATGGGCGAAAGAACTTAACGAGAAAGGTTTACGGAATCAAGTACACATTGGATGTACAAAGAACCGTGTCAAGATCAACTATCTAGCTTTGGCTGATGATTTAGCAATTCTCTCTAGAAACACAGATGCAGCTGTAGAACAATTAAATCTTTTGAAACAACAAGCAGAAAATCCTGGACTTAGTAATCCGAAATACTCACTTACTGTTGGGTACGAAGCCTGATTTTTTCCAACCCTACATGACATATGATCATCCAAGCTACGGGTACTCGCAGGTCCTCTCTTTCCGACTAATCTTGCCATATGTCCTTCCTGGAGTACTTGACTGACATCTCAATAGCGGCCCAACAATTAAAGACAAGGTATGGTAAGACTGAAAGAGTTAACAGCTTCAAATATCTCGGTGAGATTGTGATTGTGCAGATTGGGTCCAGCAGGCGAGCTAGGACGGCCGCAGCGTTTCGCAAAACACACGACCTGTACAAGAAATAGGCAATTTCATTGCAAACTAAACTCAGACATTAAAACAGGGTGATTAAACCTCGAACATGGAAGTGAATGCCTTCGAGTTACTGGAAAGGCTGGTCTGGGAGAAGAATGAGAGGAAGATTCTTCGAAAGACAGTGTGCCCAAAGATCGTGGCTGGACAGTATAGGTTGCGAAGATAAGAGGAACTGTGTCAGAAAATCTAACGACTGATGGAATCCATCAAGAAGCGACGACTCGATTTCTATGGCCACCTATCCGACAAGCGGCTGACTAAGAAAATTGTTACCATACTCGATAGTAGACTTCACACATGTGATAAGTGGTTCAGTGGACTAAATCCGGCTCCATGGCTAAATGGTTAGCGTGCTGGCCTTTGGTCCCGGCAGGGTCGGGAAATTTAACCTTAATTGGTTAATTTCGCTGGCACGGGGGTGGGTGTATGTGTCGTCTTCATCATCATTTCATTCTCATCACGACTTGAAGGTCGCCTAAGGGTGTCAAATCGAAAGACCTGCATCTGGCGAGCCGAACTTGTCCTCGGACACTCCCGGCACTAAAAGTCATACGCCACTTAATTCCAGTGGACTAAATCGTGAAGACATTATTAACAGAACTGAGTTCCGACAGCGGCTTCAAGGGCTTTCAGCAGAGCAGCGAGTGGACAGCGGAAAGGAGACAGCCTCTCAGAGAGAGAGAATACAACGATACTGGGCTGCGAAGAAGGCTTTTAAAAATGTATGACAGTTGCTTATTGTGATCTCTAATTATCGTAAACGTCTTACAAATTAATAATATTAGTAGTATAATACAGGGATTCTGCGGCCACCACCGCCACCGGGCTCCCAGGGGTCCGCTCCACCACCACCACCCGGGAGGACTTTCCAGGGTCCTGCTCCTCCTCCAGCGGGAAATTTGAATTGGTAAACAAAGCCACGTGCTTGTTGACAGACAACAACGTATCGCAAATCTCAGTGCTGACATCTTGACGGGCCTAAACCTTAGTGCTGCTAACTTAACCTTACTAGCGCGAGATTTGAATCGGCAAACAAATCTACGTACTTTTGTTTTGACAGCTGTCATCCGCCATCTTTAATCAAGTGAGCACTGTGCTTCCCTCTTGAAGGTAATTTCGTCTGCTGTCATCCGCCATCTTTAATCAACAGAGCACGGTGCTTCAATCTTTAGCTGAAATGTGGTGGCGGTAAATTCTACATGCTCTTGTTTTGGAAACAAAGCCGCGTGCTTTTTTTGACAGCTGTCATCCGCCATCTTTAATCAACAGAGCGCCGTGCTGCTATCATGAGGGCAATTTCATCAGCTGTCATCCGCCATATTTAAACTACAGAACACCGTGCTGCCCTCTTTATGGCATGTAGTAGCGGGCAATTTGAAAAGTTATTTCAGCTGTCATCCGCCATCTTTAATCTACAGAGAACCGTGCTGCCCTCTTGCGGGCAATTTCGTTAGCTGTCATCCGCCATCTTTAATCAACAGAGCACCGTGGTGGCAGCAAATTCGAAGTGCTTTACAAACTCACGTGCTTTTTGACAGCTGTAATCCGCCATCTTTAATCAAGAGAGCACAGTGCTGCACTCTTTAGTTGAAATGTGGTGGCGGCAAATTCGAAGTGCTTTACAAACTCACGTGCTTTTTCGACAGCTGCCATCCGCCATCTTTAAACAAGAGAGCACAGTGCTGTACTCTTTAGCTACTTACCTTTGAGGCGCACAATTTGAAAAATTCTACAGCAGCCATCTTTAATCAAGAGAGCACCGTGCTGCACTCTTTAGTTGAAATGTGGTGGCGGACAATTTGAAATGCAGCCATCTTTAATCGACAGAGCACCGTGCTGCACTCTTTATCGTAGTAGTGGACCATTTCTACGTCACAGCTGTCATCCGCCACCTTGCATCGCAAACCTTAGTGCTGCCCTCTTTAGCTACTTACCTTTGAGGCGGACTATTTGAAAAATTCAATTTGACAAGCTGTTATCCGCCATCTTGCATCGCAAACCTCAGTGCTGCACTCTTTAGTTGAAATGTGGTGGCGGATAATTTGACAGCAGCCATCTTTAATCAATAGAGCATTGTGCTGCACTCTTTAGCTGAAATGTGGTGGCGGGCAATTCCACGTGACAGCTGTCATCCGCCATCTTGCATCGCTAACCTTAGTGCTGCCCTCTTTACGACACTGCTGGTAATTTCGAATCTACGTGACTTTTAAACAGCTGTCATCCTCCTTCTAACATCGCAAACCTCAGTGCTGCCCTCTTTAGTTGAAATGTAGTGGCGGATATTTTGAAAAATTCTATTTGAGATGCTGCCATCTTTAGTCAACACAGCTACCGCTATCTTATATCGCTTACCTCGGTGCTGCACTCTTTAGTTGAAATGTGGTGGCGGACAATTATATTTGACAGCGGCCATCTTTATTCTACAGAGTACCGTGCTGCTATCTTTACGGCAATGACATCGCTAATTAGCACTTAGGTGCCTAAGCCTCTTCCTCTGTTAAGGCATAGCTTTATCGAACAAGTTTAAACATGCATCGGGAAAGCTAGAGTAAGCACGTGCTGCAGTGATGACGTCATTGTTCATGTTTAGACCTGATCGTTTTCTTAAGAGTAAGTAGGTGAAAGGAATGCAATAAGTATGCATCATAAAAGGAAGAGTGTGCATGTGCTGCAGCGATGACGTTATTGTAGGTGTGCATGTTTGAACCTGTTCGTTGACTGAAAGCTTTAGTCTTCGAGAAACAGTGATAGAGAGTGGAGCGCAAACATGACGAAAACATTAATAGTTGATGTGCAAGGCTTTAAAGTGAACGCCAACAAATTTCTGTTTAAAGAGGTGGCTGCGTTAGATTGCAGTGTGTTGTGGGCACCAAAGCTTGTTAGTTTAGTATTTAGCCCGCCGTTCCCTTACTGTTTGCAAACAGATGAAGATAAAAAGCAGACTCAATGGATCGAAAAAAAATTAGGTTTGAAGTGGGAAGAAAAAGGAATACCTTATCGTTTTCTACCTTTAATGATGAATGCACATTTCTCAAGAGCAGATCTTGTTCTTTTAAAGGGTTGTGAAAAATAGAATGGTTGCGTGATTATCTACCATCATCGTGTGAAATTATCGACATGCATGAATTGGTGTGTCCATCATTTAAAACTCTTCCGAAAGAGCATAGTAGAGAAACAAGTAAACAGTCTTTACAACATGTATGCATGTTCTTTGATTAGTTGTGTTGCAGTGCATGCCGGGAAGTGAACAACATATATACTGTAAACTGCAGTGTCGAAATAACCATCGTGTAAAAGAAACATTTGTAGAGTAAAGACATCATGTCATTTCTAACAGATACTAAGTGTAACGCAGTTGAAAAGGCGATCGTAAAGTTTTATGCATTCAAAAAGAAACTAAACACTTTTACTGAAGAAGAGTTAAATGCATTACCGAAGGCATTTTTTGTTAATGGAGCTGCGAATGCTGTAAAGAAGATTTGGGAAAAGGTGCCTCGTGAGTGGACAAAAGATCCTTTTTTTCAGAGCTTCTAACGTGTAGTTTACATCATGAACACGTGAGTTTAGGTAGAAGACCTTCTGTGAGACAGTGCCGTACATGTCAACTAATTAAACTGTATCACGGACCTAAAACTAACGAGTTGTCTTCGCTTATAAACACTTATCATGGCTGCGGAGAGAGTAAACAAGGATAAGGTGAAGAAACGTGCTGGGAAAAAGATGAGGAAGCATGTTGGGCGTGGACTCATCAATAAAGTGATTGATCTTCTTTTCTTCGAGCTTCATCTCCCCTGCGGCCCTAGAACACGTTCGACTGACACGTAGTTACATGCTGCCTGCACAGAGTATGTCGTGTATCTGTTAAAATCTGCTTCGTAAAGTTATGCTGTTTGTGTTATTACGTAGTGCTTCAGCTGCTCAGAAGAAGATAGCAGCACTTGTCGTTGTTGGTGCGATAAAAAGAAAACTGAGTGACAAAGACTGTAAAATAAACAACGGATAAAATGTATATATATATATATATATATATATTCTAAAATAAATATGAATTGTCAAAACATATTACAGGTGTTGTTTTATCCTACAGCATGTCCTAGTGACTTAGAAGAAAGGAGAGGTAGAGGATTAAAAGAAAACACACATAAGATTTAAAGTACATCCTCCTTATTAATCCATGAATTAAAGCTGTTAATAAAACCAAGCCATTTAACATACAGTTTATTCCCTCGACGTCGAATAACACGTTCAACTAAATAGTGGTCAGGATATTTTGTTTTCTGCAATTCTTCGATGTGGAATCCTCCTTCAATAGGATGTCCTCTGAAATCGCGAAGTAAATACGTAACTGGATTAGTAAGCTTAACACTTCTGAGTTGAAAAATTTCAGTGCTCCAGTTAGGTGTGTATCCTTTTGCAAAAATAGCATTGTGTTTGCTGATGCGAACAAAATCACCTTCTTTAAAGCGATAGCGACATGGATCAGCTGTTTCAATTACAAGATGAATAGCAACTAGACGAGGTGTATTCTTTGTAACAAGACGTGGCTTTGTTCCGATAGTGCGATGAGGTGTATCGTTGTAGATAGATAAAAATCTAGGTAGCAAATCAATCCAACGATATGAACCTTGTGATGTAAATTCTCGCCACATCATTGTTTTGAGTGTACGATTAAAGCGTTCTACAACACTTGCCTTGAGATTGCTGAACGTAGAGTAGTGTTGAATGCCAAGTAACTTGAGGTAAGAGGAAAAATCCTTGTTGTAAAATTCTTTACCTTGATCAGTTTGAAGAAGCCTTCGGCAGCGTTTCGATTCTTCAACAATATGTTTAAATGCTTCTTTAACTTGAGCTGCTGTTTTAGAACGCACAGGTTGTGCAAAAGCAAACTTCGAGTACACTTCGATAACAGTAAGTAGATACTTATACCCTTTATTACTAGAAGCATATGAATCATTTCTACTAAGTCTGCTTGCCAGAAATCATCTTTTCCTCGTGTAATAACGAGTCTGCGACAGTAGGTGCGACGTGCTGGTTTATGTAACTCATGTGCGATGTTTACCTTTACAGGTGAGATCTTCTCTTGACGAGCCATTACAAAATAATACCGGCATAACGTAGTTCTCTTTCTATTTCTAGAATTTCTGATTCGTGACCTGTGTGACCAGCTTCTAGCGATGCTCTTAAAAGTTGTAATCGTTCAACGAGTAAGTTTGGGTCATTCCAGTACCCTACATCCACATACGGCAACAAAGGCTTGTAGATAACATCAAGACCACGTGCAGGCGGAAACAGCTTAGAAATAAACTCACGATACTTGTAACTCTTATTTGCATTTACTGCTTCTGTTCTCTTGTAATTACTTCGTGTTGCGTCAGTAGCAAAAAGTATTGATTTATATTTTTTAAGATCATCTTGTAAAATTATATCCTTGTCAGGTATTCGTGAGAAAAGAAGTTCTAAGAGTCCTTTCGTAGGTTTATAGGTAACACCTTTTAAAATGAGTTTGTTGTTATTAACCTTAACATTGAATTTCCTATCCAGAAACAGTCATCTTCGTAGCGAATACCGTACGTAGTGTCAGTTTGTCTTGTAAAAAGTTTTTCTATATAAGGTGCAAAGAGAGATCCATAGGTATCTTGAATAATAGTTCGAAACTGATTGCGATACTGTGATGTTATCATAACCTCAGACAAAGATGGTAGATTTTGCGTCGATGTAGTAGGTGTTTCAGCAATAACATCTGTAGTTAAAAACTCAACACGCTTAGATGGTAATTTATCACTAAGTTGTTCTTCTTCTTCCTTATATTCCCCTTCCTCTTCTTGATCTACATCCTGCTTCTTCTCTTCCTTATCTTGTTCATGCTTTTCTTCTTCTTCAAGCTTCTCTTTATGATATGATATTTGCATAGAAGCAAAACTTGAAATAGACTGCGGTAATGAAGTAGAATTAAAAATTTCTTTGAGTGGTGTACTTAGTTGTGTTTTTAAAAATAAATCCGTGTCTGCTTGAATACGTTTAAGCTCTTTAAATTTCAGTCGAATATTGTTTCGAGCTTGGATGATATGTTTTGTAACCTCCTTGCTAGCTGTTAACGTGATGATGGTTTTTAATCAAGTAGTTACTGTAATTCTGTGTTAATGCATATAAAATGATCGAAACCCATGCGATATCGTCCATGCTGAACATCACTTTCTTTATCAATAACTAAAAATCTGCAACGGTGTAATGACCAACATTTAGCACACATACGTTTAAAGTCATCGAATGTCATATCAGTTTTAACATGATCGTTATACACATGTCGCATGTTGCGCTCATCTTGCCGAAAAAACACAATAACATTTGTGTTGTCGCGTATCAACTGCTTAGGCACACGAGAATAGGTTTGACACAAATAGATGCAATCAATATATTTATGCCGACCCATACTAAAGAATGCACGAATAACGTTTTGCTGTTCTGTTGCGACATCATCAAAGATCATAAGAGACTCAGGAAGCACATCGTCTGGTGATGGTACTTGCTCATGCGAATTAAATTTAAAATATCTTATTCCATCTTTAAGTAGATCGTGCATTACAGTTGGTAGAATAGTATATAGCGGTTGATAGAGTGACTTTGCAAAAACGTAAATATTCTCGAAGCGTACACCATTTACAGGAGTAATAAGTGTAAGTAAAAGATTTGTTTTCCCGCATCCCGACGGGCCTGATATAATACATCGAACAGTAAAAGGAAACAACGTTCCATGACGTTTTCTTGTAGTTGTCTTAGAACTAGGTAAGAGATGTGGTAAAATGTCGGTAACAGGTAGTGTGTCTTGCTGCTTTATAATCTTCATGATAACTGAATCATAAAGTACGTAATAGTAATATATATATTAAACGAAACAAGAGGTAACGGTTAGTTTATGATTTGCTCTTGACTAGTAAAGTCGTGTACAGCATGGTGAAACAACGATATCCAAACGACATGAAGAAGAAGAAAGTAAAAACTGTTGGATGGAAAGATGTTATAAAGGCTGCGCAAAAAGCTATTCGAGGGGAATAAAATCCTCGTGTAGCTATTACTAAGGCATTGCGTGCAGCAAGAGCGAGAATTTCTCCAAAGTGCAGAGCAATATTTAGTAAACGTGCACGAATTATTCCTGTACCAAAACGAGGAGGATTTCTTCCTGAGCTGTTTGCAGGCCTAGCAACTTTAGGGTCATTGCTAGGTGGTTCTAGTGCTGTAGCGAGAACTGTCAAAGCTATAGAAGAAGCGAAACAACAGTTGAAAGAGAGTGAATGTCATAACAAGAAGATGGAGGCAATTGCATTACGAGGGAAAGGTGAGAACATGAAGCTAGCGCCATAAAAGAAAGGGCTTGGTATCTACATTTCTCCGAAAAACGTCTACTGAATGCACTGCCACATCGAGCTCTAAAGCATGATGGAGTTTTTACGTTTGCTAAACAACTAGGAATTCATTATTTTCGAGGAGTGTATATGCACGATCAACTACCAGCGCGCCCACGTGAACGTGAAAGTGCCGTAATTAACTTGGACAACAGTCGTGGACCTGGAACTATTACGTTTCTTATGTAAAACGTAAATCTAAAGTATGGTATTTTGATAGCTATGGAGACTTACCTCTTCCTTTTGAGCTCATACGTTATTTCGGAAGCAGTGCAGACATTGTTTACAATAAAAACAGTTTGCAAAACTTTAATACACGCATGTGCGGATGATTATGTCTTATGTTCTTATATCAAACCCAGACAGTAGAGAAAGAGCATTAGTGTCTACGTGATGACGAACAGTGAAAGAACGTTTGCTGTACGTGAAGAAGGACCTGAAAAACTGTCTATTATAATCCGCCAATCGAACTTGGCTATCAGCCGCATAGTCTTGGACTAGTATCGTTTGAAAGCTACAATAAAATCTATAATGTGCGTGATGGTGTAAACAAGTTCTATTACGATGAGTAAGTGTAACACCTCCTCTGCGAACCATGTGACCTTGCCGCGGTGGGGAGGCTTGCGTGTCCCAATGATGCAGAAAGCCGAGCCGCAGGTGCAACCATATCGGATGGGTATCTGTTGAGAGACCAGACTAACGAATGGTTCATCGAAAGGGCGGTAGCAGCCTTTCGGTAGTTGCAAGGGCGGCAGTCTGGATGATTGACTGATACGGCCTTGTAATAATACTCAACATGGCTTAGCTGTGTTGATACTGCTACACGGCTGAAAGCAACGGGAAACTACAGCCGTAACTAACTCCCGAGGACATGCAGCTCTCTCTGTATGAATGATGTACTGATGATGGCTTCCTCCCGGGTAAAATATTCCGGAGGTAAACTAGTCCCCCATTCGGATCTCCGGGTGGGGACTACAAGAGAGGGGGCGATCATCAGGAAGATGGATACTGACATTCTGCGAGTCGGAGCGTGGAATGTTAGAAGTTTGAATCGTTGTGGTAGGTTAGAGAATCTGAAAAGGGAGATGGCTAGGCTAAAGTTAGATGTAGTTGGCAAAAGTGAAGTACGTTGGCAGGAAGAACAAGATTTTTGGTCAGGCGACTACCGAATTATCAACACAAAATCAAACAGAGGAAATGCAGGAGTTGGTTTAATAATGAATAAGAAAATAGGGCAGCGGGTAAGCTACTACGACCAGCATAGTGAAAGAATTATTGTCGTCAAGATAGACACCAAACCAATGCCCACCACAATAGTGCAGGTCTATATGCCTACTAGTTCAGCGGATGATGAAGAAATCGAAAGAATGTATGAGGAGATAGAAGATTTAATACAATATGTAAAAGGTGACGAGAATCTAATTGTGATGGGAGATTAGAATGCAGTGGTAGGCCAAGGAAGAGAACGTAGTACAGTAGGAGAATTTGGATTGGGACGAAGGAACGAAAGAGGAAGTCGTCTGGTTGAATTCTGCACTGATCATAATTTAGTCCTTGCCAATACTTGGTGCAAACACCACAAACGACGGCTGTATACGTGGACGAGACCTGGAGACACTGAAAGGTATCAAATAGACTTCATTATGATTAGGCAGAGATTCAGAAACCAGGTGTTTGATTGCAAAACTTTCCCAGGAGCAGACGTGGACTCTGACCACAACTTGTTGGTCATGAAATGCCATCTGAAGTTGAAGAAATTGAAGAAAGGAAAGAATGCAAAAAGATGGGATCTAGACAAGTTGAAAGAAAAGAATGTGAGGGATTGTTTCAAGGAACATGTTGCACAAGGACTAAATGAAAAGGCCGAAGGAAACACAGTAGAGGAAGAGTGGAGAGTCATGAAAAATGAAGTCAGTAGGGCTGCTGAAGAAATGTTAGGAAGGAAGAAAAGATCAACTAAGAATCAGTGGATAACTCAGGAGATACTAGACCTGATTGATGAACGACGAAAATACAAGAATGCTAGAAATGAAGAGGGCAGAAAAGAATACAGGCGATTAAAGAATGAGGTGGATAGAAAGTGCAAGGCAGCTAAGGAAGAATGGCTGAAGGAGAAATGCAAGGATGTCGAAGGCTGTATGGTCCTGGGAAAGGTAGATGCTGCATACAGGAAAATCAAGGAAACCTTTGGAGAAAGGAAATCTAGGTGTATGAATATTAAGAGCTCAGATGGAAAACCACTTCTAGGGAAAGAAGACAAAGCAGAAAGATGGCAGGAGAATATCCAACAGTTGTATCAAGGTAAAGATGTAGATAATTTGGTTCTGGAACATGAAGAGGCTGTTGATGCTGATGAAAAGGGAGACCCAATTTTGAGGTCAGAGTTTGACAGAGCTGTGAGTGACCTCAATAGGAACAAGGCACCTGGAATTGATGAAATTCCCTCTGAATTACTGACTGCCTTAGGAGAAACCAGCATGGCAAGGTTATTTCATTTAGTGTGCAAGATGTATGAGACAGGACAAGTCCCATCCGATTTTCAGCAGAATGTTGTTATACCTATTCCCAAGAAAGCCGGTGCTGACAGGTGTGAAAACTACCGCACCATTAGTTTAGTATCTCATGCCTGCAAAATTTTAACACGTATTATTTACAGAAGAATGGAAAAACAAGTTGAAGCTGAGTTGGGAGAAGATCAATTTGGCTTCAGAAGAAATGTAGGAACACGTGAAGCTATCCTGACTTTACGTCTAATCTTAGAGGATCGAATCAAGAAGGACAAGCCCACGTACATGGCATTCGTAGATCTAGAAAAGGCATTCGATAATGTTGATTGGACCAAGCTATTTATGATTCTGAAGATGATAGGGATCAGATACCGAGAACGAAGAATTATCTACAATCTGTATAAAAATCAGTCTGCAGTGATAAGAATCGAGGGCTTTGAAAAAGAAGCAGCAATCCAGAAAGGAGTGAGGCAAGGCTGCAGTTTGTCCCCTCTCCTTTTCAATGTTTACATAGAACAGGCAGTAAAGGAAATCAAAGAGAAATTTGGAAAGGGAATCACAGTCCAAGGAGAGGAAATCAAAACCTTGAGATTTGCCGATGATATTGTTATTTTATCTGAGACTGCAGAAGACCTCGAGAAGTTGCTGAATGGTATGGATGAAGTCTTGGGTAAGGAGTACAAGATGAAAATAAATAAGTCCAAAGCAAAAGTAATGGAGTGCAGTCGAACGAAGGCAGGTGATGCAGGAAATATTAGATTAGGAAATGAAGTCTTAAAGGAAGTAGATGAATATTGTTACTTGGGTAGTAAAATAACTAACGATGGCAGAAGTAAGGAGGACATAAAATGCAGACTAGCACAAGCAAGGAAGAGCTTTCTTAAGAAAAGAAATTTGCTCACTTCAAACATTGATATCGGAATTAGAAAGATGTTTTTGAAGACTTTCGTGTGGAGCGTGGCATTGTATGGAAGTGAAACATGGACGATAACTGGCTCAGAAAGAAAGAGAATAGAAGCTTTTGAAATGTGGTGTTACAGAAGAATGCTGAAGGTGAGATGGATAGATCGAATCACGAATGAAGAGATACTGAATCGAATTGGTGAGAGGAGATCGATTTGGCTAAATTTGACGAGAAGAAGAGATAGAATGATAGGACACATCTTAAGACACCCAGGACTTGTTCAGTTGGTTTTTGAAGGAAGTGTAGGGGGTATGAACGGTAGGGGTAGACCAAGATATGAATATGACAAGCAGATTAGAGCAGATGTAGGATGCAGTAGTTACGTAGAAATGAAAAGGTTAGCACAGGATAGGGTGGCATGGAGAGCTGCATCAAACCAGTCTATGGACTGATGACTCAAACAACAATAAGTGCTAACACTACCCTCAGGTAGTTATTCAGTAGACGATATTCATGACTATATTGAAAGTACGTTAAATTATCAGTTTGGTGAAGACAGTTTTAGTAATCATAATTACAAGTTCTCAATCACTATAAGCAACATTACACATAAATGTGTTTTTGAATCATCATTTAAGATTGACTTCAAATCACAACCTGATTCGATTGGACCATTGCTTGGATTTTCATCGAGGGAGCTCCTACCGAACCTACGTTACGAGTCTGAACAACCTGTAACACTCTTCGATGATTATCATGTGAACATTACTTGTAATATTATTACATACTTGAATAGTAATCTGCAACCTTCGCACGTCCTGCACGACTTTTTTGTTACAGAGAGACGTGGATATACTATTTGTGAGAAACCATCAGTAGTTCTTTATTATCCTCTGTCTGTAAAACACATTAACAACATTACCCTTAGACTTGTAAATAAACATAATCAGCTTATTCATTTAGATCGGCACGCGTACGTAGCTTACAAACTACATCTCAAACCAGTATGAAAAACATCTATAAAACACGGTGTACATTCCGAAGACATACTACATGTGTGCAGAGACTCATCGAGTTAACAGATACCCATAAGCAGATACTCCAAGATTTAAGTATATACGCTACTGCAACAGAATGGAAGAAATGCTAGACATTACGAATACAGTAGAAAGTCGTGAAGGTGTAGTACGAAGTGAGCTTCATTCCTATCAACCTTTTACGTTTGGATTAAATAACAATGATGAAATTCATTTTATTGTTAATCAGCAAGATGTATTCACCATACCACACGAAAGCTACCTCTATATTGAAGGACGACTAGAAAAGTCGGATGGAAGTGGACCAAGCACATCACAACTAAACAACCATGCTCTAGCTTTTCTCTTTTCTGAAGCGCGATATTAAGTAAATAATGTTGAAATAGATCGAACGAAGAATGTTGGTATTACAAGTGCAATGAAAAGTAATTTTTGCGGATGGCAGGATGGTGTCCAAAAGCTACTAACAATTGGATGGTTAATGAGGATGGAACTTTTACGGGTATGTTATCACTGAAACATATTTTTGTCTTCGCAGAAGACTTTACACGTATTATAATCAACGCAAGACAAGAGCTTATTCTAATCCGTGATCGAAGTGATTACAATTCTCATAAAGCAGTAGAAACATCAGTAGAATCGAAAATTACACTTCATCGTATGCTGTGGAGGATTCCACATGTAACCTTATCTGATCGTGAAAAACTTCGATTGCTCAAGATTGTAGAAAATGATACACCATAACCTACACGTTTTCGAAGTTGGGAACTGCATGAATATCCAGTGTTACCACTTACAAACAAGCATAGCTGGACTGTTAAAACATCACGTTTTACTGAGAAGCCCTTGTATATTATTGATGGATTTCAAACTAATCGTAAATTCAATCACGAAAAAGATAGTTCACTGTTTGATCACTTGTCAACGACATTACAAGCATCGAGGAGAAAATGGTGATGATGATTGGGATGGACCAAATCCGAGGATAGAACACTGTACACAGTGTATGAATGAGACACGCTAGACTATATCTCAACGGAATTACGTATCCCTACGAAAACATAGACATTAACTTTGAGAAAAATATGTTTGGAATGCTCTATGACATGTTTTGCAAATTTCAATCATCGTATTATCAGAAAGGAGATCGTCCGCTATTTACACCTCAAGAATTTAAAAATAAAGCACCGATTGTAGTTATAGACTGCATGAAGAATCTATAAAAGAATCTCCAGTTGATATTCGTTTAGAATTTGAAACATCTGAAAACATTCCTGCTAACACAGCAGCCTATTGTCTTATTATTCATATGAGTGATGTTACTTACCATCCGCTAACGAATATTATTACGAGACTATAAATAAGAATAGCTCTTTATCATTTACATTAGTGTTTGCTTCGACATCGTACGCTATGGAACAAAACTGTAAATGTGCGTGCTGTTTGCATGCTCATACGCAACATCTTATTTATCTTACACGAGTGAGTGAGGCTATTAAGATGTTCTATAAACATAGAACGTCGATGCCGAAACATCTTATTCAATACTTACCATCAGGATTTTATCTAAGTATGCTGCCTCTTACGTACATAATTTTTGGGGCATCCTTCCTCTACACAGTAAGATGTCGATTGAAGTAGCTTTATGCAGAACGTGTCAACGACATTACAAGCATCGAGGAGAAAATGGTGATGATGATTGGGATGGACCAAATCCTAGGATTGAACACTGTACACAGTGTATGAATGAACTTTGCTAGTACCTCATGATGATGATGATGATGATGATTCCTAAAAGGAATAACAACAAGGTAAGAAGTGTATGGTCTTCTCTGTAAAGCATAACATACCTAGTATGATATATTTCTAAATATTTTTGTTTAATTTGAATGTTGCAGGAGGCATACTGCAAAAAGTTGTTAAGAAGCACACTAACCTTGTCAGCAGCAAAACGAACACTGTTGTAGTACATTGTAAATACATATTTGATCGCATTCAAAATGTTGTACTTATTGCATTCCTTACACCTACTTACTTTTAAGAAAACGATCAGGTCTAAACATGCAAAATGACATCACTGCAACACGTGCTTACTCTAGCTTTCCCGATGCATGTTTAAACGATAAAGCTATGCCTTAACAGAGTAAGAGGCTATAACAGCCACGGTCATCTTGTGTCGTAGGCACCTAAGTGCTAATTAGCGATGTAGTAGCCGTAAAGATAGCAGCACGGTACTCTGTTGAATAAAGATGGCCGCTGACGAATAGAATTGTCCGCCACCACATTTCAACTAAAGAGTGCAGCACCGAGGTAAGCGATGTAAGATAGCGGTAGCTGTGTTGATTAAAGATGGCATCTTCTCAAATAGAATTTTTCAAATTATCCGCCACTACATTTCAACTAAAGAGGGCAGCACTGAGGTTTGCGATGCAAGAAGGAGGATGACAGCTGTTTAAAAAGTCACGTAGATTTGAACTTACCAGCAGTGTCGTAAAGAGGGCAGCACTAAGGTTAGTGATGCAAGATGGTGGATGACAGCTCTCACGTGGAATTGCTCGCCACCACATTTCAGCTAAAGAGTGCAGCACAATGCTCTATTGATTATAGATGGCTGCTGTCAAATTATCCGCCACCACATTTCGACTAAAGAGTGCAGCACTGAGGTTTGTGATGCAAGATGGCGGATAACAGCTTGTCAAATTGAATTTTTCAAATAGTCCGCCTCAAAGGTAAGTAGCTAAAGAGGGCAGCACTAAGGTTTGCGATGCAAGATGGTGGATGACAGCTGTGACGTAGAAATGGTCCACTACTACGATAAAGAGTGCAGCATGGTGCTCTGTCGATTAAAGATGGCTGGTTTTCAAATTGTCCGCCACCACAGTTCAACTAAAGAGTGCAGCACGGTGCTCTCTTGATTAAAGATGGCTGCTGTAGAATTTTTCAAATTGTGCGCCTCAAAGGTAAGTAGCTAAAGAGTACAGCACTGTGCTCTCTTGTTTAAAGATGGCGGATGGCAGCTGTCGAAAAAGCACGTGAGTTTGTAAAACACTTCGAATTTGCCGCCACCACATTTCAACTAAAGAGTGCAGCACTGTGCTCTCTTGATTAAGGATGGCGGATGACAGCTGTCAGAAAAGCACGTGAGTTTGTAAAGCACTTCGAATTTGCCGCCACCACGGTGCTCTGTTGATTAAAGATGGCGGATGACAGCTAACGAAATTGCCCGCAAAAGGGCAGCACGGTGCTCTGTAGATTAAAGATGGCGGATGACAGCTGACAGAACGTTTCAAATTGCCCGCTACTACATGCAATAAAGAGGGCAGCACGGCGCTCTGTAGTTTAAATATGGCGGATGACAGCTGATGAAATTGCCCTCATGATAGCAGCACGGCGCTCTGTTGATTAAAGATGGCGGATGACAGCTGTCAAAAAAGCACGTGGCTTTGTTTCCATAACAAGAGCATGTAGAATTTACCACCACCACATTTCAGCTAAAGATTGAAGCACCGTGCTCTGTTGATTAAAGATGGCGGATGACAGCTGACGAAATTACCTTCAAGAGGGCACCACGGTGCTCACTTGATTAAAGATGGCGGATGACAGCTGTCAAAACAAAAGCACGTAGATTTGTTTACTGATTCAAATCTCGCGCTAGTAAGGTTAAGTTAGCAGCACTAAGGTTTAGGCCCGTCAAGATGGCAGTACTGAGGTTTACGATACGTTGTTGTCTGTCAAAAAACACGTGGATTTGATTACCGATTCAAATCTCGCGCTAGTTATGTTAAGTTGGTACCACTAGGGTTTAGGCCCGTTAAGATGGCAGTACTGAGGTTAGCGATGCGTTGTTGTCTGTCAAAAATCACGTGGCTTTGTTTACCAATTCAAATTTCCCGCGGGAGGAGGAGCAGGCCCCTGGAAAGGCCTCCCGGGTGGTGGTGGTGGAGGAGGCCACTGGGAGCCCGGTGGCGGTGGTGGCCGCAGAATCCCTGTAGTATACTACTATTATTATTCCTTTTTCGTTCCGCTAACTGCTTTTACGTTTTGTGGAAAAGCTGTAGTGCCGGAATTTTGGCCCACAGGACTTCCTTTACCTGCCAGTAACTCTACCGACACGGAGCTGACGTATTCGAGCACTGTCAAATACCACCGGACTGAGCTAGGGTCGGGCGTCTCACCTTGTGCTCGGAAAGCCAGCGCCTTAACCGTCTGAGTCACTGAGCCCGGATTGATGGAACAAGGACTGGGAGACACGTGTGTCACACGCTGAAAAACCGCAGGGAGAGAATTTTCATAGAGAATTGGAGAGGGAGGGACAACACAATTCGGGATGTTGTAATAAATCTTAGAGACAGTGATTCTGAATCCGACACGAGTAACGATGTAGACGAGCAGGAAGAGGATGAGTAAGTCTATTTTGACACCAGGAAAATGCTGAGACTGTACCCTAACTAACGCCATGGCCGCTAGTGTATTGCGGCTGATGACGTCATCCGAAGGTGAACCTATCCAGGCAGCTTGCGATAGTGCTAGAGAAGCCTGAACGGTGGCGCACACAAATATTTACGTAAGATTTGAAAGTACCGTATTTGATACTTTTTGGTGGAGATAAGGTGAGTTCATTACAGGACGAGTCCCAAAACTCTTTCCTTCCATGTTAGAATACATTTTCTACGATACATGGTATATTCATCGCGGGGAAACACACAGGAACAGAACATATCAGCGTAGCACATGAAATGTCAAAATACCCCCTGATGTATTCTATGAGGCCATGTACTCACCTGATACGGAAACTCCCCAGGCAAGGCGTCCCTTCCTCCAATTATTCTCTCGCCATTTCGTCGAAACGTGCGTCCCTCTGTGAAATGCAGAATAAAGAATGTATACATTCAGAGCAGAAAGTCATTCACCTTGTTGTGTATTTACATATAGATTAGTCCTTAAGCATAATATATCTCCTTCGATCTAGTTCCCTCTCTGGATCAGAGGTAGAGTGTCGGCCTCCGGATCCCACGATAGCTGGTTCATACCTGACAGGCGGATTCGGAATTTTGAAGGGTGGTAGAAAGTCCATTCGACAGACATTCCATCCCGTACGACGTCGGCCTGTAAAAGATCTCTGGACAGGTTTCGTGTCTACCCGACAAAATTAATTAAAACCTCAGCTATAGGCGCCGAAAAGAGATGCGGTTCACTTTGCCATCTAGCAGGCCTAGAGTGAAACGGAATGTCGAAATTGATGAGCAAGGAGATTAGGAGGAGATGGTTGCACACGGAACCTGAGGCCCCATCATTATCTCCGATCTGACGTTTTTAAAAGGGAAATTCTGTCCATGACCACGAAGTAATAGGAAGAGAATGAAGACCAGAGTTGAGAAGTGATTGAGTACAAGTGATCTAATTACTGATAACGAATATAATTTACTTCTTGAAATAAAATAGTAATCGATACATCCTAGTAAACTTTATAATTATTTCTCGCAGGGAAGCAAAAACGGGGAGAATTTAAGTGATGAGGAAGAGAACTTTTTTCAGTTCTAACAGAGCCAGTGGCTTCGTCATTTCTGGACCAAGCACTTTAATACCTCTCCTTTATTTCCAAAGACGTCAAATTTATCCAACAGTATCCATCACTGTTGTCAATGTTCCCAGGTGTTCCTTCAAGTGACTCTGTAGGGCGTATTTTCAAAGAGGTAATTTTACCAAAGAGATTAAGGCTTAACGATGATATTTTTAAGAAACAATTTTGTAAAGTCCATGGCAAAGTATTTGAGATGCGAAAGGTTATTAACTAAAATGAAGATGATAGGAGTAAGATTCAAGCTATCATGTTAAGTTTCACTCCATAACTACCGGTATTGAAGCATAGACATACAAATGAAGTGATATCTTTATTCCTTGCAAAATTTTGTATCAGCAGCCCCATGTGAAAAAATACTGATCTCTTTGAGGTAATTGTATTTGTAATTCTAATTAAAATCAATCACAAGCATTTATGTTGACAATTGGGCTGCAATGAGAACTGATGGTAGAATGAGTTCTTGCTTCAAGGTACTTACAGGGGTTAGACAAGGCTGTAATCTTTCGCATCTGTTGTTCGTAGTTTAGATCAGTTGTTCCTAACCTTTTGTGGCCCATCTCCCCTTTCTGGAGGTTGACTAACACCTATCGCCCATTTTCACTTTCATTGTATGTCTAAGTTTAATTTGAAGTGAAGTGTATATAATAAAGCAGTTTTATTATTTTTAAAAATTTTATTACCGTATATAAAACAGCCAAAGCTGTTTTATTCGCTCACTCTTAAATAAAATAGAAAAATTAAAATGTACATTGTGTTACAGATTTTTAAGAACAAAGAAGTGAAATAATTAACTAAGATCATTGACGTACATTTAGAAAACAGGAGTACATGTTTCCATTTTTAAATTGGAATCTGAAAAAATTGAGAAAGTTAACAGTTTAAAGTTTGGAAAAAATAAATGAAAGTTTGAAAACTTTGTTATTGTATTATTTTACCATGTCAATGGCTGCCTTGTGCTTGGTGGATTTCAGTTCAAGCTTGAATATCCGGCTTTATTTTCGTCAAGTTCAGGCGTAAGTCTCCTTTGTGGCCACTATCCAACTTATTTCTTTGTTTTGTGAGGAGCTGGACAACAAAACTAAATTATTTTCCAACTAAATAGGATATGTTGTTGAGAACGAGATGAGAAGTGGTTCCGTTTTTCCCCATAGTTGTGGATAAGTGTCCATAAGATTCACCCAGGCTAACTCGTAACCGCTCCGCTTGAAAATGATTTTCGCCTCACAGTCATACTTCAGATCTAGAAAATCCGTCTGCAAAGAGATATCAAGCTCATCCACAGCTTCAAACGAGAATGGATCTAGAATCCAATCCGAAATTTGTAACTTGGTCAGATCTTCAAATCTTGAATCCATGTCAGTTTTTAACTGGTCAATTTGTTCAGTAAAAATTAGGATTTTGTTTTCTGGGAGTTCAGGAGTCTCGTTATCTAATACTGAACACTTTTTAAGGGTCGGAAATTGAATCAGCTCTTTACGGCCAATATTTACTTTGTGAATATCAAACTTGGCGGTTAATGATGAAATAATTCCTTTGGCCTTGATAAACTTCATCTTGTTTCCTTCAAGCCTTATATTGACTTCGTTCATTTTTCAAAAATATCTGAAAGGTACGCAAGTTACAACTTAAAACAGGATCAGACTTGTCGAGAAACTCAGTAACCGTGTAAAATAATTCGAAGAAACGGCGCAAACAGTTTCCTTTGGAAAGCCACTTCACGGCCTTATGTAGAAGCAAGCGTTCGAATTACCCATAATTTTCATGGCAAAGTTGTCGGAACCGACGATCATTGAGGGAATTAGCTTTGATATTGTTGACACCAGTAATAGCCAGTTGTAGGGTTTCATGCAGGACACCACTCAATTTTTTCGCAGCCAAGTGTTGACGATGAATGACACAGTGAATAGTGATGACCTCTGGCACTACTTTCTTAAGGTGGGCTACAAACCCAGCATGACGACCTGACATGGCAGGAGCACTGTCTGTTGCGCAAGCGCTCATGTTTCTTAGGGGAATCTCTTTTTCCTCACAATAATCTTAATCACAGTTGATTCACCAATCTGTAATGCAAATTTACTTTTTTCAACAAATTGGTGGGTTTGGATTCGACGTACGTGGCCATTTCGTCAATTCGCCTGGAAACAGCATTGTTTTGAAAGGAACCGATTGACTTACATTATTACTAGGACCCTCGTCTAGCATGATTTGAAAGATTTTTTGGTAGCCGGTAAAACGAGAGTTTCGCCCACTGTGTGAGGTTTACCACATTTAGCGATCAATGAAGTCACCTCGTAGGAAGCAAGAAGACTATTGTCAAGATCGGCTGTTCGTCGCTCGTCTTTTAAATAACTTATTCATATTAGGCCATTTATCAGCTTTAGATCTGAGGTGTTGAAAATAACTAAGTCCTTTACTCACTTTAGCACTGTGTACTCTTGATAAATGATCTTTCATTAGCGAAGGCTTCATTACTAGCATATGTTTTATCGCACAAAAGACAATGTGAAAACTGCACATTTTGCGGTGACGTGATAAAACCGAATTTCAAATACTCAGCCGAGTATTGACGACACTTCATCTTTTCTTTAAAATCCATTGTGCATGAACTTCTACACTTCAAAACGAACGCTCAAAAACAGAAAAGACACGCACAAAAACAGATGGTGAGGCACACAAAGGCTAGTTGAAACTGAAGACGAATGTAGGTCAATGGCAATTGTGTTGTGATGGCAGGAGGGGGTAGGGGTTGAGTCACCGTCGGCCGCGCTGAGGAACAACAGGTGGGGACTGTGGAAGGGGGTGAGTGCAGTGAACTCGCCGGCTGAGAATAGCCAGTGACTCGTGCTACCCTGCAACCTCTACTGTACAATACTAATTTAACTTTTCCCCTTTGAACACTCATCGCCCCCAAATCACTCCTCACTTATTTATTGCCCCCTGATAACCCAAATCGCCCACTGGGGGGGGGGAATCGACCCCATGTTAGGAACCACTGGTTTGGGTGGATCATCTGATGAAAGATATAAAGCAGGGAATCAGTTAGGTGGAAATATAGTAAGCAATCTGGCCTATGCTGACGACTTGGTCTTAATGGCAGATTGTACTGAAAGCCTGCAGTCTAATATCTTGGAACTTGATAATAGCTGCAATGAGTATGATATGAAAATTAGCCTTTCGAAGGCTAAATTGATCTCAGTAGGTAAGAAATACAAGACAATTGAATGTCAGATTGGTGATACAAAGCTTGAACATGTAGATAATTTCAAGTATTTAGGATGTGTGTTCTCCCAGGATGGTAATATAGGTAATAAGTGAGATTGAATCAAGGTGTAGTAAAGCTAATGCAGTGAGCTCGCAGTTGCGATAAACAGTGTGTTGTAAGAAGGAAGTCAGCTCCCGGACGAAACTATCATTACATCGGTTTGTTTTCATATCAAGTTTGCTTCACGGGAGCTAAAGCTGGATGGGCTCAGCGCTCAGATGGCCTGCACTTAAACCGCAGTGGTACATAAGTTAGGAAATTGGTTTAGAAGGGTTATAGGGAGGTACATTCAGGGAAACGGGCGGCCTAGTGAGCGGTGATAAGGGAATAGGGAACTGGAAATCAAGTAGGGATGACATAAAAATGTTAGTGCTCAACTGTAGAAGTATTGTAAGAAAAGGAATAGAATTAATTTAATAGATATATACTTACCAGATATTGTAATAGGAGTTGAATCATGAGAAATGATATTATGGATGCAGAAATTTTCTCACTGAACTGGAGTGTGCATCGTAGAGATAGGATAGGAATGGAAGGAGAATGGAGTATTCATTTTGGTGAAAGAAGAATTTGTGAGCTACGAAAAAGTTAAAGATGACAAACATGAAATTCTAGGTGTAAGGATCATCTCTGAAGATAATAGGCAAACTTGATGGCTTTGGAGTGTACAGACCGGGAAAGTGTAGCGCAGACGCTGATTCAGAATTATTTGATAAGATAATCAGCTATGTGGGAAACGATAAGGAAAGGAACGTGATTGTAGCGGGTGATCTCAATTTACCAAATGCCAACTGGGAAGGTATTGCGAACGACAAGAAGCATGACCAACAAATGACAAATAAGTTAATATGGGAAAGGCATCTGATTCGGAAAGTGATGGAAGCAACTGGAGGGAAGGATATTCTGGATGTGGTGCTGGTAAAACCAGATGAGGTCTATAAAGAAACTGAAGTAATAGATGGTATTAGTGATCACGAAGCTGTTTTTGTGGTAGTTAAAAATAAATGTGAAAGAAAGGAAGGTATTAAAATTGGGACTATTAAGCAGTGCCATATGGCTGATAAAACAGACATGAGGGAGTTTTTAAGAAGTAACTATGAACGGTGGAAAACGGTAAAGAGAAATGTAAACGGACTCTGAGATGGGTTTAAAGCAATTGTTGAGAAATGGAATGTAAAAGTAGGTTTGTACCTTTAAAGGTGGTAAGGAATGGTAAAGATATATTATAACAGGGAAGTAAAAAGACTAAGTAGGAGGTGCAGGTTGGGAAGAAATAGAGTTAGAAATGGCTGTGGAAGTAAGGAGAAATCAAAGGAACTTACTAGGAAATTGAATCTAGCAAAGAAGTCAGCTAAGGATAACATGATGGCAAGCATAATTGGCGGCCATACAAACGTTAGTGAAAAATGGAAGAGTATGTATAGAAAATTTAAGGCAGAAACAGGTTCCAAGAAGGACATTCCAGGAATCATTAATTGACAAGGGGACTGTGTAAGCAAGGATCTTCAAAAGGCAGAAGTATTCAGTCAGCAGTATGTAAATTTTGTTGGTTACAAGGATAATGTCCAGGTAGATGAGGTGACTAATACTAAATAAGTATTAAAATTTACCTAAACCGGGCGGATTGGCCGTGAAGTTAGGAGCGCGCAGTTGTGAGCTCGTATCCGGGAGATAGTGGGTTCGAGCCCACTGTCGGCAGCCCTGAAGATGGTTTTCCGTGGTTTCCCATTTTCACACCAGGCAAATGATGGGGCTGTACCTTAATTAAGGCCACGGCCGCTTCCTTCGCATTCCTAGGCCTTTCCTGTCCCATCGCCGCCATAAGACCTATATTTGTCGGTGCGACGTAAAGCAACTAGCAAAACGAATACCTATGACAACAATGACATTTACAGTAATATACAAAAGTTGAAAACTAGGAAAGCAGCTGGAACTGATAAGGTTTCGGAGATATACTAAAGACAATGGGTTGAGATATATTACCATATCTGAAGTACTTATTGGATTATTGTATGCATGAAAGAGCTATACCAAATGAATGGAGAGTTGCTCTAGTAGCCCCTGTGTATATAGGAGAGGGTCATAGACATAAAGTTGAAAATTACAGGCCAGTCAGTTTGACATGCATTGCGTTTAAGGTTTGGGAAAGCATTCCATCTTATTATATTAGACATGTTTGCGAAATTAATAACTGGTTTTACAGAAGACAGTTCGGGTTTAGGAAAGGTTATTCCACTGAGCTCAACTTGTAGAATTCCAGGAAGTTATAGCAGATATCCTTGATTCAGAAGCTCAATAGGGCTGTGTCACGATTGACCTATCTAAGGAATTTTATAGGGTAGAACATGGGAAACTGGCAAAAATGTGTGCAACTGGAGTACAAAAAGAGTGACTAAATGGGTGGCTACGTTTCTACAAAACAGAACTCAGAGAATTACAGTAGGCAAAGCTTTTTCTATCCCTGTAATAATTAAGAGGGGAGTTCCTCAAGGCAGTATTATTGGACCTTTAAATTTTTTATATACATCAATGATATGTGTAAAGAAGTGTAATCAGAGAAAAGGCTTTTTGCGGGTGATTTATTCTGTACAGAGTAATAAATATTTTACAAGATTGTGAGCAACTGCAAAATTAACTCGATAATGTTGTGCGATGGACAGTGGGCAATGGTATGATGATAAACGGGGCTAAAAGTCAGGTTGTGAGTTTCGCAAATAGGAAAAGTCCTTTCAGTTTTAATTACTGTGTTGATGGGGTTGAAAGTTCCCTTTGGGGATCATTGTAAATACCTTGGTCTTAATATAAGGGAAGATCTTCATTGGGCTATTCACATAAATATAATTCTAAATAAAGGGTTCAGGTCTCTGCACATGGTTATGAGGGTATTTAGGGGTTGTAGTAAACATGTAAATGAGAGGGCATATAAGTCTCTGGTAAGACCCCAACTAGAGTATGGTTCCAGTGTATGGGACCCTCATCAGGATTACTTGATTCAAGAACTGGAAAAAATCCAAAGAAAAGCAGCTCGATTTGTTCTGGGTGATTTCCGACAAAAGAGTAGCGTTACAAGAATGTTGCAAAGTTTTGGTTGGGAAGACTTGGGAGAAAGGAGACGAGCTGCTCGACTAAGTGGTATGTTCCGAGCTGTCAGTGGAGGGATGGCATGGGAGGACATCAGTAGGCGAACAAGTTTCAGTGGTGTCTTTAAAAGTACGAGAGATCACAACATGAGGATAAGGTTGGAATTCAAGAGGACAAGCTGGAGCTAATATTCGTTTATAGGAAGGGGAGTTAGGGATTGGAATAATTTACCGAGGGACATGTTTAATAAAGATCCAATTTCTTTGCAATCATTTAAGAAAAGGCTAAGCAGCCAACAGATCAGGAACCTGCCACCTGGGCGACTGACATAAATGCAGATCAGTAGTGACTGATTTTATTTGATCTTATCCATAAATTAGAAATAACAGACATGAAAATAGCGAAAATGATTGCTGGTACAAACATGTGGGAACAATGGCAGGAGTGTACTCGGAACGAAGAGATAAAGGCTTAATTTGGAATGAACTCGACGGATGAATCTGTACGCACAAACCGGCTTCGGTGGTGGGGTCATGTGAGGCGAATGGAGGAGGATAGGTTACTATAGAGAATAATGGACTCTGTTATGTAGGGTAATGCAAGTAGAGGTAGACCAGGGCGACAATGATTGGACTCAGTTTCTAATGATTTAAGGATAAGAGGTATAGAACTAAATGAGGCCACCACACTAGTTGCAAATAGAGGATTGTAGCGACGTTTAATAAATTCACAGGGGCTTGCAGACTGAATGCCGAAAGGCATCACCCGCACCATGTCATTTTATGGTACGTTTGCCTTTTCTGAACTCTTCACGTTCCTACCGAAATCTTGTATCTATTGGGAACTATGAATCTTTCCTTTCATGTGTTGTTACCACTACGTAATCTTTCCTTATTCCGGTAGATGGCATCTCATACGTTTGCATAGTTCAAAGCATTTCTTTTCTGCCCCGTCTTGTTGGGTTATCTTTCAGGTGGGTAGCGTGGGGAGTTTTAACTTGAGAAGATGGAAGGATTGGATTTCAATGTCGCCTTTGTGGCATATAAAAGATATTTTAACAGATTCAAGATGTTTTTGTGCACATCCCGGCCTTTCGAGAATGTTAATTGCTTATGAAATCGAGGTATTTATTTTTCTTTAATCTTCTCTTGGTTTTATTATTGCTTCGTTCTGAGCTCACCATGGTTGGGTTAGTAAGGCTTCCCTCATTACGTGTGTTTCTAATTTATTTGTGTGTTAACTTTGATTTTCCTTTACCGATTCACTATGTTTGTTTTTGAGAACAGAAGGTGACACGGATTCATGTGTGTGTGTATGTGATTGTTTGCTGTGTGCCGTCCGAGACCTTTTACTCATGTCGCTTCATTAACATTCCGCTTGAGCTCATGTTGTATTATTTTATCGCGTCTCTGTGTAATTCATGTCCACTACATAGACTTGGTATGAATCCAAGCTAACAACGCGATTGGCCTGTTTCTGTGTGTTTCGGTGTTGGAGACACTCCACCTCTTTAAGATGGACCACTTTCTGGTTCATTTTGTCTGATCTAGATAGCGGTTGTGTATTTTGTTATGTGCTGTGCGTTGACGTTCTTATTCGTCCCATTATTCGGCGACCTAACCCCTTGGTCTCTGTGTGTGGGTGGTTCTGACGCTAGATCCGTGATAACTTTGGGTCTAGTTTACTTCATTTCACATTGCCGTCATTGGCTTTCTTTAACTATTTTCTAGTTTAAATGTTTTATTCTTTGCGGGATGGCTTTCATTTTATCTTACTTATTTTGCGTGAAACTATGGTAGCTTCCCTTTTTCTCTTTGCTTTAATTTTATGAGTTCGGTGCACCCTTCCCTCTTCTCCCGTTTTAAGCTCTTTTAATTAATGACCTTGTATTCTCGGGGGACGGGGAATTTTATAAACAATGTGTTGAGGTAATTCATGACAGAGTGCGGTGACTGCGACTGGCCAGACTCTCCGTATTATAATGGATATCTGGTAATGTAGGAGGAAGTGGTCTGACCTAAACGGGACGTCAGGAATCCCGTATTCCATATTGTGATTTAGTTTGCAATTATAAAACATTTCATTGCATATTATTTTAACAGCCTTTAGATTCCCTCCCAGATACATTTCTACATTTTGAATACATAATTATATTCAAAGTATCTGAAATATATCCACAATTAAATTTTTAACAATCTTTATGAACAATTTCGTGGACGGTGGGCAGACCCAGTGCGGTAGATTTGGTCAAAACTAGCAAAGACTGCCAGGAACTGGACCCGGGCCTCTTACAGATAACATACATATAATAGACGCAAATAAATAAAAATATAACAGTAATAAGGGCAAGAACTTCAATTTATTATGGAGAGAAAATCAAAAATGTTTGCATAGGCACATCAGGTGTAAACAACCATAAGTTTAGGGAATCATAAAATTCTCCCATTCATTTTATAAGGTAAGACATAAAGCTCACAATTACGTGAATTTGGAAATAGCTTAAGGGCACTTAGTAGTCAGAAGTTTGAATTATCTGAAAGAAAAATAGTTACAATTTTTTTCAGTGAACACCTTCCAGTAGATATCCCCAATATGAATACTGTATATTTCTGTTATATATTTCAACTAGCTGATGTACCCGTGCTTCGCTACGGGATTCTCAGAAAGACTATCTTTGTGGTTTTCCTGGCTACATTTAACTTAGGCCTTTACAAGAACGTCAACGTAGCATTTAAAGCTGAGAGGACTTTCCCTATTTGTGAAACTCACAACCTGACTTTTAACCCCGTTTATCATCATACCATTGCCTACTGTCCATCTCGCAATATTATCAAGGTTATTTTGCAGTTTCTAAGAATCTTGTAACTTATTTATTACTCTATACATAAATACATCATCTGTAAAAACGCCTTGTCTCTGATTACACTTCTTTACACATATCATTGATATATATAAAAACATAAAGGTCCAATAATACTGCCTTGAATAATTCCCCCTTAATTATTACAGGGACAGATAAGCTTCACCTACTCTAATTTTTTTACTTTTATTTTCTAGAAATGTAACAATCCATTCAGTCACAATTATCCAATTGCACTCATTGTTGCCAGTAGTCTCCCATGACCTATCCTATAAAATGCCTTAGATAGGTAAATCGCAATACAGTCCATTTGACTTCCTGAATTCAGGATATCAGGATATCTGCTATATCTTGCTGGAATCCTACACGTTGAGTTTCAGTGGAATAACCCAAACTGCCTTCTAACAAACCAGTTTAATTTCGTAAGCATGACTAATATAATAAGAAAGAATGCTTTCCAAAAGCGTACATGCAATGCATTCAAACTGAATGGCCTGTAATTTTCAGCTTTATGTCCGTTAATGATTCCTGGAATATCCTTCTTGGAACCTGTTTCTGCCTTAAAGTACCTGTACATACTCTTCCATTTTTCACTAAAATTTGTATGGCAGCCAATTATGCTTGCCATCATGTTATCCTTAGCCGATTTCTTTGCTAGATTCAATTTCCTAATAAGTTCCTTCAATTTCTTGTTACTTCCCCAGGCATTCCTAACTCTATTTCTTTCCAACCTGCACCTCCTTCTTTGTCTTTTTACTTCTCTGTTATAATATAGTGGATCTTTACCATTCCTTACCACCTTTAAAGGTACAAACCTACTTTTATATTCCATTTCTCAACAATTGCTTTAAACCCATCCCAGAGTCCGTTTACATTTCTCTTTACCGTTTTCCACCGTTCATAGTTACTTCTTAAAAACTCCCTCATGTCTGTTTTATCAGCCATATGGTACTGCTTAATAGCCCAATTTTAATACCTTCCTTTCTTTCACATTTATTTTAACTACCACAAGAACAGCTTCGTGATCGCTAATACCATCTATTACTTCGGTTTCTCTACAGAGCTCATCTCGTTTTACCGTACCACATCCAGAATATCCTTCCCTCCAGTTGCTTCCATCACTTTCCGAATCAGATGCCCTTCCCATATTAACTTATTTTCCATTTGTTGGTCATGCTTCCTGTCGTTCGCAATACCTTCCCAATTGGCATTTGGTAAATTGAGATCACCCGCTACAATCACGTTCCTTTCCTTATCGTTTCCCGCATAGCTGATTATCTTATCAATAGTTACGAATCAGCGTCAGCGCTACCTTTTCCCGGTCCCTACACTCCAAAATCATCAAGTTGCCTATTATCTTTAGAGATGAGCCTTACACTTAGATTTCCATGTTTGTTATCTTTAAATTTTACGTAGCTTACAAATTCTTCTTTCACCAGAATAAATACTCCCCGTCCTACCATTCATATCCTATCTCTAAGATACACACTCCAGTTCCGTGAGAATATTTCTACATCCATTATACCATTCCTCAGCCATGATTCAAGTCCTGTGACAATATCTGGTAAGTATATATCTATTAAATTTTTTACATTAATTTTATTCCTTTCATTGCAAATACTTCTACAGTTTATCACCAATAATTTTATGTCTTCTGTACTTGACTTCCAGTTCCCTGTACCCTTATCACCGGTCCCTAGGCCACCCTGTTTCCCTGAGTGTACCTCCCTATAACACTTCTAAACAAATTTTCTAACTTATACATAGCACTGTGGTTTAATTGAATGCCATCTGAGCGCAGATACCTATCTCCTAACCTCCCATTAAGATCTGGATATCTAACTCCCAGTTTCCCACATACCCACCCTATAGTCTCATTTAAATTCCGAATCACCTTCCAGTCAGTATCCCTCCTACGCAGTATTCCATTTATAACAATCGCCGCTTCCTTAAACTACACCCGTGCTGCATTTACCAGATCCCACACATCCCCAAATATGTTGGTACTTATACCTGCTTGTCTTACGTTGTTAGTACCAACGTGAACTACTACCACCTTCTCCTTTCCCTCCTCCTTCTGGTCTACTTTCCTCAGCATCTGCCGCAAACTAATTCGTGGATAACACTGTATCCTTCTTCCCTTGTCTGCACAAACTTTCTCCACATGTCTAACGATGGTATCTCCCATGACCAGAGCCTCAACCCTACCCACCTCATTTGATCTCCTTCCCTGCTTGTCAGTCCTATCTTTTCTGACAGGTGCAGATGCTACTTCCTCCTCTCTTTTCTCCCTCCCACGACCCTGTTCAACCTGTCTTTCCCTATCCTTTGTTCTACATTTCTCATTCCTACCTTTTTGTTTCCTCCTGCGTCCACACTTCTCAGCACTAGTTCCCTGTTTCTCATCTTCTCTCGGTTGTTGTACCTCAGTGACTCGTACCGATTTCTCACAGATACCTGTCCTGAATTCTGATGCTGAATGGAGCCCTTAGCCTGCAATCTCCTTCCCCTTAAAACATTTGACCACCTGTCTTTTACAATTCCCCTCTTCCCTTCCCATCCCTCTTTTATCCCTACTGTATCCTTTACATATTTTGAGGGAGGGCTACCTTCCTTCCTGTCCACTGAGAGAATCCTAATTATCTCTCTCAAACTCTCCAACTCCACCCTGATAGTCCTTGATGCCTAGCCACACCCACAGTTCCTACACTTGCATTGTTTAGCCATTCTTTACAGAATAATGAAAAGGTAAGAAAAATTAAATTACTTATTCTGTGCAAAATAAAAATGAAACGAAGGAAAACTTTTCTAGGGTAGTTCACAAAGATCACACGACAGTAAGGTAATTAATATAGACTAGTATTACTACACTACAATACTACTTAGTTGTGCCATTTATTTTACTTCAACATCCTAACAGAATGAAAACTGTTGTTAATTTCTGAAAACCGAAAGTATTACACAATTATAAACTGCAGTTAAGTCTACCCTAATTACTACAACAGAATTGTAGTAAGAGAGTTACAACAGATACCACAGATACTACAGATCAGATAATATAATATACTGCACAAATATTTCACAGCAATAGATTAAACACACTAAGTTAGAATAAGATTCTATAATGCATTACAATAATTTTAAAATATGTTCAGACGTATCCTAATTCAGCAGGTTGTTACTAGGCACAAACAGAAATGGAAATTTCAATTAAAGTTTGAAATTCGCAAGACTACTCAAAATAATAGAATACGCTGGCTAATTTCTAATAAGTTACTACAATACACTACAATAATTTTAAAACTTCGTTCAGACGTGTCCTAATTACAATACGTTATTACTAAGCACAAATAAAAATGAAAATTTCAATTAGGTTAGTGGTAAAGGAACCATTCCTCTCTCTTTCGTCGTGTTCCGCAATCATTTAACCTCGATCAGGCATTAAGAAGAGAAGTAGCAGTGACTGCCATGAAATATTTTGTCCAATTCCTGAAGAACCCTATCTCCCAAACTTGTTAATATAAGAACATGTCAAATGAGCTTAACCACCATCGTGTAATCAACTCACAATTAATTTTAATATTCATCTTGATTTTTCGTATAGTCTGTCCTCAGGGGCAATCTCCAATTGCGGAAGGTCGAAATAAATAGATAAATAAATAAATATATAAATAAATAAATAAATAAATAAATAAATAAATAAATAAATAAATAAATAAATAAATAAATAAATAAATAAATAAATAAATAAATAAATAAATAAATAAATAAATAAATAAATTAATTAATTAATTAAATAAATAAACAAACATGGTAAGAAAAGGGCAACTTAGAAAACTGGAGCTGAAGGAAAGGAAGATCCTGAGAAAAATCATGGGCCCTATTAAAGAAGAAGGCAAGTACAGAATCAGGCACAACAACGAATTGTACCAACAATTGGAGAGCATTACAACATCTATGAGGAAGAGGAGATTGAACTTCTACGGTCATGTCATGAGAATGGACAATCAGAGGCTCACCTCCAGAATCTTCCACACCATCTCTAGAGGGAAAGCGACTAATGCCAAGTGGGCAAGACTCGTCAGAAAAGACTTTCAAGAATTGGACATTGGTCCCAGTGAAATTTATGACAGGAATAGGTACAGAACGTTGATCAGAACATCAAACTCTCTCCAGTCACTAACAGCAAAAACAGTACGTCCGGGAGGAGGTGTGAAATGGACTCAGGAGCGAAAAGACATTCACAGTGCAAGGATGAAGGAGTACTGGTCAAAGAAGAAAGCTGCTAGAGATAAGAACCACGTGGTCCGTAGCAGGCCCAAACGGAACTAAATAAATAAATAAATAAATAAATAAATAAATAAATAAATAAATAAATAAATAAATAAAAAATAAAATAAATAAATAAAAAATAGGTAATAAAATAAATAATTTCGCATATCACGAGGAACCACTATACATTCACGGTTTTCGGAGACGCCAAAGTATCGGAATTTTGTTCCAAAAGAGTTCTTTTTCTCGTCAGATCAAAAGGGCATTATGATTGATGGAAACTACCTGAATCACCAGCGCTGCGATTGCGATATTGTTTTCATTAGCAGCAGTCTAAAGAACTGAAATCGATGCTGCATGAACTAAGGTAAGTCTCAGAGAATAGAGATCACCAGACCTCGGCTCAGATAGATCTTGCAGAGTGAACATGTGTTCTACATGCAGCGACGGACGGATTGCTACATGCATGGAAGACAGTGATTTAATCAGTTACCGCTCAACTGCATCGAGACCTGTCGCCCACGTGGCGGATTCTCTGTATTATTTGCTATCTCGTCTCTCTTAAATTGTTTCAAAAAACTTGGACATTTAATTATTCCATTCCGTAAATGAATATTTTCCCCAATTCATTCAGTTGAATTGCAACTGTATCTTGATAATATTATCTTTCGTACGTTTCAAACGTACATTCAGCTTTATTCGTCTACTAAGGTAATTCCACGCCATGTCTGCACTGAAATGAAATCGCCTATGGCTTTTAGTGCCGGGAGTGTTCGGCTCGCCAGGTGCAGGTCTTTTGATTTGACTCCCGTAGGCAACCTGCGCATCGTGATGACGATGAAATGATGATGAAGACGACACACACACCCACTCCCCGTGCCAGAGAAATTAACCAATTAAGGTTAAAATTCCCAACCCTGCCGGGAATTGAACCCGGGACCTCTGTGACCAAAGGCCAGCACGCTAACCATTCAGCCATGGAGCCGGACATGTCTCCACTGACAGCATGGAACAAGCCCGAAATGAGATCAGGAGATGATTCCTAATAATAATTCATTGTAAATAATATTGCACTTTATAATAAATATTGCGATTATTTTTACCTGAATCTGAAGATGAAAATATTTATAATTTAACACATGAACCACCTTTCCATTCTTAATATAAGAATATATTCGTTAATATATCACTCATCTCACGGAAAACCAGATAAGTCAGGTTTTTTCGTTTTCTTTAAATTTTTGCGGTAATCTACTAAGATCAATGCTCTCTATCATTTCACAGTAACAAGATAAGTCATTTCGTCGTAGTATTGAAGAAATAGCCAAACTTTACTTCCAGATTATCCAAGAATACAAAAGAGTCCCCGGTAAGAACCAGAGAAGTTGAGTTACCTTGTTAATATTTTTAATAAAGGTGACTTCAACCAGATAAGTCAGTTTTTCTTATATGTAATACATTTCCTGTGGTTATTATGAACGTGATATTATCATCTTGTAAATGAATAATTGGTAGTGAATCTACACAGCTGCCTTTCTTAAAAGAACTGTTAAAAATCTCACTAGTTAACAGTACTGAAATGTGATTTATACGCTTTGTTTTTTATTGGTCCACATAAGAAAGTAATGTCGGGCCAATTTAGGACAAGTGAGTTTCATTCACGATCCAAAGCAGATAATTCATTCATGTTTTGAATTAAAATACCACCAAAACTATTATAAAAAAGCTGTGTCATGTGAGACAAAATGGTTTGACAACATTTCGAGAATCAGTGATTTCGCATCGTTTATAAACAAAAGGTGCTTTATCTGAGAACTCTAATATCTTGACGTATCTTCTTATTCTCTGGGATGAATGATACGGAGGTCTCACGGGAGAGACTATCAAAATCCATTTCATGTAAGACTTTAACGTGACATTGTCATCTGATAAATTATGATCATAGTTAGGTGGTTTTATAGATAGAAATACGAAATATAGAACTGTAAATGTGAGATGTACAAAAGAATGATATTATCAATCCGCTGGAACAAAAATTCAGTGCTCGGAGTCCATTTTTGCTTTTATGGTAAGCTGTTTCGTCCCCCTTTACACTGAATGCTTACCTCCGCCAGAGTTTACTACGGCGACCTATCTGCGTTGAGTGTTGTAAGCGACACTTCGAACAGCACCATCTTTCACCTCTATGCGATTCACAAAATCACGGTAACATATATGATGTATAAATCCAATTCAATGTTTTGCAACACACGTTAATAGTCCAGAACAACTTATCTACCGCACCATATCATTTTATGGTACGTTTACTTTTTCTGATGTCTTCACGTCCCTAGCGAACTCTAGTATCTATGAACTATTACTCTTTCCCATCATGTGTCGTTAGCACTATGTAATCCTTCTATATTCCGACAGATGGCGTCTTATACGATAGGTCAAAGCATTTCTTCTCGCCCCGTCTTGTTGGATTATCTTTCTGATGGACCTTTTTTGAGATCTTTTGACTTGAAAAGATGGAAGGATTCGATTTTCAAGTCGCTTTTATGGCTTATAAAAGATATTTTAAGAAATTCAAGATGTCTTTGTACACATCTCAACCTTTTGAGTATGCTGTTTGCTTATATAATCGAGGTATTTATTTTTCTTTAATCTTCTTTCAGTTGGGTTAGAAACGCTTCCCTCATTAAGTGTTTTTCTGATTTATTCGTGTGTTAACCTTGATTTTCTTTTATTGATCCGCTATGTTTATTTTGAGAATAGAAGATAACACGGATTCATGTGTGTATGAGATTGTTTGCTGTGTGCGACCGAGACCTTTTACCCATGTCGCTTCATTAACATTCCGCTTGAGCTCATGTCGTATTATTTTATCGCGTGTTCTGTATAATTCATATCCATTTGATAAATCTGGTATGAATTCAAGCTAACTACGCGATTTGCCTGCTTCTGTGTGTTTTGGTGTTGGAGACACTCCGTCTCTTTTGATGGACCACTTTCTGGTTCATACTGTCTGAGCTCGAGAGCGGTTGTTTATTTATTATGTGCTGTATGTCGACGCTCTTATGCGTCCCTTTATTTGCGACAACCTAATCTCTTGGTCTCTGTGTGTGCGTGTGTGGTTCCGACGTTTGATTCGTGATACCTTTTGTGCTTAATTTACCTGTTTATTGCTCGTTTCATATCGCCGTCATTGGCTTTCCTTACTTATTTTTTAGTTTAATATGTTTTATTCCTTGAGGGTTGTCTTTCCATATTTTCTTGTTGTGTTGTGTGAAACTATGGTAACCGCCCCTTTTGTTTTTTCTCTGGTTGAATTTTA
Source organism: Anabrus simplex (assembly GCF_040414725.1). Lineage (NCBI taxonomy): Eukaryota > Metazoa > Arthropoda > Insecta > Orthoptera > Tettigoniidae > Anabrus > Anabrus simplex. The sequence continues at coordinate 16,179,360 of NC_090265.1, read as the reverse complement.
AGAGCTCGGTGCACCCTTCCCTCTTCCCCATTTTATGCTCCTTTTACTTAATGTTATTGTATTCTCGGGGGATGTGATTTTTATTATTGAGAGTCTTGATGCCTTGACGGTGGAATCTAATGAGAGTACGTTATGATGTGAGGCCATTACTCTCTAATCTTATGACTGCCTTGACCTGACGTGCTATCAAGAAATGTTTGGTACCGTCTAAATTCATATGCTTCAGCTAATTTTATGCTAAACTTTGCTTCACGACCTTTACGAAGGTAAGCGTTTGTGAAAGTACTTTTACCATTGAGTCTGGTGTATTTTAACACGTTCAGTACCTGCTTCTGAGCGGGACACTTGAATGCCTGGACCAGCCATTTTCATGCCCGGCCCTCTTGACGTGGATCACTTAATAAAATTTACAATTACTCCTAAACTACAAATGTTAGAAAAATAATACTCTGTGCTTACCTCTAGGAAATATTTAGGGTGTGATATCTGGTGTCACAGGTTTCAAAATACCTCTAATTCTATACAGCCTATCTGTATTTTCGTCATAATGATTATTGTCACCGAAGTGAAGAAATGAAAGAATATGAATGAAGCGTATTCGGAACATTGTTTTAGAAAATATCAGAGTATGAAGAAAAGGATCTTCGGTCCAGTACATATTTATATCAGGATTTTGGAGTAATCGGTTTACACGATTGCATGATCGAATTCTTTGTGAAAGACCGGGGCGCTGCACTTATCACTTACTCGCGTATAGATTGGTCTGCTCACACACATACTGATAAAATTCGTCATTCATGAAAATACTCACGTAACTCAAAATATCCTGCTTATTTTCTATTTGAACATTTATACCTGAATTCTCTGTAAATGGTGGAACAGGTGGACAATAACTAGGATGATCTGTATCAGGCACTTCACCTTCCTCTATAGGCCTATCGCATTCGGGAATCGGAATTTCCTCGTCACTCTCACTTTCACTATCTGAGTCTATTTCAGGAATAAGTTCATCACCAGAATAATCGTTGTGAACAATATCTAATAATTAATCTTACGTAAGAAACTTTGTTTTATAAGCCATTATACTACACTCAGTAAGAGTGACATGCACTGCATTGGAATCTCAAGTATAGTCTTGACGCGCGAGGAAGTGCTGAGATATTCCCGCTAAAACAGCTAAGATAAACATGAGCACACTCAACGCGAGGGTCAATCAACTTCCTGCTAAAACCAGTAACGCTGACTAAGGTGTAAGAATGCATAGATGACGAATATAAACAGCATTGCTTCGCGCGGAACATTAAACGTCTTACGCCGTCCACGGTCCGCAATGAGTTAATCACGGGCCACATATTATTTGCATTACCCATTTGATTTTTGCCCCCTTGTTTTACTTATACTATTTTCAGTTGATTTTCTCTCAGTAATAAATTTATGTTCTTACCCTTATCACCGTTATGTTTTTTATTTTTATTTCTTTGCGTCTCTTATATGTTTCTTTTATCTGTAAGAGGCTCGAGTCCAGTTCCTAGCAGTTTTCTTTTCGCTAGTTTTGACCAAATCCACTGCACTGGGTCTTCATCGTATCCCTAGTGTCAGTTCACGTATCCATTGCACCAGAGAGTTACAGGAAAATCCATTTTTGTAAATGGGCTATTGGAGTCTCAAAATTACGAGAATACATGTGTCATATCCTTCTAGAAGCTTGGCCAGGCAATGTATATAAAGACGCAGTCTTGAGGGTAGAGTGAGTTGTTTTAGTGAGAGTTGTGAGTGCAAGTCGTTAATCGAGTAGGCCTACGTAAATTTATGATGTGACTTTGTTGGGTTGGTAGTTGGTTGACATGAAAGTATGCACTCTTTTTCTTATTCATCGTAACAGTATTTTGTTCGAGAGCGTAGTGGTCAAGTGTTGAAAATGGCGCTTTATTGATGTGTATGTATAAGTTGTGAATAAAATAGTGTAGACAAGTGACAGCATTTCGTGTGTGGATACAATACAGTGTCCTTATAACGACAAGTCATGCATGTGCGCACCACACAAGCATCTTCATTGTGTCCTACCATAATTTAGTAATTATAACACTCCCTCACTGTTCGAAGAGCTTTAGTAAACTGCATTCAACGTCCATCTTTTGCCACTGTCAGTTCTAATGTTGAGGAATATAAAGCTTGTCCATTATGTCGCTCGAGCTTGCCCAGAGGAATGCATTCTTCCTAGACAACCTCTTTAGGTCTGTTTCAGTTTCTGCGCAACTGTTGAATCACCCCGTGTATGGCCTGCTGGCCGTGAGCATTAAGGCGTCATGACCGTTCGGAATGTTGGCAGAAGAGGTGGTGCTGTACAACTTGTAATTACCAAAACCCCGAGTTCAGTTCCAAACCTCTCCACAGTGAGCGCATATGACGCTGCCGATCGTGATACACCCGTCGGATGGAGACGTTAAACCTTGGAGTTATTCGCCAGGAGGCATGATTTTTTCACATTAACGATAAACGCGACAAAAGATATTTTGAAGTGATTTCGAAATATCCTAATGAATCATAATGATTGTGGTTTACATCGGGCGAGTTCGCCGTGTGGTTAGGGGCGCGCAGCTGTGAGCTTGCATCCAGGAGATAGTGGGTTCGGACCACACTGTCGGAAGCCCCGAAAATTGTTTTCCATAGTTTCCCATTTTTAGACCGGACAAATGCTGGGGCTGTACCTTAATTAAGGCCACAACCGCTTCCTTCCCACTCGTAGGCCTTTCCTATCACATGGTCGCCATAAGACCTATCTGTGTCGGTGCGACGTAAAGCAAATTCTAATAAAATAATCATTCTGGTTAACAAATTAGTGATTAGTGATTACAGCGGATCCGTCTCTGTGCTGTAATGGTTAGTGTGATTAGCTGCCATCCCCAGAGGCCCGGGTTCAATTCCCGGCTCAGCCACGAAATTTGAAAAGTGGTTCGAGGACTGGAACGGGGTCCACTCAGCTTCCTGAGGTCAACTCGGTTCGATTCTCTCCTCAGCCATCCTCGAAGTGGTTTTCCATGATTTCCCACTTCTCCTCCAGGCAAATGCCGGGATGGTATCTAACTTAAGGCCACGGCCGCTTCCTTCCCTCTTCCTTGTCTATCCCTTCCAATCCTCCCCCAAGGCCCCTGTTCAGCATACCAGGTGACGCCGCCTGAACGAGGTACTGGTGCTCCTCCCCAGTTTTATCCCCGACCCAGAGTCTCACACTCCAGGACACTGCCCTTGAGGCAGTAGAGGTGGGATCCCTCGCTGAGTCTGAGGGAAAAACCAACCCTCGATGTTAAATGGATTAAGAAGGAGAAATTACAACGAATTAAAACGACAAGGACAGTTTAAACCGATACGAGCTTAAATGGAGCGAAATTCATGGATAATAACTATCACGTGTGTGAAGGGAAACAGAAAACACGATAAGTATTTCTCATTTCGACGGAAGTATGTCTTCGTATTAACATTGAATAAAATCCCTTAACGGTATGGCTATACGGGATGAAAGCTGTGGCCAGGTAGGATGAAATGGTAATTTGGTATGTAATCTTCATTAGGGCTACATTATAGTTCTAATCAAGATTACATAAGGAATAACGAATGGTTATCAATATTGTTTCTCTTTATTGAGTTATCTTTCACACATCTTAAGAATTAAACCTTTTTATGAATGATTTTAGGAAATGATTAAAGCGAAATTAAAGAGATGGGGTCAGCCCTATTTCGCGATATAACGTGAAAAGTGGTTTCCTTTCCGTGAAATCGAACATAAATTAATGCGATAAAGTCATGTCCCTACTCATGGTCATCAGCATATTGGTACTGACGCGCAGATCAGCCACACGTCACCCCATCCTGTACCATGGCGAGAACACTCCACTCTTCCTAACAATGAACAAGAATCAAACATCCATGCTTACCAGCAACACACGCCTGCAGTAGCCATAACGTGTAAAACTCAACAGCGAACTTGAGGCTCCCCATTATTGTGATTACACCGTGGAAAAGGGATGTGGCTATATAATGCAGTTAACTTTATACAAATGTGTAAGATAGCATTCAGAGTACTTCTACCGTTATCAGCCGATACAAGTGCACTTATCGAAGACCATTTTTAATTTCGTGATGAAGCAAACAGACTGATAATACGTTGTAACTAGACGTGAAGTAACTGGTATGTTTCGCAGTCTGTGAACTCCTCAATATCTATTGCACAAGCCGCCACATTAGAGATTCCTAACACGTTTCAAAATTCTGAAACTTTCTTCTCGCTTTCCTCCTGATACAGGTTACCATCTTATATAATGGTCAATTTACAGCTGAATTCAAAATAGAAAACAGTGTAGTTATGGATGTAAAACAGTAATGCAGCAATCACGCTTCCTTAATTGTTGAGGGAGCAGAAAGAGAAGGATTGACAATAACGCGAGAAAAAGTTCTCCCTATAATATAGACATATTCTGACACTCCAAACCAAACCCCATGACGCAACAGCCCCGAAGGACCATGGCCTACCAAGCGACTGCTACTCAGCCTGAAGGCCTGCAGATTACGAAGTGTCGTGTGGTCAGCACGACGGATCCTTTCGGCCGTTATCCTCGGCTTTCTAGACCGGGGCCGCATCCTCACCGTCAGATAGGTCCCCAATTGTAATTACGTAGGCTGAGTGGACCTCGAACCAGCCCACAGATGCAGGCAAAAATCCCTGACCTGGCCGGGAATGGAACCCGGGGCCTCCGGGTAGGAGGCAGGCATGCTACCCCTACACCGTGGGGCTGGTATTCTGACACTCAGCGAATATTAGAATACTAGCTGATGTACCTGTGCTTCGCTACGGAATCCTACACTGTATACAGAATTCTAGATGAAGTAGCGTACACGTTGTAAGATTTAAATAAAATTGCATAACTCTTAGCTTTACCCCAGAAACACTATGAGGAAGTCTCCATACATACTTTCTCATGAAAGAAAAAAACGGGTTAGAGAATTTTCATTATAATGACAAGCCCCCTTGCCTACTGCCAGTCACAGTCGAGTTAGGGAGTTTTCATTATGATGGCAGGCCCCCTTGTCCACTGCCAGTCACAGTCGAGTTAGGGGGTTTTCATTATGATAGCAGGTCCCTTGCCTACTGCCAGTCACAGTCGAGTTAGGGGGTTTTCATTATAATGACAGGCCCCCTTCCCTACTGCCAGTCACAGTCGAGTTAGGACGTTTTCATTATGATGGCAGGCCCCCTTCCCTACTGCCAGTCAAGTCGAGTTGGGGAGTTTTCATTATGATGGCAGGCCCACTTGCCTACTGCCAGTCACAATCGAGTTGGAGAATTTTCACTATGATGGCATGCACCCTTGCCTACTGCCAGTCCCAGTCGAGTTAGGGAGTTTTCATTATGATGGCAGGCCCCCTTGCCTACTGCCAGTCATAGTCGAGTTGGGGAGTTTTCATTATGATGGCAGGCCCCCTTGCCTACTGCCAGTCACAGTGGAGTTAGGGAGTTTTCATTATGATGGCAGGCCCTTTCCCTAATGCCAGTCACAGTCGAGTTGGGAAGTTTTCATTATGATGGCAGGCCCACTTGCCTACTGCCAGTCACAATCCAGTTTGGGAATTTTCACTATGATGGCATGCACCCTTGCCTACTGCCAATCACAGTCTAGTAGGGGAGTTTTCGTTATGATTACAGGCTCCCTTTCCTATTGCCAGTCACAATCGAGTTCGGTAGTTTTCATTATGATGGCAGACAGTCACTCTCCACTTGCCTTTTTACATCCTCAGAAGGTCTGTCTCTGTTTTCCCGAACATATTAAAGCATCGGCCCATGGACAGGAAACCAACATGATAGCAATATTAACGGAATGAAGCGTTTCTTAAATATGTGTCTGCCTTGGTACAAATGCAAAGGAAACATTATTAATGATTAATATTAATATTTTATTATTGGAATATACATGGGATAATTGGGCTAGGTATAAATATGGTGTAAAACGGTTCCATAAACAAAAGTACGTTTCCAAGACATATCGCTAAATTTGGCGTAACAGATTGGAGAATCTTACAGAGAACCTCCACGGCATGATAGCTGACCGAGTGTGTTTCTGATTTTTATTTCGTCATTTGTTTATTCTGTTCAAATTCCTTGCCAATCAGAATAACAGACTGTTCTAAAATTGAAGCGGAGTCAGTTGTATATGTGGTTTATACTTGGCCAATGCGAAAACTAAAGAGAAGGCGAGAGGGTGAGTGGGCGCCGTGACTCACACACGAATGCGTGTAGCAGTTCTCGAAATAAACGGTACAGCTTCTACCGTTTTGTGACTTACGTCGTTCGCTCAAAGTAAGGACATGACACTCCAGCCCTGAAAAGTATACGCCTAAACAAGAAATATTAATTTCCAGAAAATTATCAGAGATACTAAGAAAATTCATATAAACAATCGAATTTCAGGTACACATTTTCCAATAGGACTAACCATTTAGGCTGCATACGTTTTCCTCTGACTTGCTTCACATTTTCTTTCACTACGCAGCCCAGTTAAAAGGCAGTGTGACAGTAAGCAGCCTGTGTGTCGCCCACAGGTACCAGCTATAAGCTCCGTCAGTCAAGTAGCCTGTGTGTCGCCCAGAGGTACCAGCTATAAGCTCCGTCAGTCAAGTAGCCTGTGTGTCGCCCAGAGGTACCAGCTATAAGCTCCGTCAGTCAAGTAGCCTGTGTGTCGCCCAGAGGTACCAGCTATAAGCTCCGTCAGTCAAGTAGCCTGTGTGTCGCCCAGAGGTACCAGCTATAAGCTCCGTCAGTCAAGTAGCCTGTGTGTCGCCCACAGGTACCAGCTATAAGCTCCGTCAGTCAAGTCGTCAGTCAAGTAGCCTGTGTGTCGCCCAGAGGTACCAGCTATAAGCTCCGTCAGTCAAGTAGCCTGTGTGTCGCCCAGAGGTACCAGCTATAAGCTCCATCAGTCAAGTAGCTTTTACGTCAAAATCAATGACAGGCAAACATACAAAATTTGAGATATAATATAGTCGCCATTTTTTCTTTAACTCATGGTTCCATCGGGAACCTTTCGTTATTGCGGGATGGTACAGAGCCTGTGATATCCGAAATGATATTATTTTTCAAATGGGGAAAGAAATTTCAGATTCGGTTCACTAGTTTTTAAAGTATCCGTTACATATAAACAAACTCACAGTCTTTCTTTATATATTAATATTTATTAATTTATTTATTTATTTATTTATTTATTTATTTATTTATACATACATTATCATTATAGACTGTTATGCCTTTCAGCGTTCAGTCTGCAAGCCTCTGTGAATTTACTAAACGTCGCCATAATCCTCGATTTGCAACTAGTGTTGTGGCCTCATTTAGTTCTATATCTCTTATCTTTAAATCGTTAGAAACCGAGTCTAACCACCGTCGTCTTGGTCTACCTCTACTTATCTTACCCTCCATAGCAGAGTCCATTATTCTCCTAGGTAACCTATCCTCCTCCATTCGCCTCACATGACCCCACCACCGAAGCCGGTTTATGCGTACAGCTTCATCCATCGAGTTCATTCCCTAATTAGCCTTTATTTCCTCATTCCGAGTACCCTCCTGCCATTGTTCCCACCTGTTTGTACCAGCAATCATTCTTGCTACTTTCATGTCTGTTACTTCTAACTTATGAATAAGACATCCTGAGTCCACCCAGCTCTCGCTCCCGTAAAGCAAAGTTGGTCTAAAAACAGACCGATGTAAAGATAGTTTCGTCTGGGAGCTGACTTCCTTCTTACAGAATACAGTCGATCGCAGCTGCGAGCTCACTGCATTAGCTTTACGGCACCTTGATTCAATCTCACTTACTATATTACCATCCTGGGAGAACACACAACCTAAATACTTGAAATTATCGACCTGTTCTAGCTTAGTATCACCAATCTGACATTCAATTCTGTTGAATTTCTTACCTACTGACATCAATTTAGTCTTCGAGAGGCTAATTTTCATACCATACTCATTGCACCTATTTTCAAGTTCCACGATATTAGACTGTAGGCTTTCGGCACAATCTGCCATTAAGACCAAGTCGTCAGCATAGGCCAGACTGCTTACTACATTTCCACCTAATTGAATCCCTCCCTGCCATTTTATACCTTTCAGTAGATGATCCATGTAAACTACAAACAGCAAAGGTGAAAGATTACAGCCTTGTCTAACCCCTGTAAGTACCCTGAACCAAGAACTCATTCTGCCATCAATTCTCACAGGTGTTGCGCATGATGTCAAAGGATGACCTACAGCATCGCTTCGAACAGTGGAAGGCGTGTATGAAAAGGTTTATAGATGGGGAAGGGGAGTATGTTGAAAAGGATAAAAGTGTATTGTAATTTTGTTTGCAATAAATCACACTTTTCACATGTCTCGTTATTTAATTGCCGCACCTCGTAGTATTCCTCTGGTGGAAATGGTTGGGTGGAAGGTATCACGCATGAAGTTTCAGTAAACATTTTCGCAGATAGTACTCCTCTGGTGGAAGTGACTGGGTGGAAGGTATCACTCATGAAGTTTGACTAAAATTTTTCGCAGATAGTTCTCCTCTGGTGTAAGTGGTTGGATGGAAGGTATCACGCATGAAGTGTGACTCAAAGTTTCGCAGATAGTACTCCTCTGGTGTAAGTGACTGGATGGAAGGTATCACGCATGAAGTGTGACTCAAACTTTCGCAGATAGTACTCCTCTGGTGGAAGTGGCTGGGCGGAAGGTATCACGCATGAAGCTTCACTAAAACGTTTCGCAGATAGTACTCCTCTAGTGGAAGTGGCTGGATGGAAGGTATCACGCATGAAGTGTGACTCAAACTTTTGCAGATAGTACTCCTCTGGTGGAAGTGGCTGGGCGGATGGTATCACGCATGAAGCTTCACTAAAAAGTTTCGCAGATAGTACTCCTCTAGTGGAAGTGGCTGGATGGAAGGTATCACGCATGAAGTGTGACTCAAAGTTTCGCAGATAGTTCTCCTCTGGTGTAAGTGGCTGGATGGAAGGTATCACGCATGAAGTGTGACTCAAAGTTTCGCAGATAGTACTCCTCTGGTGTAAGTGGCTGGATGGAAGGTATCACGCATGAAGTGTGACTCAAACTTTCGCAGATAGTACTCCTTTGGTGGAAGTGGCTGGGCGGAAGGTATCACGCATGAAGCTTCACTAAAAAGTTTCGCAGATAGTACTCCTCTAGTGGAAGTGGCTGGATGGAAGGTATCACGCATGAAGTGTGACTCAAACTTTCGCAGATAGTACTCCTCTGGTGGAAGTGGCTGGACGGAAGGTATCACGCATGAAGCTTCACTAAAAAGTTTCGCAGATAGTACTCCTCTAGTGGAAGTGGCTGGATGGAAGGTATCACGCATGAAGTGTGACTCAAAGTTTCGCAGATAGTACTCCTCTGGTGGAAGTGGCTGGGCGGAAGGTATCACGCATGAAGCTTCAGTAAAACGTTTCGCAGATAGTACTCCTCTAGTGGAAGTGGCTGGATGGAAGGTATCACGCATGAAGTGTGACTCAAACTTTCGCAGATAGTACTCCTCTGCTGGAAGTGGCTGGGCGGATGGTATCACGCATGAAGCTTCACTAAAAAGTTTCGCAGATAGTACTCCTCTAGTGGAAGTGGCTGGATGGAAGGTATCACGCATGAAGTGTGACTCAAACTTTCGCAGATAGTACTCCTCTAGTGGAAGTGGCTAGGTGGAAGGTATTACGCATTATGCTGACTTCAGGTCCATGTTCAAGTCACCACCGAGTACGGTTAGTAGTAAACAGTACTCGTCCTCACGAAGCTTGCGTGTAGATGACGCTACTGCCCTAAGGCTAGAGCGCTGCGCGGATGCGGATATCCGCGAATTTATCCGCGTAGCGTAAGTTATTTCATTCCCAATCCTCACACGAGGAGGGGCGGGCCATCAGCTCAACGAGGAGCTCTTCGGCCATAGAAGGGGAAGAGAATGGTGAATATAAAAGTACAAAGAAAAGTATGTGTTGTACATACATAAGGGAGTGTACGTGAATATGGCGGAAGGGCACAGTCACAACAAACCGGGGCCCAGGGAAGACCCGCAGAGCACCCCGCACAAGTAAACCCCTACAAACACCAGAGGGAGAGGGAAAAGCAATTTATTTTACAGCGACGTAGCGTATCTCATGCGCGCATTCCGGAAAATTGTACAGAGAATTACATAAACATGTTACACATATTAAGCGGGTACGGTATGAAGTTGGAGTAAGGGGTCGGGTATTGTTGTAATAGAAGGTAGTAGAGGGTGGTGGTAATATTAGTGATGGAAGTGGCAAGTAGTCGGAGAAGGTCGAAGGTAGGGAGCGGCGAAAGGAAAAAGTTTGGTTGTGGTGCGGGAAGGTGAACAGTTAGCGACGGGGGGGGGGGGGGTTGATGGGGAAGGAGGAGAAGGGTAAAGAGGTGGAAGGCGGTCGGTACGGGGTGGGGAGCGAGAATGTTCCACTCGGTAGGTTCGCCGGCGGAAACGGACACCGTTGGTGATGAGATGTTCGACATCAGCAGTGGACGAAAGTTGGAGGCAACCATGAATATCGGGCCGGCGGCGTTGAAGATCTGGGACACCTGCCAGGTGGAGTTCATCCAGGATGTCCCGTTCGGTGACGGCGGGGTCAATACCACGGACGACACAGTTCAGAGACTTAGACAGCTGGTGAGGTGTTGTTGCGGCGGCTGCTTGCTCATGGGAAGCTGGCTGAGCTGTAATGGTAGCATCGGTGTAAGTGGCAGGGGGTGGGGAGGGACTGGAGAAGGTGGCAGGTAGAGAAGGAGTGGGTGTGGACATGATTGGGGTGATATGGCTAGTCGTTGGAAGAAGGGTAGAAGGGAACGGAGTACCATGGGCAGAAGTGGTGACAGTAGTGGTAGTGGTGGTGGTAGTGATGAGTGTGGACGTAATGACAGTAGGGAGGACTGCAAAGTTGGTGGAATGTGCGAGGGGGATTGACATAAACAGTGGAGATGGGGGTAGGATCATTACGCCGAGCTTGCATTAATTCGCCGGGAGTAGATACCACTTCATGAAGTCTGCCGTTCATAGTCGCGCCGGCAAGCAGCAGGGCTTCTGTATCTGCTGGATGGAGAAAGCAGGCCAAAACGTGCGGTGCACGTTGCTCAGTGGTAAGATTCCGGAGCCGGCAGACGTTGTAGATGGGGACGCCAGACTGAAGAAGTTCGCGGCAAATATACTCGGCGGTGAAGGTGGTGTCCACATCCTTAATGAGGCACGTAGAAATCATCATGGAGAGGGAAGGCGACAGCCAACTAGGCGTCTGCCCGTTCGAGTTATTCTTGGGCCGACTGACCTGCAGCAGAGAGGAGCGCCACCCAGGCAAAAAAATCGTGGACAGTAACGTATGATGAGGGATGATTTATCCGCAGACATCCACAAAGTTAGTGTCTTGGCGGATGCAAACCGTACGGCTGAGCGGATAATTTTGGCGATAATTTCTAAATAGTGAATTGTATTGGTTTTTAATCAAGTATACTCTTATTTTTGCTTGTGGTTAGATGACCCTGGACAGTGATATGGGGGAATGGTGATATAGAGCAGTAAATCTGACGTAAGCGTAACTGGCTTTGGCCCGCAGTTAATGGATGGACGGTGCAATGATGTAGTACCTCGGTAATTGTCGCGAGAAGAAATCCCTCATAAACCTGTGAAGCTAGTTCCATTGTATTAACAGATCCATCCGTTTCAATACCTTGGTTTAATATACTGCAGTTAAATATTTACAATATCCTAGGATATCCATTCGCGGATGCGGATAATATTTTGTATATCCGCGCTGGGCTGTAGCTATGGCCAAGTGCACCAACGTTCTTTAATATTCGGCTAATCAGTGTATATTTAACATGGTTTAAATTTAAGCCCTGGTTAGCAGGAAGCGTGGAGCACCATTCTTAATCAATGTTTACTTAAGCATGTTTAGCTGGCAGTGTAATTAAACACTAGCGTGATGTGTAACTTGCTAGCGAACAATACTGAGCACGCTTCAGTGATTCTGTGTTTCTTTTGTTTGTTTCATTTCTTGTTTGCTTATTAGAAACATGGAAGAACAAGAGAGAACATGTTCGTCCAACGTTTCGGACTTTGAAATCGATATTATGGCATAATTGGAGAAGCTACAGTATAATATTACTCACGTCGTGTATAATCCGATCTGCTGTTGTTGTGTGGGTATTAGTAGTATCACCTACAATTATGTTGAAGGAACCAGTGGCGTAATACCTCAATGCAGTGAGCAGTCTGTTGATAGCAGAAGCAGGATGGGTTTTCTGCGCCGGAAATTATAGGTTATTTTGCATTGTTTCCAGAAGAAATGGAACTGTTTGTTTTGATAAGCGAAACCTTTCCAAAAATTTCCTATCACTAAGTTATTCATAATGATCAGTGTTATAACGTCACGCTCATTTCCATTCTGCTCCAGATATAACAGTTCATCTCCAAAAACCATCTCCCAATCTAGCATCCATTTGACCCTCACTGCTAATCATAGTTTATATTTGGTAACCGCTCGAACTTGACTGTTTAACTCTAACAGACAATAATCAGGAATGACGCTCCGCAGTTTCATTTTAACAAGGTTTAGGAAGAATCTTAAACGCTGATTACGGTAAACAAGGTTCATGGAATTGGCCACTAGTATACTGAACCCATGACCTTTGTGCCCTAAGAACATTATGCATAAATCGACAATCATTTAAAAGTTGGATTCTTGATAGCATGGATTTGACACGTGACGAGGAGGTGATTACCTTCGGTCCCACGCTCTGGGGTACGTGACGTCAGCCACACGTGTCAACGGCGGAAGAATCTCAAGTCATTTTTATGAACTATTTCAAAGCGCGTGTACATGGCGACCCAAGCCAAGTCAAAAAAATATAGTGCCTATCAAAGGGGGTCAATCATCTCACAAATCGAACCCGTAAAAGTTTTAAATGTCCATGAACACTACCGCCAGAAATGTAGCAAGCATGTAGTCACTTTCAAAACTCTTGAAATTACAGTTTAGGTAAGTCAGAAAATTTATAAAAATTTTCTTGGCGGCAAAGGGAGAGATCCGAAGAGAGGGGGTAACTGCTATAAATACGAAGGGACGCCATGACGAAGTCTCCTTCTCCGGCATTTGTGATACAAAGCGGACGAAAAATTGTTGAGCTGCTCTGCGAAATCAAACAACGAAAGTAGACTGAGTTCAACTGCAGATTTTAGCCGTTGTGGCTAGGTCTTGTCTCCATGAGGAGATAGTTTTCTTGAGTGAAATAATTGTACCAGATAGGACGGTCAAAGTACTGAATAAATTCTAATGTGATTAAGTAATTCGTGTGCGGAAATAATTATAGTATATCGTGTGCGCTCAACAAACAAGTGAAGGGTATTTTCTTTTTTTTATGCTTTATTCCAGGAAACCTGAAGATATATAAAAATGGTTTGTAAAGCCATGAATGTAAAAATGGCTAAATAAAATGCCAGGGTCGCAGGTGAGCCCTATGACTACATGAGGTAGGTGACTTTCCATCTTACTACCTCTTATATCTTGTCTCATGATCTCAAAAGGTGTATTTGAATGGGGATATACGACGCAGTGGTCACTCCTACTAAGTTTTGTAAATATGAGAATACGACTAAAAGAGTCATTTGTTTTATTTTCCACTTGGATAAATTTTTGAAGTCTTGCGAGTGTCGTATAATGTTGTAAAACGTTATTGAATAGGGTTCCGAAGTGATATCACGTCCAATGTAGATCGTGATCCGTATGAAGTGTACTGCCTATATTTTGTGATGCCAAATTAAGATGTTCATTCGACGTAAAATTTTTCTGTCTGCAATTTGACGTTAATAATAATAATAATAATCCATGGTCACTCATTTTCAATCGAGTGGAAGCGCACTGTCGGGTGAGAACCTAGGGTGATGAATTTGGTCACGGAGAGAAACGTTTTTCTAGGCTCATTTTAAACTGTGTCTGACTGACAATAAAAGATCTAGTAGAATGTTTCAGTCATTTCTCGTAAAAATTTAGTTATTAAATACGATCTCATTTATGCGAAGTTATTCATGAGTAATGCATTGTGCCATATTAGACGTCGAGATTTCTAGAAAGGATTTTATTCCAGTTCTTTGTCGATGATAATTGTGGAGTTGGGAAACAGGGGTTAGTTTTGTTGTTATGAGATTTGTGAATCAGGTTGGACCTGTCATTGAAGCCGGGACATGGAAGTCCGAGGAATGTTTTATATGAGTTGAGATGAGATGTGCGAATCAGGTTAGAGTCCTGTCATTATAATGTTGGGAATGGAAAGAAATTCATAGAAATCCATAGCGGTATTAATTGGTGACGCGTATAATTAGTGTGGGCATCTTGAAGCTTAATCTGTGCATTTTGTTGGTTAGAATATCGTGTTTGTTTAATTTTGTCGGCAGAGTTTAAAAGAGAGCATTTTGAGAAGCCAGTCAACTGTGAATAAACCAGGTGTTTCATGTAACTGCCAAGCGAGCTTGGGGGACGAGAGGCCTCAGCTGTGATATAACGGGACAGGCGTGGAATTAAGATTGTACTGTATCCTCGGCCAGGGAAAACGTTAAAATGCTGGATTTAGTTGAAATTCATAGCCGGTAATGATCTGAGTATTGTGAAATACTGTAATTGGGGACGTAATGAACATTTGAAATCACGAACTTTGAGTAGAAGGAACAGAGTAACCAAATTCAAGGTTGTCCAAAATATAGAGCGATGGTTGTGATGATCGGTTTGTCTGTGAGGGGTGTGCAAAATTCATAATGGTATGACGAGAGATGACATCGTAATTATATGGCGAGTAGTTTTAGTTTGTACGTAGATTATTAGGATATCCAAGTGTTAATAACGGTTAGGACTAGATTAGATTTTAAAAGTGTGAGATCACGAAACGAGATATATATATAACTGGACATGAATTATGTAACAATTCTTTTCCAGCCGGATAAACATCATAAGATTGAATTCACATCACAGCTGCGTAGAAATTTGTGAAGAAACCATAGTCCGCGGAGATAAAATTTGTTGTTCGTTAACATTTCGTCAAATCATTTAAATTTATTTAATTATTAAATTCAGTGAAACCGCATTTTGAAATAACTTTAATCAAGCGAATAACTTGGAGATGCATTCTGGAAATTTTAGATTGTTTTTCTGGGGGAATATTAAAATATAAAGTAACGTTTAAGGGGACATATCCGAAGGAAATGGATTTTACTGCCACACAGTTTGTGAGCATTGCTATTGTTGTAATTATTGAACTTTGATTGATTGAGCAGTGAATGTGCTGGGGATAGTAAAGTGGAACTTTTGGTCATCAACCGATGTAACTTAATTGTGTTCAGCCTTCAGCCTAGAAACTTGGATGGTCAGGGGGTCATCAACCTCAGTGACTTAGATTAGGGCCATATGCCATTGTAGCATCCTTTCCTTGCGGTCATCATCCACAATGACTTTAAAGTAACTTAGAAGATTAGATGTCGGTCCATGACATAGACGCAGGTCACATCGATTCAATTAAGGGTCCATGCCGTAGAACCACTGTGTGGCACACCGATTGGACGGCCTTAATTATACCCAAAGTCCAGAGTTCGTGTTACGAGGGCTGGGCCATAACGAATCACTATGATGGTACATGTGGTCTCACGTGGAAGCCGAATTTAAGGATTTCCAGACTTTCCTTTCTTAAATGATTAATAATTGAGACAATGGTTTCTAGTAAGAATGTCCGTCAGGCAGTTACGTTAAAGTCTCACACCAGTGTTCTGACGTTTATGTAAAAATGATTGTGGTGTCCAGAGGACACAATTGACTTCTATGATACCATTGACATAAAAGAGGGCTTCAGAATTTTCCTGAATAAATAGGAATCTTTTAAATAGACCTTTCATTCCAGTAGATAGATTAGAATTACTGAACCCTACCTTTACCTCAGCAAGTGACGAAGAACCCGATACGACCCAAGAGATAGATCTCATGAGCTTTGCTGATAGGTAAGAAAGGTAGGTATCCCTCATTATGGACCAAAAGGGTTCAATACATAGGTGAGGAACACTGGTTACAATGGTGACGCTTAGAGAGCGCGGTCCAAAAAACATCCGTATTAAAACTGTACTGCAATGTAGGCTGTCCTATCCGCTCTCGGCCTCTTTCCTTTGCTTATAAACATTAAACAAACACCAAGTGCTGAAAGTGGTTGCGGTTAGACGAGGGGATTCCGGAATGAAAATCTACAGCAGGCAATAAGAACTTGACATGGCATATAGATTTTTCAAAATAAGAAACGTTTACAAATATATCTTAAGTGGTTAAGTGGTACCTGTTACATTTCTATGGTTTAAAAAGAAAAGTTAGTTCCTGGCGGTCAAGTGGGTGACGCAACACGACACATAAATATCTGCCACTTGTTTAAGAATGGAGGTAAGAAAAGAGGTATGCATAGCTTATATAGAGAGCAACACTTTCAATTCTAAAATATACTGATCTATTTGCGCAGGGCCACTGTCTCCGAACATGTCGGCTCTAGACTTCAGTTACGTCCTGTTGATTGTGTAGGCCAGACATTAGGTGCTGAAAGGGGGTGTTTTAAATTAAACCGTGCTTAGTCATGTTTTTAGCAGCTTTATATTCCTTGAGATGCTCATTACGAATCAAAGCTTTGCCAACAGAAAATTTTCGTGAAATGTGAGTTATAGCCAAAACATGAAAAAATACTCCCCTCCGCGGAGTTTTGCTTCTAACTCAAAAAATATCAACGTTGGTCAAAGTATGACTCCATACTAAAATAACCTGCACAAATCTGCAATAAAACAAAGAATACTGAAATTATTGCTCATTTTCTGTCCACCTTTCCCTAGCAACGAAGTATTTATTTATTGTATATAATAGTGTAACGTATTGTGAGCTCAATGCTGTGTTGATTCAATTAATTATCGTTCCTACAACAGAGAAAAAGATGTTTGTTATTTCCGGTCATTCGGAGTGGGGCATCAAAACTAGCTGAGTTTTCTTCAGTTTAACGAACAGCACGAGGAACGATTTATTAAGGAATCACCACATAACAGAGCCTTACGTCATCTGTCTTATATCAACCAATGGGGACAACAAGGTGCCAAAGTGTTATCACTACAGGCGAGAATCATGGGCGAGTTTTTTTTTCGCTATTTGCTTTACGTCGCACCGACACAGATAGGTCTTATGGCGACAATGGGACAGGTAAGGCCTAGAAAAGGGAAGGAAGCGGCCGTGGCCTTAATTAAGCTACAGCCCCAGCATTTGCCTGGTGTGAAAATGGAAAGTGTTACAGTCCCCAAAGCGTAGTTTACGACGACCATCGCTGAATCTCAGTTTGAGCTATAGGCCCGTTCGGTGGATGTTTAAAGAAATGGGTGGATTTGCATACCGCATTCATGTTGTTCAGCGTCAAACAGGAAGGGATGAGCAAGCCCTATTACAATATTGCAGCCGGGTGTTCTCCATGACGTATGCAACATATAGCTTTCAGTTGAATGACATATTCTCCTTGATGGCTATACAACATGTTTTTCAGGATTTGAAACGCGTGATGTGGTTATACAAAAACCACTGCACAATGCGCAGTTTAATATTTGGTGCGCTGTGTCCCGTGGTGGAAAAATGGGCCGTTATTTCACAGAGACCTCATTATTAACTGCATGCGTGCGGGAATGGGCTGTTCTTACCTCTCCAGTGATAATGGATGCAACCCACACAGCGAGTGAGTGTCTCACCCTTCTCGAACGACACTGTGGCATGATATGGCAGATAGTTTGAACGCATACTCTACCAATGCACTTAAATAACATTTCAGTGCCGTTCTGTTTCGTCTTTCATCGACGTCTCTTAAGTGGACTACACAACTCGTCACAGAAGACACTCCTGCTATTTTTGATCGGCCGGGTGGCTACACATCTTTACTTTCCGCTCGCGCCGAGCCAACAAAGCATATAGGCTGACTCCTCGTTGGATGTCAGCCTCCCTACCACCAACCAACATGACGACCACCACCACCACCATCACCACTACCTTTGCGACCCCTGCTCACACCTTCTCCTCGCTTTCCATCACAACTGTTACGTCGTCCCATTCATCGCCGCTTCTATCCACTTCTCTTCCCGCGCTACCTCCTGTTGATCCACCTCGACTATTACGTATTCCTCCCCGCTACTTCACCCGCCCTTCTACGCTGTCTACATCTGCCTTGCCGACCACGACATCACCACCACCACTGTCCGTCGTACCAGCAGCAGCCGCTCATCAACTTCCATCACCGTCAGACACATCAGCCACAAACGAAGTCCTCAGTTGCGTCGTCCGCGGCGTAAGCCCACTCATCCCGGCAACCGACATTCAAGAACAACTTCGCCTTCAAGCCATACCCGTGAAGAGAGCGTTCCGTATCTACAACTCCACCGGTCCGACGTACTTAATCAGACTTCAGCTTCACAGCGCAGCAGCCGTCGCCCACCTGATCTCCAGCGGAGCACTTCTCTACGGCCGTCATCATCCCGTCGAACCCTCTCGCTCACCTCCCCGCCCTAGATATCACCACTCCACATCTCGTCGCCATACCCGGCCTGATCATCCTCCCTTCCAACGCTCTATCTACGTTCGTCCAACTCCTTCTTCTGCTAATATCTCCATCCCACCACCACCGACCCTTGAACATCTCTGACACCTCATAACTGTCCTCTATCACATCGCTTCAACACTTCACCACCTTACACTTCCACGCAACTTCCTTCTCGACACTCCTGTATAAATCTCCATCCGTAGCCATCTCCCCCAACCAGGACGCCCCAAGATAACATCTTATTACTCTTCACTTCGTCTTTCCCCTCTTCTTCGTCCTCCAAATCCCCTGCTTCTCTCACATCGCCCGGCCAGAGAGAAGGCGTAACCTTCTGGGTGGCCCGCCCCACCCTGCGGTGGGGAATGGAAACTTTCTCAGCAGCAGCAGCGTTCTGTTTGCGTATCCTCCTTTATATGATTTTTCACGAGAGTTTAATCCTGATGTAAACAAATAGGCGGAGCACCTTGGCTTTGCACGTGGATATAGACGTAGTTGATTGGAAAAGCAAACGTCGCACTCACTCGACTGTATGCGAGCTCGAAGAAAATTAGTACGTCGCATTAATTTAATTTTATCTTAGTTTATTACATTTAGATAGTCTGAAAGAGTAAGTAATCAAATTAAAATATGGTTGTCACATATACCGGTATATATCTATATGTTTTTTTAATAAAACAGTGATTAAATAACGAGATATGAAGGCAGAAGGCGTGGTGTAATGCAGGAAGTCTTCTCATAGTGAGGGAAAGTCCCAAGCTGTACAGCATGGAGATAAGGTGTTGCATCTTGCAGCAGCTGTCGGTGTCAGTATTCATAGCGAGAAAAATGGAGCAAGAGGTAGGACCATCCCGTGTAGTGAAGCACAAAAGAGGAAACCCGCTCAGAAGTGACCATAGGCAGTGCGTTGTGAATGTTTTTAATAAAATAAATGAACAGAATCCAGGTTTAGCCGTAAAAGAGGTAGAGAAACTAAGTGCAGAGTTGTGTGGTGTGTCGGCTAGTTCGGTTCATAACATGCGGACAGAGTTTAGAAAGACAGGGAAATTAACAACGCCGGGAAAGGAACGTAAACGACCTCAAAGAATCGAGAAGTATGACGATATTGTCAAAAGTGGTATTAGAAGGATAATTCATTAATTTTTTTTGGAATGAACCACCTACTTTACGCAAAGTATTAGACAGTGTGAATAAAGATAAAACTTTACCCACCTTCAGTTTAACTACCTTGTACAGACTTTTAAAGGACATAGGGTTCCAGTTTGTTAAAAGAGAACGTAAACCTGTGTTAATGGATAGGAAGGATATTGTATTGTATTTTTGAGTTGTTTCTTTTCGATAGATGTTGTTACAGAACTATCAATAGTTCCGTCTGACATGTCCAATCATGCTATATGCTCTATCATGATAGGAAGTCTACAAGATAAGAGATATACATTTCAGTTCGAAAGTTGGTATTCTATTAGGTTACAGTCTACCGGGCGGGCATTTCAAACAGCTGTCCTAAGATAAACCTTCCTACGTGTGTAATTTTGTGCTCTAGCCTACGATAGCTTTCCTTAATATAAATAAATAAATAAATAAATAAATAAATAAATAAATAAATAAATAAATAAATAAATAAATAAATAAATAAATAAATAAATAACGTAGGCCCAAATCATCAGCAGAAGATGTCCCTTCAAACCCCTCCGTTTAGTTTCACACAGCTCAAAAACTGTTCCTCGTCTATTTTAGGTCATATGCGCAGCACTGTATGTCCGAACACGACACGTTGACGGGGCGGAGGTCGATACTACACGCTCAGCGAATCACAACTCTTTCTTTGGCTAAGGCGTGGACATGCCTTGTTTACATCAGGATTAAACTCTCGTGGAAAATCATATAGTAGCTTCTCGGAAAATCATAGTATCTGAACGTGTGTGCGGGCCGCCACGTACTTCCCGAGTTGCCTCGCGGATACAGGCAAGTCTGTATATATCTATAACTGGCAGGATCTCGAGGGGCTCCAAGCACGCGCTGCTTGAATTCAGACGGAGACGTTGCAGCGAAAGCCCCCTCTGAAAATGGTGGCTAAAAATGAAATCACTGGGCGAGTTGGCCGTGCGCGTAGAGGCGCGCGGCTGTGAGCTTGCATCCGGGAGATAGTAGGTTCGAATCCCACTATCGGCAGCCCTGAAGATGGTTTTCCGTGGTTTCCCATTTTCACACCAGGCAAATGCTGGGGCTGTACCTTAATTAAGGCCACGGCCGCTTCCTTCCAACTCCTAGGCCTTTCCTATCCCATCGTCGCCATAAGACCTATCTGTGTCGGTGCGACGTAAAGCCCCTAGCAAAAAAAAAAAAAAAAAATGAAATCGTAACATAAGCATATGAAACTGCAAACAGTCGTATTGAGTCACTTTCAGGCATCATTTACTCACACTTCAGCTGCAGTAGTTTAGGGATTACGAGGGAAGGTCAGTAAGTACCTGCAATTAACTTTCATAACTTATTACAAAAATATTACACTTTTTATTGATATCAGTTTTCAATATAGTCACCCTGCTTTTCAATGCACGTGGTCTACCGTTTCACAAGCTTTCTGATACCCTCTGAAAAAAAAGATATCTGGTTGATCAGAGCTGAATCGATGGCCTCCGAGAGCATTTTTGAGTGGACCAAAGAAATGGTAATCCGACGGGGCGAGATAGGAACTGTACGCAGAATGCTCCAAAACCTCGAAACGCAGCATCTGAAGAGTTTCAGTGGTGTGGGCGGGGGTATGTGGACGCGCATTTTCATACAAGAAAAGAGCTCATTCCGACAATCGACTTCTGCGTTTGTTCCGAATTGCAGGTTACAGCGTGTTTACCAGAGTATCACTGTAACATTCACTGTTTACTCTTTCCCCCTTTTCCTGATAATGTTCCAGGATTGGCCCTTGAGAGTCCCAAAGCACTGTGAGCATCACTTTTCCTGTAGAAGGTTGACTGTTGAATTTCTTTTTGACTCGGAATCCGGGATGTTTCCATTCCATTCTCTGACGTTTGCTCTCTGGTTCGAAGTTCTGAACCCATGTTTCATCTCAAGTGATGATCCGTTTCAGAAACAATTCATCTTCGTTAGCATGGTGGTCCAGTAGGTTCTGACAGTTTCCGACACTATCCTGTTTCTGCTCTTCATTGAGTTGTTTTGGAGTACATCTGATAGTTAAGCCTGTTATGCATGATTTCGTATGCAGAACCATGGCTAATGTACGTATGGTTTACCACGTCATCAACAGGCTCTCGTCTGTTATTCAGGATCATATCACGCACATGTTCAATGTTGGCATTAGTTATGGGTGCAGATGGACGTCCGGATCTTTCCTAAACCTTCAAGCTCGTGTGACAAGTTCTGAACTGTTCAATCCACTGGTAAACATTTCGCTGTGGACAAACATTGTCCCCGTATTGTGCTGAAAGTATTCTGTGAATTTCCGCTCCTGGTACACCCTCAGACCACAAACAACCGATTACGGAACACTGATCTTCCTTGGTGCAAAGGAAGAATGGGGTGCCGAGCTTTACGTCGAAACAGCGCAAGCTGTACTGATCTTATAACGCTGCAACCTACCACAGACGTAGACAACGGTGCCATCTAGATACTTATCGAATTTCCGACGTACATTTCATCTGCTTATTTTCAGCTAATGAGAGAAAAGTGCGATGGCAGAGCGAGTTGTTTTATTGGCTTGACGAATTATTCTCATAAATTCCCTGTGCAGTTCATTGCACGGTTCATACCGTTCATTTGTCCGACTCGTTGGCTGAATGGTCAGCGTACTGGCCTTCGGTTCAGAGGGTCCCGGGTTCGATTCCCGGCCGGGTCGGGGATTTTAACCTTAATTGGTTAATTCCAATGGCACGGGGGCTGGGTGTATGTGCTGTCTTCATCATCATTTCATCCTCATCACGACGCGCGGGTCGCCTACGGGCGTCAAATAGAAAGACCTGCACCTGGCGAGCCGAACCCGTCTTGGGATATCCCGGCACTGAAAGCCATACGACATTTCACATTTCACCGTTCATTTATCTTTGCGAAATTGAAGGAAATATTGCAAATATTGTGACAGATAATTTCAGATAGCCGTAATTTTGGTCCGTAGCGAGGAGAAACCTTCATGTAGTAGGATGGTAATCGTGTGGTTTATCATTACAGTTTTCCTTCACGGTATTTCGTTTTACCCTCCAAAGGAACCGGCCATGTTTCCTCATGTGTTGAAGTACAGTACATCAAATATCCTCGTTCAGTAACTTCTCTCGACAAATCATGGATTCTGAGCGGGTTTGTGGGCGGCCACACAGATCTGTACAGGCAATTCTCACAGAAGTCTACATGTGTATTGGGCTCTTTATGTTCAGGTACAATGGGTGCCATCCTAAATTTTCTGTAGTTTTGCTAATCCTTGGTGTTAGTTCACGTGAGTTACACTGGGTGGCCCAAGTATAATGTGCAAGAGGTGTTGCCCAAGGCCCAGATGAAGAGACCGCTTTGTAGCATTCATTGAAACTAAAGACTACAAACATCGCAGTTTAAATTATCTCTGTATGGTTAGCACTCCAATGCCCGGCTTTTCCGTTTGCCTTCAACACCAAACCTGGGTCAATTTGACCCAGGCTGTAGAATGTTGGTATACTGATTTTGTTGTTGATGATATCATTTTAAATTTAAAAAAAACCTGTTATTTACGAGCAGTAATATTTATTGGATATCCAGCCATGTGGGCAACAATAAGTAGTTTCTTCATAAATTACAATTACAAAAATACCGCTATATATTAAAAATCCTATCAACAAGTCAGCAAATACTGAATTTACATCCATGATTTGCAGATCAAGAGAAAAAAGAAAATTACTATGAAGAGAGGGAGAGAGATTTACTCATGTCTTTTTCAATTTCTTTATATTTACATACCGTTTGTGGTAGTCCTACACATATACGCACACACATTTCCTCGCATTCAGAAACCTCCATCAGATTCTCCCTCCATAATAAGTTGTAAGTCTTTCATCTTCACGCAAACCTTTGAGAGACATCTTTACAACAAGGTGTCATGAGAGCCATTGTTGACCGAGTAAAGTGCTGACGTGAAGTATTTCACAACCAGAGATCACATGACTCGTGTTGGACGTTCTACAACAAGCAGGGACACCCCTCCTGCAGGGTTTTGTTTTGTACAACCACCTTCTATCATGTTGTTGAGGCCAGCTTAGTTATTTGAGCGTTTTCTTTGATGTGTTCTGGAAATTACCTACTCAAGTACAAAATATAATTCGACTGTATTTTATTGCAGTATTAATTTTGGTTTTCGGAGAGTTGAGATTCTTGTGCAGTTTACTTCGGTCAGAGACAGATCTTTCGGAATGACCGTCGTCACTTTTCCGTACCTCTACTATTGTGAGCAATTGCAAATTGAAATTAACATCACTGATTGCAACGAAACTCAGAGAAATACTCCAGATATAGTGATTCTGTTCTGAACTACAAATCATTTATACTTCGCTAAGATAGGCTTCAATTTGATTTGTAAATAACGTCTACAACTTTTAGTGCAAAGAAATGGCAATAATTCCCACTTTAAAATGAAGTAATGGCACAAAGAATTAAACGGTCCACTGCATGAAACAGCCAAGCGTTGCTCCCCTGCTGGCTTTTAAAAGTCAAGGACTTTTCTCTATCTGTATTTCTCGGTTTCGATTGTAATTTTTACAGCCTATTTCACTTTCACTTATTTACTCTTGTACGATTTCCGTATACTACGATGTTGCCCATTTAAGAGGCCGAACTTCTAGGCCACTGGCCTCATTTCACTCCCAGAATGGCCGGGAGATGTCACGTGATCGCCGCTCGCCCAATCAGCACACCCCGCTGGCATCATTCACCGGTGCAATAGTTGGCTCTACTTTGTTAATAGAGAACATACCCTACCAACTACAAAAAGCTGAGTGTAAGGCTACCTTACCCGTCGCGCGTGCAAGATGGTCGCGTTTTTAGCAAACAAGCTTCTAATTTTACGTGTCTCTCAATATCATGATAATAACCGGGAGAACTCCACCTATACCTGTTGTTTTCGATCAAAAGAAATGTGACTTCTCTGCTCTAAAAATGCAACATTCATAGCCGCTTTTCGAACCACGATCATCTTGATCGCCAACACGCCTCGTTTCAAAAATTGTACACACTGTCCAAGTATCACTGTATCATCTGCCGTTTGTTGTCGCATTGTCTGTTTGCAATGTTGTCGTTTTCATACATCAAATAGCATGCCATATCTCAGAACTAGTCTTGTGTGAGAGTCGTTATTATAAGTACACTTTAAAGATTTTTTCCCTATCTAGAATTGCAAATAATGAAGATAAAAGAGGTGAAATGATAGATGAGATAAGATTGTGCAAATGTCCTAGACACGTGGGACAAACACTTGAACAATAGATAACGTTAGACACTTGACAGTTTTGATACAGAGCGTCGATTTAACATAGGCCACTTGTGTTCCAGAATCAGAACTCGTATGAAATTGAGGTTCTTTTAAATTAACTAACCGAGTTTCCTAAACGTTTCGTATCGTTTTGAAAGTGACTGTACAAATGTTGGTGGTGACTAATGGTTCAAGAGGCTCTTTGGCTGTAGATACGGTACGACATGTAGGGTCATAACTAATAACATCGTAAAGTTTCCTCGTTATCTGCCGTAGTCAATCCGGTGGAGACATTAGTATGCTCTTTACTTCTGGTAGGGAATAGCGGCGCTAAGTCTACTACTACTAGTACGCTTAGATGGTGACACCGTCTCTCAGGCCAGGAAATCTGTGGTGGTGATGGAGATGTGGGGGAGGTGAGAGGGTTGGCCGCCGTGACCTATACTATGAAATGTCCCGGCACTCGCCTTGCAGGAGAATATAAAACAACCGAAAACCATTCTCAGGACACGCGAGGGTGGGGACCAGCCTCTCTCCATCTCCCGAATGCAGAGCTGTCGGACCACGAACCAACCGTGGCCACTTGTAGCCCGAAGCCCACTCTACGGCACAATACCATGCGAAGTCAAGAGGATCGGTTATATTTTAATATTCCTGTGTTGTTCGTTATAAAGAAGTCCTTCAATATCAACTAAATTAGTACTCTCTGAAGGCGTAAATAAACTCGTGGATAAATCGTATAACATCTCAGTAGATTAAATAATAATAATAATAATTTTGGCCATGGGTGTGACGTGTTCCATTTCCACGTCGTATTCGTACTATGAAGACGTTTTCCCCACCTGGTTTCAGTCATCGGAGCTGATTATGCAGAAAATCACCCGATATTGGGCACCCGAAAACTTGAAGGTACAAATTTACCTGTCCGCTAGCTAGCGTGTGATAGACTTGATGACGTGTAGCATATGTGTCAGCTCCCGGGAGATATGCTCATGACGATACGGAGAGGTTAGATTTCGGGACAAAATGTTTTAAATTTATATAACACGTAGACTACTTCATTTACATGTAAACTGTTCTTCATGATGTAATTTTAATATTTTTTTATGATGGTATTTTGGTTTCTAGAGAGACCAGTAAATGAGGGATGTTTAATATAAGTTCTTGTTTGGATGTTTTCCCACGTTTAACCTTTCGTGTGGGGATATTTGTAGGGTATTGCCTTCTTCTTCTTCTTCTTCCTCTTCATATTGCTGACATAAATAAGTCGTATGGTTGGGGCATCCCAAAAATTGTGTAACGTGACGCGGCAAAAGGTGACGTCACATTAGTCGTTACGGTAGACCTTGGTCGCCAAAGATGCTACGGCTACAAGTTACAGTAAGTTCCTTAGACGTAGAGTTGCAGTTCTTCTTGATATAACATTTTGATTATTGAAAGATATATTCATGATCATTAGTTTTTCCCAAGGGAAAACGATTCTTTTTACAGCAGGTTTTCCTTTCCTGGTGACGTGTGTAGGCCTACTTTCCTGTTGTATGGGCGTCGAAATGTTTCACTGGACATCTATGCCCGTTTGTAGGTATTTGCAATGTTATGCGGATCCTGGTGTCCTTTACGCTCAGCTTTCTTATTTATAGCAACGCATTTTAAAGTTTTCTTTGCATATTCAGTTGTTGTAGCAGAGATGATTACTTGACTAATCGTTATAAGCTTGAGGTTTAGTTTGTTTTACCACAAATTATTACTGGAATACAGGAAATTAAGTCCGACTTTATTCAGTGTCATCCTCAGCGTACATATACAACAGAAAAGCATGCTGAGCTTTCGTTGCATATCATAAGTACAGACTGCATGTATCTTGTTACAAACTAAGGCACATTATTTTAAACAATCTGCCTCTCTCTTTCCTGACGTTTCTCCCATCAGATAGGACCTGCTATCCATGCTAGACATCCTAATGTACAAGGTGAAGCAAACTTGGACACCAAAATTCGACCTGAATGAATTAAATAGTCGAGACTCAATCCCAGCACTAACGAGCTCACAACTGCCTCGCAGTGAAGTCAGGGCAATCAGCGAAATAAATGTGGAGCAGACACATCGGACTGCACTCGGCACTATGGTCAGGACGAAATTTTATTGATAAGCAGACGTTGTGGTGGAAAGAAAAATTTCAACGGACCATTAAGAAGAATAACTTAGCCTTGAGGACGTAGTGGAATACAGGCTCCGAAACTGGTCGTGAATGAAACCGTTCACTGAAGTTGCCAGCGGAGAGAATGGTCGCTACCGCAAACGAACATCACTACAAGGATCTGTATGACAAGATACAAACTACAGGAGGAAATGCCAATTTATATTACATCGCCAAGTCCAAACCAATGGCATCACTATTATCAATGGTCAGACCTTACAACAAGTCACTCATTTTTAATATCTTGGACCTCTAATCACATCATATAATGATGCTACCCATAACAGCCGGTTGTACTCCAACTGGAGATAGGTAACTGGTCTCACTTGGACACAAAGATGTTCGAATACCTGAAAGGTAAAATTTACAAGACAGTGATAAAACTAGTTGCACTCTATGGAGTGGAATGTCAAAATTTGACGAGGAAGCATGGACAGATCTTCAATGCCATGGAGATGAGGATGTTGCGATTATCACTGTGATGTTGGAGTGCTACGCTGTCCTGGGGAATCACTTTGATATTGACCATAAACTTCAAATCTCGTCTTCTGACCAACCACTAATCTATTTGTGTAATATGCCCACCAATACTGTAGGTGGCTAAGATATTGGTCTCTTCTTCAAGAAAGTGTCAGCTTCAGCCAAGTCCAGTATACACCAAATCTGCTAGCCAGCATGGCCATTCAGATCACCTCCAAGGTTGGTGGACTTGTTCAGGCGATCCACTCGCAAATTGGCACCGAAACAGTTCCGGAATTCCTCCATCACATTATCAGTGCAGCCAGTCTGCGGTGCATATGAGTAGTAAGTGATGGTGATACTATCTGATACTCTGGAGATGCTCGTGATAGCCTACTACGTAATTACACTGCCTGACAAAACATTTGAAGTAACCAGAAGGGGAGGAGGTAACGAAATGGCACTTCATGCTTTGAGAGGGTATGAGGTGCTATTTCAGTGATTACAAAATCGAGTCAAATTTACAAATAACATGCTGTGATTCGGTTGTGAAGGGTGTCATAACACCGCTGTGTCCTCTCCTGAGGCAATCTCGCCCACTGGTCATTGATATCCTGGATAATGGCACTGGGACGGGGTTGGCGTCCGGCACTTTCTTTCATCTCTGCTGTTCCACAGATATCCCGCAACAAGGCTGTAATGAGGAGAGGAGCCTGATGAGGAAGAGGAAGTACAACTGGGTAACCATCAACTCTAAGCTCCAGCGAGAAGTAAAATACGAGAAGAATTAATGTATCGACCAAAAACAGCTTAGGATCACCAAGGACGTGCGAATGGAAGACTCCAGGAGCCTCAGAAACCTCAGAAAAAGAAGTGATGAGCAAGAAAGATCGGACTAGGAATATGGAATGACGAGACTAGAGTGAGACGCAGCTAGGGGCACCGAGGTTCCTAATTTGAGAGCCCCAGACAGACTGGGGATACAGTGGCCATTTTCTACCACCCCCACCCCCATGTTGCACGCTAGACAGGAGGAAAGAGAAGAGGAGGAAGTTAAAGATTTGAAGTGCCTAAAATGTGAGGAAAATGGTGACACTAAGTAATGAAGGAAGATGCTTCTAGGTGGTACCTGTCTAAAGAATGGTTTACACAATAAACTAATAACTACAGTATTACGTAACAGTGGAGCAGCTACAGGAGTCTCAATAGTGTCTAAACGAAGAGGAAGAAGAAGATTTTGTTAGTTAGACGAAATGCGCAACACACAGTACTGTGTGAAGTAGACAACTTGCTGAGAGCTACACTTCGTTCTGCCTGTATTTATAGGTGGTAGTGAGTTCGCGACCCTTGCAGGCACGCGGTTTGTCTCGACTGTCTGAGTTCCCAGCAAATGAGGCACGATAATGAGCTGCTCACGTGTCTTCCCCGGTCCGAAGCAAACAGAACCCACAAACCTTCCCGGCAATGTTATTGTTAGCTTGTTACACCCTCAGATACTGCGTACGACCGCCGTGTATCTGTGTTACTCCGCTCCTGACTCGTCTCTTATCGGTCCGCTCGTGTCATACAAGTTGGCATTTTCTTGATTGAGCCTTGTAGAAAAACCATATCCGTCCGCACAGCCCGCTCTTTTGTTGGGATAGCTTCTCCTGACGTCGTGGCACAAACCGAAGTAACGAAGTCAGTCATGGACCTTCGGTCGTCAGCCTCCAAAGAGTCCACTCAATTCAAGGAAAAGTTCAATTCAGACACCAACGCTACTCACTACGAGACCTGAGGAAGCCAGGATTGTGTTATCACAATCCAACACAACCTGCGTCAGTGTGGATGAAGGTCCTAGAAAATCTTCCTGCAGGCCGCGGTACCGACCGGGAAATCTGAAAAAAAAACTATCAACGGACTTCGGGGTGGTGTTGGGAGGAGCTGAGTTAATCTTCATATGCGAGTGCAGGATGACTCAAACAGGTGTGAACTGTGCAACACTACAACTGATAGAGAGACAGGTTAGTGCTATTGCAGTGGCCCGCTTCTCGGAGAAGTATTTTGTATTTAAATACATCGCAATTGGGAAATATCCCGCTGGCAATGATCTCTTACAGTAGTGCGATAATAAAGTAAAATTAAAACATAATTACACAACAACAAAAGCAAGAACAAAACTACAAAAACAAAAATTATTATTATTATTATTATGATTATTATTATTATTATTATTATTATTATTATTATTATTATTATTATTATTATTATTATTATTATTATTATTATTATTATTATTATTATTATTATTCTTTCGAATGGACCACCAGAGGACCACGTGCCAATTTCAATTCCTTCTTCTTTGTTCTTTCCTTTTCTTCCAGTACGCTTTCATCTGTTCACTATGTTTCTTCTTTCTGTCTTCAGACCACTTTGAACCAGTCTTTTTTACTTTCCTACATTGGAATACTTCTATTTTCAATACTTTTTCCCGAAAGCCTTCTCTATTATTTATTCCTTCTGTTGTTATATTGTTTTTTTCTAAATCCTTTCTTACATCATTGACCCAGCTTGTCGTTGATTTCTTACCCCACAAATATCTGAAAATCTTACTGGTTAATCTACTATCTTGCATTCGATATAAATGTCCAAAAAACATAAGTCTCCTTTTCCTCATTACATCTGATATATTTTCTATTTTTTGATATATTTCAGCATTACTTCGTAATTTCCAACCTTCTGCTGTGTTTTGTGGGCCTAATATTTTCCTCATGATTCGCCTTTCTAGTATTTCTAGTTTATCTAAATTATAGTTTAATGCCAGACATTCGCTTGCATATAGGCATTCTGGCTTCACTACTGTGTTGTAATACCTTATTTTTGCATTTTTGGATAGGCAGCTTTTATTATAGATACCTTTGGTGACACCATAAGCTCTCTCCATTTTATGTACCCTCTCTTCTACAGCAGATTTTTCTAAACCATTTTCTTGGATTATTTCCCCAAGATATTTGAATTTCTTTTACCCTCTCTATTTGGCCAATATCTGTTTTCAGAAATTTTGGTGCATCCCAAATATTTGTTAAAAATTTTGTTTTTTCTGCAGAAATTCTTAAGCCAGTTCTGCTGGCGATTCTTTCCAAGACATTTACTTGGGTTATAGCAGATGTCACATTTTCAGAAAGTATTGCAAAGTCATCTGCAAATGCAAGACAATTTATTTCCATCCTTTTGTTTCCTCTTCCTAACCTTATCGGTGAAATGTTGAGTTCAATAAGTTTTTCGTTCCAAATTCTCACTATTTTCTCTAGGACACAATTAAAAAGAATTGGAATAGTCCGTCGCCTTATTATTATTATTATTATTATTATTATTATTATTATTATTATTATTATTATTATTATTATTATTTATTTATTTATTCGTATCAGAAGCATACATTTTACATTGCATAATGGTACTTAATGACATACATATCAAATAGTGTCTGCCCAAAATTTTGCCAAATCACGGGCATTAGGTGTTGCAGCCAAGTCCTCTATTGTGCATCTTAAAGGACACTTACTACAGTTCATGAAATGGGCTGTGGTTTGGTCTTCACCACATTCGCATTGCCTGGATGTGCCAGGAAAGCCCCACTTTACCATATTGGTTCTTGATCTACCAACCCCAGTGCGAAGCCTGTTCAGCGATTTCCACGTAGACCAATGTTCCTCGTGTCCTGGGGGGAGATGTTCAATTGGTAGCATCCAATCAGCAAGTTGAGGATTTCTAGTTCTCCATAATCTCAACCGTGTGGATTGGGCAGATTCGTTTAAATCTTCGGTTGTATTCAGGAAACTCCTCCTAGACCTCAATCTTCGGTGGGCAGGTTCATATCCATTTAATGGGTGTGCCTTATTATTATTATTATTATTATTATTATTATTATTATTATTATTATTATTATTATTTAATATCAGAAACAATACAGGACACCTATTTTACCGAAGGTATATTAGGGTTATATTTTAAAATCATAACAAAGATATGTTCTTATAAATTTAGTTTACAAATAATGTTGTTAATGAATGTGAGAAAAATAATAGTACTCCATAACCTGTAAGAGTCATATAACCACATTTCAGTTGAGAATTGTAGTGTAGATACGGTATATTTAGATAGTACTGTATCCTGCCTGCTGTATTCGTGCGTATCTTTCGTGTAAATACAGTAGGTGTAATATAAAATAGTACTAATAATAATCTGTCTAAGCATTTAGCTTTGTTGCTAATCTTTGAGTAGTTCTTGCAAATTTCAAACTTGCAATTTTCACTTCTGTTTGTGCTTAGTAGTAATATATTGCAATTAGGATACATCTGAACGTAGTTTGAAATTATTGTAGTATACGAGTAATATCTTATAGGAAATTAGCATGCTTATTCTATTAAGTAAAATATTTATGTAGTATAATAGAAGTATCCGCAGAAACTTACCAGAATTTTGTTGTTGTAATTAGGATACGCTTAACTGCAGTTTAGAATTTTGTAATTCTTGTGAATTCTTTTCGATATTCAGTAATTAACGACAGTTTTTATCCTGTTATGGTGTTGTAGGATAAAAATATAGTACGAATAAGTAGTACCTTATTGTCGTGTGATCATTGTGTACTATCCTAGACAATATTTATTTTCTTTAATTCATTTTCCACATAATAGGTTATTTTCTTTTTCTTTAAATTTTTCCGTGAAGAATGGCTAAGATGTCCAAGTGCAGGAAGTGTGGGTGTGGCCAGGCATTAACAAGTATGAGAGAGGAGATGGAGAGTTTGAGGGAGTTAATTAAGATTCTCTCAGAAGACAGGAACGACGATCCACCTCCACAAACAATGTACAGGATACAGTAGGTGTAAAAGAGGGATGGGAAAGAAAGGGGGGAAATTGTAGGAGACAGGTGGTCTGATGTTCTAAGGGGAAAGAAATTGAGGCTAAGGGCTCTCTTCAGGATCAGAATTCAGGACAGGTGTCTGTAAGAAATTGGTACGAGTCACTGCAGGTAGAACAACTGAGGGAAGATGACGGACAGGGAACTGACGCTGAGAAGTGTGGAAGTAGGAGGAAGGGAAAAGGTAGGAAAGGTAAATGTAGAATAGAGGACAGGAAAAGACAGGTGGGACAGGATCATGGGAGGGAGAAAAGGGAAGAGAAGTAGCTTCTGCAGCTGTCAGGAAAGATAGGGCTGACCAGGAGGGGAGGGGATAAAATGAGGTGAGTAGAGTTGAGGCTCTGGTCATGGGGGATTCCATTGTTAGACATGTGGGGAAAGTGTGTGTAGGAAAGGGACCCAGAGTAGAGTGATACCACGGAATTAGGTTAAGGAAAATATAAGAGAAGGAGTAGGGGAAGGAGAAGGTGGTAGTGATTCACGTTGGTACCAACAACGTAAGGCAAGCTGGTATAAGTACCAACATAGTTGGGAATGTGTCGGATCTGGTAAATGCAGCACGGTTGAAGTTTAAGAAAGCGGAGATTGTTATCAGTGAAATAATATGTAGGAGGGATATTGACTGGAAGGTGATTGGGAATTTCAATGAGATTATGGAGTGGATATGTGGGAAACTGGGAGTGAGATTTCTAGATCGTAAGGGTGGGTAGGAGATAGGGATCTGCTCTCAGATGGCCTTCACTTAAACCGCAGTCGTACGTATAAGTTGGGAAATTTGTTTAGAAGGGTTATAGGGAGGTACATTCAAGGAAACGGGGTGGTCTTGAGTGCGGTGATAAGGGTACAGAGATCTGGAAGTCAAGTAGAGATAACATAAAATGTTAATGTTGAACTGTAGAAGTATTGTAAAGAAAGGAATAGAATTAAGTAATTTAATAGATATATATGTAACGGATATTATAATAGGAGTTGAATCAAGGCTGAGAAATGATATAATAGATGCGGAAATATTCTCATGGAACTGGAGAGTGTATCGTAGAGATAGGATAGGAATGGTGGGAGGGGGAGTATTCATTCTGGTGAAAGAAGAATTTGTAAGTCCCGAAAAAGTTAAAGATGACAAACATGAAATTCCACATGTAAGACTCATTTCTAAAGATATTAGCCAACTTGATGTCTTTGGAGTGTAGAGACCGGGAATGAGTAGCGTTGACGCTGATTCAGAATTATTTGATAAGATAATCGGCTATGTGGGTAATGACATGGAAAGGAATGTGATTGTAGCAGGAGATCTAAATTTATCAAATGCCAGTTAGGAAGGTAATGCGAACGAAAGGAAGCATGACCAACAAATGGCAAATAAGTTAATATGGGAAGGCTGGCTGATTCAGAAGGTGATGGAACTAACTAGAGGGAAGAATATTCTGGACGTGGCGCTTTTAAAACCAGATGAGCTCTACAGAGAAACCGACGTAATAGATGGTATTAATGATCATGAAGCTGTTTCTTCCGTAGTGTGATACAAAGGAAGGTCTTAAAGGTAGGACTTTAGGAAGTACCATATGGCTGAGTCCGGCCCCGTGGTGTACGGGAAAACGCGTCCGCCGGTCACTCGGCACCTCCCGGTTCAATTTCCGGCCGGGTAGGTGTTTCTAATTGTAATGATTAATATCCCTGACCTGGGGACCGGGTTTTCGTGACGTCCTTAATCTTTCTTTCCTCACACACAACATTCCACACTACCGCCATTCCAATTACACGCAGGTTCATACGATATGGTACCAGCAATGGCAAAAGGTTCACATGGGTCAACGCCCCGAACAAGTAGCATTTTATACAATAAAATATACAATACCATATGGTTGATAAAGCAGGCATGAGGGAGTTTTAGAAAGTAACTATGATCGGTGAAAATGGTAAATAGAAACGTAAACAGACCCTGGGTGGGTTTAAAGCAATTGTTGGGAATGTGAAATCTGGTATGTGCCTTTAAAGGCGGTAAGAAATGATAAAGACCCACCTTATAATAATAGAGAAATAAAAAGGATAAGAAGGAGGTACAGATTGGAAATCAATATATTTAGAATTGGCTGTGGAAGTAAGGAAAAAAGTGAAGGAACTTAATGGGAAATTGAATCTAGCAAAGAAGTCAGCTAAGGATAACACGATGGCAAGCATAATTGGCAGTCATACAACTTTTAGTGTAAAATGAAAGGGTATGTATAGGTACTTTAAGGCACAAACATGTTCCAAGAAGGACATTCCAGGAATCATTAATGAACAAAGGGAATCTGTATCTGAGGACCTTTAAAAGGCGGAAGTATTCAGTCTACAGTATGTATTGTTAGTTACAAGGGTAACGTCAAGATAGAGCAGGTGACTAATACTGAAGAAGTATTAAAATGTACCTATGATAAAAATGACATTTACAGTAAGGTACAAAATTTGAAAACTAGAAAAGCAGCTGGAATTAATAAGGTTTCGGGGGATATACTAAAGACAATGTGTTGCGATATATTACCACACGTGAAGTACTTATTTGATTATTGTTTGAATGAAAGAGCTATACCAAATGAATGGAGAGTTGCTGTAGTAGCCCCGGGGGAAAAGGAAATGGTGGTAGAAATAAAGCCAAAGAGTACAGGTCAGTCAGTTTGACATGCATTGTATGTGAGCTTTGAGAAAGCGTACTTTCTGATTATATTAGACATGTTTGCGAAATTAATAACTGATATGACAGAAGGCAGTTTGGGTTTAGGAAAGTTTATTCCACTGAATCTCAGCTTGTAGGATTTCAGCAAGTTATAGAAGATATCCTGGATTCAGGAGGCCAAATGGACTGCATTTCTATTGAACTATCTAAGGCAGTTGATACGGTGGATCATGGAAGACTACTGGCAAAAATGAGTGCTATTGGAGTAGAAAAAAGTGTGACTGAATGGGTTGCTATGTTTCTAGAAAGTAGAACTCAGAGAATTAGAGTAGGCGAAGCTTTATCTGACCCTGTAATAATTCAGAGGGAAATTCCTCAAGAATATTTCTTTTAGAAGACAGACGAAAATGATTCCATTTAATATTCTTTGTCTTAGGCCTATAGATATGTTATGTAATCGGTAACTTGTATTATAGGTAATTCTGCTATATATCATTATTAAAGCGTGATCAGACAGCATTGGTGTAATACTGACCTTCCAATCATAAATAAATAATAAGCGCAGAACTACAAACACTAACATCTATAGAGATCTGAGAATTACAACGTACATAAGTTGATGGATAACCGTTGTTTAAGACAGTTAAATTATGAGAACTGCAGAAATCATAAAATTATCTTCCTCGAGTATCCTCAACAGGACTACTGCAGGAACTATGTTTGGAATTAATAACACCAGTTATGAGTAGTGGTTTCTCTCTCAGGTCTTCACAGATACGCTCCAAGTAATTTATATCCAGATTAATGTCTCGTGTAGAGTCAAAGTACACATTGCATAAATAAAGCTCCCCGCTATTAAACGTTGTGGCATTAGTTATTAGCATATTTTGTGCGAGTGATCCCATAAAACATGTCTTGTTACTGGGCGAAATATAGGAGCCCATAACCTTCAAGAATAAGAATAAAAAGAAGCGTTGTGCACACTACCACCGCTACTACTCTGTCAGTAGAACCAGGACCGACTACCATATATCAGATCTTAATACTACTATCGATTGGGAGGAAAATGGCGCTTGCTTGGGCGAGCGTTTGAGACATGTGGTTGGTTCACGGCTGTGTTTACATTGTGTTAAAAGTGTTATTTTGATCGAGTGATTGAAGTATATATTTGGTGAAATAGTAATCTATGACGGTTTATTAGTAAGGCGCATTGTTAGGAGTATATATAATGGTATTGTTAGTATATAATAGTGTATGTATTGCCGTACAGTAACGCTCCTGCTGCGTTCCTCATTGTAGATCGAACAATACCGTCGCGGATACTTCAACTTTTTAATTCCCTAAAGATAGAGCTTTACGGGAGAAATGGATAAGGAATATTCATCGAGAAAATTTGGAAGTCAAAAACCAAACTGTTGTATGTGTGAAACATTTCGAACCAAAATTTGTGGTGAGGGAAGATCTCTTTCCAACCGAAAATGGCGAGTCTATTCGTATCACTCGTAAACTTCCTAAATTAACTCCTGATGCAGTTCCTACAATTTTCCCAAATCAACCTTCTAACCATAAAATTAGACTCCCCAAAGACAGAAGAAATCCAGAAGGACGATTACAAGTGATCGACATGGAGGAGAAGAATTTTGCTAAGTGGTGTGAGCAGGATTTAATATCATCTTTTGAAGCTTCAGAAGAATTCTCGGAGGCAAACAGATGGCTCCGTTCTTTTTACTAAGATAGATTATGGTGGTAAATTTGACGATGTACCATCAATGAATGTGTGTTTCAAAGTATCGAGTTCCTTAGATGTAAAATTATTTTATAAGAATCTGTGTGTGCCTTCTGAGAAGTTCAAGTGGATACTTCAGTGTGAAGGAAACAGTGATCTGAAGTGTAATAGGTGGAGTAAGCTGGACTTGGTGAGTTATCTTTGAAATTACAATGATGAACATGTTTCCATATCTGTAGAATTTCTGTCCTAGTGAATTTTTTTAAAGGAGGCCTTGGTTCTTGACAGTGTTCTGAACATAGTAAGACGTAGAAAAATTAAATTTGCTTTATAACAGTTGGAATTCTCTGTAGGAAGTCATGTACAGTATTCGTCAGTCTGTCTGTTAGGTCATCAGCCCAGAGGCTGGTTGGATCCTCAAATAGCACCACCAAAGGTTATGTGGTTATAAGGAAACAGCAAAAACCACCTTATCATGTACATCTTCGTCAATTATTAGGTAGAATAGGTCTAAAAGGCTGTTGTATAGGATCTTCTAAAAATGAATCCTAATGGAGGCGTACTAGAAAAGATGTTTTCAAAATCATGAATGAACTTAACTTTGATGTCTCTGATAATCATCGAAAAGATAGGAACATGTTTGGGCTATTAAGCGGCGGGATCCTATACACGTGCATCCCTAATCCAGCTGATCCTTCCAAATCTCTGTTTATTTTCTTTGACAACGTGCATTTATTGAAGTGTATTCGGAATAATTTGTTAAAAAGGTCCGGTGAAGCATTTCTTATCCCAGATTTTAAACAGATATTCACTGTCATTGAGAAAATGTTGAACATTTATGAAGGTAAGATGACATGCCAATTTGTTACCAGGGTTTGGTGGATCAGCAGAGGTGAAAGGAGGTGCCGGGGTGAATGGGTCTAACTACAAAACCAAAGTTAATTTTAAACTTTAACGAGGGTTAAATTGTTTTTGAATTTCAACAATCAACAAGAACAAAACTTTATCAACTTTTCACTAGGTGAGATAACAATAACATACCAGGTATCATGACAAAGTTAATACAAGGCAAGTACATCCAAAATTTAGTGACAGTTTAGTAAGCCGCGCTTCCAGCCCCTCGCTTTACATTTCCTGAACTCTCAGCTCGACATTACAAAAGATTAGTATTTTACACAAGGGCAGAAACCCCTAGTCCCTGGAGCACTTGCTCCCAACTTCAAATATCAAGTCTCCCAGAGGCACAGTTACCACACTTGAAAAGAGCTGACACGCTCTCAGTTTTTCAAGCCTATTCAAGGCAATATCAGACTTTAAAATTACTTGCCATCAAGGCACAACTTACAAAAATGAAACGGAGGTATCTTGTACCTAACCTACTGGGCCTTAGCAGTAAACGAACAGGTTAAGTAAATGGCCCGAAACACCAAATTGAATGGAGGCGTGTACTTGCACTCCTAAATATGCATTCTTAAAACCTAAAAGGCACTGGGCCGATGAAACAGGGGCTATTCCCAAAATATGGAGGTGACTCGTATAAGAATAATTTAAGACATTACGGAAAGGAAGAAAACCAGTTACCAAAACGTAGTCACCTCAAACCAATATGAAGGGGAGCTCGAGAGGGTAAATCACTCTCCATCCCCGAATTACGGTTACAGATTTTATGAAATTTTCACGTTAGCCGGCAGAACTAATATTTTAGAGAAGTAGGTTACATATTAAATTTTCGGACCGATCCCTCGGGTTAAACTGCGGAGCTAGCAAGAAATAAAAATGTTAAACGGCCATTACCTTGCTGAAGAACGGCTGCCTGATGAAAGAGGCACCTCCCGCCTCCTGCTTCACATACACACACTTAGTTAGATGTTGATCAAATGGCCAAGAGACGTGAAAATCCGCAGTTTATAAACCCTCGGCGAAGGTTCGAGACCTTTCATGAATAATCAAGCGACACCCTTTCAATTTTATTGGACCATACAAAATTTACACTCAAAGTCGAAGAAGAAATCCGGGATTGGTAGGGAATTAATTACAAAAATTAGCGATTGGCTGGATTCAAAACTGGCGGAAAGAAAAGATAAATATTGCAACCCAAAAATAAATGAACGAAATTTAGTAAAGAAAAACTTATGAATACAAAATTTCTTCAAAAAAAGTTCCTTCACTTCGCACCAGGGTGCATGATGATAGTTTTTTAGCAGTGACATCTATGAGAGAATGTCCACACTTCTTGATCAATGGAAAACAAAACAAGTTGAAATTCACACGGTCCTGGAAACTTCACAATCACAAAATTAAGGCAGTGACATCTTCTGAGTAAAAGTTTAAGGAGGTCTAGTTCGAAGTTCAGAGTTTCTCCTGTAGAGGAGTTCTAATTGGCGCAAGGTTTAAATGTGTGGCGTAGAGGTGTACCTCCTGGTACACAATTCACAACCATTCAGGCTATTTTTCAGATTTGAGAGACCTATTTAATTTTAAAAGTAGGATGTTATTAAAGCTAGCTCCATATTTGGACAGGAAGGCTTTGTATCCCACAGCTATTGAAAGGCAGAATGTATCTCTAGTTATGAGTATTTTAACCCTAAAATATTGTGGCCTTAGAGATGCTACGCAATGAGGGTATGGTTATCTTTGAGGGTAGTATCCAATTTTTGAAGTTAATCTCTAAATGGTGGAACATTATTAATGTTCATCATGTTACGTATATTAGTTAATAAGTTTTTCAACACAATTGTAGACGCGAATTGTAATTTAAATATCATCCACACATATTACCTTACCCCCAACACCCCCCCCCGCCCCTCCCTTCTTTTAGAGCATCTAGAGCAATAGTTTTCAAGATCCCATGTGACATAGTCTTAAGGTTTATTGTGCTTACTGTCCAAATGTTTTTCATCTCAACTATCTTTATACAGTTGATGATGACCACTAAGTGGTCGAAACATGTTCTGTGTGTGCTAATGTATTTTTAATTTTGCCCAAGGCAAAAAAATAAAGTATCGATTAGGTGGTTTTTAAATTAATTTGTTAATTGTACTCATCGATACGGCCATGAAGTGAACGGCTTGCAATCTCTTACCCTACATAACAGAGTCCATTATTCTTCTAGGTAACCTATCCTCCTCCATTCGCCTCACATGACCCCACCACCGAAGTCGATGTACGCGTACAGCTTCATCCATTGAGTTCATTCCTAACTTAGCCTTCATCTCCTGATTCCAAGCACCCTCCTGTCATTGATTTCACCTGTCTGTACTAGCAATCATTCGCTCTGCAGTACTTTCTGGTATGTTACTTCTAACTTATAAATACGATATCCTGAGTCCATCCAGCTTCCACCCTCGTAAAGCAAAGTTGGTCTAACAACGCACCGAGGGAATGATAGTTTGGTCCAGGAGCTGACTTCCAACTTACAGACTACTGCTTTCTCGAAAAATTAAAAATAATATTGGACTTATTCCTTTTCGCAACTTTTTGATGGACTTATCGCAACAGTAAGGAACAAATCCCTTAAAATAAATACAAAGTACATTTTCCTTTTTTCGTAATTTTATTAGAATATAGAATATGAACTACATTCATGATGACATTTGTATATAAATATATACGCAATAACACAAATTATTATTGTATCGGGAGGTACACCTCAACCCCACCAATTTAAAAGAAACGCCTTAAGGAACACTATCTATCGAACAAAACTTGAAACAGCTAATGCATAAAGTTGGGACATTGATCAGAAGACGTCACTACTAAATAACAGAGTAATATGTTATGTTAAAGTTTCCTAACATGACTGGATTTCTTTGTCTTGTTCTCTTTTTTTCGTGTACATCAAGAAATTCTCTCTTTTCTACCTAGATGTCTCTACAAAAATTCTGATGTCAATCACTCTGGTACAAGATGGAAAAATTAGTGATTTAAAGAAGTTTTGTGTTCATTGGTTTTCTCAACTGAATTGACTTTCATTTATTTTGATACTTCGAGGTTTACAACACTTCCTTCTCATCCTGCCAACTTTGGAGCCGACCAGTAACAAATTTCCTGTATTTATTTTTCAGCCAATCATAGGCTTCTTGTAGTTTTTCGTTTAGCCAATAAAATGACAGGATATGTCCGGATTTAGACCAGAGCCTTCTCGAACACTCCTCTCGAGTATAAAAGCTGCGGCTTTTTCAAGTTACCTTGTCTTATTGATCTTCGAATTTCTGAGTGTGTATGTTAAGAGAGGAGGCGGAGTGCCTTATTCTTCGGCAGGCAGAACATCAGCTCAGGTAACGGTCACCAGTTTTCTATCTCTGCAGCTATCTCCGCAAACTCCCCCGAGGGAATATTCTGATCTTTAACTATGTAACAGTCTGTTTTCTAAAATGTAAACTGCTTCTTCTCATGTAAAATTTCAGAAAGAGTTAAACTGTAATTCGGGGATAGGGAGTGCGTTTCCCTCTCGAATTCCTCTTCAATTTAGCTTGAGGTGACTACGATTTTATAACTGTTTCTCTTCCTGTAAAGCATTAATTAACATTTCTTTTTACTCACCTCAGTAGTGTGGGATTAGCCTCTGCATCATCGGGCCACAAGCCCAAGTAGGGTTTTAAACTTGGTTTTCAAGGAGCGCAAGTGTACGCCTCCATACATTTTGAGTTTGGACCAGTAATTTAACCTGTTCTTCCTTTTCACGAAGGCCAAGTTGTATGGGTACTAGATAACCCTGTGTTAACTAAATTGTAAATAGTAGGTTGCGCCTAGAGAGGCCAAATTGAAAGGTATTATGTAAAGTTGCCTTGAGAAAGCTGTAAGAAATTTGGAGCCAGTCTCCTTGGTAGAATTCTGAGAGCATGTAAGCACTTTTCTAGTATTTGTGTAAAATTGAGTAGTGT
Organism: Anabrus simplex; assembly: GCF_040414725.1. Classification (NCBI taxonomy): domain Eukaryota; kingdom Metazoa; phylum Arthropoda; class Insecta; order Orthoptera; family Tettigoniidae; genus Anabrus; species Anabrus simplex. The sequence goes on along the minus strand of NC_090265.1, from coordinate 16,137,431 downwards.
CTTTTGAAAGTCCGTAAATTGTTACTATTGGAGCTAAGTGCTCTTGAAAATTGTGCATTGGGAGATATCTACCCTTATCTAATCTAACGCAACATTAGCGACGTTGTGAATTTGTAAATTTGGAGCTTGAAGCTCAAAACATATAAATTACCTGTCCTCGTGTTTTCTATTCTAGGGTCAAAATTCCCATTGTACCTGATACATTGTTATTTTCACTAAGTGCATAATTTTGTTGGTTAACAGTTGATTTTCTGAAATGAAATATAACCTTTATTTTAAATTTTTAAAATTAATCTTTGACTTTTGTAGATAGACTCATTCCAGCCCACACCTTCTTTCACCTCTCTGCGTTCCACAGACAACCCCGGAACAATTATGTTAAGAAACAAACTGAAATCAAATACATAGTATGGTACTAACTGTTTCGGCAGTAGAACTTGAGCAACCGACCAGAGTGGATGTGTGGTAAGGTGAGTGCAGTATGACATGATTGGCTTTGAGCAATATCGGTGGCTGGCAGCGCAGGCAAAAGAAGACGACGGGGCATGCTGCGAACAAGGGATAGCTGGGCAAGATCGGCGAGGCTATCTTGGCAGCGACGGTGATAACTATGCTATTAGTTATAGGGGGCGCGGAGATGAGTCCAGGCCCTGACATGAGCTGGGAGGACTGGGAGAGAATCAAGGGGCTGATAGGAGACGCCGTAAAAACGTATACTGGAGATGCACTGGTAAAGTAATTGTAAAAGGAACAAGCCAAGGGATTTGAAGATATGAAGACATGGTTCAAGGAACAGTGGGGAGTTACGGAAAAAGGATTAGAGGAGAATGAGAGAGCAATGGGAGTGCTAAAAGTGCAGGTAAAAAATCTGGAAAAGGAAGTAGCGTCTCTGAAGAATGAGCTCGGTCTTGTCAACAAAGAAATGATGAAGAAATGTATATATATATATATATATATATATATATATATATATATATATATATATATATATATATAGGGATTACAGGAAGAACGGAGTGAAGATAAAGTGAAGCTTATATATAAAGTGGTGGACCTCGTCCAAAATAAGCTGAAACTTAACTTCAGTGAAGTGGATACGGACGATGTCGAAAGAGTATGAAAAACAAAAGGTAGGAGACCAGTGAAAGTGAAGTTGATGTCAACTATAATGACGGATATGGTGTTAAGAACGCAAGGAACTTACAAGGTGAAATGATCTGGATAAACAAAGAATTTGGAAGAGAAGGGATTGAGAATATGTAAATCTTACGAAAACATTTACGCAGAGCTAGGCACAAGACCTCAAAGCATTTATTAAGGATCAAAGGTTGGTGGTAACAAATGGTATCTGATGCCGTGTATGGTCTGTAACAAAACTAAAAGGTATGGAGGAAGAGTTGAAACAGGAAAAGGAACGATCGAAGCGCCCAAGAGAGAGACAGGAGTACGCCCAAGAGGAGGGGGAGATATGGTAACGATGGCTGAAGCGCCGAGACAAGAAAACAGTGCAGTGTAAGATAGTGTGAGTGAAAGATCAAATGTTCAGATTCAGGAAGTGTTATCAGATAGTGTTCCGAAAGGAAAAGAGGATACATTGATTGCCGACCTGGAGGGGACAAGAAAGAGAGAGACCTTATGACCAAGAGGAGAAGCAGGAGCCTGAAGGACCTGTGGGGAAAAAGAAATAAAGGTTTAGAAGATAAAGAGAGGAAGGATGACAATAAAGCGTCAAAGAATGATGGAAGGGAGGTAGAAGCTGAGAGCTAGAGGGTGACGATAAGTAAGAATAAGGACGGTGGTTTGGAAGGTAGAGAAAAAGGCTGTAACTAGTCTGCAAGATAGGCTTTGTTAATATTGAAGATGTATTGAGTAAAATGGACAATATAAAAGTGAAAAACTTAATAGAAAATTATGATATTGAGCGGTTTTGGAAACATGGTTAGAAGTAGGCAGGGATTCACGGTGAGGCACAAGTCAAGGAAGAGATAAAGTAAAATGGGCCGCGTGCCCGAAGGATTAGTGGTGCTAGTCAAAGAAGAGTTGAACGAATGTGTAGAGCATATTGAGTGTGACATTGAAGGGGTTATGTGGATAAGATTTAACATGGGGAGAGAGAAACATGTATAATTGGCATTTGCCTACCGTCACCCCAGGGAATCTCCATATGCAAATGATAATTTCTTTGAGGATTTATTATTAGAAACTAGTATCATTAGAGGGAGGTATGAGGAGGACGGAATATTGTTACTTGGAGACTGGTATGTCAGAATAGGCGAGCGAAATCCGAGGTATAGTAAGGAAGAAGAGTTGATAGTAGGATCAGGAAGAAGTAGTAATGATAAGGTAATTAATAACTATGGTAGCAAACTTTTAGAATTATGCAAAGTCGGGAATTCCTGCATTCTGAACGGCTATTGGGAGGGGGACAGAGAAAGTAAAATGACCTCTATTACTGAACAAGGGGGGAGCGATATTGATTTAGAAAAGAGTTCAGAGGACTTGTTAGATAACATCAAAAGCATAGTGGTGGAGGACTGGACCGAATCGCACCACGCTCCGGTATGGGTTAGTTTGGTGAGGAGGGAGGAAAGGAAAGAGGAAGAGAGGAAAAGTGCGATAGAGTGGGGTAGTGGTTATATTAAGTATATATGGACAGAGAACTCAAAGGGAGAGCTAGACGCATTTATGGATAAGGAAATGCAATTAATTAGAATTGGCTGGGAAAGGACGCTGAAGGAGAATAATATAGATAGAGTCTGGAGTTATTAGAATACCCTGTAAGGAGAGTGACACGGGCAGAAGGGGTTGGTTGGTATAACAGGGAATGTGAGGTCCGCAGAAATGCAGCGTTAGGAGTATTAAAAGAGTATAGAGCAAAAGGAGGGAGCAAAGATCGCGAAGCATTTTGCAGGCTGAGGAAAGAGTGTAAAAGTAAAATTGCGGAGAAGGAGAAGCAGTGCTTGATGGACCAATCAGAGCTAAAAAACATGGAATGCAGAATGAATTTAACTGAAAAAATACGGGAGAGAATAAATATGATCAATAAAGAAGGGAAGGGACTGAAGAAAATGAATATTGACTTTGTAAAGTGGGTGACATATTTCTGCGAGATATTAGGAGGAATGGACGATTGGGAGTATAAGGAAAGAAAGCAGGCCTTGTGGTCTAACGTGGAAGTAAGTATGCACGACCTAGATAGGTATTTTACGATAGAAGAAGTAAGGGGGTGATTGGGAAACTGAAAATGAAATCAGCGGGGTGAGGAATGGTATTAGTAATGTATGCTGGAAACAAATAAGTAAATGCGGCCAGATGGTAGAAGGAATTGTAAAGCTATTCAAAAGGATTTTCAACGGGGCGAAGGTACCGAAGGAATAGGAATATGGGATAATATGCCCAATATATAAAAATAAAGGGAATAGAAATTTACCTAATAACTACCGAGGTATAAGTCGTTTAGATTCATTGAGCAAAATTTACACAAGAGTCTTACCTAATAGACTAAGGGATTGGGCTGAAAATAACGGTATAATCTCTAAATATTAGGGAGGATTCAGGAAGGGGAGGCAAACAATAGATAATATCATGATTGTGAAAATGCTAGCGGAAAAATACACGGTGCGGGAAAGAGGCAGCATATTTTTGGCAGCGGCCGATTTTGAGAAAGCGTTCGACACGGTGAGTAGAAGGCTGGGAGTCTCTAGGAAAATGATACTGCGGTACAGGCGCTGTATCAGAGAGTATATAGTAGCGTCAAACTGGAGGACAATGTAATAAGCAAACCGATAGAATGTAAGCTGGGTCTCAAACAAGGATGCAAACTATCGCCCATATTATTAATAATGATATACTGGATGAGCACGGAGGGGCTAGGTGGGCTGTACCGGTGGTGGGTAATACGGAAATCCCAGGCCCGATTTTCGCTGATTATATTCTGTTAATGACGCTGACTAGGGGTGGATTGAAGAAAAGTTTGGATAAATTAGTAGATTAGGCGAATAAGTGGTCGCTGAAATTTAACTATAATAAATCGAAGGTGATGATTATAAGTAAGAGAAGGAGGTTAAAAAGTAAAGGAATGGAGGGTACAGGGGGCAAGAATAGAGGAAGTAGATAGATTAGAATATCTATGAATGATACTAAATAGAAAAGGAGGATGGGACGACCACATTAAGAGATGAAAATTAAGAGTGGTTGCAGCCCTCGCAGCAATAAAAATTCTCGTCGCCAAGTACCCACGGGTAAGCTATAAAATACTGAGGCTGTTACTAAAATCTCTGGTCCTAAGCAGAGCTTTATATGCGGTTGAATTGTGGGGATTAGAAAAGAAAAGAGTCAGCCTGAATCAAATAATATATAAATTCAGTAAGGCTGTTATGAGATTACCGCAATGTACAGCCAATGTGGGGGCACTAATCTTATGCGGAGAGTTTATCGAGTTAGACTGTGTTAAAAGGGTCTAGACTAAGACGAGTTAGCGGCGGTATTCTGCTGCAGGAAGTATATAAATATGAACTGGAAGGAATGTATGATGAGTGTTGGCTAGCAAAAATCAAAAGTTATGTTGAGGATTTGGGTATGGGATATATTTGGCGAGAGGGATGGAAGGGGAATAACAGAAGAATGCAGAGGGCCCTGACAATGAGAATTAATGACATCCAGCTGCAGAATTGTGTGGAAGAATGTAGAGAAAGGCCTTCGCTCAGCCTATTCTATAAGGTCTACCAGATCTCCAACTTAAGTATAAGATTCGGGGATGTAAGATTAAAGGGTGAGTCACTATGGTGGCTGATGGGACGCATAGAAATAAAGGATGGACCAGGAGCAAAGAGAGCTCTCAGTGCATGCTATGTGAGGCTAAGTACGATGATTTACATTTACTTTGTGATTGTATAGGGACAGAGAAACTAAGGGCAAAATTCCTAAATGTTAAGCAGCAAAAAATGTGTAGACAAAAAGATGAGCAAAAAAATTATTGTATGTGTAGCGAAACAGTGGAGAAACGACAGCGGCCTGAATAAATTCTTGGGCGCAGTGAAAAAACAATGTCAGATGGAAGTGCGAGGTAGTATATGACGTAATAACCTCGAATGTAAATAGTTGAGTAGCTAGCATAAATAGGTCGGTAGGAGATTGGCACTCAGCACTTTAAATGTTAGGACAACGTTAGCGTGTAGTAATAATTCCACTAGACATGCTGACAGGATAGGATGCAGAAGTACGTTTTACATGTTTGCGCCATCTTGCTCTTTTATTATATTTTGTTCTAACTTTACTCTATCACTGATGCTGATTGTTACGTAGCCTCAGCAGATTACGAGCATTGTAACTGTATTATTATTTGTAGTAAACTAGTAGCATGGTACTCAGTTGTATACATTTGGGCATGTGCTGTTTTCTCACTATTTACGCATAGTAGGAGATGGTAAGGAGTGATGGGCAAGAGAGAGCAGGACATACCTGTAAGAGGACGGGGTAGGACGGGCCTACCCTAAATATGTAAAAGAAGGGAAACATGTGAGAGGTGGGATATGGGAGGAGAGCTGCTCCAGCTTCACGTGGCCGGCCTCAATGGAATGGTGAGAGAACCGCACTGTCATCTGGTAAGGTTGTTAGGCCCCACGGATAGGGCCGGTCGTGTCATCATCGGGAGGGCGGCTTTCTTCTCACCAGGGGTGATGACACGGCCGGACAGTAGCAGTAGATTGTCATTAATATTATTTCTTGCTTTTATTTTATTATCTTTCATTTTTCATTTTACTTTGTTTCTAAAGTGGAGACGGTGGACGTGGCATGTAGGGAATGAGGATGACTGCTGTGGTGACCCTCCCTTGGGAATGTAACGTTTCCGGGGTATCCAATGGACCTCATGGCATGCCCAAGGAATCTTGTGTTTCTCATCTTTTCTTTTGTTGTTAGTTATCATGCATGGAAAGGGGCCTCGTGAACATGTATCGGGGCTAATCGCCTGTTATGTTCAATAAATACTAACACTACTAACTGTTCCAAAATATTCTTTAATTGCTAATAATGCCACAGTAATTGATCCATTGTTACACACAACATTTTAAAAATTAAATAATAATAATAATAATAATAATAATAATAATAATAATAATAATAATAATAATAATAATAATAATAATGTTATTTGCTTTAGGTCCCACTAACTACTTTTACGGTCTTCGGAAACGCTTAAAAATTAAACGCTAAACGTATAAACACTAGTGGAAATTCTATTCATAATAAGGTGAGTGCAGATTTAAAGAATTCCACTAGGCTCGTGATAAAGAAATTGCTCAAAATCAGAAAATGGATCATCTACTACGATTTCCTCTGGACTTGTGGATCTTGCACAACTAACTTATGAGTTAAACGAGGATTAGTTTTCTCGAAAATATGCAGCAGGTACATCTGTGCTTTGGTCACCACTACATTATTAACTTTCATCCGCTGAACAGAACTGAATAACATTCCACGCTTCAGTTAAGATTTGGCGACGCCAACATCAATGCGGTAACTTACTTCACCTTGGATGAGGACAATACCTAATCTTTTACCTTTAGTCAGTTTAAATCTCTCGCTGGGATCGAACTGAAAATGATTTGAAGCTGGATGTTCAGTACAGTACTAAAGATCAGATAAAAAATTAGATGTATGGCTTTTCAGGCGTTTGCTCTATTAACCAGCATTTCGTCTTAGGCCTGACACTAGACTCGTCAGAGTGGGATGTGTCAGACCCTACCCACTTATGCTGGGGTGTATGCAGGTGAACTTATCAGAAGCCTCTTATGTGGCACAGTCTGATAACTGCATACGGGAGATAAAACTCCACAATGGAATTAATGCCCGCCTAGCAATTCCAAATGGTAATTCTAAATTCCCATCTAATTCCCTCCATGGGAATTTAGAATTACAGTACTAAAGATGTAGCATTCAAATTACCTGTTTATGTTTTGCTTTATTTCGTTTCCATGTTGGTGTCAAGCGAAGTTCTTTCTTCCTTCCTTCCTTCCTTCCTTCCTTTCTTTCTTTCTTTCTTTCTTTCTTTCTTTCTTTCCTTCTTTTTCTCTCAGTGGTGGTGTAGTATTACCATCAATCATCACCTGGGGTACACAATATAACACAGTGAAACTTCCTAGTTAACAACTTGCAGCTAAACACCATCAAGTACGGAGACACAGTATCATGCTCACCAACCAACAATAGCTTTACCGCACAGAACAGCAGAATCAATAAAGAACATGAATATTCCATCTTTACCTGTCTCCAAAAGAAGTAAAATGTAGTCTTAGTGAAGTAGACATTGCAGAGGATGGACTTGTCCCATTTTGCATCCTCACTTTTAAGAATTTATCAACTACTCCAAGGAAGTATCCCTGTTTACAGCCTAGGTGCTTGGTGGGTGCACTTGTCACCTTCTTCAACAGAAGTGGACTTGTCTCATTCTGTAAATCTCTGAGTGAATTTAAATCTGGACTTATTATGTTTTGAAGCATTGTGATATATCGTTCGGTACGTCTTGGAGAGAAGAATAAGATGGCATAAAAAATTGGAATATTTTGGCTTGTTCCATTCTGCAAATGAGCAACTGAAATCATTTACGAATTAATTCCCAGCTTTAAAGTACAAAAGGAAATATTATTTATAAACAACAGTAAAACCGTGAGTCGTGTACAGAGACAAAAAACCCATTGACAATTGAAAAAATTATACTTGCAAAAGAAAATAGTTAATTCAAATATAATTTAAAACTAATTTAATAAATATCCTATATTTATTATGATTGTTCACAGCACACGCAGTTAATACCAGTAAAAAGGATTATACACGACAGAATTGTTCTCAAAGTGCTCAGAGGAGGCGTTTAGTACAGAACAATCTGGACAGAAGTGGGATCCGAAACCACAACCTTCCCATTTAGCGTCGAATGCTCTGTCCCTGGGCACAACCAATCCCAGACACCAAGTCGCCATTGTGCCTAGAATACTTTCTTTAGCACCTTCGTTTCGAGCTGAGTTGAACAAGGAAAGTACGGGTGATTTCTGCTTCGATATTAATGCTATTAGCATTTGAAATAATACTCAAGGCCTAATTATGTAAGTAATAGAAAAAATAATGTCAAGTACTAGCATTTGGGTATTGAGGGAACCTCTCCTAAAGAAAGTATCATTGACATAAAAATAACTGGAATATACTTCTCAAGTAAATTACACGAATAATATCGTGCGATGCTCCTTTAATGTGAAAATAGAATCTCTTTTGCTATTAAACTGATTATTTTAATAAAGCAGTTATTGTAAAGTAAAATACAACGTACTCTCGCGTATGTTGAAAGGATACGAAACTCCTACCGCAGGCATGTGGATGGACACAAAAAGGTGCAATAAGGATGTCTTGTAAAGTATGGAGTGTTCCTTATATCACACGTTTGTAGGTATATAGATAATCTTTGAGCTTTACGTTATCAGTCGTTTAACATGTCAGACTAATACATACTTGGTGTTGTTGACGACAATATTCCCTTTGAGATTTACATCTCACCGTTTACAAGTTTCTGGGAACAGGATAAAAGTACACTGACTGACAGTGACAATGCAACACCAAGGAGGAGTGGTTCGAAAGGGATGAAAGTTGGGGTAAAACAGAGACGGCACGGATGAATAATTGATGTTTATTTCAAACCGATATGCAGGTTACACAATGCGCACGGCATCGACTCAGTAGGATGTAGGACCACCGCGAGCGGCGATGCACGCAGAAACACGTCGAGGTACAGAGTCAATAAGAGTGCGGATGGTGTCCTGAGGGATGGTTCTCCATTCTCTGTCAACCATTTGCCACAGTTGGTCGTCCGTACGATGCTGGGGCAGAGTTTGCAAACGGCGTCCAATGAGATCCCACACGTGTTCGATTGGTGAGAGATCCGGAGAGTACGCTGGCCACGGAAGCATCTGTACACCTCGTAGAGCCTGTTGGGAGATGCGAGCAGTGTGTGAGCGGGCATTATCCTGCTGAAAAAGAGCATTGGGCAGCCCCTGAAGGTACGGGAGTGCCACCGGCCGCAGCACATGCTGCACGTAGCGGTGGGCATTTAACGTGCCTTGAATACGCACTAGAGGTGACGTGGAATCATACGCAATAGCGCCCCAAACCATGATGCCGCGTTGTCTAGCGGTAGGGCGCTCCACAGTTACTGCCGGATTTGACCTTTCTCCACGCCGACGCCACACTCGTCTGCGGTGACTATCACTGACAGAACAGAAGCGTGACTCATCGGAGAACACGACGTTCCGCCATTCCCTCATCCAAGTCGCTCTAGCCCGGCACCATGCCAGGCGTGCACGTCTATGCTGTGGAGTCAATGGTAGTCTTCTGAGCGGACGCCGGGAGTGCAGGCCTCCTTCATTAAATCGACGGGACGGGAAATTGTTCTGGTCGATATTGGAACAGCCAGGGTGTCTTGCACATGCTGAAGAATGGCGGTTGATGTGGCGAGCGGGGCTGCCACCGCTTGGCGGCGGATGCGCCGATCCTCGCGTGCTGACGTCACTCGAGCTGCGCCTGGACCCCTCGCACGTGCCACATGTCCCTGCGCCAACCATCTTCGCCACAGGCGCTGCACCGTGGACACATCCCTATGGGTATCGGCTGCGATTTGACGAAGCGACCAACCTGCCCTTCTCAGCCCGATCACCATACCCCTCGTAAAGTCGTCTGTCTGCTGGAAATGCCTCCGTTGACGGCGGCTTGGCATTCTTAGCTATACACGTGTCCTGTGGCACACGACAACACGTTCTACAATGACTGTCGGCTGAGAAATCACGGTACGAAGTGGGCCATTCGCCAACGCCGTGTCCCATTTATCGTTCGCTACGTGCGCAGCACAGCGGCGCATTTCACATCATGAGCATACCTCAGTGACGTCAGTCTACCCTGCAATTGGCATAAAGTTCTGACCACTCCTTCTTGGTGTTGCATTTGCTCTGTCAGTCAGTGTATAAATGTGCAACAATTGGATAGTTTAATAAATTTGTATACAGATTGGCACGTCTTATTAGGATCAGTGTCCTGACATTTTGTGGATATCTGTTGTAGTGTAGTATGAAACGATAAAATGACAATCTAGGGCCTATTTCTACCATGGTTTACTTTTCGGAAGGCTAAACGGCACTAATTGCGAGTACTAGAAAAATTACTTGGCTCCTATGTTTGAGGGCTGGCTCCTAGATCTATCCAACTGACCATGCTGGCCAATCCATGGAACTTGAGTTGAACTGACGCCACATTTTGAAGGCACCAAGTGATATCATTTCATGCCCTATGCTTCACTGCTTCAGTTGCTAGAGTATCGACGCGAAACCAGAAGGTTGTGGGTTCATATTCTACTGGTGTGCGTGCGGTTTTCCATTTTTTATGAACTTTACATCTCTTCGACCTGATATGTTCAAAGATTATTTCGAAAGAGAGAACCTGATACCCCTACATCACTGCTCAATCACCGTCCCAAATGCTCAATTGCCGCTAATAGTTTCCACGGTGTGTATTTGTTCTCCAATATCCAGTACTGAAACGTTGGGGAGTTTCCTTCCCGTCTTGCAGAATAGACTTGGACCCAGAGCCTGACGCAGTTCTTTCCAGAACTCCGCAGTCTTCTCTTCACTGGCACTGCCCCTTGGCCAGTGGAGGTACGTTCTACTTTTCATGAGGAATTTCAACTGTCTGGCTAACGCCACGTCTTTCATATTCTCCAGCTCGATAAGAATGATATAGTGCCTCTCTTCTTCAAACATCTTATGGGTCGCCATCTCCAGCTCCCAGCGGCACCACTGGAACAGACCAATGTTAGAGCAATCATTTTCGTATGCATCAGATTTTAAAAGGGTTGGTCTAATGTTTATGAAAATGATTTTAACTTAAAATGATGAATAATATGTATACAGAATGATATGTGGACAATGAGGACTACACAGGAATTCGTACATTTTGTCCATTATGAAATAATAGTGTAATAATATTAATATTGTATACTTATGACACTGCCCTCTCTGTTATCGCCCGCATTTATCTAAACACAACATTCGAGCCCTCTTCAGTTGTAGCTCCGTGGGTTTATCCTGTCCTTACATTGTTCTGTTCATTTTCCGCTCAGAACCGTGTCAGATCATCAAACTGCCCTACTCTTCTATGGCTGCCTCTATAACGTTCTGCAATTGTCCTCGTAAGCATGGACTATGTGTGACTGATAGGTCTCATGAAGGGTGATTTTGCAGATCAGTCCGTCTGACTGAAGCTATTCACTTGGAGGCAGCGGAGGACATCCGGAGTGTCAAAGAAACCAAGCGTTATCTTACACTTAGAAGAAATTAACCTCAGACCTCGCGTAACGGCCTCAATGATGGTTTCATAATCACTGTGACGTGTCTTCGGCCTTGTAAGTTAATCATAATGAGCAATTAATATGTTCGTCGATCTACCATAATCAGTAGCGTAGGCAGTTGGGGGGGGGGAGGTTATAGTTAGAAATGCTGATAGAACGTAATGAAGGTGCGCCCATACAGAACATGAACAATATGATCAAGGTCAACGGTTTTACAGCGAATGGTATGTTCAGTTTACAGTCCAGAATCCAATTTTCTAGGCTTCTTAGAAAATAGATTCAACAGATCTGTTGATTTTACAATGATTTACATGAATGTTTGTTTAGTTTATAATTTATTGTCAGTTTCTGTTTTTCTCTATGTAAAAATTCCATGGCGTGGGCTACGCCCTTGGTCATAATGCAACCCATGTACATGACTGATCAGCCATGGTATCGATGGATGTCTTCCACCAGACCCTCATGACGACGTCCAGATTGCTTCCACACCCTAGAACACATTTTATCTAGCGTTTATGGTAACGTAGTTTCATCAAAGCAGCGAATATGCCGCCTTTCTCCCGTCGCCCAGTTTCTTTGTTCAGGAGCCCAGAGCCGTAGAGCACAATGTCGCATGGGCTCTCCACCTGGTGCTGCCTCCTGCATGCTGGAGATATACCGTCTTGTATCTTGGGGAGGATCACACCACACAGTTCCTACTGAGGAGGTGGGCAGCGACTTCCAGACAGCATGAAAAAGTTTAACTATTGCACTCTACCGGTCTAATAAACCAAGACCATGCGTCACATAATCTGCAGGCCTTCGGACTCAGCAGCGGTCGGTTTGTAGGGCAAGGTCAGTCAGGTCTGTAGTGCCAGTGCTTTAAAAATGTTCTTTATTCAACAGCGATTTTACAACTCTCTCGTACGTGTTGCCTCCTCTAAGCCCGATCACCTTCACCTCAAGGTGCTGCTCATTTTAGTATCATTGCTAGTGAGGACTGACGATCACCAAACAGCACCAACACAATTTAGGACATGGTGCTAGCGAAACAGTAATTGTTACTTACCTTACTTGACATGAAATCCGGAGAGAGCACGAATATTACTTTCCGACTTTTGTCCAAAGCGGTCAAAACGTTCGTGTCAATGGCTGCTCCAAGTGTGAAGTCGCGGTCGTGGATACAAAGACGATACCCTTCGTCAGTACCTTCGACGCTGCCGAGAAGATTTCTTACGATCCACTCCAAGTTCTTCCCGCTAGGAAGAGAACAGACAATGTAAGTAAACTTCAATATACATGAATTATATTTGGTAGGGTAGAGGGGCCAAATTCCGTCCCCGCACTTTATTTCGTCCACCTAAGGATTTCCAGTTTGCACACTTGTTACCTAATGTTTAGCGGCGCGCAAAACCGTAGCTTATCCCATTGTCTTGTAGTGAGAGTTGGTTGTGTGCACTACGTTTAGTTTCCATGTACAAGGAGGATTAATTTTTCATGCTGATCTGAGTGGGTGCACGAGTTAAATTAAGAGCATTGTGCATGCGAAAACATTAGTTTACATGTGTCTACGCGGAGTAGAGAAATAGGATGTTTTGGTGTTAAAATACATTACATTGTAAACAAATACCTGTTTGAATGTGTCATTAATCGCTATAGTTAATAAGTGTGTGAAATCCAGCTAAGAAATATTCGGGATATAGAATTTATGAGTGAATTTGATGTCATTCACCAGGTATACTTTGTATACGCCATCTTATCAAAGAAATATAATATCCGAGAACGACGTTAGTAAGTAAATACACGTGAATCCCGCGGCTCTGTGGTATACGTATCTCATCAAGGAGTAAGGGTGAAATAAATCCGCAAACATGAACAACAAAACAAAAGAAGACGGATCGTCGAGCAGGAAATGTGGGAAAGATTTCAACAGCACAGACAATGCAGTCGAATGCGATATAGGATGCAATCAACGGTACCATAGAGATTGCACAAATATAACAACCACTGAATTTAATGCATTAAAAGGGAAAAAAGGCTCCTTGCTATGGGTGTGTAGCAACTCCCGTCATATGCTAGAAACATACTGAATCAAATCAGCACCATCAGAACTCGAGGACTTCATCAAGGAAATGAGAGACGCTACAACCGCAAATACTAAAAGGTGTGAAGTATTAAATGAAAAAATACACATGATTAACGAAAATAAGTTGCAGAAATGCAGCTACTCTTGGACACACAACTTCAACTGGCAGCAACAACAGCATGCACAAAAACGAAAGGAACAACAAAAATGAAGAATTTAAGGAGGATATACTCAATGTAATAAGAACGGGAGAACTAGGGAAAGTACGGAATGACTTGGGGAAACAGCTTGAAAAAGAAGAAGAAGATGAAAACAGGCAATAATAAAAGAACATCATCAGCAAAAAAAGGTTACAATTGGGTCGAAAGGAACACCAGACGAAGGAGCTGAGCTGCAAACTGCCGTGAAACGAGCATGGCTATACATAGGGAGGTTAGACATTTCTACAACTCTAGTAAAAGTGAAAGATTCTTGCAAAAAATGGAATAGATATTGTAATAGAAGCCGAAGAACTGAGTGTCATGGGAAGAAACGAAGCCTTCAGATTTGGAATAGATTTTAAGCATCACAAAATAACAGAAGACCCAACATTCTGGCCGAAAGGAGTCATCGTTAGGCCTTTCGTTTCTTAAGACAAAGAACAGGCATTCAATTATAAACATATAGAAAAAAGTAGCACAATAAAGACACTATTGTGGAATATAGAAGGTTTGAAGAACGCAGTAAACATGATACCAGAAAACACATTTGAAACATACGACTTAATATCACTCACAGAAACGTTCCTGACAACTCAATGGAGTATAGAAAATTTCTACTCCATTCACTCATATACCAGTCAAGGAGAAAGAGCAAGTCCCACAGAAGGCATAACTATGTTGATAAAACCAAAACTGTCCCCTTTTCAGATATTGCTCAACTCAAAATTATTCTGTTAGTAAAAACCAAATTATGTACTGTTATGTATATTTCCAACCAGAATACAAAGCAGATGAAATATTAGAAGAGATCACTTACGCCCTTAGCTTGACAAACGAAACAGATACCATGATTATAATGAGAGAATTAAACTGCCGGATAGATACGCCAACACAAAAGACGAAGATCGTTATCAGCCACCTGGAAAAGGAAGGCCTAACTCTGCTGAACGACAGAAAATAAAAACTTACGTCAGGCCAAATGGACCCAGCACTATTGACTTAGTATTCACAAATATCGACAATTCCTATCAGGAGACCCGAAGAGACATCCCGGCAAGAAAACATCTACCAGTACATACCATCATAAATATGGGAAATACGCTCCAAGGGAAAACGTGCAAGAAAACAAACATTCTATCGCGAGAAATCGATAGACACACTAAATATGGAAATGATGATCCTGGCATCGAAAGGGAAGGAAAATTAAACGAAGCATTAAACATAATCGAAGAACAGTTAATGCATGCAGTAGTTAAGAAAGATAGGAAGCAAAGGAGGGAAAAACCTTGGTTTGGCCAAGAGTGCTACAAGACAAGTAAAGACGCGTTAAAAGCACTTCATAAAGCAAGGACCTCACAAACGCAAGAGGACTTAGAGGAATGTAATAAGGCCAGAAGATGCTCCAAAGAAACACTAAACAAGCATAAAAACAACTACCAGGCAGAAGAAGAAAAGAAACTCATCCAAAAAGCCGAACAAAAATGGTACAAAGCCTTAATGCCGTAGCAACCTTATTTCCCCACGGACCCCCCACTCGAAACTTGGGAAGAACACTTCAGGAAAGTCCTTCAGGACAGAGAAACACGTCCAGCAAATGAAGACCAGGAAGAAGAAGTAGAGTCAGTGCTTCCATTTTCAATAAACGAAGTACGGAAACAAATCACCGGCCCAAAGGATGGTAAAGCATGTGCACCAGATGATATTTTTACGAGCATCTAAAAGAAACAGTACCTGAACTCACGAAAACATGGACAGAGCTCTTCAATGAATGTCTGCGACAAGGAGAAATCCCAGATAAATTGACGATATCTACATTGAAGGTATTATACTCAACCATATCCTCATATGCTTCAGATAAATAATTTTAATTATTGCATAACACTGTGGGCTCATTGCGCAACATGGCTTTGTGTGGGAGTCGGTTGGAAGACGGTTGGATTCCGGACCACGCTTCTACAAGGGACCAGCCAGTACATAGCTTCATACAACATCCTTTTTTAACCCTAGAACGCGGACCGTCTTTCTGGAAGACGGTGCACTGTTTCGTCAAGTGCGATCGTCTTTCTGAGAGACGGTGTCGTTCTTCCGCCGTAAGTTTATAATTGGTCACCAGATGGCAATAATAAAGGTACCAGCTGAATACTTATACTTCAATATTGAAAGTCTTCGAAACACAAACATCGGTCTGGACAAGTTTATTTAGCTGTAGAAGTGAAAGTACTTTCATATGTTCTTAGAATCAAGATGGCAACCCTCATTGTTGAAGATTCTGAAATCAAGCGCTGGATTTTCGAAGATCTTAGTGACAATACTGATGGTGACAGTGGTTATTGTTTTAATTCCTACGAGAAAATTATTCCTGTAAATAGTGAAAGTGACAGCGAAGTACAAGGTGCCTTGGAAGTAATGGGAATTTCCGATGACCGGTATGATGTTCAAGTCGGTGCAGGTTATGTTATTACTGGCAGTACGTCAATATTTGAAGAAACCAGCGAAGGGATAAGTGTGAACTGTTGATATTTTTGTAGACTGTTATAAGAAATTTGATCACAACACAAGAAAAAAGAAATTGACCTAAAGAAAACTAAGATAAGCTGTAGGTTCGAAATTTGTGAAAAGAACTCAAATTCGTTTCGATGAAAATTTGAGTTTTATTTTGCAAACGAAATGAAAAGTGGATAAATGTGGAGGAATACGTAAGAAAATACCTGTTCGTTTCAGAATATCATGTTTCAGAAATAAATTATCTATCACAAATTCCTTTATTTGAGCAAAATATTTCAACAGTTTCCTTTGTCTAAAAAATTTTAATTGCATTTTACGATAGTTAGAAATCGTGGCAGTATTTTTCGTTATTTGTATTATCTTCATTTATATCAGTCTTTTAGCTTTCTATTGGTATATATTATGGATTTATTAGGATTAATATGTGATTACAGGCATGATTTTATTTTCATGGCGTATGTTGAGGAAAATAACTGCAGCATTGGACAGAAAAACCTGCAGCAGTTCTAGGGTTAAATTTGAACGATGTTGCTGGTGAACCGCTGCCGCACTCTTTGTCCAACGAGTTTCGAACTCAGACAATCCCGAGCTAGTAGTAGGTCTCTGCGAGTTACCGAACCGCGACATCAGGACAACTTTCTAAGTAATCCGTCATTGCGCCGATACTCCACAGTTCTGATGTGTCCAGAAAGACATGTAATTTTTCTCATGCCTGTAGATATAATTGGTGCCTACTTAATGTGTACATTTCGCATTATCAACGGCTTCTCATTTAAACTCAACCGGCCGTTCAACTGACATTGTATTCATCAAAGGGGACTCCCCATGTTTGAATGAAATTATACGGGTCTTTATAAGCCCGGGGAGAAGGGGAGCGTCGCTTACTTCTCACTACTCGCTGGTCACTCTTAGTCTGAATCTCGTGCTGGTTGTTCTTTCGCTCGCCGAGATCATAATTAGCATAGGACGCTTTGTTCTGATGTCTTGTGAACTGAGTTCCTGCAGTACAGGTAGGCTTTGGTAGCTGGTAGGAGCAGGTCGAGTCGTGTGGTGTAGTTTTAGCGGCCATTATATTAAATACGGGAATGGTCGTAATTTAGTCACCCTTCATTTTATTTGCCATTTATGAAGTTTATTACTATTTTCAGATAGGAGAACACAAGCAGTGGGATAAGGAAGCAGTGAAGAACAATATAATGGGTTACAAACATGTAATTAAAGCGTTTAATATCCCTCGTGCTTTGCTGAAAGACTACGTTAAAAATACCAAGAAAACATTTTTCATAAATGGTCTTCATTATGGGGAAAGAGTTTGGTAAGGTTAGGAAGGTAAACATATCTTAAAATTAATTGTATTTTCAGATATATGGTGGAGGACGAAATTACGAACACTTTCTTTAGTCGTTTAGTTTTCGTAGTGTTTATGTCAAATACTGGATACCTTACGATATAACAGTTTTATTGTAACTTCCCCTTAGTGGAGGATGTATTCAGTAATATATATACACCAATTTCTAGTCTAGTCAATAATATTGCTGAATTTCTCAAGTCGAAATCTGCTAATAGGACGAAATATGGCCTCCTACCTTATTCATATTGTAGTCTAAACATGTCATGAAAATTATTATTGATATGTGCAATGTTGTGGTGATAGTAACTTCTTCGAACTGCATAGACCTTATGTCACATCTCCATATCAAAAAAAGGACACTTTATCAATTACAAATTATTGTATCACTCACACCACAAATCACATGCGTTATACGCCTGGTTTCCAACTTTTCAGTACAAACTCGAAGTCCTATTTCCTCTATGGCTGTGAATAATGCAAGTTCACTATACACATCTCACACCACCAATTCGCAGTTCGCGGGGTATCATCAGCATAAAATAGACACCAAGCCAAAGCCCAACCAACATAATAGTGCAGGTCTATATGCCTACTTATGCAGCGGACGATGAAGACATCCGAAGAATATATTGTGACAATTATGGTCTTTGCTATTTGTGAGTGACGTATCTGCGACCGAGGCTATCTGGACAACGCGTGCCGACAACTTGCCAAACGAGCTGCGCTTGTTTTTTTTTTTTTTTTGTTGTAACCAATGGGAGACAGTTCAGCCGGCCTTGCCGAGATATCGGAGAAATAAAAATCAATATATTTGATCTTGAGAACTTTTGATAGCAAGCACATGACCGTGGGATGAAGAAGCTAGGACCTTCTAGTATAAAGAGCGTATGAACGACAGCACCATCACGAGCGAATTACTTGCAAGTGTAATCACAATTCTGTGTTGTGATAATTCTGTGAAAAATAAGTGATAGCGATCAAGTCGTAATTAAGTGCGTTAATTGAACAGCTAAGGCTGCGGCCATCTATCCACTTCCCATTCGTTCCATTCCCTGGCGTTCGCACGCTCACAGCGGCGCAGGGAACAGCTGATCCAACACACATTGCTTCTGCTTTGCCGTCATCAGATACAGACGTCAGTACTACGCTACAGCTATTCTCAAGGATACATACCAAAACATTATCGCTACTAACTTGCTTACTGCTTATGCCTCACAGGACTCTATGACTGCTGCTATCAAATTAAGCTGGTGTTCTAAAAGGACAGAGCCTCCGTGGCTCAGACGGCAGCGCGTCGGCCGCTCACCGCTGGATACCGTGGCTCAAATCCTGGTGACTCCATGTGAGATTTGTGCTGGACAAAGTGGAGGCGGGACAGGTTTTTCTCCGGGTACTCCGGTTTTCCCTGTCATCTTTCATTCCAGCAACACTCTCCATTTTCATGTCATAGCATTTATCACTCATTAATAAATCACCTTGGGAGTGGCGACCCCATTGTAAATACAGCCTATATATGTTTCATTCATTACATCCCTGACGCGGTCAATGACTGGAAAACAGGTTGTAGGTTTTCAATGTTTTCATTTTCTAAAAGGAAAGCTAAATTATGGAGGGGACACGTACTCGGTGTTATAAATATTAAATATGAAGAGTGTTCATTAAAATTAAATATGTTTGGTAATGCAACACTATACTTTAAAGTATAGTTGGCAACAACAACAATAAGAACTACTATGGCCCTTTTAAGGACTACTTTTTCTTAAAAGCTACTAAAGCACTTTCTTTCTGTACAAAGACGCGAGGCATCCCGCTTGACCTTGACTGATAAGAGCTGCCACGCCACGCTCCCTGGTTTCAGCCAACAGCGGGAGACTAGGAAGACTTCGACGTGAATTTCAATGGGGCACTTGGAGACCTCATCGCTCAACATGAAGTGCTAAATTGTGGAACTGAAGTCAACAACAATGCCGAGAATACAGTCCTAAAGACATCAATTCCCGGTCGACATTCCGTCCGACACACATCTTTATAAGGTGTAACGGTTCAAATCCCGTTAAAAGTATTCATCTGTATTATTATTATTATTATTATTATTATTATTATTATTATTATTATTATTATTATTATTATTATATTAATATTTTATCTGTGTTATTATTGTTATTATTGTACCTGTATTATTATTATTATTATTATTATTATTAACATTTTATCTGTGACATTATTGTATTATTATTATTATTATTATTATTGTTCTGAGGTATCTGTGGAACAGCAGAGGTGAAAGAAGGTGCGGGCTAGAATGGGTCTAACTACAAGGCCACAGGATGAATTTAAAATTTCAATAAAGGTTATATTTTCGAAATTATCAAACAAGATTTAACAAAGAGCTTTAGACTTCAACAAAAACCAGCGAGTCAAACAATAACCAACTATCCAGTCCAAGACCAAGAAAACAATTTTCCACTAGGTGGAATAACAATGAAAGGCAGGTACAAGAATAATTTACCAGTTCAGGGAGTTTTTACAAGTTTTGGGCTTCGAACCCCACTTTCACAATCCTTGAGCTATTAGCCCAACTTTACCAAGGTACAAATTTGAACTAAGGGGCAGAAAACCCCATCATACCAAGGAGCACTTGCTCCTAATTATCATGTTAAGCCTCCTATAGGCCCCCAATCAAAATACAAGAAAGAGTAGACCCGCTCTCGATTTTACAAGCCTATCAAAGGCCACAAAAAGACTTTACTTCTAACTGCCCTCAAGGCACACTTACAAAGAAACAGGGGTATCATGTACCCAACCTACATGGCCTTCGCATGAAGAAAAAAAACAACAGGTTAAGTTACTGGCCCAAAGTACCGTACAGAGAGGACTGGAGGCGTGAACTTGCACTCCTAAATACACATTTTAAAACCTATGTGGCGCTAGGCCAATAATACAGGGGCTAATCCCAATCTATGGAGGTGACTAGTCTGCAAAATAAATTTAACACATTAAGAAGGAAGAGAAAAACGGTTACGAAAACGTAGTCACCTCAAATTCCAAAAATGAAGGGGACCTCGAGAGGGTAAAGCACTCTCTATCCCCGAGTTACAGTTCAAGTTAAGTGGAGTATTTACAAAGTTTGAAAAGGCTTACATATTTAAAGAAACAGGTTACATATGAAAGGTTTCGAACTTTCCCCGCGAGTTAAACTGCTGAGCTAGCAAGAAATAAAGATGTTAAGAGGCCATTACCTTGTTGAAGAGCTGCTGCCTGAAGAACGAGGCGCTTCCCGCCCCCTGCTACATATTCACACACTGAGCAAGATGTTATTCGAGTGGCCCGGAGACAAGAAAATCAGCAGTTTTTATACCCTCGTGGAAAGTTCGAGACCTTTCATCAATGATAAAAACCCGCCCTCAAACTTTTATTGGCTAACAGCAAAAACTTATACACAAGGCGATGAAGAAACACCTGATTGGTGGGAAATTAATTACAGAAATTTTGGATTGGTTAAATTCAAAACAGGCGAAAAGGAAGCATTAAAGTTGCCAACCCTCAAATAAAAGAACAAAATTTATTAAAGACAAAACTTATGAATAAAAAAATTTCTCCAAGAAAGTTCATTCCTTCGCACCAGAGTGCATAATCATAGTTTTTAGTAGAGACATCTGTTAGAGAATGTCCACACTTCTTGATCAACAAAAGCAAATCAAAAACACCTAGAGACATTATCTGATAAACAGGAGAGTTAATTCATTTGTTACAGTTCAGGGTTTCTCCTACAGAGAAGTTTCAATTGGCGCAAGATTTGAACTTGCGTCGTAGAGGTGTACCGCCCGGTACAATTATTATTATTGTTACCGTGTTTTAGTGGATCAGCAGAGGTGAAAGAAGGTGCGGGCTGGAATGGGTCTAACTACAAGTCCGAAAGATGAATGTTAAAATTTAAATAAAGGTTATATTTTCAAAACTTAACAAGGGTGTCATAGAATTTTGAGCTTACAACCAATAACAACAAGTTAAATCAGGTACACGATCAAGAAGTCTAGGATTAGAGAAAAATTTAACCAGTTTCCATTAGGGAAATAACAAAATTAGGTACCAGAGTAGTTTTACAAGGAAAGCCCGAGTTTCGGTTTTTTTTACAAGTTCTGGGGTCCGAGCCCCCATCTGACAATCTTCGAGCTTTAGCTCAACAACCACAATACAAAGGGGCAGAAAACCCTTAATTACGTGGAGCCCTTGCTCCCGCTTAGTAATGTCAAGCCTCCTAGAGGCACCTTCCAAAATACCAGAAAGAGCTGACCTGCTCTCAATTTTACAAGCCTATCAAAGGCCACAACAAACGTTACTTCTAACTGCCCTCAAGGCACACTTACAGTGAAACAGGGGTATCTTGTACCCAACCTACAAGGCCTTCGCATGAAGAAAAAGATATAACAACAGGTTAAGTTACTGGCCCAAAGTACCGTACAGAGAGGACTGGAGGCGTGAACTTGCACTCCTAAATACACATTTTAAAACCTAAGTGGCGCTCGGCCGATCACACAGGGGCTAATTCCAATCTATGGAGGTGACTAGTATACAAGATAAATTTAACACATTAAGAAGGAAGAGAAAAACGGTTATGGAAACATAGTCACCTCAAATTCAAAATGAAGAGGAGCTCGAGAGGGTAAAGCACTCTCTATCCCCGCTTTACAGTTAGTAGTTTTTACATAGAGTGAAAAGGGATTTATATTTTAAAGAGATGGGTTACATATTAAAGGTTTCGAACCTTCCCCGAGAGTTAAACTGCTGAGCTAGCAAGATATACAGATGTTAAAAGGCCATTACCTTGTTGAAGAACGGCTGCCTGAAGAACGAGGCGCTACCCGCCCCCTGCTACATATTCACACACTGAGCACGATGTTATAACAGTGGCCCGGAGACAAGAAAATCAGCAGTTTTTATATCCTCGCGGAACATTCGAGACCTTTCATGAATGATTACGACCCGCCAACAATGTTTTATTGGATAACAGCAAAAACTTATACACAAGGCGATGAAGAAACACCTTATTGGTGGAAAATTAATTACAGAAATTCCTGATTGGCTACATTCAAAACAGGCGGAAAGAAAGGATTAATATTACCAACCCACAAATGACAGAACAAAATTTAGTAAAGACAAAACTTATGAATACAAAATTTCTTCAAGAAGGTTCATTCCTTCACACTAGAGTGCATAATCATAGTTTTTTGGTAGAGACCTCTGTTAGAGAATGTCCACACTTCTTGATCAATGAAAACAAATAAAAAACACCTAGAGACATCTTCTGATAAACAGGAGAGTTGATTCAGGTGTTACAGTTCAGGGTTCCTCCTGTAGAGGAGTTTCAATTGGCGCAAGATTTGAACTTGCGTCGTAGAGGTGTACCGCCCGGTACAGACCTTCCCCCCTCCCAAATGCCTTCCAAGGGGTGACACAGAAGAAAAAAAAATTCCTAAACAAAGTCCAAGTTTGTTGCTGATTGGTTGAAGAAGAATTTAGAAGAGAAAATACAACTTTTCAGTAGTCGGAGGTCACTTAATTTGTTTGATATAGATGGGTGGGACTAGTTTAAGTCCAGTTTTAGAATTTCCTTGTTGTAGTAGAATTGCGAAACCAAAAACATTAATTCATGGGGGTAATATTTTTCTAAGTCCACCAAAGGTTGATTTGAAGAAAAAATGTATTAATTGCAGATTTAGAGTGTTCATGTAACTGTTGAAGTACATTAGCTGCCGATTAGTTTTGACGGCAAGACCTGCCACTGCAGCCTGTGTTCAGTGGAGGCCGCTCGGACCCCTCAAGTACCCTGAGATACACCTCTCCCGCTACTATGAGAGGGGTAGTCGTGGTGAAGCACGCCGCAGATACGAAGTTTATTTACAGTCCACGAGTAGCTTGCGGGAGGTGCGCAGCACATCAGCCTTGGCCGGAAGGAGGGCTCCAGCTCGCTGTACACTGGTTGACCTCACTGGAGTGGAGTGGGCCCGTACCCCACCTCAGTGGCGGTACGGCGCCGCACGGCTGCGGGGGCACTGAAACAGTAAAATCTCGGCGGCAGAATTTGTGTTGGACATTAATGTTTTAGGGTACTCTCTTGGTGGTGAAGTTGAGGGGCCAGCGGCGTAGAAACTTTTATTTATTTTATTTTTATTGCCGCTGGTGTGGTTTAGCAGGAGACGGGAGCGTAGTAATGGCCGTAGGGGCAAGACAGCAGATCAAGTATGGGGAAGGTTGTACATGAAATACTTAAATCAATAACCATAAAATTAAATCGGGGCAGAAGGCCATGGAGAACGACAAAATATAACCTTTACACCATTGCAAAACATAGGTGGCTAAGTTAACTATGATATTACACAGGTTTCACCAGAGACAGATGTACCCTAAAGATCCTCTCGGTGGCAGGATTACTCACTAACAATGTGACCGGCGTAAGAAAATCTAAAATAATGCACGGCCCATGAAATCTGGGGGCAAGCTTGCCCGCGGGACAAAGTTCTTGATCATAACTTGATCACCTACTTTTAAATTGGTGGGCCTCCGTCCACGATCATAACTTTCCCTAACCTTTTCATCAGACACTTTAGCCTTCTTCCGAAGATCTTTAATATTATCTGGATCTATTGTCTGAGGTAGAATATCACTAAGAGACCAAAGGTTAGAGAGCGGCGTGTTGATAACAAACTTAAACATCAAAGAAGCTGGAGTAAACTTATGAGATTCGTGAACCGCCGAATTCAAAGCGAAGGCTAACCAATGCAGCAATGTATCCCTCCTGGAGTGATCGTCGTGATGATAGGCAATCAGAGCCGACCTCAGATTACGATTGACCCGTTCAGCCAGAGATGGTTGAGGATAGTATGCAGAAGTTGTTACATGTGAGATAGATAGATCAAAACAGAATTTACGAAAGAGATTAGAGGTAAAGGCTTTAGCATTATCAGACACAATATATTGACACGGACCAAAAGAAGCAAAGATAGAATTTAAACAAGAAAAGGTGGACTGAGCGGTAGCCAGCTTAGTCGGAAATAACCAAGAAAATCTTGTAAAACCATCTACACACACAAGAATGAATTTATTGGCGTTCCCCTTAGATTGGGGGAAGGGTCCTACGTAGACGATACAAAGACGTTCCATGGGGCGCGACGCTTGATGAGAAGACAAGATCCCTTGCTTAGTGGACATGGTGGGTTTACTAAGCCAACAAGATTTACAAGCCTTTACCAATTCACGGATTTCTCCGTCCATAACCTTCCAAATGAACATTTTTCGGATCTTTTCTCTAGTTTTGAAGATACCTAAATGCCCCCCTAATGGTGTCTAATGGTAGTACTTGAAGATCATAGGTACGAGAACAGCTGGAACCACAACTTTCATCTTTTGATCATGCCTCGACGGGCAACATAAAACACCATTCCTCAATACATAAGGGACGACATGTCCCCCAGAAGAAATGGTTTCCATGATAAGGCCCAGCGTCGGATCTTCACGTTGATATTTTTCAAGATCCCTAAACAGCATGGGAGCATCCGTTAGTATGGCATTTACGCCAGCAGGTATGGACTCGGGAAGTGAAGCACAGTCTTCCTGTTCAAGGCGCTCTACATCATTAGAAAACATACGGCTTAGTCCATCTGCCACAACATTTTCCGTTCATCTTATATGCCTAACATCAAATTGGAAGGCAGAAATTCTGATGGCCCAGCGGGCTATGCGACCTGTACGACGCGGCCTACCTAAGACCCAACTTAAGGCTTGGTTATCTGTCTCCAAGTCGAACTTGACATGTTCCAGATAGAGGCGGAGCTTTTCTAGAGCAAACAAGACTGCTAAACCTTCAAGTTCTTAGATGGAATACTTGGATTCTTGGGCCGATAATGCCCTAGAGACATAGGCGATGGGTCGCCTCCCTAGTTCAGTCTCTTGAAGAAGGACTGCAGCTACCGCCGACGACGACGCGTCGGTTTGGACGATGAATTTCTTAGAGAAATCGGGCATAGCGAGGACAGGGGCATTACAAAGGGCTAATTTGAGGTCTTCGAAAGCGGCTTGTTGAGAAGGCCCCCACTCAAATTTGACACCTTTCCTGCGGAGTGAGTCAAGGGCGCCGCTCTATTAGCGAAATTTGGAATAAATTTCATGAAGAAGTTCACCATGCCTATGAACCTGGCAATACCTTCGATGTCCTTAGGAGGCTTGAAATCACGGATGGCCTGTGTTCTAGAATGATCTACAGTGATCCCATCGGGCGACACAATGTGCCCTAGAAATGACATGGAAGGTTTAGCGAAGGCAACCTTGGACAACTTCACCGTTAACCCTGGCTTACGAAGGCGACTCAGGACCTCTTTCAGATGATCTAGATGTTCTTCAAAGGTCTCAGCAAATACGACGACATCATCAAGATAACTGTATAGATACTGAAATTTGATGTCGGAGAAGACCCTGTCTAGCAGTCTCGTAAGCACGGCTGCTCCCGTGGGGAGCCCGAAAGGCACGCGGTTGTATTCATACAAGTTCCAATCAGTGGCAAACGCTGTAAGATGTTTAGATTCTTCCGTCAGGGGGATCTGGTTATAAGCCTGATAGAGGTCTAAGATGGTGAAGAATTTAGCCTTTCGAAACCATGAAAAACAAGAGTGAAGGTCTGGAAGGGGCACAGATTGTAACACCACCTTCCGATTGAGAGCCCTATAATCAATCACAGGCCTGAAGCCACCTTGGGGTTTCGGAACAAGGAAAATAGGCGATGAATACACCGACTTAGAGGGCCGAATTATACCGTCTTTCAACATCTGATCTATGATTTCCTTCAAAGCCTTCATTTTAGGTGAAGATAGCCTATAAGGTCGAAAACGGACTGGAATCGAATCCGTAACCTCAATCTTGTATTCAATGAGGTCAGTAACACCAAGAGTATGAGAAAAAACTTCTGGAAACGACTGACACAACTTGCGAATACTATCAGCCTGCTCCTCAGGTAGATGTTACGGTCTAACAACATCTCATCCTGGGTAGGCGAAACAGATGAACATGATAAAGAACTAGATGTTAACAAGGGGATTTTGAAACTACTAGCAAACTTGAAAGTGCACGACTTGCTCTGAATGTCGAGCACTAAACCGGTGTGAGACACGAAATCAGCTCCCAATATAATGGGGCAAGACAAGTGCTTAGCCACAAACAGTTTAACTTTCCAAGTAAATTTAGAAATACGAATTTTGGCATACAGGAAAAATGGAGATGAGTTTGCCGAAACGCATTGAACCGAAGACAAACAAGAATCAGGAAGTTTACAAACAGATTTTAATTTAGAGTACCACTCGGCCGAAATAATGGAACAAACACTGCCTGAGTCTAAAAGAGCAGTTACAGGCTCATTGTTCAATTCAATTTTGAGAAATGGTACAGGTGCGGGGGTATCCGCCGCAATCCTAAGACATTCTTTGGGACCTTCGAAAGATAAATTTGAGGACTGAGTTTTCCCTGAGATTTCGGCAGGTTTACTTGCGGCTGAGCCTCGGAAAGAAGAGTTAGTCGACTCAACCGAAGCCACTAGTCATTTTTGATTGTTGGTGGAAGTTGCACCCGAAGTTGAGCAGGAGGGAGTGCTATTAGCATTAGGGCAGTTCTTGGCAATATGGGAGAAAGCGCCGCATTTAAAACAGCCTTGGGATGACCCTGCTCCATTCCTTGCCCCGCTAGATTTGATCAACGGACACTTATTACGTAGATGGTCTGCCGACCCACAAGCGTAACATTTGGGGGCATGAAGGTTCGGTGAGGTAGAGGCCGAAAATTGCTTGAAGATGGAGGGAGTTCTTTCGGTGACACGTGAGGTGTCGGCGTATCTAACTCCTTTCGCTGAGACAGCCGTAGCCTCTAATTCGGCAAAAGTTTGAGGACGCGACGCAAAGCACAAATATGACCTGTAAGATGGGGAAATTCCTTCCACAATTGCCTGTACAATCTGGTCTTCAGGAAAATGAAGAGCAAATACCCTCCTGTAGAATTTAATGTCTTGGATGAAGTCGGCAAGGTTTTCATCCAGACGCTGTACACGGTAATAGTACTTCTGAATTAGTGATGACCTAGCTCGAGCGGGGATAAAATTTGCCAGAAGGTGTGCATGAAACTCTTCAATAGTGGATTGTTCGGCAATTGCCCTAACTATCTTGTCTGAGAGGACACCAATGGAATAAGGGTAAATAATTTGAAGGATTTGACACGGAGAAAGGGAGAAAACAAGAGCATGGTCCTGAAACTCAACGAAAAAATCTTAGTAAAGCAATAACATCACTGGTGGAATTGACGGAGAACTTAGAAATACCTCTGAGCAACATTGCTAAAGGATGGGACAAACTGCTGAAGCCAGGTGTCATAGTAGGTAGAGGCCTAAGTGACGGAGAAGCTGATTCAGAAGGTGCATTATTCAACGAGGTACGATGTTCAGATTCGTTTTCTAATGGGGCAGAGTTTTGTTGAGCTCCTACAGATTTCCTATTTTCTTCTTTTTTAGAAGAGTTTTCCTCGCTAACTACGTTTACCAGAGTGGGTGTGTCGGTTTTGGGGGGTTCTGCTCCAGTTAACAATAGGGTAACCTTACTGGACAGTTTAGAAGGGTTTTTGAGAAGAGCACTAGCCTCCTTCCCTTGAATGTCATTCAACTTTAGAGACAATAGATCGTTAACTCTATTAGAAAAATGGTACAATCTGGCCTGTACTCTTTTGAGTTGATTTGGGGATGGATCCCCTCCTTCAAAAAACTAACTACGGATGCTAGCTCAGTAGTATTGTCAGTGATCGTAGAGAGAGCGTCGTCAATCTCTTTCTCTCCCAAAGTTGGGGTGGTAATCGGCAAATCAAGCGAATCTTTAAGCTTAGTGATATCGGCCGCAACCGTGCCTCCAGATTGAACATTTCTAATTGTTAATTCATAGATTAATTCCTCCTTGCGAAAATAGCCGGGATGGAGGACATCGCGAGGGCCGGGCATGATGACAGACACTTTACAAATTTAGAAAAATCGAAAAATTCCAGCGACGGAGAAAATTGTTAGAGTTCAAATTAAAAGCAATGTTTAGCCGTCAAAAGGGGCTAAATTGAGACCCATTCAACCACGCTCTGCTACCACTTGTTACCGTGTTTTGGTGGATCAGCAGAGGGGAAGGAAGGTGCGAGCTGGAATGGGTCTAACTACAAGACCGAAAGATGAATTTTAAAATTTATATAAAGGTTATATTTTCAAAACTTAACAAGGGTGACATAGAATTTTGAGCTTACAACAAATAACAACAAGTTAAATCAGGTACACGATCAAGAAGTCCAGGATTAGAGAAAAATTTTACCAGTTTCCACTAGGGGAAATAACAAAATCAGGTACCAGAGTAGTTTACAAGGAAAGCCCGAGTTTCGGGTTCTTACAAGTTCTGGGGTCCGAGCCCCCATCTGACAATCGTTGAGCTTTAGCTCAATAACCACAAAATACAAAGGGGCAGAAAACTCTTAATTACATGGAGCTCTTCCTCCCGCTTAGTAATGTCAAGCCTCCTAGAGGCACCTTCCAAAATACCAGAAAGAGCTGACCTGTTCTCAATTTTACAAGCCTATCAAAGGCCACAAATAAACTTTACTTCTAACTGCCCTCAAGGCACACTTACAGTGAAACAGGGGTATCTTTTACCCAACCTACAGGGCCTTCGCATGAAGAAAAAGAAAAACAACAGGTTAAGTTACTGGTCCAAAGTACCGTACAGAGAGGATTGGAGGCGTGAACTTGCACTCCTAAATACACATTTCAAAAACCGAAGTGGCGCTAAGCCGATCACACAGGGGCTAATCCCAATCTATGGAGGTCACTAGTATACAAGATAAATTTAACACATTAAGAAGGAAGAGAAAAACGGTTATGGAAACATAGTCACCTCAAATTCAAAATGAAGAGGAGCTCGAGAGGGTAAAGCACTCTCTATCCCCGCTTTACAGTTAAATAGGTAGTAGTTTTTACATAGAGTGAAAAGTGATTTATATTTTAAAGAGATGGGTTACATGTTAAAGGTTTCGAACCTTCCCCGAGAGTTAAACTGCTGAGCTAGCAAGAAATACAATTGTTAAAAGGCCATTAACTTGTTGAAGAACGGCTGCCTGAAGAACGAGGCGCTTCCCGCCCCCTGTTACATATTCACACACTGAGCACGATGTTATAAGAGTGGCCCTGAGACAGGAAATCAGCAGTTTTATACCCTCGCGGAACATTCGAGACCTTTCATGAATGATTACGACCCGCCCACAAAGTTTTATTGGATAACAGCAAAAACTTATACACAAGGCGATGAAGAAACACCTTATTGGTGGATAATTAATTACAGAAATTCCTGATTGGCTACATTCAAAACAGGTGGAAAGAAAGGATTAATATAGCCAACCCACAAATGACAGAACAAAATTTAGTAAAGACAAAACTTATGAACACAAAATTTCTTCAAGAAGGTTCATTCCTTCACACTAGAGTGCATAATCATAGTTTTTGGTAGAGACCTCTGTTAGAGAATGTCCACACTTCTTGATCAATGAAGCAAATAAAAAACACTTAGAGACATCTTCTGATAATCAGGAGAGTTGATTCAGTTGTTACAGTTCAGGGTTCCTCCTGTAGAGGAGTTTCAATTGGCGCAAGATTTGAACTTGCGTCGTAGAGGTGTACCGCCCGGTACAGTTATTATTACTTAATTCGAGTCTACAATCTTATTTCGCTATATATTAATTAAGTATCGCTTGGTTTATTGTATTTAATTTATTGTGTGTGTATATGTGTGTGAATATTAACATCAAAACCATATAAGTGTGACTTGGTGCCTAATATCATAAATGGATATGCTTTGTGAAACCTTTTGACTTTGTAACACATGTTGTAATACTGCAACCGTAACTGTCATGTCATCCCTCTGCAATTGTATGCATTCAGCGATGAGCTCATATTCAGGGAAACACCTAGTCGCCTTACAACAACCTGTAACACTTTGTGTTGGGTGGGCGTGACAGCACTGCTCTTTTGGGAGATTACGTGTGGGTGTCAACTTGTGGCTATATATATGAGTTGTATATTATAGCGAAAATCATTTGGAGAGTGAGACCGCAGTTGGTCAGTCACTCATATCAACAATCAGTCAATACATTTAGGGCAGTCGTACAGGTGGCTGATTCCCTATCTGTTGCTGTCCTAGTTTTTTCTTAAATGATTTTAAAGAAATTGGAAATTTATTGAACATCTCCCTTGGTAAGTTATTCCAATCCCTAACTCCCTTTCCTTTAAATGGATATTTGCCCCAATTTTTCCTCTTGAATTCCAACTTTATCTTCATATTGTGATCTTTCCTACTTTTATAAACGCCACTCAAACTTATTCGTCTACTAATGTCATTCCACGCCATCCCTCCGCTGACAGCTCGGAACATACCACTTAGTCGAGCAGCTCGTCTACTTTCTCTCAGTTTTTCCCAGCCCAAACATTGTAACATTTTTGTAACGCTACTCTTTTGTCGGAAATCACCCAGAACAAATCGATCTGCTTTTCTTTGGATTTTTTCCAGTTCTTGAATCAAGCAATACTGGTGAGGGTCCCATACACTGGAACCATACTGTAGTTGGGGTCTTACCAGAGACTTATATGTCCTCTACTTTACATTTTTACTACAACCCCTAAACACCCTCATAACCATGTGCAGAGATCTGTACCCTTTATTTACAATCCCATTTATATCATTTGGAGAGTGAGGCCTCAGTCGGCCAGTCAGTTGGATACAGAGTCTTGCCATACGGAGTACTACTGAGACGGTAGTAGTCAGTCAGTGAGATGAAGAAGCAGCAGTCACATGGATACTTAGTCACATGGATTAAATGTTCGGAGTGTGTTTCATATATCTGTTCGGTCGAGTTTTTTCAGTGCGGAGGCAGCCGAATATTGAGTCGTCGTAATTGACACTAACAGTTATAAGTGAATTACTTGTAAAGTTCATTGTCAAGTGTGAATATAATTTCAAGCCATGCTATATCTCTTCAGTGAAGCAAAAAGGATACATCACCAAATTAGGCTTGAGATGCCTACAGATGACTCCAACTCAAAGGAATACGTCGTAATTACACTCAAAGTGTTGAAGGTACTGTTATGTGAACCAGTAAGGGATACATTTCTCGTACAACTTTTAAATGTCCGTTCAAGAGGAATTCAAATTTAATGCCTAGTTTCTTTCAGGTTTAATGTCATAATTTTGTATTCTCATCTGTTTTATCGCAGCAAATCTTACTATATTAAAACAAAATTTAAAGAATATTTTGTTCAATATCAAATTAATTTATCATTTTATTTCAATTGTAGAATTAGATAACTTCAAATTTAATGGGAAACAAAACGACAATCTCTGTTTTCTAGAACCTATATGTTATGGTGTCTAAGTAAGCTTATTACCTCACACGCTAGAGATATTCAAGACTCTCATTCTATTATTGCTGCATTGAGTTATAGATGGCACCCATCAAATATTGTATGTGTAAGTAATCAGGTAAGAATTAAGTGCGAGTTCATATTCCGACGATTGTGTATTGTGTTTCATGAATATGTTAATATTTTTCATTTTAATTCTATCTCATATTTTTAATACAGTGATAAGAAGTGGCAAAGGGTAGGTTAGATACCTGTTTCAGGTGGATGTAGTTGTAGATAACTTTCTTCTAGAATGGTTTAGTCTTTAGTCTTATTTGTGTTGTCTTTGCCATGCACTTTTCGGATTTGGATTATTTCAATAGTGAAACTTAGATTATTATATTTTAACATGTGTGGTATCAGAATTTTTCCTTATCATGGATTGTGTGCTGATGAGAGGACCACATCATCGAATATGCGTCCGATGAATATTATAGTCATCTGCCATAATAAATAAAATATTAGTATTCCACATGATTTCTGTAACTTTGAGGAATATTCTACGTTAACATTTCTTTTCGGATATTTTTGAGTATATTTCATCGAAAGTGTTCGCCTTACTGTGACATGAGTTATAGGCTCGTGTTAAATGAAAATGCCACGTTTGTAGTTGGAGAAGATGTGTCTAGAATTATATTTCTATAATAACCAAGCATCGGTTGTAATTCTCATTTTTGCGCGAGGCTTAGTCTATTTTATGATTATGCCTCGTAATATTTGCCAGATACTAAATGTAATTAAAATATTGTGATTATGCATTAAGATATGCTGTGATGAATGATTATGGGGAATAATAGCGTGATAAGTGTCATTGGAATTAGTCTTGTTATGTGTTATACTGTGATAGTGTCTTCGATGGCAGATATTTGTTGGCATTATTGGTGTCTTCATACACAAGTTCATACACGAGGTGAAATTATAATATTTAAGCCTTCATAATTTGTAATATGACCCCGCAACGCAACTTAAAATCTTCTCATAGGGTAATTTTCATAATTCTGCATGATTATATTATAATTTACATCATAATATTTCTAGTGAGATTTCCGAAAACAACATAACATTATACGTCGATATATCTGTACCGGGCGGTACACCTCCACGCCGCTAATTTAAAATGTGCGCCAATTGAAACTCCTCTGCTGGAGGAAGTCTGAACTTTATTGACGGTATTAATTTTCAAATTTCTCAGAAGATGTCACTACGTGGAAAATTTGGAGTTTTTGAACTGTGTCATTTTCGACGTATTTTTGTTTTGCTTGTAGAAAGAAGTGTGAACTTTCTCTTCTAGAGGACACTACGGAAGATCAACAATAGTGCACCCTAGTGCGGAGTGAAAGAACTGTGTTTTTGGAGACATTTTTATTTCAAAAGTTTGTTTCTTGTTAAATTTCTTTCTGTTATTGTTTAAGTTGGCTGTATACCCCTCTCTTTCCCCTTGTTTTGTATTTAGCCAATCCCGAATTTCTTTAATTAATTTCTGACCAATCCGATGTATTTTCCCCCAACTTGAATATGTTGCTGTATCCTACCCAATAAAGTTTTTGTGGGAGGGTGTTCTCATTCCCCTAACGCCTCGAACTTTCCGCGAGAGGATATAAACTGCTGATTTTAGGGTCTCCGGGCCACTTCTGTTCCATCTTTCAGTGTGTAAAGTACATAGCAGGGGGCGGGAAGCGCCTCTTTCTTCGGCGACAGTCAACAACCAGGTAATGGCCGACTAATTACTTCTTTTCTTGCTTGCTCAGCAGTTTAACTCTCGGGGCGGGTCCGAAGTTTTTCCATTATGTAACCTTCCTTAACATGTAAAGAAACTTGTATCTATTCTATCTTTTAAACTACATATTGGGATAGAGAGTGTTTAACCCTCTCGAGCTCCCACTCATATTGTTTTGAGGTGAACTTATATTTTTCTCAACCTATTCTTCTTCGACTTAGTGTAAATTGTTTCCTTCTTAAGTCACCTCTTTAGTATGGGATTAGCCCTTGTATTAACGGCCTAGTGCCAAGTAGGTTTTAAACAAAGCGTATTAGGAGCGCAAGTTCGCCTCCTCTCAAATTGTTATTTTAGAGGTCATGTAATTACCCTTTTTCATTTAATAGACCTCAGTAGGTTGGGTATGTTACCCCTGTGTCTATGTCCAGAGAGGACAACTTGAAGGTGGAGTTTGGTGTGGCCTTTGAGAGGCTTAAAGTTGAGAGCGAGTGGCTCTTTTTCGAAAATTAAGTGTTGTATGCCTCGAGGAGGCTTTTCTGTGTAATTTGGAGCAAGTGCTCTGGAACATGAATGGGGTTTTCTGCCCCTCTGTTAGTTCTTATTTTGAAGTAAGGTTAGGCTGATTGCCCAAGCATTGTGAAATCGGGGCGCGAAGCCCAAATCTTGTAAATATTGTAACTACCTTTTGACTTGCTACTCTGTACCTGCCGTAATTGTTATTTCTTAATTTTGAAAAGAAAATATAACCTTGTTAAATTTTAAATTAATTTTACTTTCGTAGCTTGAGACCTGTTCACCACCCCGCACCTTCTTTCACCTCTACCTACCACCAAAGCACGGTAACAAGTGGTAGCAGAGCGTGGTTGAATGGGTCTCAATTTAGCCCCTTTTGACAGCTAAACTTTGCTTTGATTCAAACTCTAACAATTTTCTCAGTTGCTGGAATCTTCTGATTTTTTAAAAATTATTCTGTCATCATGCCCGGCCCTCGCGATGTTCTCCATCTTAACTATTTGCGCAAGGAGGAGTTGATCTATGAATTGACTATTAGAAATGTGCAATCTGGAGGCACGGTTGCGGTAGACACAAACAAGCTTAGAGAGTCCCTTGATTTGCCCATTTCCATCCCCACCTTGGGAGAGAAAGAAATTGACGACTCTCTTTCCACGATCGTCGAGAATATTACTGGGCTAGGATCTGTAGTTAGTTTTTTTGATGAAAATGATCCTTCTCCTAATCAAATTAAGCGTGTGCAAGCCAGGCTTTTTCATTTTTCAAATAGAGTTAACGATCTGCTGTCTCTAAAGTTGAATGACGTTCAGAAGAAGGAAGCTAGTACGCTGCTTGAAAATATTTCTGAGTTATCTAGCAAGGTCACTCAATTGTTAACTGGGGAAGTTCCTCCCAAAATTGATCAACCCACCACGATGAATGTAGGTAGCGAGGAAGAGCCTCCTAAGGGAGAAGTTAATAGGATAACCGTTGCTGCTCAAACTATCTCTACCCCATTGGACAACGAGTCTGGACGCCGTAACTCATTAAATAATGTACGTTCTGAATTAACTTCCTTGCCATTGAAATCTTTACATACTATGTCACCCGGGTTTAGCAGCTTGCCTCATCCATTGGCAATGTTGCTCAGAGGTATCTCTAAGTTTTCCGTTAATACCACCAGTGACGTAATTTCATTTTTAAGATTTTTAGTTGAATTTCAGGAGCATGCCCTTGTGTTTTCTCTTTCTCCATGTCAAATTTTGCAAATCATCTATCCTTATGCAATTGGTATTATCTCTGACAAAATAGTAAGAGCCATAGCCGAACAGTCATCTATAGAAGATTTTCATGCACACTTGCTTGCAAATATTATTCCCGCCCGCGCGAGGTCATCGCTGATTCAGAAGTACTATTATCGAGTACAGAGATTGGATGAAAATCTGGCTGATTTCATACAAGACATTAAGTTTTATACTAGGGTGTTTGCCCTTCATTTTCCTGAAGATCAGATTGTACAGGCTATTGTAGAAGGAATTTCACCACCCTATAGGTCATATTTGTGTTTCGCGGCGTGCCCGCAAACTTTCTCTGAACTTGAAGCGTTGGCCGTCTCAGCGGAAGGAGTGAGGTACGCCGATTCCTTGCGCGTCGCGAAAGAACCCCCGCCTTCTTTTAGTAATACTCGGCCTCCACCTCGCCGATCAGTCACACCTCGTAAATGTTATGCTTGCGGGTCGCCTGACCATCTTCGCAATAAGTGTCCACTGATCAAGTCTAGTAGGGCAAATAATGGAGCTGGTTCATCACAAGGCTGTTTTAAATGTGGGGCTTTCTCACATATCGCCAAGAATTGCCCAAACTCAAATAGCACCCCCTCCTGCTCAACTTCTGGTGCAAATTCCACCAATGCCAATAATAAAATGTGACTAGCGGCTTCGGCTGAGTCGACTCAATCTGCTTCTCAAGGCTCAGCTCCTGGCAAACAGGTCGAAAATTCAGGGAATGTTCTATCTTCAAATTCATCTTTCGAATGCCCCAAAGAATGTCTTAGGATTGCGGCGGATACCCCCGCACCTGTTCCTTTTCTTAAGATTAAATAACGAGCCTATAACCGCTCTATTAGATTCAGGCAGTGTTTGTTCAATTATTTCGGACCAATGGTATTCAAAATTGAAGTCTGTTTGTAAATTACCTGACTATGGCTCATCTACTGTTCAATATGTTTCGGCTAATTCATCTCCATTAGAAATTTTAGGTTCTGTACAGGTCAAAATTCGTATTTTTAAATTTACATGGAAAACCAAACTGTTTTTGGCTAAGCACTTGTCTTGCCCCATCATACTGGGAGCGGACTTCATTTCTCACACTGGTCTTGTGCTCGATCTTCAGAGTAAGTCGTGCACATTCAAATTTGCGTCCAATTGTAAAATTCCCTTGTTAAAGTGTAATTCTGTATCATGTTCATCTATTTCGCCTACCCAGGATGAGATGTTGTTAGACCTTAGACATCTACCTGAGGAGCAGGCTGATAGTATTCGTAAATTATGTCAGTCATTTCCAGAGGTGTTCTCTGATACTCTTGGTCTTACTGACCTTATTGAATACAAAATTGAGGTCACGGATTCGATTCCTGTCCGTTTTCCACCTTATAGGCTATCTCCACCTAAAATGAAGGCTCTGAAAGAAATCATCGATCAGATGTTGAAGGACGGTATTATTAGGCCCTCTAAGTCGGCGTATTCGTCACCTATTTTTCTAGTCCCGAAACCCCAAGGGGGCTTCAGGCCTGTCATTGATTATAGGGCTCTCAATCGGAAGATGGTGTTGCAATCCGTGCCCCTTCCTGACCTTCATTCTTGTTTTTCATGGTTTCGTAAGGCCAAGTTCTTTACTATCTTGGACTTGAATTAGGCCTATAATCAAATTCCCCTTGCCGAAGAGTCTAAACATCTTACAGCGTTTGCCACGGACTGGAATTTATACGAATACAACCGCGTGCCTTTCGGGCTCCCCACGGGAGCAGCGGTACTCACTAGGCTGCTAGATACGGTCTTCTCCGACATCAAATTTGAGTACTTATATCACTACTTGGATGATGTCGTCGTATTTTCAGAGACTTTTGAAGAACATCTAGATCATCTGCGAGAAGTTCTCGATCGCCTTCGTAAGGCTGGGTTAACTGTCAAGTTGTCCAAGGTTGCCTTTGCTAAGCCCTCTATGTCATTCCTAGGGCATATTGTGTCACCTGATGGTGTAGCAGTCGATCATTCTAGAACACAGGCCATCCGTGATTTTAAACCTCCCAATGACATTAAAGGTATCGCCAGGTTCATTGGTATGGTGAATTTCTTCAGGAAGTTCATTCCTAACTTTGCTAATAGAGCGGCGCCCTTGAACCTTCTTCGTAGGAAAGGCATCAAATTCGAGTGGGGACCTTCTCAACAAGCCGCTTTTGAAGATCTTAAATTAGCTCTCTGTAATGCCCCTGTCCTTGCTATGCCTGATTTCTCGAAGAAATTCATCGTCCAAACCGACGCGTCGTCGTCAGCAGTAGCTGCAGTCCTTCTTCAAGAGACTGAACTAGGGAGGCGACCCATCGCCTATGCATCTAGGTCCTTGTCGGCTCAAGAAGCCAAGTATTCCATCTATGAGCTCGAAGGTTTGGCAGTCTTATTTGCCTTAGAAAAGTTCCGTCTCTATCTGGAACATGTCAAATTCGACTTGGAGACAGATAATCAAGCCTTAAGCTGGGTCTTAGGTACGCCGCGTCGTACTGGTCGTATAGCCCGTTGGGCCATCCGTATTTCTGCCTTCCAATTCGATGTCAGGCATATCCGAGGCACCGAAAATGTTGTTGCTGAAGGACTCAGCCGTATGTTTTCCAACGACGTCGAAACCCATGAACCGGTCAACACTTCATCACCTTCCAAGTCCATACTATCTGATGTTAATGCCATCTTAACAGATGCTCCCATGCTCTTTAGGGATATCGAGAAATACCAACGTGAAGATCCGACGCTGGCTCCGATAATGGAAACCCTTTCTTCTGGGGAACATGTTGTCCCTTATGTTCTGAGGAATGGTGTTCTATGTTGCCCTTCGAGGCATGATAAGATGATGAAGGTTGTCGTTCCAGCTGTTCTTGTGCCTATGATCTTCAAATGCTATCATGAGACCCCATTAGGAGGGCATCTTGGAATCTTTAAAACTCGTGAGAAGATTCGTGAAATGTTCATTTGGAAGGGTATGGACGGTGAAATCCGTGAACTAGTAAAAGCTTGTAAATCTTGTTTGCTCAGTAAACCCACCATGTCCACCAAGGTAGGCCTTTTGTCTTCGCATCAAGCGTCGCGTCCCATGGAACGCCTGTATATCGATTATGTAGGACCCTTCCCCCAGTCAAAGGGAAATGCCAACAAGTTCATCTTTGTATGCGTAGATGGCTTTACTAGATTTTCCTGGTTATTTCCGACTAAGCTGGCTACCGCTCAGTCCACCATTACTTGCCTAAATTCTATTTTTGCTTCTTTCGGTCCGTGCCAATATATTGTATCTGATAATACTAAGGCTTTTACATCTAATTTATTTCGTAAGTTCTGCTTTGACCTATCCATCTCTCATGTGACAACTTCTGCTTATTACCCTCAACCATCTCTGGCTGAACGGGTTAACCGTAATCTCAGGTCCGCGCTTATTGCCTATCACCATGAAGATCATTCCAGGTGGGACACGTTCCTGCATTGGTTAGCTTTTGCTTTGAATTCGGCGGTTCATGAATCACATAAATTTACTCCAGCTTCTTTGAAGTTTAAGTTCGTTCCCAACACGCCGCTCTCTAACCTCTGGTCTCTGAGTGACATTCTACCCGAGACAATAGATCCGGATAATATTAAAGATCTTTGGAAGAAGGCTAAAGCCAATCTTAAAGTGTCTGATGAAAAGGTTAGGGAAAGGTATGATCGTGGACGGAGACCCTCCAATTTGAAGGTAGGCGACCAAGTGATGGTCAAGAATTTTGTTCCCGCGGGCAAGCATGCCCCCAGATTTCATGGGCCGTGTGTCATTCTCGATTTCCTGACGCCGGTTACGTTATTATTAAGTAATCCAGCTACCGAGAGGATATTTAGGGTTCACCTGTCACAGGTGAAACCGGTGTAATTTCTGGGTTAACTTGCTTCATATAATCGTGAAAGGAATATGAAGGTTATATTTTTTTGAGTTTTCACTTTTAAGGCATTCTGCCCCTTCTATAATATTTTGTTTCATATGTAACTTTTTTGTAAACCCCTCCCGCACGGTTAAACTGCCATCCTGTCCTTGCCACGGCCATTACCACGCTCCCGCCTCCTGCTCCACTCTACACAGTGGCTTAATTAAGGCCATGGATTTCTGCACGCCGCTGGCCCCTCAACCTCTCCATAAAGCCTGTGCCCTCAAAAAATTATGATGGTCCAACAATTCTGCCGCCTAGCTTTAATGTTTCAGTGCCCCCGCAGCCGCGCGGCGCCGTGCTGCAACTGGGTCAGAGGAAGGGCCCCCTCTTCCCCAGCGAGGACCACATGTGCACGGCGAGCCGGAGCTCTCCTCCCGGTCAAGGCTGATGTGCGGCGCACGACCTGCTACTTGCCCGCAGCCTGTATATGTTCACCGCGGGCGCGGCGTGTTTCAACACCACTGCTCCCCTCATAGTGCGGGCGAGCGGTATCTCAGGGTACTTGAGGGGTCCGAGCGGCCTCCTCTGGACGCAAGCTGCAACGGCCGGTCTGGCCATCCATCTTAATCAACATTAACTACATGAACTATTACTATCAGCAATTACTGCACTTGGGAATTCAACAGCAATATTTGGTGGACCTTGCAAAATTTTTCTTCACTTTCAAGTATTAAAAGTTTATCTTCTGAATTCAACTTCTATAAAACATAAAAACCTTACTTCTCCAGTGACAACAAAAATTTTGAAACTGAATCAAACCACATTAAGAAAATCTTATAAATTCTTCGGCAATTAATCTCCATATCTACATCAAAACTTGGACCTTGTTTTCAAACAAATTTCATGTGTCACCCCTGGAGGAACTTTTGGGGGGGGAGGTCTGTACCGGGCGGTACACCTCCACGCCGCTAATTTAAAATGTGCGCCAATTGAAACTCCTCTGCTGGAGGAAGTCTGAACTTTATTGACGGTATTAATTTTCAAATTTCTCAGAAGATGTCACTACGTGGAAAATTTGGAGTTTTTGAACTGTGTCATTTTCGACGTATTTTTGTTTTGCTTGTAGAAAGAAGTGTGAACTTTCTCTTCTAGAGGACACTACGGAAGATCAACAATAGTGCACCCTAGTGCGGAGTGAAAGAACTGTGTTTTTGGAGACATTTTTATTTCAAAAGTTTGTTTCTTGTTAAATTTCTTTCTGTTATTGTTTAAGTTGGCTGTATACCCCTCTCTTTCCCCTTGTTTTGTATTTAGCCAATCCCGAATTTCTTTAATTAATTTCTGACCAATCCGATGTATCTTCCCCCAACTTGAATATGTTGCTGTATCCTACCCAATAAAGTTTTTGTGGGAGGGTGTTCTCATTCCCCTAACGCCTCGAACTTTCCGCGAGAGGATATAAACTGCTGATTTTAGGGTCTCCGGGCCACTTCTGTTCCATCTTTCAGTGTGTAAAGTACATAGCAGGGGGCGGGAAGCGCCTCTTTCTTCGGCGACAGTCAACAACCAGGTAATGGCCGACTAATTACTTCTTTTCTTGCTTGCTCAGCAGTTTAACTCTCGGGGCGGGTCCGAAGTTTTTCCATTATGTAACCTTCCTTAACATGTAAAGAAACTTGTATCTATTCTATCTTTTAAACTACATATTGGGATAGAGAGTGTTTAACCCTCTCGAGCTCCCACTCATATTGTTTTGAGGTGAACTTATATTTTTCTCAACCTATTCTTCTTCGACTTAGTGTAAATTGTTTCCTTCTTAAGTCACCTCTTTAGTATGGGATTAGCCCTTGTATTAACGGCCTAGTGCCAAGTAGGTTTTAAACAAAGCGTATTAGGAGCGCAAGTTCGCCTCCTCTCAAATTGTTATTTTAGAGGTCATGTAATTACCCTTTTTCATTTAATAGACCTCAGTAGGTTGGGTATGTTACCCCTGTGTCTATGTCCAGAGAGGACAACTTGAAGGTGGAGTTTGGTGTGGCCTTTGAGAGGCTTAAAGTTGAGAGCGAGTGGCTCTTTTTCGAAAATTAAGTGTTGTATGCCTCGAGGAGGCTTTTCTGTGTAATTTGGAGCAAGTGCTCTGGAACATGAATGGGGTTTTCTGCCCCTCTGTTAATTCTTATTTTGAAGTAAGGTTAGGCTGATTGCCCAAGCATTGTGAAATCGGGGCGCGAAGCCCAAATCTTGTAAATATTGTAACTACCTTTTGACTTGTTACTCTGTACCTGCCGTAATTGTTATTTATTAATTTTGAAAAGAAAATATAACCTTGTTAAATTTTAAATTAATTTTACTTTCGTAGCTTGAGACCTGTTCACCACCCCGCACCTTCTTTCACCTCTACCTACCACCAAAACACGGTAACAATATCGTAAATCAAAATTTTAAGTGTGTATAACTGATTATAGTCATATGAGCCCTAAGCTACGTGGAGATTTAGGAACGTCATATTTTCCAGGTCATATGATTAAATTTGTATTATCCGGACATGATATGCGTATGAATACGCGGTGTACATTTGTAGAATAGTGTTCATCTGTAGATATTTCTATGGTTATTTAGTCATAGTTTTTTCATTTTGTGGTGGTGACATGTGTAGATTTGGGTTGAGAATCATGATTAGGTCAACAAGATGTTGTGACACGTGTATACATTGTTGTGTTTGCTCCATTGTGTCTTCATCGTTATTCTATATCTTTCGACGTTGTATTTTGTTTGTGTTTTCGTTAAGTGAGAGCTTATGTAATTTAATTATATGTTTACCGAAATTAATCGGGAAAACAGTGAGTTCTTTTGAAGAGATATTTATTCCAGTGGTCGAGCTAACTTAGATTTTCAACTATTTTATCCACAACAAATTTCCATCTCAGTAAATATGAATGATTTCAAGCCGATTTTGACGGCATACTTCAACAGTGAATGGTTCTCTTGTTAATTTTCAACTGAGTTAATGTAAATATAATACATATTATACATTACTTTATTAATTAATTCCAACGAGCCAAAGGCCCATATACAGGAATTATCCAATATGATTTGTTTAGCGTCTAAAATTAATGTGATACATATACATTGGCTGCAAATAAATATATAAATTTGTTATAATGAACATTACTCTAAATATTTCCTTATCAAGAAAGTCATCTACTTACTTAGGTACTGATTCCATAGCACTTTCCTTAATTTAATTTTGAAAGATGACAGATTGGGAACTGATTTTAAAACTCTTGGAAGATGATTATATGATTGAATGGCCGAGAACTTAAAGCTACAGTTGCCATACTTATATGAGTGTATTTGAAAGAGAGCTATGTCACCTTTTTGTCGTGTGTTATAATTATGAATGTCTGAATTCAGGCTGTAGTTACTATCGTGCAGGACACTGTTTAGTTTAATTTTGTGAATTAATATTGAAGATCTAAAAGCAGTGCACATAGATAAGGGCATAATTTTACTATTATCGTATAGAAATCGAGTGGGTGTGTCAAAAGGAAGATTATAGATATTTTTGATTGCTCTATTTTGTATTACCATAAGTTCATGAAGGACTGTCTTTCTGCAACGAGACCAAATTACGTTTAGGTATTGTGACTGTGGATGAGTGAGTAATATTCTGTAAGTAGAACTTCCCTACGGACAATATATCTTAATCTTCTCAAAAGCCCAGATACTGGAGCTATCTGTTTTGCAATGTAATCAACATGCTCTACCCAGCTTAAATGTTTATCTATTATTAGACCCAGATTTTTAAAGTGATCGACCTCACCTATTTCCGTGTTGTTAATATATATCTTTGAATGATTAGTATTTTTTATACTCGGCTTAGTTATAATCATATATTCAGTTTTATTGATGTTCACAGTTAATTTATTGATACTGAGCCACTTGTTTATTGCGATGATGTCTTCTTGCATATTATTGATCACCGAGTCCACTTTGTAACCAGTGTAGAATACATTTGTGTCATCTGCGTAAAGCATAATTTTACCCTTTAAATTTAGATTATTTATATCATTTATGTATATCAGAAACAAGGTAGAGCCCAAGATAGACCCTTGTGGAACACCACAATTCACCCCCTTGTCCGTGCTCTGACAACTATTGACGGAAACAAATTGTTTTCTTCCGCTAAGGTAGCTGCGGAACCACTCTAATGCAACCCCACGAATTCCAGCATCTTCTAATTTAGACAACAGAATTTCGTGATTTATCGTGTCGAAAGCTTTAGCGAGATCAATAAACAATCCCGCCGCGATCTGGTTACCGTCAACGCTTTCCTGAAGCATCGACACTAGATCAGTAACTGCGAGTTCTGTGCTGGAATTCTCCCTGAAGCCATACTGGGATTGATAAAAAATCTGTGTTTGTTAAGAAAAGCCATTACTCTTACCTTTATAATGCTTTCTAAACTTTTGGAAATGATGGGTAGTATGGATATAGGTCTATAGTCCCCTGCGTTACTAGTGTTCCCTTCTTTGAAAATCGGGATAACTTTAGCAATTTTTAAAGCCTAAGGTACGACCCCAGTTGCCATGAATTCATTAATTAATGTAACAAGCTTAGTTATTAGCTGTTCATCAAAACTTTTGATCATAGTAGCTGTAATCCCATCTACTCCACAACTTGTTTTTACTTTTTAAATTCTTAATTACACATTTGACTTCCATGTTATCTGTTGGATATAAAAAAAAGGGATTCAAGCTGGCGGTTACTATTCAGATCTATGATATCATGTGTGGCTATCTGAGATGCAAGATTATCGGCTATGCATGTAAAATACTTATTGAATTCGTTAGCAATTTCTTGTTTATCAT
Organism: Anabrus simplex; assembly: GCF_040414725.1. Taxonomy (NCBI): domain Eukaryota; kingdom Metazoa; phylum Arthropoda; class Insecta; order Orthoptera; family Tettigoniidae; genus Anabrus; species Anabrus simplex. The sequence continues at coordinate 16,093,192 of NC_090265.1, read as the reverse complement.
TAATTACCACATTCCCTATTGACAGAGTTTTGCAAGTTTCTGAGCTGTGCTTTTTGTTATATATAATTTCATTCAAAATTTCCCACGTTTTCTTAGGATTTTTATCATACACATTTAATTTTTCCGAATAATAATTTGTCTTAAGTTTTCTTTTTAGGAATGTTAATGAATTTCTACATTTAATGTATTCCTCTCTCAAAGGAATATTATCTTTGTGTTGCCCAATATTAAGTTTAGAGTGAAGAGTGTTCCGTCGCCTAACGAGTTTTATTAATTCAGATGTTATCCAGGGAGTTGCCACATCTATTTCAAATGCGTTTTTCTGCTTTATGGTATGGTGATTGCCTCTATTTGTGTTTCTTTAGATTTGAGTAATAAGGGAGTTGTACATGTGGCTCATCTTAATTTCCTGGGCAGAATGTCTTGCATTCTCTGGCAGGAAATTAATGTTATTTAAATTAATTTTATCCCTGCATTTTAAGGGTAAAGTCAAAGTGTTGTTTTGGATATAGGTTCTCTTATGTGGCCATACAGTATCTGTGATAAGTATGTTATGATCACTTATGTCATTATCTACATTCGAGACTGTGAAATGTATTTTATTTGTGTTAACTGCTACATGATCCAGAAGAGCTCATGATTTGTCAGTCGTGCGTGTTGCATAAATTTTGTTACACAGTGTGAACCCATAGCATGAAAGTATATTTATATACTGCTTTTTTAATTATCTTCAGTAAAAGTGTCAATATTTGTATCACCAATAAAAAACAAGGAGTATTGTTAGTCTGGCAAAGGAAATTTTCCAAAGATGTTAAAAATGACGTTGCATTGCCCCTCACAGGATTGTATCCTCCAATTATATGCAGACTATCTGAATTGGAATTATCAGCTGAGATGTCTCTCCAAATCTCAACCCAGATCAAGCCATGTTTCATTTCACATTTGTTAAGAATTTTAAATCTCCGCTTTTTATGGATAAGTATCCCTGACCCCCTTGTGTATCTCTGTGAGCAAACAAACACGAGTAGTTACTTAAATTGTAGTATTTGGCCTCGTTGCTTTTAACCCAGGTTTCGTATATAACCAAGACATCGACTTCACCTATGATATGGAGCAGTATTTCTAATTCGTCTAGCTTATTTTTAACACTTCTACTGTTTATATGGAGTATTTTTAGCTTATTACAGTCAGGAAGAATGTTATTACTATGACTAATGTAGTCATGCACACTCACAAATTTTAATTCCCTACAGTCGTAGGCATTAGTGTAGATTGTGTGGTCTGTCGGTATCGTCCCTGTCGTCATCGGCGTTTTACCGCCAAGGCCATCTTGAAAGTCCACGGAGATGTTGCTTCTAGTTGCTGCTAATACGGCTTCCATTGTCTAGATAAGATGTTGTAACGGACTCCTCACGGCACCGGCACCTATTGTTATGAAAATCACCATGCACATAACCTTTTTTCTACTATTAATATGGACTTACCATCATCTTGATAAAAACCGTACCTTTTCTGCAACTGGACTTACATACTTCAGTGAATTTGGACACATCATACTTTGCATGAACTCTGCTCTATCCATCTCTACGATCTACGATAAACTGACTTCCTTCTTGCCAGCTGACGTCATACGACATCGCCTGGTTTGTCGCGCATGCTCCAGTAACCTCTGAAATCTTCCAGACATATTTCTTTGCTCATTATATCCCCTCTACTCCACTGTATAAATACCTGGCCTCTCTCTGGATATTTTGAGATGGACTTTGGCCTGTGTGGAGGGAGGAACATCTAACGTCGTCTCCGTCCTTAGGGACATGTGCCGAGGAGTCTCCATTTTCGGGCAGTACCACCTGTATCATGATCAGGTATGAAAAAACGCTTAATTACTTTCCTGTAAATACTTCTACTTGCATCGGGCTACTTTCCTTTGAATTTCTCACAGGGAGCATGACATTTCCAGGCCGAGATTTCACTCGTCTTTTCAATATTTTAAATCTCTATTGTCGAACCCAGTGTCAACTTTGTTTCTAACTGTGCGTGTGGAATATTTGCAACTCCGCGACTTCTACACACACTCGTATTTAATCAGTGCTTCGCCATTTGTGCTTCTGAATGTATTGAAACTGCTTCATTTGAACTATATAGTGATTTCTGCCTGCATGACAACGTTACTTAGTGTCAATTCGCGTGGTACCGGTAACTGAAGTGTTATGACTTGCATATTACTTTCGAACTTTATTTTGATGATTTCCTGCTGGTATAGGCCTACTCTGATTTTGTAACTGTGAACATCTTTTTTTGTATTCTTGTTGTTATTCTGTGTTTCTCTTCTTATGGTCGTATTTATCCTTTCCTTGTTTGTCCCTTTCCATTCCTGCTTTATTCTCTCTTATTTGCTTTCTTTCTCGTGGATATCTTATTTTTGTGTAATAGATTTGCATTTTGTATATGTGGTTGGAAAAATTCCATATTTGTATATTCTTCTTTTCATGTAAATTTCCAGAGTTTCGATTTCATTATTTCAATATATCTGTTTCCAAATTTTATCATGGTTTCTCATCTATTTTCATCCGTCATGTCCCTTATTCCTCTTCACACTCCCCTTTAATTTTTAATGTTATTAAGCACTGTTTCCACTGCGCTATGTGTTGTTACTCTGGAATGCTTTTTGGAGATTTTGATTACCGCGGCCTCTGTTCTCAATTCGGCATTTTCTTCATGGCGTGAATAATTCAACCTACTGATTACTATTTGGTGTCGTCGATACTTTGAGATCTTCCCTTGGCACTATCATAACGGGTTACAATGTGTTGTTCGTTATTTCGGGTTGGAGTTTGTAGATGTCGTCTATGCTGGTAATACGCGTAGTCCTTCCAGTGTCGTCCTTTCTAACATAAATTTTGCAGTCCTTCGTCCAAACATACTTAAATCCGTGCTGTCGGAAATCCCTTGCCTTTTTTTGGCAGATATTTATTCTGCGATGTCAGGTGTTCGTTGATGTAGATATTCCTTGACTTAGCTTGAATCCCGGCATCAGTGAAGGTCAATCTTGGTTTGCTTCTCTTTGCTGTTAGTATTTCTTCTTTCTTCAAGCGCCTGCAAAATTTTCTGTTTCATTCTGAGGAAGTCTGTGGCACACGTCTATGTCATTGGTGTTTATGTCTACTCCCAGACACTTGCCAACATCTTTCTCGATTTGGACAGGCTTCTCATTGATAACCACAGGCAGTCCATGAATTTCTAGGTTATTTTTGCGAACATATTGCTGGGACTCGTTATTTTCAGATCTGAGCCGCTGTATCTCGTTGTTAGTTACATCACGCTCGTTTTGAAGTGTTTGAACATGGTTTCGCAGAACAGCGATTTCCGTCATAGCTTTGTTGAAATTATCACTCATTTTGATTAGTTCAGCTTTCATTTCGTCAAAACTTGCGGCACAAAACGATACAGACTTTTGAATATATTTCTGTTCACACTCGATGGATTCAATTTTAGTGAGTCTATTGTTGATTTGATTAATAACACTAGCCAGGTCCTTGAGGTTAGGACAGTCACTATTTTTTTTGTTGCTAACACACTCACTGTTGTCACAATCACCATAATACCACTTACTGGTTTTAGAGGAAATAAGTTTTTTTAAATTCTCTTCTGTTAAGTTCGACACAAGTTCTATGATAAGACTTACCACAGCCGTCACAAATGATAAAGTCCTCCTTAAGTTGAATATTTTCATTGCAGCTCCCGCACACCAATTTCTGTTTAGACGCCATTTTAACGGTTGAATATCATAAATAGATGCTTCTGCCTGCAAGAAAGCTGAATTTGCAACGAACATGTGTTCAATGCTCCTGAAAATGTTATCTGTAAGACTGATGTACCGGTATTCAATTTTTTCCTGATTTATTCCACAACATTTTAAATTCAGATGACCAGCATTTCGTACAGTAAAGCCTAAATTAAATAAACTTAAAATCGAAAAGGTAAATGTTTGATAATTCGTTAAAATGGATAGGGATTTATTTGCTACGTACCACCCTTTTTCTTTGATGGGCTCTATTTTGATGTTACTTCAAGAGCAACTTGATTTATATTAGAGTAGCGAACATTTTCCATTATCACAGTTTGCCAGGATGGCCTATTTTTTTAGTGTTGTGATGATGTTTCAATGATCTACGCTATTATTTGCCGAATCCTGCCCACATCCTTGAATCTAAATTTGTACTTTAGGGCATTGCAATTACTTACTGAACACTTCTGAGGTGTCTCTTTGCAAAGCGACCACTATCTGTGCTTTTTCGTGGTTATTAGTCGCTAAACGGGCAGAATATGAAGAGATAGAAGATTTAATGCAATAACAAGAATCTAATTTTGATGGGGCTGGAATGCAGTGATAATCCAAGGGAGATAAGGTAATAGAGTAGGAGAATTAGGATTGGGACAAGAGAATGAGAAAGGAAATCGGATGGTTGAATTCTGCAGCGATCATAATTTAGTCCTTGCTAATACTTGGTTCAAACCCCACAAACGACGGCTATATACGTGGACGCGACCTGGAGACACTGGAACAGGAAGGTATCAAATAGTCTTTATTATGATTAGGCAGAGATTATGAAGCCAGGTGTTGGATTGCAAGACGTTGCCAGGAGCAGATGTGGACTCTGACCACAACGTGGTGGCCATAAAATGTCATCTGAAGTTGAAGAAATTGATGGAATGAAGGAATGCAAGAAAATAGGGTCTAGATAAGTTGAAATAAATGAGTGTGAGGGATTGTTTCAAGAAAAATGTTGCACAAGGGCTGTATGTAAAGGCTGAACGAAACACAATAGAAGAAGGTGAAGAGTGAACAGTCGTGAAGAATATCAGTAGGGCTGTTGAAGGAAAGATAGAAAGAAAAGAAAGATCAACAAAGAATCAGTGGATAAGACGCGAGTTATTAGACCTGATTGATGAACGGCAAACATTCAAGAATGAAAAAATGAGGAAGGGAAAGAAGAATGCAGGGTGCTAAAGAATGAAGTAGTAGAATGTACAGGTTAACTAAGGAAGAATGGTTGAAAGAGAAATACAAAGATGTTGAAGGTTGTATGTTTATGGGAAAGGTAGATTCCGCATACAGGATAATCAAGGAAGCCTTTGGAGGAACAGAACATAGGTGTATCGATATTAAGAGTTCAGATGGAAAACCACTTCTAGGGAAAGAGGGCAAGGCGGACATATGGCAGGAACATATTACACAATTGTATCAAGGGAAAGTATAAATGATAAGGTACTGTAACAAGAAGAGGCTATTGATGCTGATGAAATGGAAGACCCAATTTGGAGGTCAGAATTCGACAGTACTTCTAAAGATCTAATTAGGGAAAAGGCACTTTGAATTGATGACATTCCCTCAGAATTACTGACCACCTTAGGAGAAACCAGCATGGGGAGGTTATTCTATTTAATGTGTAAGATGTATGATTCAGCGGAAGTGCCATCTAATTTTTGACTATGTTGTTACACCTATTCTCAAGAAATCAGGTGCTGACAAGTGTGAAAACTAGCGTACAGCTAGTTTAATACCGTATATCATGATTGGAAAATGTTAACACGTATTATTTACAGGATAATGGAAAGGTAAGGTGAAGCTGAATTGGGAGAGGATCAGTTTGACTTCAGACGAAATATAGGGACACGTGAAGCAATCCTCACTATACTTCTGATCTTATAAGATCGAATTAAGAAATACAAGGCCACGTCCATGGCATTCCTAGACCAAGAAAAGGCGATAATGTTAATTGGACCAAACTATTTGAGATTCTAAAGGTGATAGGGTTCAGATACCGCGACAGAAGGAATATCTAAAATGTGTACAAATATCAGTCTGCAGTGATTAGAACCCAAGGCTGTGAAAAAGAACCAGCAATCTAAGAAGGAGCGAGGCAAAGCTGCAGTTTGCCCCCTCTTATTTCCCATGTTAACACAGAAGAGGAGGTAAAGAAAGGGAATAAAAACTCGGAGATGTGCTGATGATAGCCGAGTCGGCAGCAGATCTGGAGAAATTGCTTAGTGGTATGGACACAGTGTTGAAGAAGGAGCACAAGATGAGAATAAACAAAAGTAATGGAGTGCAGTCGAAAGAAGTCAGATAACGCGCAAAATACTGGATTTGGAAATGAATACTTAAAGGAAGGAGATCAATAACGTTACTTGGATAGTGGAATATGTAATAATGGCAGAAGTTCATGCGGACTAAACACAGCTCATTTCGAACATTGATACAGAAATTAGAAACACGTTTTTGAGGACTTTATGGCATTACATGGAAGTGAAACATGGGCGATAACTAGATCAGAAAGAAAGAGAATAGAATTTCTTGAAACGTGGTGTTACAGAAAAATGGTGAAGGTGAGATGGTAGATGGAAACACGAATGATAAGGTACTGAATAACATTGGTGAGAGGAGAACGAATTGGCGAAGAGACTGAATGACAGGACTGTTTGAGTTAGTTATTGAGGGAAGAACGTCACGTTATGTTTAAGATAAAGCAGATTAGAGCAGATGTAGGACGTAGTGGTTACGTAAAAGTTAAAACACAGGATAGGGTGGCCTAGAGGGCTGCATCAAACCAGTCTATGGGCTCATGACCCTACAACATATTATTATTACTGATATAGTAACTTAGCACTTGAGTTTCACATTCCAGTTCGACCACAGTTTTTCAGATAACTTGTTGCCGGTGCTCAAGATCTGTAGATGTGATCAATCATCAATCACCACTGATCTGCATTTAGGACAGTCGCACTATCGCTTGTTTTCTTTGCTCTTTCTCAAATAATTTTAAAGAATTTAGATATTTTTTGAGCAACTCCCTTGGTAAATTATTCCAATTCCTAACTCCTCTCCTCCTATGAAAGCGTATTTGTCCCGACTTGTTCTCTTGAATTCTAACTTTATCTTCATATTGTGATCTTAAGAACACCACTCAAATCTATTCGTCTACTAATACCATACCATGCCAACTCTGCACCGACAGCTCGGAATATACTACTTAATCGAGCAATTCGTCTCCTTACGCCCTAGTTTTCAAGGCCCAAAGTTTTGCAACATTTTCGTAACGCTACTTATTTTTACGGAAATCAAGTAATATTCCTTTCTTTGGCTTTTTTATCCAGTTCTTGAATCAAGTAGTTCCATACACTGGTCGTACATGCTCTCTCCTTTACATCCTAACTAACCCAAATCAATCCCCACGACAAGGGCCTTGGCCCACCAAGCGACCGCTGCTCAGCTCGTAGGCCTGCAGATTATGAGGTGTTGTATGGTCAGCACGAACAATCCTCTCGGCCGTTATTCTTTACTTTTCAGTCCGGGGCCGCTATCTCACAGTCAGATAGCCCCTCAATCGTAATCACGAAGGCTGAATGAACTTCGAACCAACCCTCTGATTCAGATGCCTGCGCTGGCCTGGAATCGAACCTGGGGCCTCCCTAAAAGAAGCAGGCACGCTACCCCACACCGCTGTGCCGGCCTTTACAATCCAACAACAAGCCCTAAATACCCTTATGAAAAAATCTGTAAACTTTATTTAAACACAATCCCCTTTAAGTGATTGCACCAATGAGGATGTTTCCTTCATCTAGGTAGTTATACTGAACCCCTTGAAGAACTTTAACCACCTATCAGTGCACTAATTAAAACTGAGAGGACTTCCCTTTGTGTAACTCACAACTTGAATTTTCAGCCCGTTTACCATCACAGCATTGCCAGCTGTCCATCCCAAGAAAGTGCCGACGTCCTTTTTCAGTCGCTCACAATCTACTAACATACTTTAAACCTTATCTCTGATTCCAATTCTTTACTCGCATCATTCATATGTACGTATGTTCAGTCATCAGCCCTAAGGCTGGTTGGATCCTCAACAGATCTGCCATCAGCTGTCACAGATGGCCTAGGCGTCACTGAAGAGACGTACTACGGTAATAGAACGTGAGGTAGTTTCCCGTTGCTTTCCTCACTAAGGCAGAAGTTGCTATCACATTTCAGACTGCCAAGCCCACTTACATGCATGCAGCAGTCGACACTATGAGCAACATTTTCACACTATTCACAACAGGGACTGGCTTATAAGGATTGGCATTAGAGGCATCGCTCGTACCTCATTCACTTTCATATTGTCAAGGCCAAGGACAAGACTGAGACAGATCAATGAAAGTAACAGAATTGCTCTAGCCTATACCAGAAGACATAGTGCACTGTAAACACTAGGTCCCGCCAGCAAAGGCATAATCTTTCATGTGCATACAAAAATCATAAATGTCCAGTAACACTGCACCGGGGAAATACCCTCTTAATGATCACACGACCAGATAAAGCTTCATCTACTCTAATTCTCTGCGCTCTACTTTCTAGAAATATAATCACCCATTCAGTCACTCTTTTGTCAAGTCCAGTGCCACTCATTTGTGTCAGTAGTCTCCTACGATCTAAGCTACAAAAGCATTAGACAGGTTGATCGCTATAAAGTCCATTTGAACTTCTGAATCAAAAATATCTGCTATATCTTGCTGGAATCCTACAAGTAGAGTTGCAATTGAATAACGTTTCCTAAACCCGAATTACCGTTTATCAAAACAGTTACACTGTTGCCATTAATGCCTTCACAGGGCGTACTTATAGACATGGTACTGTATATGCTTTTGGGATTATGTCGTGTCAAGAAAATAAGGTGAAGTTCTTAACGTTTTGCAGCAAACTGTGCTCTGTGTCCTCAAGAAATCTTGACTGACCAGGAGAAAGGCTTCTTAAACAATGACACATTGAATTTGGACATTATAGTAGAAGTGGAAATGGTACGTTCATGCGCCACCAGATGACTCCCACGATGTGGCACAGCACTACCGTTCGAAGCGGAAGCTGACTGAACTATCATAATTAGTCTAAGAGGTTCACATAACATGTGTACGTAACATATGACATTGACAGGTGTATGACATTGACACAAGCCTGTAATGAAACATCTAGCGACGAGGAACGTACGAATTTCGAAAACACCGAGAGGAATTAACAATAGTGAAGGGACAGGGAAGGGAGCTACCTACGCAAATTCTTAAAAGCTGGCAACCAGGTATTACTTACTTGATAGCCGGCGTCCCTGTTGAAATTGTTAGGATTTCTACGTATTTCCACAGCTTCCCGTATAATCTTGGACCTGTAGTGTCTAGTGTGGTTAAGAGCTCGAGCATCTGGGAACATGACATCATGACCCGACGATAGAGCGTGCTCAGCTATTGCTGATTTGTCTGGTTGGTTCAGACGAATATTACGTTCATATTCTTTGATATGGGTACCAATGGACCGGCATGTTTGGCTGATGTAGACCTCACCGCACGTACAGAGAATTTCGTATACCCCAGGATGTAAAAGGGGGAACAATTTGTCCTTGGTTTTACTCAGACTGTGAGCAATTTTCGTGATGATGAGAAACACGGTTTCTATATTGTGTTTGCGGAGGACCTTGGCAATTCGATTTGTAGTGTTGTGAATGTAAGGCAAGTAGGCAGTTCCCTTCACTTCTTCCTTCTGTGAGCTTTGCTCGGTCGTTTCTTTGGGATGTAGGGTTTTATGAATCTGCAAATCGCTGTAACAATTACCATTGAACGTGACTCTGAGCGTGTCCATCTTCACCTGGATATGTGATGGCTCACAAATTCGCCTCGCCCTCTTGGTGAGTGTCGTGAGAATGCCTTGCTTTTGTGCTGGATGGTGGTGATAATCTGCATGAAGGTAGCGATTTCTGTGGGTAGGCTTACGATAGACGGTATGTCCTAAGGAGCAGTCCGGTTTCTTTCTTACTAGAACTTCCAAGAAAGGAGGGCATCCGACCGACTCGATCTCCATAGTGAATTATATTGAAGGATATTGCTGATTTAGGCTGATTTAGGTGGTTTAGAAATAGATGAAGTTTCTCAGGACCTTCTTTCCAGACCACAAATGCATCATCAGTCTTCCACCATATCTTAGGCTTGACGGGCGCCGAAGCAATAGCCTCTTCCTCAAAATGCTCCATAAAGAAATTAGCCACTACGGGCGAAAGTGGTTTTCCCATAGCCACTCCGTCCGCCTGTTCGCAAAAATTCCCACCCCACAAGAAATAGCTGTACGTCATGCAGTGGTAAAATAGCTCAGGCAACATTTGTTCAATGAGACACATGACCGAGTCAATCGGCACTTTAGCGAACAAGGACTCCACATAGAAACTCACCAAAAGTGCGTTAGATTGAAGCGTTATGTTTGACAGCTTGTTGACGAAATACCGAGAGTCCCTGACGTACGATTCGGTACGTCCTATGTGTGGCTGAAGCAATTTGCTAAGGTATTTAGCCAGAACATACGTAGGAGAATCTATCACACTAACAATAGGTCTGAGGGGAACATCATTTTATGGTTCTTAGGCAGTCCATATAATCTAGGCGGCACTTCATCCCACGGTGACAGCCTCCTCTTTTGGAATTGAAGATTGCCTTAAGAGCTTCACGGTGACGTTGGACACACGCGTGGTGGGGTCATGTGAGTTCAGTCTGTAAACAGCCTCTGACAATATAGCCGAGATCTTATTCTTACACTCGTCAGTGTCCATAACCACTGTCGCATTACCCTTATCAGCTGACAGAATGGTCAGTTAAGAATCATCTCTAAGTTCCTTCAGAGCTCTCCTTTCACCTATTGTTAAACTGGGAGCTTTAAATACACCAAAAGCCAGGAGAATATATCAACGCGCTAGCAAGGCTCTTGTGATCGAGAGAGTGCATAACACTCGTAGTCTCCCGATAGTTGTTTCGTTTACACCTGCTGTAAAGTAACACTCTTTCGCGGGAATTCTGTGTGACTTTCGATCGCATCACTGCTATACAGGCTGAACGGAAATTCAACCAGGTGTCATTCAGACAAAAATCAAAGTTCCTCCGTCTAGCTCAGAAACAGGCGGTCTCTCGCACGAACCCGGATGCCAGTAAAACTGTCGCCAGTCTTTCCAAGAAATCCTTGGATGAGAATCAAACGGCAGTTCTAGCTAGGGATCTTAATTTCGCTGTCGATCCCTCTAAAATTCCTTTGAGGAGTTAATTCCTTCGGTTGAGGTAGCCATCCACAAACTACCTACGGATGAGGCTGAGGAGTTAAGACGGAAATGTGTGAGACTCATAAGGTCCGCTGTTGTACCCGCGCCCAATTTAAAAAGAGGTAAAAGGAGAGCTCTGAAGGAACTTAGATATGATTCTTAACTGACTATTCTGTCAGCTGATAAGGGTAATGCGACAGTTGTTATGGACACTGACGAGTATAAGAATAAGATCTCGGCTATATTGTCAGAGGCTGTTTACAGACTGAACTCACGTGACCCCACCACTCGTGTGTCCAACGCCACCGTGAAGCTCTTAAGGCAATCTTCAATTCCAAAAGAGGAGGCTGTCACTGTGGGATGCAGTGCCACCTAGATTATATGGACTGCCTAAGAACCATAAAATGATGTTCCCCTCAGACCTATTGTTAGTGCGATAGGTTCTCCTACGTATGCTCTGGTTAAATACCTTAGCAAATTGCTTCAGACACACATAGGACGTACCGAATCATACGTCAGGGACTCTCGGGATTTCGTCAACAAGCTGTCAACCATAACGCTTCAACCTAATGCACTTTTGGTGAGTTTCGATGTGGAGTCTTTGTTCACTAAAGTGCCGATTGACTCGGTCATGTGTCTCATTGAACAAATGTTGCCTGAGCTATTTTACCACTGCATGACGTCCAGCTATTTCTTGTGGGGTGGGAATTTTTACGAACAGACGGACGGAGTGGCTATGGGAAGACCACTTTCGCCCGCAGTGGCTAATTTCTTTACGGAGCATTTTGAGGAAGAGGCTATTGCTTCGGCGCCCGGCAAGCCTATGGTATGGTGGGAGTAGGCTGATGATGCATTTGTGGTCTGGAAAGAAGGTCCTGAGAAACTTCATCTACTTCTAAACCACCTAAATCAGCCTAAATCAGCAACATCCTTCAATATAATTCACTATGGAGATGGAGTCGGTCGGATGCCTTCCTTTCTTGGATGTTCTAGTAAGAAAGAAACCGGACGACTCCTTAGGACATACCGTCTATCGTAAGCCTACCCACACAAATCGCTACCTTCGTGCAGATTCTCACCACCATCCAGCACAAAAACAAGGCATTCTCACGACACTCACCAAGAGGGCGAGGCGAATTTGTGAGCCATCACATATCCAGGTGGAGATGGACACGCTCAAAGTCACGTTCAAGGGTAATTGTTACAGCGATCTGCAGATTCATAGAGCCCTGCATCCCAGAGAAACGACCGAGCAAAGCTCACAGAAGGAAGAAGTGAAGGGAACTGCCTACTTGCCTTACATTCACAACACTACAAATCGAATTGCCAAGGTCCTCCGCAAACACAATATCAAAACCGTGTTTCTCATCGCCACGAAAATTGCTCACAGTCTGAGTAAATCCAACAACAAATTGTTCCCCCCTTTTACATCCTGGGGTATACGAAATTCCCTCTATGTGCGGCAAAAATGCTGGTCCATTGGTACCCATATCAAAGAACATGAACGTAATATTCGTCTCAACCAACCTGACAAATCAGCAATAGCTGAGCACGCTCTATCGTCGGGTCATGATGTCATGTTCCAAGATGCCCGAGCTCTTATCTACACTAGACACTACAGGTCCAAGATTATACGGGAAACTGTGGAAATACGTAGAAATCCTAACAATTTCAACAGGGACACCTGCTATCAATGAAGTAATACCTGGTTGCCAGCTTTTAAGAATTTGCGTAGGTAGTTTCCTTCCCTGTCCCTTCACTATTGTTATTTCGTCTCGGTGTTTTCCAAATTCGTACGTTCCTCACCGCCAGATGTTTCATTACAGGCTTGTGTCTATATCACACACCTGTCTATGTCATATGTTGAGCCGGCCGCGTGGTATAGGGGTATCGTGCTTGCCTCTTACACGGAGGCTCCGGGTTCGATACCCGGCCAAGTCAGGGATTTTTACCTGGACCTGAGGGCTGGTTCGAGGTCTACTCAGCCTACGTGATTAGAATTGAGGAGCTATCTGACGGTGAGATAGCGGCCCCGGTCTCGAAAGCCAGGAATAACGGCCGAGAGGATTCGTCGTGTTGACCACACGACACCTCGTAATATGCAGGCCTTCGGGCTGAGCAGCGGTCGCTTGGTAGGCCAAGGCCCTTCAAGGGCTGTAGTGCCATGGGGTTTGGTTTGGTTTATGTCATATGTTACGCAAACACGTTATGTGAACCACTTATTCTGATTGTGATAGTTCGGTCAGCTTCCGCTTCGTACGCTAGGGTTGTGCCACGTCCTGGGGGCCATCTGGTGGTGAATGAACGTACCATTTCCACTTCTATTATAACGTCCAAATTCAAAGTGCCATTGTTTAAGAAGCTTTTGTCATGGTCAGTCGAGATTTCTTCTGAGGACGCAGAGCACAGTTCTCTGCGGAACGTTAAGAACTTCATCTTATTTTCTTGGCACGGCATAAGCCCAAAAGCCTATACATATCATGTCTAACACAGTTACAAATTTCGCAAAAAATGTCTAATATAATCGTAAGGAATGCTTTCCCAAAGCTTACATGCAATGCATGTCAAACTGACTGGCCTGGAATTTTCAGCTTTATGTCTATCACTTCCTTTATACTCAGTGCCTGCTATAGCAACTCTCCATTCATTTGGTACAGCTCCTTCATGAAAAATGTAATCACATAACTATTTCTGATATGCTACTAAATCCTGATCCATTTCCTTTTTTATATCGCTAGAAATCACATCAATCCCAGCTTCTTTTCTAGTTTTAACTTTTACACCTTATTGTAAACATTTTTGTTATGAAAGGTGAATTTCAATACCCGTTAGTATTAGTGACCTCATCTAAATGGACGTTATTCTTGTAACCAACAAACTCTACATACTGCTGAGTGAATTATTCCGCCTCTTGTAAGTCATGACATATTGTTAAGATATGAAGAATCTTTAGGCTTCATACCCCGTCTGCAATCTACTCTTTATCACGGAACTTCACATTGTACTTCCCTGCTTCCTTCTGTATCACCCTAATAGATTTGTTGCTTTCTATTTCCTTACTTGGGACTGACCAAGAAACGTTAGACTTGGAGCATAAATGCCACATGGGCATCTCGCAATATAATAGAGCCTAATTATCTTGCTCGGAACGAACGAGAGAACCAAAAGATTTGGATCATGTTGTTATTTATTGCAATAACTTGGTCGTTGAAATTCTCCCCTATGGATGAGGAGCAAAGTCTTCAAGGAATCTAAAGATTCCTTACAGTTCCTGTCATTCAAGACACCATGTGAGATTAAATACCTCTCTTTATGTTTCGAGCTTTGGTGTTAATTAACAATCGTTGCTCCTAAGGATTCACTCTTCCAAGATTAGTTGAAAAGATAAATATTGGTAGCATAATTCTAGCAATTTATTTAACTCTATTTGGATATAAAGTTTACCTGTTGAATTGAATGTTAAGTCTTCGCACATCATTCACCCTCGTACTCACCGGTAACAGACGAAGGCGTCATAGGCAGCATCGTTGTATTTCTCCTCGTCCGTCCTAATTCCCCTCTTCAACATTTTAGCGAAGTCGCTGAGGTAGGCGAGCTCGGTACGGTAGTAGTAGACGAAACTCATGAACACAGAAGTCGCCGTTGCGAACGCTCCCAGGCAAATCCAGAGCTCCGTGTAGAATGTAGAATCACTTTCCTGTCTTATACACAAACTGCTGTTGAACAGAACTGGTTGAAGTGTAATCTTCTGATCATTCAGGAAGCAATAGAAAGGCTCCCTTGTCCCTAAGTTGTATAACGTCACTGTTGAATTAGTCAATATGACATTATTTGGATGACAACATGCTAAATTATTTCCACCAAAATCTAAACTCTCTAAGTCCCCAGGAATTGTCACCAGTTCATCAGGAACGTGTTCCAAGCTGTTATAGGATAAGTTAAGATTTTTAACATTCCTCACTTCCGTCTTTCTGATGCTGTTATTTGATACGTCAAAGTTCGTAATAGTTGTCATAGACTGCGTCCGCAAGATGACCTCGTTTATTTTATTATTGGACAGAACCACTTCTCTTATAATGAGTGGTTTAGTTAGTTCCTCCATACCAACGAGCATAAATACGGAATAGTGAATATCTGTCAGCTTATTGGAAGATAAATCTAGGTATTCCAGATTGCTCAGAGAAGAAAATGCACCTCTTCCAATGGACTCTAGTTTGTTCCCTGACAGATAGAGATAAGTTAACTTGACTAGACCCACAAATGTACCTCCTTCTATGGACATTAGTTTATTGCTTTCCAGATTGAGAATATCTAAATTGCCAAGACTCACGAATGTACCTTTCTCTATTGACACTATTTCATTGTTTGATAGTCTGAGGACCGTTAAGTGTTCAAGACGTTGAAAGCAATCCGCAGTCAATTCACGCAGTCGGTTATTTGTCATGTCAAGAATGTTCAATTTATGTAGGAATCCTAACAAATGTCCTTGGCAATCCGTTAAATGATTGTCATGTACATAAAGCTTCTGTAAATTGATCATTCGTTTAATGGGATTGGTTGGGAGAAAGCTAAGTTTATTTCCCGCCAGCCCGAGGACCACCATGTTTTGGTCTGAACCTGTGCAGTGAACTTCCTCCTTCCCACTTTCAATCTCTGAATTATCTATTTCAATTCCTTTCAGATTTACTAGTTCTGAGCTATTGCACAAGTCTATTCGAACAGTCACATTCCTCAAGACAATAAGGTACATCTTCTTAAGCGATGATGAATTATGGTCAGATATTTGAAATACAGACTTTCCTCTCTGATTTTCAAGGTGAAATTTAATTAAGATCTTAGGTTTTGCAAAGCCGAAGGGTAGATGAAGTAATCTGTTACCTGACAGATGTAACCAGATTAACCTTGGTGTACCGATGAATGTACCTGAAAATTAAAAAGAAATAATATTATAGAAAACAGGTGGAGAATATCTTACTTAAGCGCACGAGTAGCTGAGTGCGTGAGTGCTGTATTATCATTAAATACATCATATATAAACGTAAGGGCTGAACTATTTACAGAGAGTGTCAGTTAATCTGAATCTACTCAGAATAAACTGTTCACAGACGTCATGATTTTAAATATAAGGTACTAAATGATGAGATATATTAATACTCTATTTGTCGAGAGTTTTATTTCCTGATAATTATAATTACTTTTTTAGCTTTTACTGCATACGACACCGCTGTAGAATGTTTCCATATAAATACGTTAAGGTGGTTCTCAACTAGATATCGCTTAAAGGCCTCTACACACGACACAATCTGCTGGCGCGGTAAATCGGGTGCTGCTCTCCGCAGGACACAATCTGCTGGCGCGGTAAATCGGGTGCTGCTCTCCACACGACACAATCTGCTGGCGCGGTAAATCGGGTGCTGCTCTCAACACGACACAATCTGCTGGTGCGGTAAATCTGGTGCTGCTCTCCGCAGGACACAATCTGCTGGTGCGGTAAATCTGGTGCTGCTCTCCGCAGGACACAATCTGCTTGTGCTGACAGCAATAGACTGTGTCTCGTCGTGCCGTTACTTAGGAGCGGCAGGTCGTCTAACAATCTCGCCGAGTACTGTAAGTTGATAAGAATTGCTAACTTGATCAAGGAGAAATCATTCTCCACATTAAAAAAGTCCTTCCTTCTTACGAAGGTTCTTTGAAAAAGGTGCTGCGATTAAAATAAGACATCCTAGAAGTGTGAGTGGGAAAGGAAGCCAAGCGAACTGAATGTCAGTTAGAACAGAGGAGTCACTTCAAGCACCTACGAAGCCCTCTTTGAGGCTAATAGTAGTAAGAGAATTTGTAATAAGTTTCAGCAATAGTAAAGGGCAAGCTCGATATTTCAGTTCATTGGCTGTACGGGAGTGGAAGCTTGGGGACCTTATGATGTGTGAATGTCGGTTCACCGCGCGAGTTGGCCGTGTGCGTAGAAGCGCGCGGCTGTGAGCTTGCATCCGGGAGATCGCGGGTTCGAATCCCAGTGTCGGCAGCCCTGAAGGTGATTTTCCGTGGTTTCCCATTTTCACACCAGGAAAATGCTGGGGTTGTACCTTAATTAAGGCAACGGCCGCTTCCTTCCAACTCCTAGGCCTTTCCTATCCCATCGTCGCCATAAGGCCTATCTCTGACGGTGCGACGTAAAGCCCCTAGGAAAAAAAATGTCAGTTCCAAAAAATCGAGACATTCTTTTGTAGTGAAGCACGAATATTCTGTCACTTATGAATGTTGTTTGAAAAACTCCTAGCAATGACAGGATAAAGTTTTCTGTTAATTGTTTGATGCATTTTATTATTCGCAGATTTATAAATTTTGAATATGTGGACACAAGCTTGAAAAACCGGTGCATACTTGATTCAACCCATATTAGATAATGAATACGAACGCGGTAAACAGTATTGATCTAAATCAATCAACGCACATGGAATGGAACAAAACATTTCTGGTTTTTATTTCATCATGAGAGCATCATCAGTATCAATCAATCAATCAATCAATCAATCAATCAATCAATCAATCAATCAATCAATCAATCAATCAATCAATCACATTTAGGGCTACTATTCAGGTGGCAGATTCCCTGCCATTTGTTTATTAAGACTTTTGTTAAATCATTTCAAAGAATTTGGAAATTTATCGAACATCTCCAGTGGTACTTACTCCAATTTCTAATTCCTCCCCTATATCTCTTTAATTTCAACATTATCTTCTTAAAAGCTACTCACATCACTCCACCGACTAGCACGTCCCCTTACTCCCAAGTCTTCCCAGCCCCAAGTTTGCAACACTACTCTTGTCGGAAATCACTCAGAACTAAACGTGCTAGTTTTCTTTGAAACTCTTCCGGTTCTAGTGTGGGTCGTAATCCATTTCTATCCAAGACTTTATCGTCCCGTGAGGGTAGAAATACCCGAAAAATTGCCGATTTTTTACTTAGAGACAGGTACCTACAGAGTACGGTAGATCCATGCTAACCCAATATGTGTATAACACCACAAAAATAAAATAATAAACAATCTCTTAACCAGTACTGTACTACGAGCCAACACGAAGTAATTAACCTAAGCTATTTTTAAGCCTCCACGTGAACGCACTTAGCGACTCAAATACGTCTTTAGCAGCGTTGAAAATCACGAAGTATGATCACAAGCATACTAGAAATATTTATTTCTCAATTAATAGTTTAAACTCATATCCTCGACCGTATGCATGGCCCACGTTAACGGCCATATTGCCGTTAGTCGAGACCTGCCTTTAGGTCTGAGTTGGTCCTGGTTAAAGCGACATCTACCAACGAATGAGTGTGTTTAACGCTTACAGACTTTCAAGATGTCGTAAAAGAACTTCCCCAGTAGCTCCTTAGCGTGAAGCATGCATATATTCTTTGTATATTGTTGGACGATCGATGAGGTGGAGTGACAATACTCCCATGCATCCAACAGGGAGACGGCAGTGCATGGCAGTGCATACACGTACCAGCACCTCCTAGAGAACAAGGCCTGACAATACGATTGAGAGTAGCAGATGACGTATATCCAAATGGGCCCATTGCCAGTACCTCAGTTAACTCGTTGCCGCTTGGTGTATTAGGACGCTTTTCCCTGTTATGTGTGTTTTTCATCGATTATATTAATCTTAATCGAATCTTGTGTGTTAACACTCGCTTAATATTACTATTAGTGTAAGTTCAGTTAAAGGTGATAGTACTTATAAATTGTTAATATTGATAAATTGTGTTTAAAGTGCCGGCATGGCCGCCACGTGATTAGAACTGAGTTTATTTTTAATGGTGTGTTGTTGTGAATAGCGATCACTGGTTTTCAGATTATGAATAACGATGCCTCAGAAATGCAGTATTCCAAATAGTAAGGGCAATTATCGCACTGGCCCTAAAGTGAGTGTTTTCTCGTTTCCAACTGACGACTCGGAGAGAGCTAAGTGGTTAAGAGCTATACTCCGAGATGATTCCGTTCCTTCCAAAAATGCAAAGGTAAGTCTTAGTTATTAGACTATTATATCTGATTTCAATCATTCAATGACTTAAGTTGTGGAATGGTCCTTGAAATGGAGCCCTGTATTGTAGGTGTGCGAGCTCCATTTCAAAACTCATGAGGTTGAATGGACGACCAGCATGTATGATGAAAGAAATGGGAAATTATTGACTGCACCTTTATCTCATCAAAGGCTTGTGAAAGGTCTCTTATATCTTTGCTATTTTTAAATGAAGTAGTAGATTTTTTTGGGGTTATTTACATCTTACTGATTTAAGCATTTGCTCCATTGAATTTACCAGTTATTACATTTAGTTTGGGATGTGCTAAGTATTCACATTACTTTATAGGACTACTGTTGTGGGTACAGCGATATTCTGGGTAAACTTATAGGGTCTAAATTATGAAGGCATGTAAGGTATTGGTTTTCAAGTATTCCTTCTGTGCTGGACCCTTAACTGCAAGTGAGGCAGTTCTGTTTATTATATCACATGAGGGAAAATACCTCTTCGTGTGGGTTAATATTTTTAGTTCAGGCTAGACAGCAATGTTATTGTGTTTATTGCAATTATGTTAGGTTCTGTGTAATTATTGTAAATTACATTCACTCGATGATTTGCTCTGTCTCCTTGTGTGCTTTTCATTTTATAATAAAATGAACCAGATATATCTAAGACATGAGGTGGTCCTGTGAAGTAAGTGGTGCCATGAATTAATAGATGAGTGCATTTATATCTAGATGAATGTATTCAAATTTGGTCTAAACGTTTTAGGAGCTGTTCCTTCTCCGTTTCCAAACTGCCCAGAGTAGTTGTCTGATATCATATCTGCCCACCTAGTAGCTCCAGATGATGGGCGTTGTCGAGTAGACAATGAAAGTTTGGCCAAGGCTCTTGCTCAAAGTCTAGAGACCTATCAAGCTAATGTCAGTACTGTTTCTTTCAAGAACTTCTAGGAATTTAAAGAAAAAAGAAGATATTGATCTGTAAAACAAGACTAGAACTGCATTGAAAAGGAACAATGTGTTTACTTCGTTTTAATCAAGGAAGAGCCTATCCCACATCAATCCTACACTGATAGTACCTAGTGAATATTTTCTAAAATAGAAACACTTGCATTTATATTGGTGTGCTGTTATTTGCTAGCTTTGTGTCTTATGGTAGACAATTCAGGTCTTACAAGATTTTTCACTTCTTGTGTTAATATGAAGTATTTATTATTAAATGCATATTACAACACTAAATTTGTATAACTTCATCTCATATATTTCATAGGGTACTTTTACTACTTATGATAAAAAAGTAATACTGTCTACTAAATCTCTCAATGCAGTGGTTGGTTGCCATTGTTAATTTAAGAATAGCAATATTTATGTTTGAATTGGTAACAAGTGTTTGAGTACCTGTGGCAACACAAGTGCTCCATCACTCAAAATTGTGGTAATTGTGCTACTTGTTTTGCAACAACTATCATCCAATACAAGAATTGCTTATGCTGGAGTGGGTTTGTAGGTTCCAGAAACTCCTACCTGGTATGGGCATGGTATTATTGAACTTGTGGTATGCTTGTGGAATACTTGAGTATGTAAATTGAGGGGGTTATATTTTAATTTTGTACATGCCATATTATTTATTATGTTGATAATGTGACAATATTTAGAAGTTTATTGAGCTATTCTTTAATTTTTAGGGCAACAAGGTCTCTGTATCTACAGTATGTAGTTCTTGACACATTGCCAAATTTGCTAGCTGTATTTTCCACAGTAGTTTCTTTAGAAGAGAACACAGTAATAACACAAGAGCACTTTTATTTTATCGTATTTATTGCCAGGTGTCATCTTTTTCAGGGAGCGATGTTACATTTGAGAGGGCACCTTTTATGTTAAACAGGTATTTTGTCATTTAACAAATACCTTGGTGGAACATATCCTACAAAATTATTAACCTTCCTTTTCCTTTGTCTGTGGTAAGCTGAGGTTTCCTCACTTTTTGAAAACATTACTATTATTAATTACTGAGATGATGAACCTCTATGAATTCCATTAATAATAATTTCGTGTGGCTATTTCTAGCCGAGTGCAGCCCTTGTAAGGCAGACCCTCCGATGAGGGTGGGCGGCATCTGCCATGTGTAGGTAACTGCGTGTTAATGTGGTGGAGGATAGTGTTATGTGTGGTGTGTGAGTTGCAGGAATGTTGGGGACAGCACAAACACCCAGCCCCCAGGCCACTGGAATTAACCAATGAAGGTTAAAATCCCCGACCCGGCCGGGAATCGAACCCGGGACCCTCTGAACCGAAGGCCAGTACGCTGACCGTTCAGCCAACGAGTCGGACATGAATTCCATTGAAAGGGAATGTGTAAACTCTGAATTCAGGGTTAATCACTATAAGTTCCTTCAGGAGTAAACATTCCTGTTTGAGTAATTGTGAATTCAATTATAAATTTCCTCTTCCAGCATTATAACCTATTCACACTTTGATTATGAATTTTCTCTTGGAGAAAGTACTCCTTCCGGCTTGTTTATTGCATGTAATGAGTGTAACATGGATCTGTGAAAAATTGGGGATTAATTACTTAATGAATCTCACGTGTCATATCTATACAATGCAGCTGGTTCATAAATCATGAAATGGGTAGTTCAATTTGTGTTCAGCTACATTTTTATTAATGTAATGGCAAGGATGCCAGTTCTTAATATGGTTTCTTCGGATTTTAACATATAATGATCATAGAGATTTCCTTATATTTTCTTGTGTAATGTTCAGCTCATGTCCATTTCAATTTTAAGCAACCTGGTGAAGTTAAATTGAAAACAGTATCAAAAAGTGTCTGGGTGAAGGTCAGTTCAAATGTTATCAGAATTGGCATGCTACTTTTCAAATTTAAGTTCATATATTTTAATAAGTTGTTTTATTTCCAGTTCAATTTAAAATTTTCCCCTGTTCTGGTTATTTGAATCTGGGTCCAAAATCGTATGAGTATTGAAACCGTACAGTGTCCTGTACAGCTCATTGAAATCATAGGTGCCTTTATACCCTATTAAAATCACTTATAAAGGTCGTGTTATTTGTAGGATGATGGGCGAAGGGACACGAGCAGCGTCTGGCCAGAACGGAACCCGCGAAAGATCGCCTGGAAAACAAAGGGAAGGTTGGACAGGAGCCAAGCCCCCGTGAAAAAGCCCTCTCAACTCGCAGACAGGGTTGGAGATATGACGCGACGCTACGGTAGACAAACACGCCCCGAGGTGTGGCCTAGTTTCCCAGGGTTCCAAACTAACAGAAGGAACTTCCGGTTTTTTATGCACGTTTCACGGGTGTCAACGTCGAAATTTGGCGCGTAAAATTATAGGATATTTTGATTCAGACATGGGAAAATTATGGGAGGCACACCAGTGAATAGGGCTGATTTTTCTGCATATCCCAGACTGAAAATGTGGAATACCTTATTCAAGGGCCGAAAGGAGGTCACCAGATGTCCGGCGGTAACAGATTGCAAACACGTGTGGATGTACAAGCGTCCCCCAAGCCAAGAATCGCGCTCAAAGATGACTCCACCAACCAGAAGACGCTAATGGAATAATTAAAGGCGGAAATGAAATTACGAAAGAACCGCCGATCGTCGGTAGATCACACATGGTTCAAAGAAGAGAGGAGATAGAGGGTTGCAATACGCACCATTTAATTGTCTGGAATTCCTGGGATGAAAGGAGCTGTTGTCCTTAATGAACCGTAAAAGATATACGCCCCCAGTCTTCCGGTGTAAAGATAATAAAAGCCGGGCTGGAACTAGCTAAGGACAGTTCTTAGCGGGTCGCTGAGAGGGGACAGTGTGTTAGATTGTGCTCCAGTTTTTACAGTCCGAAACCTATTGACCGCATACTAGGACAGTGTTATTGTGTCCGTCGCGGCCGTGAAATACAAAAGCCTTTGTGAAGTGTAGACGGGAAGCCAAGCGAGCCTAGGCGAATGTCTCTGTGCCGCATGTCAATTAATTAAGCTGCGAGCATAATTTATAAACGAGTAGCGGGAGTTGGCTATGGACAATGCCGGCCTAAATGAGTCCGTGATATTAATAAATTGGTATCATCCGAATTGCTACTCAGAGTCAGGGTTCTCAAGTATTGTGGGTCACCCGATTCATGCTGTGAACGCGCCCGCTGTAATTAGAATGACCTGCTTGTTTATTGTGTAAACTCTGTGTGAGTGTCGCGGTAAACAGAGGACCGCGTGACGAGTGTGGAGTGTTACTTCTTTGGGTTACTCTAAGATTTCAGCAGTGAACGAGCTATCCAGGATGTCGGACTTGTGTGGACCGGGGTCGAAGACAGCACGCCCAACTCCAGCGCCGAGGCCGTGCAGCAGTAAGCGCCGTCTTGGGTCTCCCGTGGAAGGAAAACCCAGGCCACCAAACATATGAGTTGATGTCAAATATAATTTTCTTAGCACATTAAGGTAGAACCGGTCGTGGGATGAGCTTTCCTTTGTAATTCCTAAATGTTGTAAAATAATGCATGTCCTAATATGGAAATTTTATTGTTTTTTTATCATGTTAAAGTAAAATTCAAGGGAGCTAACTCACCGGACGACCTATGTTTTCTTAGTGATTAGTTTATCGTGAGGGGTTACTCTTAGTAATATGTAGAATATCCTAGCAAGTATAGGAAACAAGGATAGGAGAATATTTGAGTTCCCCTATGGGTGGTTGGAACAATAGTGTTGATGAGCAGGGAAAACCATGTCCAAAGGCTGTTAGTTAATGACCAACATGGCTATCGTATTTGCTGGGGAAACTCATGGGTCAGTCAGACGATGCATGCGAGCTTATACATATAATAATTGCATGTACCGCAAGAGAGAAGAGATCCTGACTGAGAGAGGTACATAAATGTGTTATTTACGTATAATTGTGAGGGACAGTTCGCGAGCTTCCCGTGATTCTTGGTTATTTGACCAGAAATTTATGGAGTTTTTTGTCTGCAACCGGGATGCAACCCAGGGAAGCCAGAGTCTTATGTATGGTAGGAATATAAATATATATATATAACTTCTGGGCGATCAGCGAAGAGGATGAGAAGTGTGGAACTGATGAATCATGAGATCCCTATGCCCAAGGAAAGAAGATACGCGATAGAAGACGTCATGAGAGGGCCGAATGCCCAGATAGTTTTACGATGAGATGATTCGGAAGTGAGGGCGCCCACAGTCGGCGCTCTGCGATAAGAATGAGAAGGTAAAGGATAAATGAGTAATTCTTGGGAATTCTGCAGTAAGGTGAATAAACAAATGAAGTGGGCCATAGGTATGTGTCTCCAAGAAAGGAGGGCTGGCCGTGGTAATTGAGAGAAGAATCCGGCGTGGCCAATGAATGAGTAATAGTAGTACTAAGCGAATGACCTTCCCTTCCCTTTCTTGTGTTGTTCGCTCCTCTCCCTTCGTGACAAGGCTGTCCTGCCGTGATATTGTATTAAGGCTCGAGGCTCTGGGCCGCCATACCGTGCTTGCTGGTTTGTTTTAAATGGTTCGGCTAAGAACACTTCTGTCAATGATAATATCACGGTGATTTAGAAGGTAATTAATAAATGATTATGGATCTCCCCCAATGTCCGGTAGTATGAGAACGTAGCTAGTTTAGGAATTTCAGGAACGTACTGTACCTCTCAGTCGGGAGCCGCCCAGTCCGAGCCCCGGGTGAGAATGGGCTACCTTGGGCAAGCGTCCATTAAGCTTGCGCCGGGGGCTGAAGATACTGATAACCGTGTTTTTCTTACAGGAATGGCCTCCTTTATGCATGATATGTACATATGAGTGTGTTTAGTATTTAATGTGCATTATTTTGAGTTCAAACAGAACCGATGTTCAACGTTGTTTTGTCTTGGTGGCAGATAAGGGAAGTCCGGGGGTTTAGCTAAATGGTATGTGTGTTTTGTCTATGTAATATGTAAATATCTCTTTTAATATGGTAGTCATGTAGTGCTGGAACCGGTTAATTACATGCTAAGAACAGTAGGTACTATGTAGAGGGACATCAACTCATACTAAAACGGTGTGATCGACAGAATATTAAAATTCAACAAAAGGGTACGAACTAATGAGGGAAGGATAGACGATAGTCGTCGCAAAACCCCAGTCATACCTTTGTGCAGATGACGCCCTTAGGCGAGTCGAATTTAAAGTGTTAATTATCTTCTGTTCCTCCCGTATGCGGAGAATTCATTGCATAGGGTTGTATTTTTTATTGTCATATTTTAAATAAATTAGCCTTCGTAACCCCTATTATATGATTCTTGTCATTTGTAGCAGTGCTAAGCAGTATCCAGTAGACAGTTGAACCTAGAGAATCCTACTTTCAGATTACATAAAGCTCCATCTTAAATATTTGGTTTTTCTTTTTTCTTTCGAACGTACCACCCCGCAAGTGCTCGAGCTGCCGAGGCCAGCACAGAAAGTAGGAGGGGAGCGGTTCGAAGCTCGTTAGGCAAGTCGGGCCGCTCCTCACTCTGGTCTCATCCGTGGTTGTTTACCCTGTTATGTGGAGGCATTCTTATGCGTGGGTCGTCTATTCGAGGCCCGGAAGGGTGTAGTATATTTATATACACTACGGAATGTGAATTTAATTTTGATGACTTGATGAACAAACTATTGTTGGCATGCACTGTAATCATTCTCTTTGCATAACAGCCAAATTTTGTGAGCTCTTCACCCCCTTAATTTATGTTATGCTTCTCTTGTAAAAAAAGTTTACCTGTTTTCATGACCGACAACACTGAGCATTAGAGCTTGTGTGTTCCTGGACTGCTACTTATATACTGTAAGTAAGGTAGTTTATATGTTATTATTTTTATTTAAAACTTTTGATGTACTTACATGTTGTTTTTGATCCTTTGTCTTTCATCAGCAAGTTCAGTTTGGTAATAGCTATTTTTGATGCAAGTGCCTTTACGTCACACCGACACAGAGAGGTCTTATGGCGAGTTTTGTAAAAGGAGCTGATCAATGTTTGTCCAACCTTGTTTGTCCAACCCTTGTCCCGTTTCCCTACGGGGTCGGGTATGAGGTGAGATGAATTTGTCGTGGCGGTTTTTTATGACCGGATGCCCTTCCTGACGTCAACCTCATCAGAGGAGTTAATGGGAGATGAAATGAATGACGTGATATATGATAGTAGGGAGAGGGTGAAACCCGGTGCCGGCACATAGCCTACTCCTGTCGAATAGCACCAAGGGGTCTGCTCAAGGCTTAACGACCCCATCCGACGGACGAATCACCATCAACAGCGTCATATGCCCTCACTCCATATGAGCACTGCGGAGAGGTTTGGAATTTAATCCAGGCTTTTGGCACGCAATCTAGTGATTAGAAATTGTATACCACCACCTCCCCTACCCTGCCGGCCAACATTCTGATGGTGAAAATTTTTTCGACCAACGGGACTCGAACCGGCTAACCTCGGTGTTAGACCGTTTTAGACTTCAGCGCCTTAACGATCATGGCCACCAGGCGGGCTTGTAAAAGGAGCTGATCAATATTGACTCTTAAATATACGAAAGAAAGTGTCATATAGGCATATTATTAAAGTTGTTCAGTATTAAGACTCTTCAAAATTAATTCTATTCTTTTTGCATTTTTAATTGTTCTTCCTAATTATTACGGTATATTACTAATTTCTCTTCCGATATGCGCGCCTACGAGAAAGAATATTTTCAGAATGTAATTAAACCAGCGTATTTTTCAATCATCATAAGGAATAAGCTTCATCTGCTATCCACTCGCGCTGGGCCCAGTCGCGTTACGTCGCGAGTCGTATTGCCAGGTCTTGTCGTCTAGGAGGTGCTGCACGTACCTCCTTTGCTCGGAACCGAAGCGTTATCAGCCAGCGGTGAAGTCCTGAAATTAGGTCACTAAATGCTGGCTCATGAACTGGCAAAAATGGAGGAGTGGAAAGAAGAAACACCAAGCTAATGTGTCTTCAAGAGATTTGATCGAATGCTGGAGAGTTTGATGAATATAAATGTCTATGTGTGGTGGGAATGTGGGCAAGAGCCATAAGGGATTGGAATAAATTACCTGCAGCAGTTTTGATAAATTCCCTTCCGGTATCAATACATTTAAGAAATTCATTAGTGAGAAGCAAAAGTTGTAAATGACAGACGCTAAATTTATGAATTTCTGTTTGATTTTGAATGTTAAACTCGTAGCACTTCTTGTCATATTTTCTTTCGATGGAATTGCTTGTTGTACTCGTGTTGTTGTAGTTGTTGGCAGTTGTGTTTTAACTTTAATATCACTAGTAATGTTAAGCTAGTGGTAAAGTCAGACTATAGTATTGTAAGCCGTACTGTTAAACACTGGAAGTACTTAAGTCGTGTGTGAATTTGTATACTATGGTGCTGGATTTAGAGTGATACCGATACATTAGTAGTATTTCTTGTAATATATTCTTTCCATGTAATTGCTTGTTGTGTTTTGTTGTTTTTGTTGTTGTTGTTATTGAGTAATCAGTAATTAGGATTGAGCAATTTAGGATTTGAGTAATTAGGATTTAACTTTATATTGTTATCACTCTACTGTAAGTGACAATTGGCACCGGGATATTTCACAATTGCGATGTATTTGTTAAGAAAATAATAATAATAATAATAATAATAATAATAATAATAATAATTGTTACGGAATATTGTGGATGTGCAGAGGTGAAAGAAGGTGCTGGGATGAACAGGTCTCAACTTACGAAATTAAAGTTAATTTAAAATTTTACATGGTTATATTTTCTTTTCAAGACCAAGAAATAACAAGTATAACAGGAACTCATTTGGATATCCACAAGTTAAGAAAGTACAATTACAGTTTATTAATGGATTTTGGGCTTCGAGCCCCAGATTCACAATTCTTGAGCAATTAGCCCAACTTTACCCAAAAACAAAGTTTGACAAAGGGGCAGAAAACCCCAATCATACCCAGGAGCACTTGCTCCCTATTACTCAGTAATGCCTGCTCGAGGCACACAGAAACCAACATTAAGAAAGAGCAACCCGCTCTCAAAGTTCAAGCCTATCAAAGGCCACACCAAACTCCACCTTCAAGCTGACCTCCAAACACATGAAAACAGGGGTAAAAATACCCAACCTACTGAGGGCTATTCCATAAAGAAACAGGACAATTACATGGCCCCCAAAATACCAACTTGAGAGGAGGCGAAACTGCACTCCTAATACATTTCTTTAAAACCTACTTGGCACTAGGCCGCTTATGCAAGGGCTAATTCCATACTACGGAGGTGACACGGTTGAAAAATGTTATGACATTACGAGTAGAAGGAAAACAGTTATAAAAACGTAGTCACCTCAAAACAAAATGAATGGGAGCTCGAGAGGGTTAGGCACTCTCTATCCCAATTTGTAGTTAAAGAGACAGAATTTATAGCAAGTGTCATTTACATTTTAAATATAGGTTACAAGAGGAAAGTTCGAACCCGCCCCGAGGGTTAAACTGGTGAGCTGGCAAGAATATAAGTTATACAACGGCCATTACCTGGTGGTTGAACAGCTGCTCGAAGAAAGAGGCGCTTCCCGCCCCCTGCTACATAATTACACAATGAGAGATGTTACTGAAGGGGCCAGGAGACAAGAAAATCAGCAGTTTATATATCCTCGCGGAAAATTCGAGACGTTTCATGAATGAGAACCCACACCCGCCTCAACTTTATTGGCTAGGATCAAGCAACATATCCATATCGGAGAAGACACACATCTTATTGATCAAAAATTAATTAAAGAAATTCGGGATTTTCTAAATTCAAAACAAGCGGAAAGAGAAGGGTTATACTGCCAACCCAAAAAATGACTGAAATAAATTTAACAAAGAACAAACTTATGAACACAAAATTTCTCAAAAAACAGTTCCTTCACTTCGCACCAGGGTGCACAATTGTAGTTCTTCAGTAGTGCCATCTAGAAGAGAATGTTCACACTTCTCACTACAGAGAAAACAAATATAAATCCAAAAAAGACACAGTTCAGAACTCTTCAAAATTTACAATAGCGACATCTTCTGAGAAACTTTAGAATAAACATGGTTGTTAAAGTTCAGGCTTCCTCCAGTAGAGGAGTTTCAACTGGCGCAATGTTTGAATTAGCGGCGCGGAGGTGTACCGCCCGGTACAATAATAATAATAATAATAATAATAATAATAATAATAATAATAATAATAATAATAATAATAATAACGTAGCTGTTTTGGTATTCCCAGAATACAAGAATGGATTCATCAAGGTCTTCAGGAAGTAAGTTTGACCATGGGACACTGTGCGTGGGATCTGTATACGCACCACAGCTAGGGTTGTGAGAACGGGAGAAAGAACATTTCAGAGATGATGTAGCTGAGATGCCGACGCAGGTAGAGAATAGGCAACCCCGGTGTTATTAGGAGGCCTCAAGTGTCGTAGCGGAAACGACACTGTTCAGGGGGTGACTGGGGGATAAGGTTATCGTGTGACAAACGAAGACGTTAGAGGATGTGGCAGTGGAGAGACTTTGCCTTAATATCGTACTACAGAGGTACTGAACCTTTACATTGTACCAAATAAAAATGTGGCCATCCAGCGCAAGCAATTTGTGGTAGCTCTGAGACAGAGAAACACCAGAGAGTGACCGAGATCCAAGAAGCAGGACGAAATGGTGGTTACACAAAGATACAACGTAAAACGAGTACAAGCAATGTTTGAAGATATGTACAAAAAAGTCCCAGAAGAGTTTGGAATAGTACAGCAGGAATGGAGTAAACAAAGAGAGTATTATATCAGCTGCTGAGAAGAACTCTGGTAGGAGTAAATGTTATGGGATATCTCGAAGGGAAACAAGATGTTGGTGGAAAGAAGAGGCGAAAGAGAGAGAACCATTTAAAACTCTGAAGAAAACTGGCAAGAGAATCTACATGCAAGATACCACAATCAAGCAGCAAAGAAGGGTCCTATACAAGCAGCTAAGTGATAACAGAAGTATGAAACAATGCCAAAATCTTGCAGTGACAAGAATATCTGCATCTAAGGTTGTCAAGCAAACCATTTGCCTGAAGGACAAGGTGAAAAAAATTACAGTAGATCCAGAGAGGATAAAAAGGGATAAGGAAGGATTACTTTGAGAAACTCCTCAAAAGCGCGGGATATTTGCATCTGGAAGTGCCACTCGGTGTCAAGAATCAATCAATCAATCAATCAATCAATCAATCAATCAATCAATGATTCAACCAATCAATCAATCACGACTGATCTGCATTTAGGGCAGTCACCCAGGTGGCAGATTCCCTATCTGTTGTTTTCCTAGCCTTTTCTTAAATGATCGCAAAGAAGTTGGAAAATTATTGAACATTTCCCTTGGTAAGTTATTCCAATCCCTAACTCCCCTTCCTATAAACGAATATCTGCCCCAATTTGTCCTCTTGAATTACAACTTTATCTTCATATTGTGATCTTTCCTACTTTTAAAGGCACCACTCAAATTTATTCGTCTACTGATGTTCTCCCACGCCATCTCTCCTGTGACAGCTCGGAACATACCATTCAATCGAACAGCTCGTCTCCTTTCTCCCAAATCTTCCCAGTCCAAACTTTGCAACATTTTTGTAACGCTACTCTTTTGTCGGAAATCACCCAGAACAAATCGTGCTGCTTTTCTTTGGATTTTTCCAGTTCTTGAATCAAGTGATCTGGTGAGGGTCCCATACACTGGAACCATACTCTAGTTGGGGTCTTATCAGAGACTTATATGCCCTGTCCTTTACATCCTTACTACAACCCATAAATACCCTCATCACCATGTGCAGAGATCTGTACCCTTTATGAACAATCATATTTATGTGATTACCCCAATGAAGATATTTCCTTATATTAATACCTAGGTATTTACAATGATCCCAAAGGGAACTTTCACCCCTTCAACGCAGTGATTAAAACTGTGAGGACTTTTCCTATTTGTGAAACTCACAACCTGACTTTTAACCCCGTTTATCATCATACCATTGCCTGCTGTCCATCGACCAACATTATCGAGGTCAACCTGCAGCCGCTCACAATCTTGTAACTTATTTACTACTCTGTACAGAATAACATCATCTGCAAACAGCCTTATCTCTGATTCCACTTCTTTACACATATCATTGATATATATAAGAAAACATAAATGTCCAATAATACTGCCCTGAGGAATTCCCCTCTTAATTATTACAGGGTCAGATAAAGCTTCACCTACTCTAATTCTCTGAGATCTATTTTCTAGAAATATAGCCACCCATTCAGTCACTCTTTTTTCTAGTCCAATTGCACTCATTTTTGCCAGTAGTCTTACATGATCTACCCTATCAAATGCCTTATATAGGTCAATAGTCAATTAAGTGAAAAATGACCTCAGTGGAATAGGTCGAGGACGCCTTGAAGAAAACGAGGAGGAACATAGTTCCCGGCACAGATGGAATTAGGTAAGATGTGATGAGGTACTCAGGAGAAGCAGGCGTTATGTGGTCCAGTATTCTGAACATAAGCTGGTCTGGAGAAGAGATCCTGTGGACTTGGAGAAGAGGTGTTATTGTCCCTATATGGAGGAAGAAAAGAGATGTCTTCGAAACTGAGCAGTATAAGGGACTAACCATTCTAAGTTAACAACTGGAATTCTGGCTAATAAAGGGAGACCTAGTGGGATAGTTCCTGGAAGAAGGTCAGCAGAGATTAAGGGAAGGAAGGGAAAAATGGCTGCCGTCTTTAGGTTAAGACAAGTGAGCGAAAAAGCAGCCTAATTGAAGACAGATCTCGTAATTGCCTGGTCATTATTGTGCCATTTCACTGTTCTCAACAAGATCCAACCGGAACAAAAATGGAGTCTCAGTTATCAGAACGACGATATTAAAACGTCAGACACTACTACAAGCCGAGGTAGCAATGTTTTCGTCGAACGCTAGGCGAAAGAAGAAACATAGAAGGCGGTGATAAAAGAATGACGTATGAAGGTTGTTAAGGGTTATTATTAGAAGAAAATTTTAACATTCATTCAACTTGCTTATGAGAAGAACGTCACAGTCGATGGCAAGAGGAAGAAAATATCATTACCCCGGAATTATATTCCTAACACAGAAAGAAGTCTTCGTTCACAGCTATTCTCTGCAATATTAGCGCTACAAATTATTTATGGTATGATATTAAAATACCTTAGTAATTCTGGTTGTACGGAAAATTATGTGTCTGCGGACGGTCGCCGCGTATTTCCTGTGAAATGCGTCCGAACCCACGTGAAAATTCATAACCTCTCTTGGGACTGGAACTTCAATGTTGTTCCAGACTTGGCCGTTCCTCTCATCCTAGGTACTGACTTCATGCTTGTTACTGGACTGTAGGCAACGCAGGCAACCAAGAATGAGTTAGCTGGAAAATTTATAATGTCCAATAACGGACCATTATATTGGTATTATAAATTTACTCATTCAGGACAAATATTTTAGGTTCCCTATGGGAATCAACATCTACATCATTTGATGGCCAGGCAGGCATCTATTTTTGGAAATGAGACATAGCTCTCATAGTGCATTGGCACTGCTGGTGGCTTCAAATAGCCTATGCAGTGGCCTCCACGGCGCCTTCTCGCGCAACTCGAAACTTGACTGCCTTATTCTCTGCGCATCTCCAATTACTTTTTCTTCGGCCTGGTGGCTCACCAACTCTAACTTTGCTGCCTCGCCGAACCCAAAAAAGCATATCAGGCTGACACCAAGATGGAAGTCGGCCTCCCCACTCTGTATATCTGTCTCGCCAGGAATGTCGATCCAGCTATCCCCGAAGAAGAAATTGAAGCAGAACTCCGTGCGATTGGCATCCACCATGCCATACGATCTTCCGCTGGCCCAGGACCATCAACTGATGTGCTACTCTATACTCCATCTGCAGCTGACTTCTGGAATGCTGTTGATAATGGCGTTTATATCCAAGGCAAGCTCCATCGAGTAGAAGAAATTCCGGCAACAACTACGTCAGCCCAGCCAACTGCCTATACCACAGCCGAGCCTACAAATACGCCATCACAGAAATCACCACAACTACAGACTTCGTCAAATTTCTACCTCACTCCCATTACCACCACCTACACCACCACGACCACCACTGTCACCTCGACCACTCCAACATCTACCCTCCGTACTTCACAGATCGCTGTTACAACAGTTGTCCCATGCCACCCACCTTCACTAATGACCTCTTCACTCCTCACTTTGCCCTTCCCTTCACATCCCTATGTATTTCCTGGAACAACGAATACCACAGTCGACGCACCGCCTTCGCCAGCTTCAGCCAGAACAGCAGCCTCCGCAACATCATCGCCCTCGCAGCCACCAACAACTTCTCACAGAATGTCCAGCTGTGTCATCCGTGGAGTGGACCCGGCTCTCTCCGAAAGGACCATATTTCAGCAACTACAAGCTAAAGACATCCCAGTCCGTCGAGTCTTCCGCATCAAGAATGCAACAGGGCCAACATTCATGGTACGCATCCATGTCCCGAGCGCCACAGATGTTCAACACCTCATTGACCACGGAGCTTACATATATGGCCAACGCCATCGAGTAGAACCGTCCATCTCTCCCCCTAATCCTGTCAGACAACCCACCAACAATTCTCCCCGCCGCCCCCAGGCAGCCAACTTCTCACCTAGTCAATCTGTCAGTCCACCTCCTCACCCATATAGCTTCTTTCCTTACCCACCTCCGCCACTCCATCTCATCCGGTACTTAATATCTTCCCTTCATAATCTCACTACGTCCTTGCATCTCCTCACCTTTCAATGCTATCCTCACAATCTTCTCTAAATTTCAATCCTAGCGAAAATCCCCTAAAATTCGCATATCCGTAGCCCACCTCTTTAAATTTGTCACATCGCTCCTCCCATCTCACTCATTCCTTGCTCCTCACAGTTATCGTCGCTCCCCTTGGCCCGAGAGATCGCGACACGATCTAGGGGGCCCGCCCCGTCCTTCGGGCGGGGAATGAAAACTCTCAAGCAAGCAGCAAGCCTCCACGGCGGGGCTCTCCCAGAGATCGCTTCTCCACGCAAGGTCTCTTTTTGTTCGGCCGGGTGTTTCCACACCTCTACTATTTCACCCCGCCGATTCCAAACACGCATAACGGCCTGACACCTCGTTGGAAGTCGGCCTCCCACCATGTTTACCTGTATCATCGAAGAAGTGAGCCTTGCTCTCTCCAACGACGACATAAAGACCGTCCTCCGTGGGACCGGCGTCCATAGCGCCTCACGGCTCTGTGATGGCCCCGACCCATCTCCCGATGTACTACTGTATTTCGCCTTCGAGGACGACCGCAATCGCCTTCAAGCAACCGGAGCGCTCATCCATGGCTGCCGACACCGAGCGACCTCTACTCCATCATATATATTAGCCCAGCTGCCAGAAGATGAACCTGCTACGCCTGTTACAACTGCTTCGCCCGTCGTCAACTTACCCCCTCCTCCATCGCCACCATTGTTCCCTAGTCATACCAACCCTGTTACCACCACAACTACTACCACCACCGTCACCACCACCTCTGCATCCACCTCCCCAACCCACCCTACCACCACTACAACTCCATCCCATCCTTTACCCCTTATGATGTCTACACTCCCTAACCCTCCCACCACTGATCAACCAAGACCTCAGTGTATAACCTCCCAGCCACCTGCCGAGCGAACAAACACCGGGACTTCAACAAACATGGCCAATTCACCATCACCACCACCGTTGCCCAACCGTACTCATAACTACAGCTGTGTTGCTTGCGGGGTGGACCCAAGCATTCCTACTGACGACATCGCTACTCACCTCCGTCAGCAAGGACTGCCCGTACAACGAGCGCTTCGGATACACAACGCTGATGGTCCAACGTTTTTAGTTCGCCTCCACCTGCCGACGCCCGAAGACGTGAACCAACTCATCACTCATGGGATCAAGCTATATGGCCGTCACCATCGTGTGGAACCCTCCCGTTCGCCTCCCCAACCTTCGACCCGATTTACCTTTCCTCGTCGCCGACCCCGGCCGGACCCTCCTCCTGTTTACCAGTTTGTCCTCCCCTTCCTCCGACTGGTTTTATCCCTCCAACCATCCCAACGTTTGAACTCCTTCGACTTCTCCTCACTTCACTTCATCACATGACAGCCAGCCTTCATCTCCTTACCTTGCACCTTTACCCCGGCACTTCCTTCTACGCTTCATCTCTCCCCCTTGCACACCCCCTTATCCCTCACACCCTTTCATAAATCCTATATGTTTTATGTATCATGTACTTATGACTTAAATAAAGCAATTGTGTAATACCCAGGCATAGGAACAATTCCTCTCCCATCTCCTAACTCTCCACATCCTTTACCCACCTCCTTCTTCCATCACATCTCCCTAACCCGCCCGCATCTCTTGGCCAGAGAGAGGGCGACACCCTCTAGGTGGCCCGCCCCACCCCTTCAGGGTGGGGAATGAAAGCATTGAAGCAGCAGCAGCCTCCACGGGCATCTCTCCTCTGATTTGGATTGCACCGAACTCCGTCGCACCTTCAAATCATTTTTGCTCGGCCGGGTGGCTCACCATCTATAACTTAGCTTCCCGCCGATTTAATCAGCATATTGGGCCGACACCTAGTTGGTAGTCAGCTTCCCCAGCACCATGTCCAGCTGCGTGCTCCATGACATCGATCCCGCTCTCTCTGACCAGGACTTACTTGCCAAACTCCAAATGGCACACGTCCCAGCCCGAAGCGTCTCAAGGATACTGCAAGACTTCGTCCCTACACGTCGGGTCCTGCTACATCTCCACTCAGCTGACGCCGTTTCACATTTTCTCGCCAGCGGAATCTACTTGGACAGCCAGATCCACCGAGTGACATCTTGTCCTTCGTACTTTGCCAACGAAACACCACCACAGTGGACTCCGTCCCAACCATCTTCCTCTCATTTCTACACAACTCCCATCGCCACCACCACCAGCACCACCATCACCACTACCATCGCAACGACCAGCACGCCCTCCATCCCTCTCTATCCTTCTGTCCCGGTCACAACTGTTATAACATGCCATCCTTCTCCTCTCATGACTTCTTTCCTCCCTGTCTGCCCTAGCCCTGAAGGACCTCAACACCTGAACCAACCCACTGAGACATCTCCGTCTACAGCTGCAGCACTGCCTTCGTCACCACCATCTACGCACGCCGCCGACGCAGCAGCCTCCGCCGCACCACCATCCACGCAGTCCTCATCGACCTGTCACACCATGTACAGCTGTGTGATACGCGGAGTGGATCCTGCTCTCTCAGCTCGAACGATTCTCCAGGAACTTCAAGCCGAAGGCGTCCCAGTTCGTCGCGTCTTTCGGATCAAGAACTCCTCCGGCCCGACGTATATGGTCCGCATACACCTTCCAACTGCCGAAGATGTCCAACGACTTATTGCCAATGGAGCTTACATCTATCGCCATCGTCATAAAGTTGAGCCCTCTCTCTCCCCACCTCAACCTATTCGCCAACGTTTCAACCCACCATATTGCCGCCCCCGGCCAATTCCTCCTTTCCAACCTAGTACACCCGTTTGCCCACGCCTTTCCCCACCTAGTTTCTTCCCTCCACCACCTCCAACGCTAGATATCATCCGACTCCTCATCACTTCCCTTAACAATATCACAACAATTCTGCAACTCCTCACATTCCCTTTCCACCCTGCTACATTCATTTAAACTTCACTCCTCGAGCACAATTCCTATCGTTCCCATCTCCCCAGCTAAGAAGACCCACCGTTACTTCCTCATGAATATTTACATCGCTATCCCCATCTTCCTCTTCTATCACACCTTCTACTTCTTTTCCCTTCTCCCGGCCCGAGAGATCGCGACACGATCTAGGGGGCCCGCCCCGCCTTCGGGCGGGGAATGAAAACTCTCCAGCAGCAGCAGCAGCCTCCACGGGGAAACTTGTATCAGCTCTTGAACTCTTCGTACGTCTCAGAACTCCCCTTACTCCTTAATTTTTTTTGTCGGCCGGGTGGCTCAGCATCTCTACTCCAGCTACTTCGCCGACTTCAAAAAAGCAAATTGGCTGACGCCTTGTTGGAAGTTAGCCACCCCTCTACCTACTCTTTTCTCCTCACCATGACAACCACTACCACTCCTACCACAACAACAACCACCACGACCTGCGCACTTCGCATTCCCTACCTTCCTATCACTACGGTTACGTACTCCCATTCTTCCCCTCTTCTGACTACGACCCTTCCTCTGCCGCCATACCCTGATCCGCCCAGTTACCTGTACATCCCTCCCCGCTACTTCAACCGTTTGACCATCGCTGAAGAAACCTCTGCTACGACACCAGTCGTACAGCCTTCACCTCCAGCAGACACCGTGCGCCATTCAACATCACCACTGCCAGATCGCACCACTATGCCTAGTTGTGTCTTACGCGGCGTGGATCCTGACATCTCAGATCGAGAGGTTATCCAAGAACTTAATCTCGAAGGCATTCCTGTGCGTCGTGCCTTCCGAATTTGGAACAACTCCGGACCAACCTATCTCGTCCGTCTCCACCTGCCTACGGAAGAAGCAGTCCAACGTCTTCTTACCAGCGGGGCACGTATCTACGGTCGTCAACATCAAGTGGAACCTTCACGCTCCCCTCCTAGAACTCCCACCAGCTCACGTCTTCGACCCCGGCCAGCCCCCTCATATCGAACTCCCTCGCACGTTCGTCCACCAACACAATTCTCCTTCTCACCACCCTTAACAGCCGACCTTCTCAGACTTCTCATCACCTCCTTGTACAATATCTCCGCAACCTTACACCTACTAACCTTTCATGGCAGCCCTAGTACACTTCTCTGAATTTTCACCCCTTCCACACATCCCTGGTATTTAAATAACATCCGAGCACACCTCCTCAACAATTAATTCCACTTACCCTCCTCCTTACAATATTGGTCCTTCCCCAATTCTTTCAACATCTCCGGCCTGGGAGACAGCGACACTGTCTAGGGGCCCGCCTCGCCCGAAGGGCGGGGAATGAAACACGTTGCAGCAGCAGCAGCAGCCTCCACGGGCTTCTTCTCGCGCAACTCGAAACTTGCATCAGCTCTTGAACTCTTCGTACGTCTCAGAACTCCCCTTACTCCTTAATTTTTTTGTCGGCCGGGTGGCTCAGCATCTCTACTCCAGCTACTTCGCCGACTTCAAAAAAGCAAATTGGCTGACGCCTTGTTGGAAGTTAGCCACCCCTCTACCTACTCTTTTCTCCTCACCATGACAACCACTACCACTCCTACCACAACAACAACCACCACGACCTGCGCACTTCGCATTCCCTACCTTCCTATCACTACGGTTACGTACTCCCATTCTTCCCCTCTTCTGACTACGACCCTTCCTCTGCCGCCATACCCTGATCCGCCCAGTTACCTGTACATCCCTCCCCGCTACTTCAACCGTTCGACCATCGCTGAAGAAACCTCTGCTACGACACCAGTCGTACAGCCTTCACCTCCAGCAGACACCGTGCGCCATTCAACATCACCACTGCCAGATCGCACCACTATGCATAGTTGTGTCTTACGCGGCGTGGATCCTGACATCTCAGATCGAGAGGTTATCCAAGAACTTAATCTCGAAGGCATTCCTGTGCGTCGTGCCTTCCGAATTTGGAACAACTCCGGACCAACCTATCTCGTCCGTCTCCACCTGCCTACGGAAGAAGCAGTCCAACGTCTTCTTACCAGCGGGGCACGTATCTACGGTCGTCAACATCAAGTGGAACCTTCACGCTCCCCTCCTAGAACTCCCACCAGCCCACGTCTTCGACCCCGGCCAGCCCCCTCATATCGAACTCCCTCGCACGTTCGTCCACCAACACAATTCTCCTTCTCACCACCCTTAACAGCCGACCTTCTCAGACTTCTCATCACCTCCTTGTACAATATCTCCGCAACCTTACACCTACTAACCTTTCATGGCAGCCCTAGTATACTTCTCTGAATTTTCACCCCTTCCACACATCCCTGGTATTTAAATAACATCCGAGCACACCTCCTCAACAATTAATTCCACTTACCCTCCTCCTTACAATATTGGTCCTTCCCCAATTCTTTCAACATCTCCGGCCTGGGAGACAGCGACACTGTCTAGGGGCCCGCCTCGCCCGAAGGGCGGGGAATGAAACACGTTGCAGCAGCAGCAGCAGCCTCCACGGCACCAATCTCTACAAGTGAAGGGAAATCGGATCACATCTCCAAACTCTGAACGTGGACTGAATAGCCCTAAAAACACCCCCAAACATTTTTTCTTCGGCCGGGTGGCGTCACACCTCTAATTACGCGCCCAGCCGACCCAAAAAAGCAAAATTGGCCAGACACCAAGAGGAAGTCGGCCCTCCCCATAATGTACTATACTTGCATTGCCCACGATATTGACCCAGCAATTTCAGCAGATGACATCCTTACGGAACTTCGCCCCACAGGCGTCTACGCTGCCACTCGACTTTATCATCTCGACACACCCACAAGAGAAGTACTATTATATTATCTGGTGCTAGAGGACGTCTACAACGCTCTAGACAGTGGGGTATATATCCAAGGACAACTACATCGAGTGCAAGATACCCCAGGGAAATTACTCGACCGGCTAATGAAGGAGTACGCCACAGCCACTCCCACTACTGGCACATCACACCCACAGCAGTTGCTCTCTTCTTACACCTCCCAGACCATCACCACCACCACCACCACCGTCACCACCACTACTTCCACCTCCTCTCATTTTACCTCAAACACCCCTACCACCACCACAACTACTACCCACCCCTCTCCCATAATGGCATACCACCCCTCACCCTCCCACGCTCAGGGCCCGCAGGAAGAAATAACAACGCCGCCAAATGAAGCAATAGCAATTCAAGCAGACAATACACAACCACCAACACCAGATAATGCACGACCGCTAACTTCACCGCCCAGCCAGAACAACCTATACAGCTGTGTTGCCTGTGGCGTGGAACCTAATCTATCACCAATAGCTATCCTTCAAGAACTCCAAAAAGCAGGAATTCCGGTGAAGAAAGCCATTAGGATCCACAACGATGATGGCCCTACATATTTAGTACGCCTGCAACTACCAACGCCCGAAGACGTCCAGCGCCTCATCACCCAAGGGATATACCTCAACGGTCGACATCTCCGGATAGAACCGTCCCGCTCTCCGCCCCTAACTCCTAACCAACATAAATCACCCCGCCACCGCACACGCCCCCGGCCTGCACCCCCTCAGCAACCTCCCAGTCCACACTTCCGTTTTCCACCATTTTCACCCAGCAACTATCCACCACTCCCACCTGCAATCTTTCCACTACCCCCTCC
Source organism: Anabrus simplex (assembly GCF_040414725.1). Taxonomy (NCBI): domain Eukaryota; kingdom Metazoa; phylum Arthropoda; class Insecta; order Orthoptera; family Tettigoniidae; genus Anabrus; species Anabrus simplex. The sequence goes on along the minus strand of NC_090265.1, from coordinate 16,052,660 downwards.
TCCATCCAACCTCCTAAGTCTCCTACTCACCTCCCTGGTAAACTTCTCATCCCTGTATCACATCCTAGCACTCCACATTCTCCCTCCACCTCACGAAACCCGTCACTTCATCACATCACCATCCGCAACCTGGGTGTAAAATCGCTCATGTAACTCTCATAAACATCCATAAAGCTCTGTATATATGTATGCAACTTTGTCAACACACACAGACAATGTAAATCTGTCAATAAAGCGCAAGAGAACCTACACTTCCTTTATCCCGTCTCCTTTACTTCTTCAAACCACCTTTTCCCCCATCTCCCTCTTTTTTTCACTCCTTCCCAACCCCGTCATCTCTCCTGGCCAGAGAGAGGGCGACACCCTCTAGGTGGCCCGCCCCACCCCATCAGGGTGGGGAATGAAAACTTGCAAGCAGCAGCAGCCTCCACGGGACAAGAACAGGAAGCTCTGTCGACAACACAGGAGGGCAAGAGGCGAGGAGATACACTACACAGCACGCATCGCTTCTTCGTCTCATCCTTTATTTTTGATCGGCCGAGGGGACGCCACATCTATACTTCGTCCTTCGCCGAGCCAATTAGCATATCGGCTGTCCCCAAGTTGGGTTGACGGCCATCCCCAGCCATGTATACTCTCCTAGCCAGTGATGTTGACCCAGCTCTATCGGTTGAAGACATTGCTACTGAACTTCGCCCGCTCGGTGTCTTCAGTGTCACTCGTCTTTATTACGGCTCTGTTCCCGCACCGGAGATACTTCTTCACTTCCACTCTGCCAGTACATGCAACTCTGTCCAAACTATCGGCGTGGTTATCCAGCGCAGACGTCATCGAGTATCGCCTGCCCCAGCAAACATCAGCGCTCAAACACCTGCTCCGCCTGCCACTCGCTTGCCTCCTCCATATAATCCACCCCCACTTCCATCGCCTTCTTGTTGCCTCACTACCATTTCTCCCAACATTTCGCCTACCGTACCGGTCCCTACCACGACAACTCCCACTATCACTGTTACTTCTACGCAACTTTATCCCATCATTTCTATTACTACTACTACCTCGTCCCATCCATCTCCACTCCTGACCTCTCTTCCTCTCCCTCCCAACTCTGAGCAGACAAGTCACCAGGAAACGTCTCAACCACCATCTACCGAGGGAACTTCTACCGATCCTTCTGAAAATGCGGCACATCCATCTTCGCCATTACCGCCATCTGATCGTACCTCAACTTACAGCTGTGTTCTGCGCGGTATGGACCCTAACGTACCGCCTGCTGCCATCACACGTGCACTTCGCCAGGCAGGAGTACCTGTCAAGCAAGCATCCCGTATTTATAACTCCGACGGTCCCACATTTCTGGTGAGACTCCAGCTGCCGACGCACGCCGACGTTCAGCGCCTCATCGATCAAGGAATCCACATCTATGGCCGCTATCATCGGGTTGAACCCTCCCATTCTTCTCCACTCCCTTCGCACCGTATGCCCACGCCACGCGGCCGTCCCCGGCCCGTTCCATCACCCCAATCTCCTCGTCCTCATCTCACCACTCCACCACCTCTCAACTACTTTACGCCTCCCTTACCCAACCCGGACCTTTTCACCCTTATCCTCACTTCCCTTCTTAACTTCTCCTCTTTTTACAATCTTCTAGCCCTCCATCTTTTCCGTCACACCGTCATGTAAAGCTCTGTATCTACTATATTGTATCTTTGTCAATAAAGCACAGCAAATGCAAATCTGCCAATAAAGCGCTAGAGAACCTACACTTCCTTTATCCCATCTCCTTTACTATTTCAAACCACCTTTTCCCCATCTCCCTCTTTTTTCACTCCTTCTCAACCCCGTCATCTCTCCTGGCCAGAGAGAGGGCGACACCCTCTAGGTGGCCCGCCCCACCCCTTCAGGGTGGGGAATGAAAACATTGAAGCAGCAGCAGCAGCCTCCACGGCATCTTCTCTCCAGGATCTCAAATTTGGGTAAACCTTAAGTGAACTCCACAACTCGTCGCAGAAGACACTCCTGTTATTTTTGATCGGCCGGGTGGCTACACATCTTTACTTTCCACTCGCGCCGAGCCAACAAAGCATATAGGCCGACTCCTCGTTGGATGTTAGCCTCCCTACCACCAACCACCATGACGACCACCACCACGACCATCACCACTACCTTTGCGACCGCTGCTCACACCTTTTCCTCGCTTTCCATCACAACTGTTACGTCGTCCCATTCATCGCCGCTCCTATCCACCTCTCTCCCCGCGCTACCACCTGTTGATCCACCTCGACTATTACGTATTCCTCCCCGCTACTTCTCCCGCCCTTCTACGCTGTCTACATCTGCCTTGCCGACCACGACATCACCACCACCACTGTCCGTCGCAACAGCAGCAGCCGCTCATCAACCTCCAACACCGTCAGACACATCAGCCACAAACGAAGTCTTCAGTTGCGTCGTCCGCGGCGTAAGCCCACTCTTCCCGGCAACTGACATTCAAGAACAACTTCGCCTTCAAGCCATACCCGTCAAGAGGGCATTCCGTATCTACAACTCCACCGGTCCGACGTATTTAATCAGACTTCAGCTTTCCAGTGCAGCAGCCGTCGCCCACCTGATCTCCAGCGGAGCACTTCTCTACGGCCGTCGTCATCCCGTCGAACCCTCTCGTTCACCTCCCCGCCCTAGATATCACCACTCCACCTCTCGTCACCATACCCGGCCTGATCATCCTCCCTTCCAACGCTCTATCTATGTCCGTCCAACTCCTTCTTCTGCCAATATCTCCCTCCCACCACCACCGACCCTTGAACATCTCCGACACCTCACAACTGTCCTTTATCACATCGCTTCAACACTTCACCACCTTACACTCCCACGAAACTTCCTTCTCGACACTCCTGTATAAATCTCCAAATTTTCACACCGTTTTTCCCTCTTCTTCATTTGACACCTCTCACTCTTCTCTCCACATCTCACGGCCCGAGAGATCGCGACACGATCTAGGGGGCCCGCCCCGTCCTTCGGGCGGGGAATGAAAGCTCTGCAGCAGCAGCAGCCTCCACGGCATCTTCTCTCCAGGATCTCAAATCTGGGTAAACCTCAAGTGAACTCCACAACTCGTCGCAGAAGACACTCCTGTTATTTTTGATCGGCCGGGTGGCTACACATCTTTACTTTCCACTCGCGCCGAGCCAACAAAGCATATAGGCCGACTCCTCGTTGGATGTCAGCCTCCCTACCACCAACCACCATGACGACCACCACCATGACCATCACCACTACCTTTGCGACCGCTGCTCACACCTTTTCCTCGCTTTCCCTCACAACTGTTACGTCGTCCCATTCATCGCCGCTTCTATCCACCTCTCTCTCCGCGCTACCTCCTGTTGATCCACCTCGACTATTACGTATTCCTCCCCGCTACTTCACCCGCCCTTCTACGCTGTCTACATCTGCCTTGCCGACCACGACATCACCACCACCACTGCCCGTCGTAACAGCAGCAGCCGCTCATCAACCTCCAACACCGTCAGACACATCAGCCACAAACGAAGTCTTCAGTTGCGTCGTCCGCGGCGTAAGCCCAGTCATCCCGGCAACTGACATTCAAGAACAACTTCGCCTTCAAGCCATACCCGTCAAGAGGGCATTCCGTATCTACAACTCCACCGGTCCGACGTATTTAATCAGACTTCAGCTTTCCAGTGCAGCAGCCGTCGCCCACCTGATCTCCAGCGGAGCACTTCTCTACGGCCGTCGTCATCCCGTCGAACCCTCTCGTTCACCTCCCCGCCCTAGATATCACCACTCCACCTCTCGTCGCCATACCCGGCCTGATCATCCTCCCTTCCAACGCTCTATCTATGTCCGTCCAACTCCTTCTTCTGCTAATATCTCCCTCCCACCACCACCGACCCTTGAACATCTCCGACACCTCACAACTGTCCTCTATCACATCGCTTCAACACTTTACCACCTTACACTTCCACGACACTTCCTTCTCGACACTCCTGTATAAATCTCAATCCGTATAGCCAGTCATCCAAATTTTCACACCGTTTTTCCCTCTTCTTCATTTCAAACATCCCACTGTTCTCTCCACATCTCCCGGCCCGAGAGATCGCGACACGATCTAGGGGGCCCGCCCCGTCCTTCGGGCGGGGAATGAAAGCTCTGCAGCAGCAGCAGCAGCAGCCTCCACGGGGAGACCAGGACACACGGAAAATCGCTTCTCCACGCAAGGTCTCTTTTTGTTCGGCCGGGTGTTTCCACACACCTCTACTATTTCACCCCGCCGATCCCAAACACGCATAACGGCCTGACACCTCGTTGGAAGTCGGCCTCCCACCATGTTTACCTGTATCATCGAAGAAGTGAGCCTTGCTCTCTCCAACGACGACATAAAGACCGTCCTCCGCGGGACCGGCGTCCATAGCGTCTCACGGCTCTATGATGGCCCCGACCCATCTCCCGATGTACTTCTGCATTTCGCCTTCGAGGACGACCGCAATCGCCTTCAAGCAACCGGAGCGCTCATCCATGGCTGCCGACACCGAGCGACCTCTACTCCATCATATATATTAGCCCAGCTGCCAGAAGATGAACCTGCTACGCCTGTTACAACTGCTTCGCCCGTCGTCAACTCACCCCCTCCTCCATCGCTACCGTTGTTTCCTAGTCATACCAACCCTGTTACCACCACAACTACTACCACCACCGTCACCACCACCTCTGCATCCACCTCCCCAACCCACCCTACCACCACTACAACTCTATCCCATCCTTTACCCCTTATGATGTCTATACTCCCTAACCCTCCCACCACTGATCAACCAAGACCTCAGTGTATAACCTCCCAGCCACCTGCCGAGCGAACAAACACCGGGACTTCAACAAACATGGCCAATTCACCATCACCACCACCGTCGCCCAACCGTACTCATAACTACAGCTGTGTTGCTTGCGGGGTGGACCCAAGCATTCCTACTGACGACATCGCTACTCACCTCAGTCAGCAAGGACTGCCCGTACAACGAGCGCTTCGGATACACAACGCTGATGGTCCAACGTTTTTAGTTCGCCTCCACCTGCCGACGCCCGAAGACGTGAACCAACTCATCACTCATGGGATCAAGCTATATGGCCGTCACCATCGTGTGGAACCCTCCCGTTCGCCTCCCCAACCTTCGACCCGATTTACCTTTCCTCGTCGCCGACCCCGGCCGGACCCTCCTCCTGTTTACCCATCTCCACCAGTTTGTCCTCCCCTTCCTCCGACTGGTTTCATCCCCCCAACCATCCCAACGTTTGAACTCCTTCGACTTCTCCTCACTTCACTTAATCACATGACAGCCAGCCTTCATCTCCTTACCTTGCACCTTTACCCCGGCACTTCCTTCTACGCTTCACCTCTCCCCCTTGCACACCCCCTTATCCCTCACACCCTTTCGTAAATCATATATGTTTTATGTATCATGTACTTATGACTTCAATAAAGCAATTGTGTAATACCCAGGCATAGGCACAATTCCTCTCCCATCTCCTAACTCTCCACATCCTTTACCCACCTCCTTCTTCCATCATATCTCCCCAACCCGCCCGCATCTCTTGGCCAGAGAGAGGGCGACACCCTCCAAGTGGCCCGCCCCACCCCTTCAGGGTGGGGAATGAAAGCATTGAAGCAAGCAAGCAAGCCTCCACGGGCATTTCCTGTCGGTACCGCTAGATGTCACTGCAATCAAGTCCAAGAAGATCAAGTAATTCAAGTCTCAACCAGCAGGTGGAAGAAGTAGAAGAAGAAGTACATAACGTCAAATTTTCAAATTCAAATTCAAACCAGGTGGCAACAATGAGTAATTCACCACCACCGTTATCGCCTAACGGCTCTGAAGAAATGGAATCGGAAACAACAAAAATGGCACGTCGCAGGGAAAATACATCATCGCCCTCACCAACATCAGAACGGAAAAGACGGTGCAACTTAAACTCATCATTCGACTCAGAGACTCTGACATCAGGTTCAACCTACACTTCGCCGAGCTCAGTGGTACAAAACCTGACCCCACTGGGCTCCCCAGGCTCCGGCATCCGACCACTAAGATTGGAAATAGAAGAAGAAGAAGCCAACATCATAGCGCCTTTCCATATGCCACAGAGATCGCCGCAGCGAACCCTGGACTTCATGCCAACCAACGTAAGGAGCTACGCCCAAGCGGCCAAGAACCCTGCGCTGGCACTCTCCATCAGGCAACGAAATGTTGTGACCACGGTGCCCATGCCACCACCAAACTTCTACGTCGTCAAACTAATGCATATCGACCTAGATAAGGCTAACACACGAGCCTTATACAAAATCATCACAAGGTTCACCCCAAACCATGCCAGCTATGAAATCGAAATACAGAGAATACGGGACGGCTATTTCAATATTAAAACATCGAAGCCGTTTTACCAACATCTAACTACAGCCATTGGAGTGTATCAATTCGGAAAGCACGCGAGGGCAGCTAACATCACTCAACAGGTTCCAACCAGGCGAGCGCCTCCCTCTCGCCCCTCCCCTATCCTATCAGTGGTGGCCTACCAAGTGGAACGGGACTGGACGGAGGATGAGATCGCCGCCCAACTGCAGCAAGAGGGTCACCAGTGCCCCACCAGTTAGGTTACCCGGTGTCAAACTAAACTGATTGGCAGTAAAAACACAACACAGGACAAAGATCCCGTAGAAAGGAACAAAACGGAAGCGTGATAAACACTACACACCCAGAAAACACCAAAAGAACATAGCAAAAGGCAAACTTACCTCCAGGTGGTAGAAAAAAAACAGGTGGATCAAGCTACCAACCGACAGTGTGTCAAATAAATGTTGCGTGGAAATAAAGACCAAACTTTCTTTTTTTTTAAAAAGAAAATATATAATTCATGAAACTCAGATTAACAAATGTTAAATAAATGACATCCTCGTAGTTAGTAATATTTAAAAAAAACTAGGTACCAGAAACCAAATAAAATTAGGTGACATAGGTTTAAAATAAGGAGGCCTTTAGAATTTTAAAAGATTAATTTAAGTTAGGTAAAATAAGGGAAACAGACCTCACTTAAAACCACAGGAAAAACACAGTTAAACTCAAGAAACACCAAAAGATAAAATTAAAGAAAAATTATTTAAAAACCGCCGGACGGTAAGAAAGTAATGAGAGTAAATAAATTGGTACCTAGAGCTTGAAAAAGACCAAAATTAAGGAATTAAAACACCAAACGCCAGTCGGCAAGAAAGATATAGTCTGCAGGAAGTATTACAAACACCTCAACCTGTTTACTTAGTAACAACCACCAAATCAATTATCAGTGGATTCCATATGGAAAGGATACCATGTTAAAAATTAGAAAATACAACCTTCTTGGTTCACCGTTATTCCATGAGAGATACCAACTCTCTATCCGTTTCACATCAACAAACTGGTACCATTAATACGGTGGGAGTTCCAGTCATGGGATGCTAAGTGCTTTACGTAAAAATTTACCAAGGGAAAGAAAGCCACCACAACAAACGTAGAAGGAAAAGGAAAGAAATCAACTGGGGTGCCCGAGAAACAGTAAATGCGCAACGGGGTGACAAAAATACTGAAACAACATCAGACAGGGTAGTCTCCCAACATAAAAATCATCACCAACATCAATCCATTTCAAAAATCAACATCCATTACCCCGGCAACAAAAGCAATTGTTAAACCATGGGAGAACCAATCCCGAAGGAAGAACCAACAATGGCACCAAAACAATGGAGGCCAGAAGGGCAAAGATCAAACGCAAAACACGATTAAAGTCCCCCAAAAAAAAAAATAAGGAAAATAAATTAAAATAAACCAGCATAGCACAAATAATCCCTACTGGATCTCCCACGTATTACTCTACTTTTAACAAACCAAAATAAATTTCAGAGCAGCAGTAACATCTTTACGGAGTGATGATAATAATAATAATAATAATAATAATAATAATGAAAATTTTACACCACTGATTTTCTTTGGAAATTACCCCAAGTAACACTTAAATTCCATTACAAGAAATGTTATACACTAGGTAACTGAATTAACAAGGACTTTTCAACCCGATACTTGGTTTTGGAAGAGCACAATAATTTTTCCCAACAGTGAAAAGGTCCGCATCATTATAATCGAAACGCACAAGTTGATAATTAATAAGTTTCCTCCGAAGAAATCACACGAACAGTTTTCCGTTGATGAAAATACTAAAATAACAAGGTTGACTTACGGTTGGTTGGTTCTTCAATCAGTAGAATGATAATTCATGGCTCGGCCATGTGTACTTTACCAAGTTGGAGATCTTCCTTGCAGCTTTTTAAAACAATCACTCACTACGAGGTTACAAATACAGGAAAGAGAAAATATTTTTAGGGTGTGGGGCACATCCCCACATCCTTACGATTTACTATCCACCGTCCATGATGATATCCCAAAGCATCGCCTTGAGTACAGAACGCCAACGACCTTTAGCCATGTTTACCAAGCCGCAACTGCCTGCTCGCTTTGCTTCCCTCTCTCTCGCCCCAGAGAGAGTGACTACATCAAGATGGCTGACACCAAGCGCTGATTGGCCGGAGCAGCTTCAAGAAGAAAGCGACAAATAGTTCTCATCATAGCCGTAGATGGCGGTAACGATCAGAGCTCACATGCGCTCGCTGAGTTAAACATGAAATATTGTGAGAACACCGTTGAAAGCAGAAGAAAATTAGAATACAGTTTTCTACACCGTAATAGGCAAACTCAAAACGTTGGTGGAAAGGAGACAAACGAAACCTCGGTTTCAGCCTCCCCCCCTTTAAGGGTTACATATCTTCTTACATCACTCCATGACGAAGTCCAGTGTATGAAATTAAGCTAGATTTTAAGTGTTTCAGTCCACAACAAATAAAAGTCACTGGTACCAAGTCCATCTCCAGATTGTCATAGCATGCAGAAGTTTAAAGCATTCCAAAACGGGCAATGTACATAGCTCACCACCAATCAACCATTAAGTTCATTAAACACCGTTCAAGGTCCGGAAGTTATAGGATACGATAAACTTACACAGCGCCACAACACAGTTTTTCTTTTGAAATTCACCATCTCCAAACAGTTTAAGGATTCAATTTTCCTACATGTTTTACACCAAGTTCGCTTTAGATTACCTTTCACATACAGTTTCATAGCAAACGCTTTACCATAACCATTCCTGAGTTCATGTGGAATCTGGAAGTTTTTAAAAGTTTTCACATAACCAGAATCAATGTTCTTCGCTTGCAGACTTCAATCACCAAACACACCTTGTTTACAAGAGAAGTTCAATGGACCTTTAGAAACCAGTATTTTAAGTCAACTACAGTCCAGGGTAGATCACCTAACATTTCTTACAATACCCTTCCAACCTTTAAACCAATTTTCTTTATTAAATCGGGTTGCTAATAAAGAAACGCACCATCAAGATTGTTTCAATTACAGTGAAATGGCCCGTAAAAGAAAAAACAAGGACCAAAGGGAGGGAAGAAAAATGCAACGTTGGTGAGTAATCATACATAAGGTGATAAAATCCAAAATATCCAGGTCACGTGATAAATTAGGTTGGCACTAGTGTATATCTTTGGCTTGAGAAGGTACCAAGAGCAAGGAAAAGGTAAAAAAAAGGAAAAGAAAAGGAAGGGAACCTTACTAAACAGAATATACTCCCCAAAAAAAATAGCAAGGAGCAAAATTACAATAACAGAAAAGTCACAAGCATACAATCGGAGCACAATCAAAGTTTCCGATATCAGAAGGAAACCACCTTAAATAAGGTCAATTAAAATTTACACAAATCAATTAAGGGGAATTAAAGCCCTCAACGAAGGAGCACACTTACACATTAAATACAACACGGTAGTAGGCTACGCACAGACACAGCTTAACCTAGGAAAGGAAAACTAAACGAACCCCAATTACTCACTTTAGGGAGTTCCAACAAGATGAGGAGACGGTAGATACATGATAGCAAAAAAAAGAAAGTACCACGTACCTCGAAAAATACAGTTTAGGAAATAGGCAACATGACCATGCAATTCCACAGAACTGCCACAGGAACGCCGCAGAACCACCCACAGTGGGGCCAACTAAAGGCTAGCTTACTAAATATACTACAGAAATCTTCCCGAAAATTAGTAATACTCAGGTTTACAGTGCCACACAAGAAATCACATACATAACCCAGTAGAAGGAAAATATGAAACAGTATAGCGATCAGAATAAGTACACCAGAATGACAAGTTTAGCAAAAAACAAATCCATGGCTACAGGGTAAAGGTTTACTCAGAAAGAGCAAATTGATAGAACGGACGGAGACATCTAGAGCTCAAATAGATGGAGGGCACGCGTTCAAGTTGGTCATCAACGACCAAACTATCAACAGCATCAGGTAACGAGTAACCGGGATGGACAGAATTAAATTTCACAAGACCATAGCAGTACCATGGGAAAAACATAACAGGAGAGGTTTTGAGAAAATAAAATTTCACGAGTTTAGAGACAAGCACAACCCAAAGACCAACCAACGTCCGCTAACTCCAGTTATTTCCCACCCGGACAGCTAATCAAATTAAAAGGAACGTGAAATACGCCTCAGATCAGTTGACCAGCAGGAAGAAGGGGAACCATGTCCTACACAACATAACCTACCAGTAGCCCGTCAGGACCTCGACACAAATCGGACTAAAGATAAGTGACATCACCCTGTTGCTCAACAGCAGACAGGTACCTATCTCCATTTCCCAAGGAGATGAGGTAAATAAAAGAATAAATGGCAGAGACGAGGCAGGACGATAGAAAAAATATTCCATAAGACTAGGAAGAAGGAAGGAAGGCTACCCACAAACCTCATGATCCTTTAGCGGAAGGACGCTAGCATACATCCAGAGTTTCCTCAAATAATCCCATACTTATTCGGAGAAACACCGAACGATAGATGTTAAAACGACCATATCGACAAGCATCGAAATCCACCAAGCAACACCTAGAGCGGTAGGTCGACATAAAATGAACTTATAGCAATAATAAAGGAATACATGATGACGTCAGAGAAACAGGTTATGCATGAAAACAAGGGAATGGCAGAAACAAAATACAACAGGAAACCAGTTACCTAAATCTACCTTCATACAATACTACAAGAGTTGCGTGCAACCTAAAAACAACAATTCCCAAATCTACCAGGACACAGGAGAAATCAGAAGGCCGAACAATCTTCCATCAAGTGTCATAACTACCCAATAACGACTACACAACATCAAAACGACAATAACTTCCAAAAACATGTGCCAGCCCATCAGGGATTAAAAGATTTCACAATCTTCAACACCATGTTAAGAAGTCAACATGCGACCATCAAAATTTTACACATCAAACAACACTTCGGTACCGAAATAACACCACCAGATACAGGCCCAACACCAAACCTATCGCGGCTAAAGAAGTAGAATTCTCAAGTTAAGGACCTTACTTTGACAACCAAACGCTACAACAACAGGTAGATAAGGTAGGATACTCGACATACTACAAGAGCACACAACTCCCATAGAACAGCACAGAACAGGAAACAGACCAAATAATTTGAAACAAAGAACCTGGCGAAGAAAGCTTCCAGAGGAGCACAGAACTAAAAGATGATCGTGGGGCAACAGAAAACAATAATGAAAAGGGAATTTCCAACAGTTATCAAATTGAGTACGAAGAACTATTAGGAACAACGAGCTAGCTACGAGCCAATCTCAAAAGGAATTCACAACTCCCAAAGACATGGGAATAGTAAGGAACAGGACATTAGATGAATTAGCAAGGGAGGAGCACCTATTACCAACCGTCAGGCAGTGGAGAACCAGGAAGACGCAAGTCCATGCACAAGGCAAACAGGTTACCACTCTCAACACCAATCAACAGAGCTCCTTCACAACTAATCACATCCGCCAAAGATTTAACATAAAGAAGGCTTCACTGACATTAGAAGGGTTTTTCAACCTACACCATTTAACAAATGATATTACAAGGGAAACCAAGTCTTGGGATGACACCTTACTATCAGCAGGAAAGAGCAATCTTACAGTAGAAATGAAACAAACAACCCAGAGACAGAAGAACCAGAGAAACCAGAGATAATGATAATGTACAACATCTCGAAAGGGAGCCCTAACCCCACATTGTATAGGCAAATCACGATGAAAATCAATAGCTACAGATTATGCAGACTTAATTTTTTTTTTGGGAGAACAATCCAGGGTTGTAGACAAACCCAAGCTACCCTAGAATGGGAACAAGAAATAGAACCTAGCAGGGCACGGAAAGATAGCACAAGCAGAACGATTTTAACCAACAAGTTTTAACTTAACACGGGTAGATAGACTAGAAATTCACCATATAGCGGAGCTACAAGGTCTGCATAAGATAATAAGCTTCACATGCCAAGTCCGTTTCATCACGAAAAATCAACAAGAGACCTTACAGGATAATTTTCCCAGACCTATCAAAGGAAAAACTCACACAGGAAACCATCATAAGCCAGGGAATCAATACAGAGATTAAAAATCAGAAAATATTACACGGTTTACACACCACCCATGATTTAACCCTAATTAGCCCACTAAAGGTAGTTCTTAGGCGCATCTTTAAACCGTACACCACATCCTACCAAAGGTTGTACCAAACACCAAAATTAAAGGGAAACCAGAAGGGAAACTACACCTTAACCAGATTTGATTTGAGACAGATGAACCCGCCTAATTCTCTTAGCGATGGGATCACTAACTAACACTGATACAGGGGACAAGAACTGCAAAATGGTACAAGGTCCTTGGTACCTGGGAGCCAGTTTAGCAGTAAATTTTTTGATAGCTTTACTAATTGGGTAGCATTTAATGAAGACTTGGTCTCCAACCTTCAACCTTGTTGTTTTTCTACCCTTGTTGTACCGTTTCTTAGCCTTCTCGTACGATACAGACAGATTTTTCCTCGCTTCATCCCAAATTTTCTGAAGATCATTGGGCTTAGACAGGTCAGGAAGAAGGTCATCGATTCCAAGTAGGTTGGACATGGGCGAATACGGAGGGTAACCAAACATCAGAGACATAGGCGTCTTACCATGAGTTTCGTGTAAGGCTGAGTTGAACGCATGGGCCAACCAGTGCAGGCAAGAATCCCACTTGGACTGATTGTTATGATGAAACGCAATCAAGGCGGACTTTAGATTCCTGTTCATTCTCTCAGCGTAAGATGGGTTAGGATAGTATGGAGTAGTAGTTACATGTGAGATGCACAACTCAAATAAATATTTCCTGAATGAATGGCTGGTGAAAGAACTGGCATTGTCGGAAACTAAAAACTTGGGAGGACCAAAGGATGCAAAGATAGAGTTCAAACAACTGATAGTCGTTCGAGTGTCAGTAGATCTCGTAGGGATAATCCAGCTGAATCGAGAAAAGGCATCAATGCACACGAAGATGTGGGTGTTTCCTAAGGTAGAACGGGGGAGTGGACCCAAGAAATCGATGAAGAGCCGTTCCATTGGGCGAGAGGCTTGAGAAGAAGATAAAAATCCCACACGATTGTTCAAACTCGGTTTACTAATAGCACAGGCTTGACAAGATTTCACCATGTTTCTAATGTCATTATCCATCTTTTTCCAAATGAAGATCTGTCTAATCTTTTCCCTAGTCTTGAACGTACCCAAATGTCCCCCAATGGGAGAGCAGTGATAATATTTGAAAATTTCCGGGACAAGGACCCTAGGGACAACAATTTTGAAATTCCGACTCTTTCGACCTTTACAACAAAGAACACCCTTAACAAGAGAGTATGGCTTTACTACAGATCCTCCGTTAAGCTTATCAATGATATCCTTCAAATCTGGATCAGTTTTCTGATGATCAGCAATTTCATGATATAGTAGAGGAAGATCCGAAAGAATGGCATTAACTCCAAAGACGTTAGTTACAACTTCTTTATCATCAGGATTTACATCGGTGCCAAAATTATCTTCAAACATCCTACTTAGGCCGTCGGCGATGACGTTCTCAGAACCCCTGATATGCCTGACATTGAAATTGAAAGATGAAATCCTCAAAGCCCATCTAGTGATACGACCAGTTCTCTTGGGTCGGTTTAATACCCAAGAAAGAGCTTGGTTGTCAGTCTCGAGATCAAAATTAACATGCTCGATGAAGGGTCTGAATTTTTCCAGGGCAAACAACACGGCCAGAGATTCCAACTCATAAATGGAGTACTTGTTTTCTAAGTTGGTAAGAGTCCTGGACACGTAAGCTACGGGCCTACGCCCATCCTCGTACTCTTGTAGAAGAACACCAGCAACCGCTTTGCCAGAAGCGTCGGTTTGCACAATGAACCTTTTATTAAAATTTGGAATAGCCAAAACGGGAGCATTCATCAGAGCGGATTTCAAAGCTTCAAAGGCTTCTTGCTGAGGACGACCCCAGAAGAACTTCACGTCTTTACGTCTAAGATGATTTAACGGAGCAGCTATCTCTGCAAAATTAGGAATGAACTTCCTGAAAAAATTGACCATGCCTACGAACCGTGCGATGCCTTTGACATCTTTAGGGGGACGAAAGTCCCTAATAGCCTGAGTCCTAGAGTGGTCGATGGAGATACCATCGGAGGAAACTACATGACCAAGGAAAGACATACTCGGCTTAGCAAACGCTACCTTTGACAACTTGACAGTCAGTCCAGCTTTCCTCAAGCGATCCAGGACTTCTCTAACATGTTCGACATGTTCTTCGAAGGTTTTTGAGAATATAACCAGGTCGTCAAGGTAATTAAAGACGAACCTAAACTTAATGTCAGAGAGAATGGTGTCTAACAGCCTCGTGAGAACAGCCGCGCCACAAGATATGCCAAACGGAAGTCTCAGAAATTCATAGAGGTTCCAATCAGTGATGAAGGCGGTCAGTGGAATGGAAGACTTAGACAATGGGACTTGGTAATATGCCTGATTGAGATCTAACACGGTGAAAAACTTGGCACCCGAGAACCACCCAAAACAAGTGTGCAGATCGGGTAAAGGGATGGATTGCAAGATGACCTTGCGGTTTAAAGCCCTGTAATCGATAACAGCCCTGAAACCTCCAGAGGGTTTAGGTACCAGGAAGACCGGGGATGCATAGGGAGAGGTAGATGGACGGATCACTCCGTCAGCTAACATTTGGTCAATAATCTTTTTAAGTTCGAGCATACGAGGAGGTGAGAGGCGGTAAGGAGGGGATCTGACAGGAGTGTTATCTGATAACTCAATCTGATACTCGAGAACATCAGTAACTCCTAGCTTGCTAGTAAACACATCGGGGAAATCATTACATAGAACACGAATACATTCAGCTTCCTCCTCACTCAAATGGCTGAGATCCAATTTATCAATTTCACCAACTCCTTCCGGCACTGACTCGTCTACACAGGAAACCTTGATTGCACACGAGGAAAGATCCCTAAAATTAAATTTAGAATCAGGAGAAAATTTAAAGAAAAACATTCTAGCTTGAAGATCCATAACTAGTCCCGTTTTCGACAAGAAACCTGTCCCTAAAATCATGTCGCAAGACAGGTTAGGTGCCACAAGGCACGTGATTTTCCAGGTGAAATTCCCAATTCTTACTTTTACCTTTACAGCCCCCAGAATTTCCAACTTGTTCCCATTAGCAGCCACACACTTCACACCAACAGGTAATAATTCATCCAGTTTACAAGCACTCTTCAGCTTGGAATACCATCCAAAATTGATCACGTTGACAATACTGCCAGAATCAATCAAAGCTAACAGGGGTTCGTTATTTACTTCCACTTCAGCAAAGGTACCCTGGGAAACACCACAGGTAGAAATCTTATTACACCTTTGGGGACAGATAACCTTAGCAGAGCCCGGAGACCTTCCAAAATTAGAATTTTTATACTTTATTTGGGAAACTCCTAGTCATTGACCTGATTTTGGAGCAGACAAGGGGCAATTATTCTTAAGATGCTGAGCAGATCCACAAGTATAGCAACAACCCCTAGAGTTGCGCTTAACTACAGTACAAGCATTCCTGAGGTGATTCCTAGAACCACAGTTAAAACACTTCTTGGCATTGGCATCATTATACATAGAAGAGTGGACAGGAGGAACAGGTTTGGCAGGAGGAGGTAAACTTACAGTTCTGGAGGCATCTCCATGCTTAACGTCTTCAGCGAAGGAGCATGCAACCTCCAGTTCATCAAAATTAGTGGGGCACTTACTCAGGGAAAGGTAGGACCTGTATGAAGGAGAGATCCCTTTTAAAATTCTTGCCACCATTTCTTCCTCGGGAACAGTAATTTTGAAAACTTTACAGAAAAATCTGAGGTCAAGGATATACGAAAGTAAATTTTCATGAAGGAACTGCATCCGAAAACAATGTTGAGGAATTAAGCTCTGTAACGCCAAGGAGGGAATAAATTTTTTCAACACCGATTCATGAAATTCATCAACCTTAAGTTTTGATGAAATGGCCTCTGAGATTTCCCGTTTCAGAATACCTTCACAATGGGAGAAAAGAGCACGAAGGATACCCAAATCATCGATAGAATAAACTTTACCGGAATCCTTCATTTCTACTAGAAACCGCAGAAAACGAATGCTTTCCTCAATCGAATCTACTGAGAAATTTTTCACCCCATGGAAAAGCTCCTTTAAAGGGTAGTAGGTGGGAGTAAGGCTCATCTTAGACAACAAACTTTCCAGGACGGGAGAGGCAGCACAACATAAGCCTTGGTTATTAGGAGGGGTAACTACATGGTTTGAGGAACACTGAGGAATAGGGTCAGAAGGATTACATTTTTGACTGATTTTTAGGTTATCCATATCTCTGCTGGCAATCATCAGGTCCAGCTCAGCGGAAATACTAGAGGCAATAGCCAACAATTTGGTGCACTGGGAGATAAACTCGGGTTCAGGTTTAAGCGACAACAAATCATGGATCCTTCCCAAGTAGTGATATACTCTGGCCTTTAAACGGTCAATTTGTGCTTTAGAAGGAGACAATTCCAAGAACTCTTCCCTTATTACTTCTATCTCAGTCAAGGCCTCAGTGATAAAATGAAGTGACTCACCAACATTGCTGGGGCGAACACGGGATGGATTAATGGGCACCTGAATAAGCTCGGAAAGAAGATTAGCACAATCAGCAACAGAACCAGCAGGACTAGCTCCACGTATCGCTAGCTCATAGGTTAACTCTGCCTTACGGAGCTTGTGGGGAAACAGGACCGCTCGAGACATCGTGGAGGTACATGAAACAAAATTCCAACGAATTAATCAAGATAAATGCGCTTCTTTTCACAAAAGTAAGTAACCTTTAAGACCATTCGCCTTTTTTCCACCACTCAACTATTTGACACACTGTACGGTTTTCAAGAAAGGGGGATATGACCTACCTACAAGAAATTAACACTAGCACGAGCGTAGTCAACTTAGTAACCACGCTCTGAAGCTACCACTTACTGCCCCACCAGTTAGGTTACCCGGTGTCAAACTAAACTGATTGGCAGTAAAAACACAACACAGGACAAAGATCCCGTAGAAAGGAACAAAACGGAAGCGTGATAAACACTACACACCCAGAAAACACCAAAAGAACATAGCAAAAGGCAAACTTACCTCCAGGTGGTAGAAAAAAAACAGGTGGATCAAGCTACCAACCGACAGTGTGTCAAATAAATGTTGCGTGGAAATAAAGACCAAACTTTCTTTTTTTTAAAAAAGAAAATATATAATTCATGAAACTCAGATTAACAAATGTTAAATAAATGACATCCTCGTAGTTAGTAATATTTAAAAAAAACTAGGTACCAGAAACCAAATAAAATTAGGTGACATAGGTTTAAAATAAGGAGGCCTTTAGAATTTTAAAAGATTAATTTAAGTTAGGTAAAATAAGGGAAACAGACCTCACTTAAAACCACAGGAAAAACACAGTTAAACTCAAGAAACACCAAAAGATAAAATTAAAGAAAAATTATTTAAAAACCGCCGGACGGTAAGAAAGTAATGAGAGTAAATAAATTGGTACCTAGAGCTTGAAAAAGACCAAAATTAAGGAATTAAAACACCAAACGCCAGTCGGCAAGAAAGATATAGTCTGCAGGAAGTATTACAAACACCTCAACCTGTTTACTTAGTAACAACCACCAAATCAATTATCAGTGGATTCCATATGGAAAGGATACCATGTTAAAAATTAGAAAATACAACCTTCTTGGTTCACCGTTATTCCATGAGAGATACCAACTCTCTATCCGTTTCACATCAACAAACTGGTACCATTAATACGGTGGGAGTTCCAGTCATGGGATGCTAAGTGCTTTACGTAAAAATTTACCAAGGGAAAGAAAGCCACCACAACAAACGTAGAAGGAAAAGGAAAGAAATCAACTGGGGTGCCCGAGAAACAGTAAATGCGCAACGGGGTGACAAAAATACTGAAACAACATCAGACAGGGTAGTCTCCCAACATAAAAATCATCACCAACATCAATCCATTTCAAAAATCAACATCCATTACCCCGGCAACAAAAGCAATTGTTAAACCATGGGAGAACCAATCCCGAAGGAAGAACCAACAATGGCACCAAAACAATGGAGGCCAGAAGGGCAAAGATCAAACGCAAAACACGATTAAAGTCCCCCCAAAAAAAAATAAGGAAAATAAATTAAAATAAACCAGCATAGCACAAATAATCCCTACTGGATCTCCCACGTATTACTCTACTTTTAACAAACCAAAATAAATTTCAGAGCAGCAGTAACATCTTTACGGAGTGATGATAATAATAATAATAATAATAATGAAAATTTTACACCACTGATTTTCTTTGGAAATTACCCCAAGTAACACTTAAATTCCATTACAAGAAATGTTATACACTAGGTAACTGAATTAACAAGGACTTTTTAACCCGATACTTGGTTTTGGAAGAGCACAATAATTTTTCCCAACAGTGAAAAGGTCCGCATCATTATAATCGAAACGCACAAGTTGATAATTAATAAGTTTCCTCCGAAGAAATCACACGAACAGTTTTCCGTTGATGAAAATACTAAAATAACAAGGTTGACTTACGGTTGGTTGGTTCTTCAATCAGTAGAATGATAATTCATGGCTCGGCCATGTGTACTTTACCAAGTTGGAGATCTTCCTTGCAGCTTTTTAAAACAATCACTCACTACGAGGTTACAAATACAGGAAAGAGAAAATATTTTTAGGGTGTGGGGCACATCCCCACATCCTTACGATTTACTATCCACCGTCCATGATGATATCCCAAAGCATCGCCTTGAGTACAGAACGCCAACGACCTTTAGCCATGTTTACCAAGCCGCAACTGCCTGCTCGCTTTGCTTCCCTCTCTCTCGCCCCAGAGAGAGTGACTACATCAAGATGGCTGACACCAAGCGCTGATTGGCCGGAGCAGCTTCAAGAAGAAAGCGACAAATAGTTCTCATCATAGCCGTAGATGGCGGTAACGATCAGAGCTCACATGCGCTCGCTGAGTTAAACATGAAATATTGTGAGAACACCGTTGAAAGCAGAAGAAAATTAGAATACAGTTTTCTACACCGTAATAGGCAAACTCAAAACGTTGGTGGAAAGGAGACAAACGAAACCTCGGTTTCACCAGATCTACAAGGTCATCAGGATCCGAAACAACCAAGGTCCAACTTCCCTAATCCGGATACTATCCAGGGACATCAACACGCTTGATGGCCTACTGCGGGACGGCGCCGTCATCTACCGTCGCAGGCACCGAGTGGAGCCCTCAAGATCCTCACCGCCCCAGAAGATCAGGTGTGATCGTTGCCAGAGGTACGACCACGCACCAGGCACCCCTTGCGTGCACCCAGACGTATGTGCTATTTGTGGACAGGAGCATCCCACTCAAAATTGTAGTAATAAGTCGTCTCCGAAATGTGTAAATTGTAACCTCCCCCACCCAACTTTCTCCTACAAGTGTAAAGCCCGCCCAGCTCCAGACCCAACCCAACCAGAATCAGTAGTCCCAGTTATCTCCCAAGATCTCCCCACTCCCGCTCCCTCATCAACCCTCCCCACCCCCAGTACTGAGAACATCATACGATTCATAAGTATGGTGTTACAGAACGTCCTTCCCTTTAACCGCCCCCATATCCTATCCCAAGTCCAGCTAGCAGCGCGACTGGTGTTTAACACTCACGTGGATATAGCGTACTCCGGGAATAAGATGCATTATGCATTTTTTCCCTTGAACGCTGTCCCAATAATTAATTAATGGTCAAATTACACTAGTTAACAAATTTAAACTTTTTTCTTGCATCTGGTTTGTAAATAGGTGGATTTACCTAATTTTGGGGTGCTGAATACACTGGTAAAATCAGTTTTTCTCTATGACGTCACATTTCCTAGATATACAGCAGAATAAAAAACGGCAATAGCGAAAATTGACACAATTAAGTCAAACAAAAATACACATTCAGAACGTTTTAAATCAATACTGTTTTGTATGTATATATGGGCATGATGCCAATAAAAGGTCCAAATTAGTTCAGAAGATATGTTCATCTTTAATCATCTTTGGTTTTTGAAAAATGCGACGACGGAACTCTTCTTTTGTTTGCCGTTTCATCACTCTCCCTAACAAGACCCCAGCAGTAGTCACCCATCATCGAAGGGTTCCAATGGCCTTGGTAACGGTGTTCCATGGTAAGAATGTCTTGGTGAACGCGTTCACCATGCTCATCGCTTACGGGTCCCAAATTTTCCGGGAAGAAATCAAGGTGAGAATGTAAAAAGTGAATTTTAAGCGACATTCTACACCCCATGTTCTTATAGTTGTCCAACAGATCATTCACAATGGCAACATAGTTTTTGTCTTTCCTGTTACCCAAAAAGCCCTTCACAATTGCTTTAAAAGAAGACCAAGCAGGTAATTGGATATCTGTGAGTTTGGTATCAAAGGTTGGGTCTTTCAGCAATTTTCTTATTTGTGGTCCAACAAATATACCCTCTTTCAGCTTTGCCTCACTTAATTTGGGAAACTTTTCTTTTAAGTGATTGAAGGCCTCACCTTCTTTATCCAGAGCTTTTAAAAAGTTCTTGATAAGGCCCAACTTGATATGAAGGGGAGGCAAAATGATTTTATCAGGCTCAATCAATGGGGTATTGTTCACATTTACGTTTCCAGGAATATATGACTTCCTTATAGGCCATTCCTTGACTGTATAGTGGTTCTTGGTGTCACGGCTGTCCCAAAGGCACAAAAAGCAGCAGTATTTCGTGAATCCAGCCTGTAAACCTGTAAGGAGTGCAACAACTTTTAAATCACAGCAATGCTGCCATTCATGATCCTTTCTTTCATGTCTACTGCGTAAGCCAAAGGTACCGATAGAAATGCATTGCCATTATGCATTAGTACTGCTTTCAAGCTGGTATGTTGTACACCTAGCTGCATCATCAGGCCATTGACATCTCTACATACACACATTAAATTCTGCATATCGAAATATTGATCGAAGGAAGCACCCCTTGATCTGAAACAGGAAATTTTTGTCCCTGGAGCTAGAAGGTTCTGTTACTGCAGTCTCGACCCCAAGAGTTCAGCTTGCTGTTTCGAAAGTTTTACATCGCGAACCAAATCGTTCAATTCCTCTTGATTAAAGAGCTGAGGTGAAGTGTCATGATATTGAGGGCAGTACTCTTCTATATGTTCAGTACTTTCTGATTCACTTGACATGGTGTCTGGTTCCGTGCCTTTCAAGTTACAGACAGGAACAGGCAACCCCTCATCATGGGGCACAGGCAAATGCACTGAAGATACATTTGGATACTTTATTTTATGTCTAGTTTTGCTTGAATGTCCCTAAATATTTGTAAGACAGAAGTAACAGTCTGAATAATGGTCTTTAGGCTCACACCACACCATCGGAACAGAGAATGGCATGGCTCGGCGTTTTCCTTTCAACCACTCGGTTAAGGTTGTAGTACAGGTTATGCAGGCAATATGAGGTGCAAAATTTTTATCTTGATCACCAACAGGACGATCAAAATACAATTTATATGCCTTCTTAACCAAATCAGTGATTGGTTTTCTTTGGGCTTTTGGAGTGAATTTCCCACACACACACACACACACATAACAAAAGTTGTCGGGGTGGTTTAGACAGAAACGAGATTTACTAGTTGCCATTTTTCTTAGTGTAAGTTTTATACACAAAAAGTTTGCACTATCTTTCACAGGAAACACTCACTGAGGATCTCTTTCACACCACTGGATTACCACAGCAACCATTTACTGACGATTTGTAGATCTTCTAACTCTCCTCTGCAAATCAATAAGAAACAATTAGACATCAAAACAGAAGAACAGCAAAAAGCGAAATACTGAATACAAAAATAAAAAACCTTTAAAAACTCAAAAATGGTACGTGCTAGAACATTTTGAAAGGTATATTCGGATTCTACACACCAAAATACATACTAATTGATGTATCACATTCCAGATGCAAAATGGCTGTTGACTAGTGTTATATTATACTAATATCAGCTCTCTAAACACCAGCCGTGCTCTACTGGACAACTCCCTCTCACTGTACGACCCGGATATTTTAATCTTAAATGAAACATTCCTAACTCCAAAACAAAGCCCACACTTTAAGCTATTCCATCTCCACAGAGCAGATAGACCAGGTCTATAGACTCAACTTTTCATAACTACACATTTATAGCCGACATTAATATTAATTCTTATAATGTAACACAATCTAATGACTTTAATACAGTAATCTCGCAAATCCGGGGAGTACAGATTCCCTTCCCCTTCCACACCCGTCCTATTTCCAACTCCACTCCCGACATGCTTATCTTATCACCCTCACTCTCCACTAACCCAGTAATAGAAAAAGGACTATGTATAGATTCTGACCACTCACCAGCGATAATCACCATCCCAAACATATCCTATACATTACGTAACCAATATTCCCGCCCTCCTCCCACCAGACGTTATTTTCAAACCGACTGGCAACAATACCGCCAAACAATAACAGAACTGCTCCAGCACTCCCCCCCCCCCCCCCCCACCTACTTCAATCCCGAACCTACACGCACTAATTAGTCTAGTAGAGCAAGTAATAATAACAGCTGACCAAAAACACATTCCGAGACATTCCTACCATCCTACCAAACCCCCAATCCCCCCCAAAGCACTATCATTATTAAAACTAGCCCACGAACTGTACAACTCCTATTTACGTACTCGCGACAATACGACTTTACGAGAGCACAGAAGAACACTAAGACAAGCACGTTCGTACATCAAAGCAATAAAACAAAAACTATGGACTACTGCATGTTCATAATTATCTGATATGCACGACTCTAACAAATTCTGGACTACATTTCGAAGACTAACTAAAACACATAAATCACGACCCACCTATCCTATACACGTCGCTCCCAACCCTCCTACTACAGACAAAGAAAAAGCAGACGTTTTTGCCGACCATTATTCTCAAGTCTTTTCTCCCCCACAAATACCACAATACAGACATCCAGAAGAACCTACAATAATACAGCATAATAACCCAGATCTCACTCATCTCCAACCCTCCTTCAATCATTTTCGAGAAGTAGACTATAACCATCCACTTAACGCTCCAACCACACTTCAAGAAATACAAAACTTTCTACGTCACAAACGTAACACCGCTCCCGGCCCAGATAAAATCTCCTATCGCCACATTAAAGAAGCCCCACTCATCCTAATTAACATACACTGCTCGATCTATAACACTATGTTATATACCGGTGTTTTTCCCGAACACTGGGGTAAATCTATCATATTATTATTCCCGAAACCTAGCAAGCTTCCGTCTGACATTCACTCCTATAGACCAATATCACTCCTCACAGTACTCAGTAAAATTTTTGAAGGAATATTATATAAAAGAATGTCGAGATACCTACACTCTCTCAACCTCCTTCCAACCTCCCAAGCCGGCTTCCGACCACATTTTTCCACCCAAGACCACCTCTTCCACATCACATCCTCCGTAAACACCTATATAAAGACCCGTAAACCAGCCGCCCTAATATGCCTTGATGTTAACAAAGCCTTCGACTCTGTCTGGCACGAAGGACTTATGTTCAAAATTAGCCACCTCCCTCTCCCCACCACCATCATAAGACTAATATTTAATTATCTCAAAACTAGGAAAGCCGTAATTAACATAAACGGAACCCACTCGTATACCTTCCCCATAACCTCAGGTCTTGCTCAAGGCTCCCCACTCTCTCCTTTCCTTTATATACTATACACATACGACGTACCGCACCCATCACCACCATTACGACTCTACCAATATGCTGATGACCTTGCCATCCTAGCCTTCGGCACTACCTTCACATCCCTCAACAACAGGCTACAGAAACCTGGCTAAACCACTGGCACATCTCCATCAACCCCACCAAAACCCAATTCATAGTTTTCCGAAATAAATCCCGTCTCTGCCCTGCACGCCACAAAGTCCACATAACAATGTATAACACACCCTTTGTTGAAACTAAGAGACTAACGTACCTAGGAATTAAATTTCAAAATAACCTGCAATGGAACCATCACCTAGATGACATCCACAGGAAAGCTATAAACCGTTTTCGAGCACTCAGATCCCTAACAGGTTTCACATGGGGACTTAAACCCACCCAGATAATTAACGTTTATAATACTTTCATCCGACCATTAAAAACTACGCCTCCCTGACATGGATTACTGCCCACCCAACTGAATACGTTAAACTTAATCGACTCGACCGACACGCCATACGTATAGCTCACCATCTACCTACAGACACACCCTCTGCCAATTTCACCCCCTACTATACCTTCCCAAAAATAACTTCATACCTACATAAACTACGCCTCCAATATTTGACAAGAGGCACACTCCATAACAACCCTATAATTAAAGAAGCCCTACCACTGTCCCCTAGCCACCGCAATTCTAAACGACAACCACACTCCAGAAAATTCCCATATTTTCCCACCTCCCATCACCTAACTTCCACCACCTTCCCACTGTCACCGCCACAAAGTCTCAACAATCGCATATCACAATTGAAAGGATGCTCCTGACCACGGTGACACATCACCAGAATAGTGTACCGGCCGACTCAGGCACCAAAAGTGCTGTCACAAATAACGAGTGAAAGTGAAGTGAAGTGAAATCTCTAGTAATTCTCAAAGATACTGAAAAATTTCAGTGAATTTACCAAATAAATGTTTCAGGTTGTATACGTGAAAATGAATAATATCACAATCACCACTATTATTACTAAAAGATTATTACTATTATTATCGCTTTTCAAAATATGATTATTATTATCATATTATGGCTATTAATCAAAACTATCACTACTTCCCTGGATAGCAATAACAATATCTAAACGGACAATATAAACATTTGGTTAACATAATTATCATTATCATTATTAAATTACTATTATTATTATTATTATTATTACTATTAATTTACTAAAATACTTTATTTCCATCCTATGCAAAGATAAGTATTCAAAACATAAACCGCCACAAGACGAGACCAAACCATCAATGAACACATAGTTACACATAGTTGACAACACTGACTGACCCACTAACGCAGTGACCACCACGACTGTGAATGACATTCCAAACAAACATGTGACTAGTAGTACTACCACAGATGTTTATAAACAAACAAATAACACCAAGACAAGACAGACCATACCCCGCAAAAGACGTACTAAGTAGTATAAACCACTGCATAAATAAATATTAAATAATGTACCTTGTGAAATACAAAAGTGGATCGTATTACCTAATACATATGTTACAAATACAAAACAAAATGGACCTAAAAACTATAGCCAAGCAAGAGGCTCAACGAAACAACAAATTTACCTTTAAAAATTGTGTAAAATATATAACTTGTGCTAGATATGTAATTATTGTAAATTGATGCATATGTAGTGAATACGATCAGCAAGAAGGACTTAAAGACTCTAACCAAAGAAGAAGCTCAATGAAACAATTACCAAATGTAAATATATGTAAATATAAATGTACAAAGAAAGAATTCAATAAACGGGGTCTAGCGGCGGAAGACTATGGGGGGGGGGGGGTGCGGGTCCTCTCCGTGGGTTGGTTCCCCTTGGTGGTCCGGCGATCTCTGCGCCAAGTCAACAATAAATAATGACGAATGTACAACACATACAACCACGTTTAAAGCCAAAGTATCAATAAATCAACAATCAAAGGCCAAAGAGCTACTAGTTTAGCTGACGGCCCGCCTGTCAAAGGACAGGAATGAAATAACCTCAGCAGCAGCCTCCACGGGGCGGAACGTATCTTTTTTTCGGCCGGGTGACTGCTCATCTTTAATTTAGCACCCCGCCGAGACAATAAAGCACATAGGCTGGCACCAAGTTGGAGGTCGGCCTTCCCATCATGCTGTTCACCTGTGTTCTTCACGACGTTCCCCTTGTACTTTCTGAAGATGATCTCCTTACTGAACTTCATCCCACCGGCGCCTATTCTGTCTCCAGGCTCTACGAAGGGACTCAACCAGCACCAGATATACTTGTGTATTTTCACTCTCCAGCAGACCTCTCCACCATCTACAAGACTGGAGCCCGTATTCGTGGTCATCTTTATCCAGCGGAACCCACTCCAGAGGATATTCAAGTCCAGCTCCAGCTACAGGACGACGAACCCTCTCAGCCTGCAACAGTCGCTCTGATCGCCGTAACCACGCTATCTTCCTCCACCTCATCACCACAACCTTCGTCTTCCATTTACACCACCCCTGCCACTACCACCACTACTATCACCACCATTACCACTTCAGCCCACCTGCCTATTACTACTACTGTCATGTCTCATTCCTTCCCTCTTATGACGTCTACTCTTCCCTTCCCTCCCAACCCTGATCTAACACATCCGCAGAGCGCATCTCTTCAGTCACCTGCCGAGGGAAATTCTACTACAGATGCTCCTGGAAACATCGTACATCTTCCACCGACACCACCGCCTTCTGCCTATGCTAACACCTATAGCTGCGTGGTTTGCGGTGTAGAGCCTAGCAGGAACTCCGCCAGGCAGGACTTCCCGTGCGAAGAGCTTTCCGCATTTACAACGCCGACGGTCCAACATATTTAGTCAGACTTCTTGTTGGGTGACGAATTGAATGCTGTAGCACACATGTTGTATTACTAAACAGCGATGATTACTCTGGTAGTGGACTGTAGTTTGGTTAAGCACGTGATAAGACCATAGGGCCGAGTCATGCATCAATATTACACGTAAATAAAACTTTTATTACAATTAAACATGATTAACAAACTGCATAGAAATTATTTACACATTAACAATAAACTGAAATGCCTGGATGGCTATTGATTAAGTTAGAGGCCATGTGGCCGCGAATGCATCTCTAGCCGACATGTTGTCTTGTTAGAGTCTGTCTCTCTTTCTTGCCGGAAACCAAATACATTCTGGACACTCAATAGAGACGCGGACAAGAGTGCGCTCTGTATAAATTTTCTAAGAGGACGGAACATTCTCTCCTCTGTTGATTGCATTCAATCAAGACAAAATACAGTTTCAATGAAAATAACACTAACTTAAATGAACGTCAATCACTAATTAACATAGATAAAATGAAACAGAACTGTACACTGGTGTGCAGGCTGATGCATTGTTTTGTTTACAGCTGCACAATGAGAGTTTTTGAATTGTTCATTTGTTAAATGACTGTACAGTATAACTACAAATACAACTTTATACACCAATCAACTCACTGACACTGTAAGGATTCATATTGTCATTAAAAAGAAAACACTACTCGATGGGAAGGGGACACAACTTCACTATTGGTCTCTTGAAATTTCCATGAGCAGTTTTTATGGTGACTGCTCGCACAAGTCCATCGAGACCTGGGTGAAGTTCCTCAACCACACCTAGTCTCCACTGAAGCGGGGGTAAATTGTCCTCCTTGATAACCACCACTGCTCCAAGTTGTATACAAGGTTGCTGGGAGGCCCACTTTGGCCTGTTTTGTAGTTGGGTTAAGTATTCCTTATGCCATCTGGTCCAAAAGTGTTGCACCATTTGCTGCAACCGTTTCCATGCTGAAAGTTTATTGCTGGGTACAAGTGTCAGATTGGATTCAGGAATGGAATTCAAACTGTTTCCAGTAAGAAAATGACCTGGAGTCAAGGGTTGAGGGTCAGTCGGATCTGAGGATAGGACTGTAAGTGGACGAGAATTTAAACAGGCTTCAATTTGTGTGAGCACAGTACTAAGCTCTTCAAATGTTAATGATGAGTTTCCAACAACTCGATGCAAATGATATTTAACTGACTTGATGCCAGCTTCCCATAATCCTCCAAAATGGGGTGAACGAGGTGGAATGTAATGCCAGTTGATACCCTTGTTTGCCAGATTGCTTACAACTTCCTTTTGATGCTGCGGTGATGCCATGAATTGGTGAAGATCTTTTAATTCTCTATCGGCTCCAATAAACGTAGTATCATTGTCACTGTAGATATCTGCGGGCTTTCCTCTTCTGGCTATGAAACGGCTAAGTGCGGCTAAGAAGGCATCTGTAGTAAGATTGCTGACTACTTCCAAATGTACAGCCTTTGTCGTGAAGCAAACAAATAGTGCGATGTATGCCTTGAAACGGACATTGCTCCTCTTGTTAATTGGGCGAAGTAGAATAGGACCTCCATAATCAATGCCACAAACACTGAATGGACGTGCTGGTTGAACTCTATGCTCAGGATAGTCAGCCATGAGTTGATGACTAGTTACGCCTTTCAATTTGTAACATGTTACGCATTTGTGCACTTGCTGTCTGGTTACATTTCTGCCATTCAGAATCCAATAACGTTGACGAAGGGTTGCTAACAACAATTCTGGTCCTGCATGAGCTTGTTGTAAGTGTTCATGTTTGACAATTAGAGTCGTCAGGTGATGTTTTGATGGTAACAGTATTGGATGTTTGGATGAAAACGGAATCGATGCATTCTTCAACCTGCCTCCGACCCTTAGAATATTGTTGTGTAAGAAGGGACATAGGTTCCTTGTCTGGCTCTTCTTAGAGACTACGCCTCCGTTTTTCAGGTCTCCAATCTCTTCTGAGAAGGCTGCATTTTGTGCAATACGAATGCAGACTTCTAATGAATGTTCCAGTTCTTCAACATTTAAAGGTCCAATTTTCTTGTCCCTGGCATGCTTAGTGTTATGCAAAAATCTGTAACAATAAGCTATTACTCGTTGGAGTCTTATTAATGATGAGAATTTCTCAATAATAGTTTCAGCTTGTGTCACTACTAATAGTGTGGATGATTGTCGCTGCTCTGCTATGGCGAGCGAATCCTCAACATTGTTGTTCTGCGGCCAATGGTTGAGTTTTGCAGATCTGCTGGTCTGACGCCTCGAGAAATCAAGTCCGCTGGATTATCTTGTGATGGTACATGATGCCAGTCACTAGTGTTCGTTGATTGTTGAATGTGAGCTACCCTATTTGCTACAAAGGTCTTCCAACGTGGTGCTGGTGATGCTAACCATGACAGTACGATAGTGGAGTCTGTCCATAAATGTGTTTCATTAATGGCCAAGTTTAAGACTGGCATGGTTTTGTGTACCAACTGAGATAATAAAGCTGCACCGAGAAGTTCTAGACGAGGAAGAGTGACTCGTTTAACCGGAGCCACGCGCGATTTAGAGCATAGCAGTTTGACTGATACTTCACCCTCCTGATTCACTGACCGAAGGTAGATGCATGCGCCATAAGCTCGCTCGGAAGCGTCTGAAAATCCATGAACTTGAATATTTGCCAAGTCACCCTCAATTAATACGTGGCGTTCTACTTGTATATTGTCAATGTGTGCTAGCTGCATTTGTAATTTTGCCCAGTCTGATGCTAATGGATCTGGCAGTGGGTCGTCCCAGTGAAGTTGATGTAACCATAAGTCCTGCAAAAATATCTTGTATAGTATCACTAATGGGCTGATCAATCCTAATGGGTCAAATATAGATGCTACAACTGACGTAGTGGTGCGTTTAGTAATGTTACTGTTCCCTGGAATGTGTTTGATTCTGTTTGCCACTAAGAATTTGTCTGACGTAGGATGCCATGATAATCCTAAAGCTTGTATGGTGTCATCATTATCAAACTGGAAAGGTAATTTAATTTCTCTGTCTTCAGGTGGAACAGCAGCAAGTATAGCTTGATGATTTGAGCACCATTTCCTGATGGGAAAACCACCTTTATTGAGTAAGGCTATGAGTTCACTTTGCAATTTTAATGCTTCAGCAATGTTGGACGCACCACACAGGGCATCGTCAACATAAAAATCCCTTTGTAAAACCATTGATGCCAGTGGAAATGAAGTTGCTTCATCTTCTGCCAATTGTTTGAGGCACTGTGTTGCCAAATATGGAGCTGAAGCTGTACCATACGTGACAGTCAATAGTTCGTAAGTCTTGATAGCTGTTTGTGGCGATTCGCTCCAAATAATTCTTTGCAACTGCGTGTCATTTTCATGAACCCGAACTTGTCTGTACATTTTCGTGATGTCTCCCGTAAATGCAATGTTGTGTGTCCTGAATCTCAACACAATGGAATAAAGGTCTTGTTGTATAGTAGGCCCTACTAACAATGTATCATTAAGCGTCACTCCAGTAGTAGTTTTGGCTGATGCGTCAAAAACTACTCTGACTGATGTAGTTGTGCTTTGTTTAAATACTGCGTGGTGTGGCAAGTAGTACTGTTCAGAATCATTTGTTGCATGTAGGCCTACCTCCCTCATGTGAGATAACTGTTCATACTCGGACATGAAGTTTGCATACTGTTCATGCAATACTGGATTTTTCTTGAATTTTGCTTCCAGTTGTTGAAATCGTTGTGTTGCTATATCACGAGAATTGCCCAAGGGTGATCGAGTTTCTTTACGAGGTAACCTGACAACGAATCTTCCTTCAGGAGTGCGTGTGGTGTTTTCCTTGAAGTGCTGTAAACACTGTTGTTTATCCTGAGTTTTAGGTTTAGTGTGCAATTCTTCTATTTCCCAAAATTTACGAAGTTGCGTGTCGAGTTGATCTTCCTTTTTGACAAAGAGAGAAGTGACTGTGTTGCATGCAGGATGGCTGTTTGACTGAGGGCATTTACCAGAAATTATCCAACGCAGATGAGTGTCCTGCAATACCGGGTAATCACCTGCACGTTTTTTCCCATCTGTCTTTAAAATGTTAAAGAACATCTCTGCACCAATGATTAAATCTACCTTGCCTGGACTGTAGAATTTAGGATCTGCTAGTGTGATGTCATTAGGTAGGTTCCACGATTTGTAGTCTAACTCCATGGAAGGCATTTCTCCTGTGATGGCAGGAACTACTAAACAATTTATGTTAGTGTTAAAATCTGATGTTGTGGACTGGAGGTGAATATCCACACTGTGTTCCAGAGTTGATGAAGAATTGTTAATGCCTACAATAGAAGTGGTGTCTTCTTTACATTTTAAATTTAGTCTGCTGACAGTGTCTGTAGTAATGAGATGAGTCTGACTGCCGCTGTCCAAGAGTCCTCGAACCTTGCGAAATTTACCACTGTGATCCTTGATTTTGACAATAACTGTGGATAACAACACATATGGTTTGTTTCGAGTACATGGATGTTCATTCTTGGTGGTTGTGTAAACGCTGGCAAATACCACCTTGTTGTTAGAAGTAGTTTCGTTAGTTGTACTAGACTTGTGATTTTCAAGATGTAGTAATGTGTTGTGGGGCTTGCTGCATTTGCGACAGTGACTGGATGTACACTCTGACGTTTTATGTGATGCTCTAAGACAATTTAAACAGAGTTTGTTGTCACGAGCATATTGAATGCGATTTGACACTGTTAACTTGAGAAATGCTTCGCATGCAAAAAGTCCTGGTGTATGACCTTGTTTACAATAAGAGCACTGATTGTTAATGCATGCAACATGTGTATAGGACGACGGTTTTTTCTTGTGTGAGCTTTCTTTACTACCGCGCACCTTGACTTGACTGACAGATGTTTGCATGGTTTCAAGGACTTGGCAGCGATGTTCAATGTAAGATGTGAATTGTTTGAGGGAGGAATTTTTATTGGCGTTTGCTTCTAGTTCCCAGCCCCTCCTGGTTTCATAATCAAGATGATCAACAATATGTTGTGATAATATTACTTCTTCGAGGGGAGTATCTAATTTCAATGCTTTAAGTGCTTGTAAGTTGCTTGAGAATGTGCCGATGAACTGCCTGAGGTCTTCAGCGGTTTCATTCTCCACTGTTGCAATGTTTAAGATTTCTCTAACATGCTTTGCTGCTATTAGTCTCTTGTTTTGAAACCGATCACATAATAGGTTCCAAGCTACCGTATAGTTTGTTTCAGTAGTTGGAAGGTTCTGAATTAATGCTTTAGCTGAACCTTGAACTGTTCCTAGTAAGTAGTGAAATTTCTGAATGGTTGCTAGACTGGAATTTTCATGCACCAATAGTTTGAAATTATCTTCAAACGACATCCAATCTTCATAGTTACCACTAAACATGGGTAGTTTAATCGCGGGTAATTTGATGTTGATATTTTCATGCGACGAATTGGAAGTGTTACTTCTGGTACTACCGGCATTTTCGTGTTGGTCTGGCGACAATAATACCTGCATTTTTTCCTTCAAACTGTACACAATGTCATCTACTTCATCTCTATCTACCCCCATGATCTCGTTTACTATCCTCCACCTCAAGCTGCGATTGAACTAAATCGTTTTTGCTTTCTAAATCAATAAGTGCATCATATCTAACCCTAATGTCTGCTAGGTTTTGAGTAGTGTCGTACTTTTCGACGAAAGTTTTGATTTTTGTGATTCTACCTTTCAGATAACCCCGTTGCTTGATCAGCTTTGCGATTTCGTTCTCGTCCATCGTAAAGCACTGGCTCACACAAATGTAAATAATGCAAGGAAAAGGTAATTAAAGGGAATCTGACCTTGTAAACTGAAGAGTCCCACGTTGCATTGTATGTTTCCAATCCTGCGGATATTTCACACGCGTTTCACTTTTACCGTGTAATATCCGGCCCGGAGGACCAAAATGTTGGGTGACGAATTGAATGCTGTAACACACATGTTGTATTACTAGACAGCGATGATTACTCTGGTAGTGGACTGTAGTTTGGTTAAGCACGTGATAAGACCATAGGGCCGAGTCATGCATCAGTATTACACGTAAATAAAACTTTTATTATAATTAAACATGATTAACAAACTTCATAGAAATTATTTACACATTAAAAATAAACTGAAATGCCTGGATGGCTATTGATTAAGTTAGAGGCCATGTGGCCGCGAATGCATCTCTAGCCGACATGTTGTCTTGTTCGAGTCTGTCTCTCTTTCTTGCCGGAAATCAAATGCGTTATGGACACTCAATAGAGACGCGGACAAGAGCGCGCTCTGTATAAATTTTCTAAGAGGACGAAACACTTCTCCTTCCAACTTCTGACGACGCCGCACGACTCATCGCCACCGGGATACACCTCAACGGCCGCCACTATCGGATCGAACCATCTCGTTCACCTCCCCAAACTTCGCCTCGTCCCACCACATCTCGTAGCCGTCCCCGGCCTGCCCCACCTCCCGAACCACCTAGTCCATATCTTCGCTCTTATCCACCCCCACCTCCACCCGGTTATTTTTCACCACCACCACCTTCCTTTGACATCATTCGACTTCTCCTCACTTCTCTTGTTAACTTCTCCTCCTTCTATCATAGCTTTGCACTTCACCTATTTCCCTCCCACCTTGTCTAAACCTTCGCTACATAGCATCGCTGTCCTGTCCATTCATGTCTTGTATCCAATCTCAATCAAACACAGTATAATTACCCCCACTTCGCCACCTCCACTCTTTAATTACATCACCTACTACCCATCTCCTTCTTCTAATACCCCTCCTCAACCCCGTCAACTCTCCTGGCCAGAGAGAGGGCGACACCCTCTAGGTGGCCCGCCCCACCCCTTCAGGGTGGGGAATGAAAACTTCGATAGATAGATAGATAGATAGATAGATAGATAGATAGATAGATAGATAGATAGATAGATAGACAGATAGATAGATAGATAGATAGATAGCCTCCACGGTATGCACTAGCCTTGCGTCTTGGGTGGTGTGCTAAGTCCCAACTGATGAGCCTAACTTAGCACACGAGGGCGAAACGCAGGCAACCAAGAATGAGTTAGCTGGAAAACTTATAATGTCCAATAACGGACCATTATATTGGTATTATAAATAGTCTCCTGGAAGAATTCCCTGATGTACTGTCTACTAAGCTAGGATGTGCTAAGGATTTTTCGTATCGTATCGTACTGAATGATGGCACGCCTGTTAGACTCCCTCCTTTTCCTTGTTCTCCACCTAAACTAGCTGCTATGAGGAAACGCGTCAATGATTTGCTGGATAAGAGTGTCATAAACCCGTCGAAGTCGTCTTACAGCAGTCCTGCCTTTTTAATCCCAAAAAAAACGGTCAAACGCGTCTAGTCATTGATTACAGGGTCCTGAATCGTAAGGTAGTCTTCGACACTTTCCCTCTTCCTACGATAGAGTCCGCCTTGCAGTCCTTCGGAAAGCCAAGTTTTATTCTGTCTTGGACTTCAATTCAGCTTATTTTCAGATTTCCTTGGATCCTAGTTTGTCGCGAATTTACTGCTTTCGCTACTCCTTTCGGCCTGTATCAGTTTAATAAGGTGCCTATGGGCATCTCAATTGGTGGTCAAGCTCTAAGCCGCATACTCGACACGGTCTTCGGTGACTTAAAGTTCTCCTGTCTGTTTTCGTACCTCGATGATATCGTAGTCTTTTCCAATACCTTTGAAGAACACATTTCCTATCTCCGTGAATTTCTCACAAGGCTAAAAAGGCATGGTTTTACGGTTAACCCGGAGAAAGTGTCCTAATGTACTAGAAGGATCAAGTTCTTGGGACACATCATCTCCGATTCTGGCATCTCTGTAAACCCCGACAGGGTGAAATGCATCTGCGAGTTTCCTAGGCCTAAGAATGTCCGTGGTATCCGTAGATTTCTTGGTATGGTTGGGTTCTATTCTAGGTTCATCCCAAACTTCTCTGACACTTCTGCCCCTTTGAACCTGTTGAAAAGAAAGAATACTCGTTTCTGTTGGGGCGATGCTCAAGAACAAGCTTTCAGCAAACTCAAGGGTGCGCTCTGTCAGGCTCCGGTCCTGCACAGTCCCGATTTCGACAATGACTTCGTCCTTCAATGCGATGCTAGGGACATTGCAGTCTCTGCCATCTTGAACCAGAAGTTAGAGAATGATAGTCTGGCCCGTATTGCATACTTCAGTAAGATGCTACATGGTTCAGAATTAAGCTATTCTATTTATGAGAAAGAATGCTTGGCTGTCGTTCTCGGTGTTGAAAAGTTTCACTCCTACCTAGAACACCGTCATTTCTGGATTCACACCGATAATCAGGCCTTATCTTGGATGAGCGCTAACGTAAAAAAGTTAGGGAGAACTGCCCGCTGGATACTTCGCTTGTCGTCTTATAAATTTACTGTTGTGCATGTGAGAGGCAAGGACAACGTCGTAGCTGACTGTCTGTCACGCATGTTTGATGGCGTGGAAAATCCCAACGACAACGTTGAATGTAGTTCTGGTTCTAATCTTTCGGTCAACGTTCTTCAAAATTACCCCTATAGTTTTACAAATATAGGTGAATTCCAAAGTCAAGACGATGAGTGTGTTAAGATAATGGACGGAATTTCCAAGAACGACCACAGCTACGAGTCTTTCGAAATTAAGAAGGGTCTCTTGTGCCATAAGTGTCCTCGAAACAAGTCCTCGAAAGTGTTCATTCCCTGCGCCGTGAGGACTGTGATTCTGAATTATTACCATGACTCATATTTGGGAGTGCACCTTGGGCAGCTTAAAACATTTCATAAAGTTCTAGTTTTCAGAATATGTGTTTTTCGTGGGGTATTAAGCATATCCGTCT
Organism: Anabrus simplex; assembly: GCF_040414725.1. NCBI lineage: Eukaryota > Metazoa > Arthropoda > Insecta > Orthoptera > Tettigoniidae > Anabrus > Anabrus simplex. Next base: position 16,016,514 of record NC_090265.1, on the reverse strand, counting down.
TAGCCCTCACCACCCTCAACCGTCCCTAATCGGGAGATTCCATCGTAACCTCAAAACATGTTTATCTGCCTTTCACCATAATAATCAGTCCCGTTGGGACTCCTGTTTGTCTTTTTTCAGTCTGGGTTTCAACACCGCGGTGCATGAATCCAGCCAATTCACGCCAGCCGAACTGTTTCTGGGCAGAATCCGTAACGATCCACTTATGTTACAGTAGAATATCGACTATCTCTCCGTTCATTCCCGTCACCTGAGTGTGTAAGAAAAATGGAAATTAGCTTCCGATCATCTGATAAAAGCAAAGAACAAGGTGGCTCGGAGGTATAACAAGGGGAGGAAACCGGTCCCTTTTGGTGTTGGGGACCTTGTTTTAATCAAGAAATTTCCTGTCAGTTCCGCCTCGGACCATATCAGCCGGAAACTATGTCAGAAATGGTCCGAGCCAAAACGAATCGTCAAATTCCTGGGACCTGTAACGGTCGAGCTGGAGGACATCGCTACGCAGGAGCTCTCCAAAGCCCATGTATCCTTGTTAAAACCATATTACGCAAGGAAAACTTAACATACATTTTACTTCACTTTTACTGGCTTATCATATTGTTTTCTGCATCTACCATGCAAACATGGATTATATCTTAGCGAGAAAACGGTATAGTCAGACTTCTTTCTGTTTCAGGAATAGAAAACTGTTATCTTCCTTATGAAATCAAATAGATAACACAGATTAATAACGACAAAAGGAAAGCCAGGAGTCGAATCGTAAAATATGGAGAAAATGAAGTATGATCGTACTTGACATGCGCATGTTTATACGCTTTACTGGACTGCGACACACTTCAGGTCTTAAAAGACTCTGCTCTTCATTGTTTCCTTGCGTTGACCTTAGTGGCAGGACACTTACGTCTATACGTGTTCTGATGCAAAACGTACATTCTCCTACATGTACCTAGCTTTGTATTATACTCATGTACCTGTATTACGTTAGCATTAAGTTTAGTTGTAGTTGTATGTGCACACTTTATTTACACTTCAGCCTTCAAGTAAAATGAATTCTTCCTATCTGGCCAACAGGACAGAATTCATTTTCGAGGGGGCACTTAGAATATTTCTACCGCACCATATCATTTTATGGTACATTTACTTTTTTCTGATATCTTCACGTTCCTAGCGAACTCTAGTATCTATCAACTATTATTCTTTCCCATCTTGTGTCGTTACCACTATGTAATCCTTCTCTATTCCGACAGATGGCGTCTTATACGATAGGATAGGTCAAAGCATTTCTTTTTGCCCCCTTTTGTGGGATTATCTTTCTGATGGATTTTTTTGGAAATCTTTTCGACTTGAGAAGATGGAAATATTCGATTTTCATTTCGCCTTTATGGCTTATAAAAGATATTTTAAGAAATTCAAGATGTCCTTGTAATTATCTCAGCCTTTTGTGTATGCTGTTTGCTTATGTAGTCGAGGTATTTAATTTTCTTTTTCTTCTTTTAGTTAGGTTAAAAAGGCTTCCCTCATTACGTGTTTTTCTGTTTTATTCGTGTGCTAACCTTGATTTTCTTTTACTGATCCACTATGTTTATTTTGAGAATAGAAGGTAACACGGATTCATGTGTGTGTATGAGATTGTTTGCTGTGTGCTTCCAAGACCTTTTACCCATGTCGCTTCATTAACATTCCGCTTGAGCTCATGTCGTATTATTTTATCGCGTGTTCTGTATAATTCATGTCCATTTCATTGATCTGGTGTGAATTCAAGCTAACTACGCGATTTGCCTGCTTCTGTGTGTTCTGGTGTTGGAGACACTCCGTCTCTTTTGATGGACCACTTTCTGATTCATATTGTCTGAGCTCGAGAGCGGTTGTTTATTTATTATGTGCTGTATGTCGACGCTCTTATAAGTCCCTTTATTTGCGACAACCTAACCTCTTGGTCTCTGTGTGTGCGTGGGTGGTTCTGACGTTTGATTCGTGATACCTTTTGTGCTTAATTTACCTGTTTATTGCTCGTTTCACATCGCCGTCATTGGCTTTCTTTACTTATTTTCTAGTTTAATATGTTTTATTCCTTGAGGGTTGCCTTTCCATATTTTCTTGTTGTGTTGTGTGAAACTATGGTAACCGCCCCTTTTGTTTTCTCTCTGGTTGAATTTTAAGAGCTCGGTGCACCCATCCCTCTTCTCCATTTTATGCTCCTTTTACTTAATGTTATTGTATTCTCGGGGATGTGATTTTTTATTGTTGAGAGTCTTGATGCCTTGACGGTGGAATCGAATGAGAGTACGTTATGATGTGAGGCTATTACTCTCTAATCTTATGATTGTCTTGACCTGACGTGCTATAAAGAAATGTTTTGTACCGTCTACATTCATATGCTTCAGCTAATTGATATAGATGCCAGACCTTTATGCTAAACTTTTCTTCACGTCCTTTACGAAGGTAAGCGTTTGCGAAGGTATTATTATCATTGTATCTGGTGTATTTTAATCACGGGCCACATATTATTAATATTACTCTTTTAATTTTCGGCCCACTGTTTTATTTATACTATTTTCTTTTGATTTTCTTTTCATAATAAATTTAAGTTCTTACCCTTATCACTGTTATGTTTTATTCTCTTTGCGTCTCTTATATGTGTCTTTTATCTATAAGAGGCCCGAGTCCAGTTCCTGGCAGTTTTTTTTCGCTAGTTTTGACCAAATCCACTGCACTGGGTCTTCATCGTATCCTTAACGTCTGTTCACAAGGTAGACCACCCAATTACCGTATATTTTGATGGAATGACGGTCAAATACACTTAATAGCACAGTGTTATGACACAGATACGCACTTGAATTAATTAATGATCTCGAATTCAGAGAATAATGTGCATAATTTTTAGATGTGATGTTTGATCATAATATTTTAAGAGTATACATTGACTTAAAGGGAGTTGTCGATGCTTATGCAAGAAGATTTGCCAAGGAACATGAACATGTTTTGAAAATACGATATCTGTCAAGTGTTTTAAATATTCTGAAGATATTTTCCCAGGTTAATTTGTTTGTGTATTTGAACACAAATATTTAGAATCAAGAAAAGCTAATGTATTCCCAGGAATTAACGAAAAAGACGAAAGCAAATAGTACATTCAGATTAGTTTCTCAAGTATTTAGGGAAGGATGTGATTCCAGTTCTTAATTGATTCATTGCCAAATATGAAACTGCGTCCTACATTTTCAATAAAAGCTCTCAATCCTCGACAGTGTACATAGTATGTTATGATGTAATTTTTCATTCATTTTTATTAGATGCATCTAATACTTTTATTTAACTTAGATTCTTTCCTTTTCAATTAGATTTTCAGACTAATGTCAATTAAGATCTTTTAAGGTCGTGTTTATTTTATTTTTAAGCATTCTAACTGGATATTTTATTTCTACCCAAAGACTTTAACTTAATGTTCCCAAAAATGAACTTCAAGACATATGTATAGTTCAACATGCATTACCTTTTATCTCAAAGAGAGAATATAATAATCTTTTACTCCTGATGGGAGTAACTTTTAGAGTAATTAACTAGTTGTAAGTGCTAATGTCTTGGTAATTTCTCAATCTACAAGTGGATACTAGCTAGGAATACGAGTAGGAGACGTCCTTCTGCGTAGGTTAGATATTTCCATGAGTATAGATCGGTGTTCTTTTCCTCATTCGGAACCCATAGCCCGTAATCCATGAACGGCGACAATTATAATTATATTTGAGCTAGTCTGGATCTTATGCGTCCTTACCTGGACGTGGGAACGGCGCATTATCAATTTAGCAAAGGTGCATAACACCACTCCACACAACAGCACACCAGCATCACCCGTATTGTACACCAAACTCGAGGCTGGGTTAAAAGGACCTACAAGTTTCAACATTCACAATACCCGTAATGTTCGTTTTGACAATGTCTGTCACAGTTGTATTTCACCTATTTATTTTAACTTTCAACACAGTTACTGACTGTTAAGGGGGGCTCATACAGAAGATTATACTAAATAATGTCAGTTTTTAAAATAAATCTCAGACAAAAGGTTGAGGCTTTTTAAATACAGATATGAAGTTTTATGTAAAAATTCCTCATAGTTTTAGAGATATTTGCAGTTTAGTGACAGCCTGCACATTGTGATGGGCGTGGTTACCTAGCAATGGATGAAAATGTACAGCGCCAGACGTTTGTGTGTTTTCTCTTTTCATCAATTTCTTATAGCACTGGCTGCATGGGTAGTATACACGTAGTCCATGCCTGTATCCTTGGTTTGAGTTGTCTTTCAGAGTGAAAAGCTTTGAAATTCTGTTTCCAAGGTTTCTGTTGTGTACTCCTTGGCGGTAGTACCAGTTTGTTTTGAAATTTTCCACGTGCTTTTATTACATTGTGTTGTGAATTGGGATCATAATTCCTAAGAAAAGGAACGTTGCAAGACAGAGAAGGAGGAGATTTTCTGGAAATCGCTTTTCTAATGAAGAGAGAGGTGTTATTATGACGTAACCAGTGGGCCTAGTGCATCAGCCAGGAAAATTGGGCCAGAGATTAGGTCACCTGTCACTGATGCTAAGGATACTGATAGCGTGTCATATAGGATTATAGATTTTTTACTTTAGTGGATAATATAAGTGAACATTTGTGTGGCATGTTGTGTCATGGAAGTGTGAAATTAACTGAAAATAATATATTTGGGTTGGCAAAACAGAGTTACTGAGAAGATGTCTAATAGGGAGAAACCAAAATGCAAACGAGTCATTCAACAGTAAAGTTTGCTCCAGTTGTCCCGAAACATCATACAATGGTAATAAAATTGTTCAAATAGCAACCTACAGTTCAGAGGCCGGTTTTAACGATGGAGATATCAGTAGTCTACAAGTGTTCAAGGCATTGGGAATCAAAGTTGGGAAAAATACTGTGGAAGCTTTTAGCAAGTTTGACAAGGTACGTGTAGATTCTGCTGAAAAAAAGAAAAAAATCAACTTTGGAGGCTAGAAAGACTAGGCGAAGACTCAGACTGGAAGAACAATCCAAGAACATCCGGTTACAGGGTATAACATTTCGCAGTGGAGCCTTCTGAGGTGATCGGTGAGTAGAACTGTGTGTGGCAACTTTACATGCGATACCTGAAAACGTATTTCTTTTCAAACAAGAAACGTAATATCACAAAAACCATTTCTCTGATCTAAATGAAACTTTGTACAGGTGTTCAAATAGAAATACTATAGAGGATAAACTAAAATAATGGAACTGGGACAAAATTTAGGCTTAATATAATGATATAAATAGGTCATGAAATGTAAAAATTATATGTACATGTTTTGAAAATATGCCAAATTAATTTGAATGCACTAAGAGATTTCATCTTAGACCATCCTCTATAATATTCTGTCAGTTTCAGTTCAAAAGAAGGAAAACAACCTTTTAAGCTCACATGTAAAGGGTTATCATATTTTCTGTCATATCATGTGTTTAATAATTTTACCAAATTTATGAATTAATAATGTGGCTACTTTACATTAAATTTTGATTTGTACTATATCAAACAATAGGTTAGGATGTAATGTATCATCGTATTGATTTTCAATGTCCTACTTGAAATAATGTAGGAAATAGTCATATTTTTGTCAAGTGGTAACTAAACATGGCATATCTAGTGTATGACCCCCCCCCCTAAGCAAATAAATTCATATTTTCTAGCCAACTCGTTAGTATTTTTTTACTTCATCATCAGAAAATGGTAATCTAAGAAATGTTAATATCAAGAATGTTGGTTATATAGCCTTTTAAGTGAATCAAGAAGTTTTTTATATTAACAAGTTTCTCGCGGCCGGAAAGGCTTAATATGAGTGGAAACATGTACTGCTTGTAGTTATTTAACTCGTACTAATAACGAAGAACCTCAGTTGAAATATAACAGTACTGCAAAGGGGGGAGGGAGAATTTATACGATTTCCAGATCAAAATTTTTTTAGTAAAACAATAAAAACTTACATTAAGTTAGAGATTTCAAAGGAATGAAATACGGTATTTATATCTGAATTGTGGTCATTTAATGCTTCACAAAGCTTGTCAACAAGAATCTGTCGCATTTACTTGCTTTTGTATAATAATTGACTGCTATGAGGTACGATCTCGCAACTTGTGATATGAGCTCATCTAGTCTCCTTGAAGCAGTAAAGAAACATTACACTTACCATTGGGCAATGCCTCAATGTTGTTATCCGTCAAGTTGAGTAACTTTAACTTCGGAAAGTATCCCAAGAGTTTCTCTGGTCTTCTCCAGTCGTTCCCAGAAAGAGAAAGAACAATTAAGGAGCCACTGGTGAGATGGGGCACCCATTGGCTGGGAATATTCCCCCTTAAAGTGCGTATTTCCATTTTTCTGATCCACTTCTTATTAAAGACGTCGTTGTCGTTGAATTTTTTCCAGAAATTCTCCGTCAGCGGTGAATGCTTAAGAGGCGCTGTCTCTATAAACTCAGGTGTAGTATGGAAGATGCACCCCTCCCTGAAATCACATGCGCGATTGTTAAACAAAGGAGGGACTACTGACACTGTGTTCATAGCCATAGTACCTTCAGATCTACGTGGAATCCGAACAAAGAGGACATGACATTCATGACGTTAATGGTCTTTGTGTTGTTTGGTATTCGGATCACGGTAAATCAACTAATCTATCAATCAATGTCCGACTTGTTGGCTGAACGGTCAGCGTACTGCCCTTCGGTTCAGAGGGTCCCGGGTTCGATTCCCTGCCGGGTCGGGGATTTTAACCTTAATTGGTTAATTTCAATGGCACGGGGGCTGGATGTATGTGTTGTCTTCATCATCATTTCATCCTCATCATGACGCGCAGGTCGCCTACGGGAGTCAAATAGAAAGACCTGCACCTGGCAAGCCGAACCCGTTCTGGGATATCCCGGCTCTAAAAGCCATACGACATTTCAATCAATCAATCGGTCAACATTGATCTGCATTTAGGTCAATCGTCAAGGTGGCAGATTTCCTATCTGTTGTCTTCGCAGCCTTTTCTTAAGTGATTGCAAAGAATTTGGAAATTTATTGAACATGTTCTTTGGTAAATTATTCCAATCCCTAACTCCCCTACGTATAAATGAATATTTGCCCCAATTTGTTCTATTGAATTCTAACTTTATCTTCACATTGTGATCTTTCATAATTTATAAGGCAACACTCAAATGTATTCGTCTACTAATGCCATTCCATGCCATTTTTCCGCTGACAGCTCGGAATAGATCGCTTTGTAGAGCAGCTCGTCTCCTTCCTCCCAATTCTTCCCAGCCCAAACTTTGCAACAATTTCGTAACGCTACTCTTTTGTCCGAAATTAAACAAGAAGAAATCGAGCTGCTTTTCTTAGGAGTTTTTCCAGTTCTCGAATCAATTAATCCTGGTGAGGGCTCCATACACTGGAAACATACTCTAGTTGGGGTCCTGCCGAGACTTGTATGCCATCTCCTTTAAATCCTCACTACAACCCCTCATACTCATGTGCAGAGACCTTTACCCTTTATTTACAATTCCATTTATGTGATTACCCCAATGAAGGTCATTCCTTATATTAACACCTGGGTACTTACAGTGATCCCCATAAAGAACTTCACCCATCAACACAGTAATTAAAACTGAGAGGACTTCTCTTTTTAGTGAAATTTACAACATGTTTTTAACCCCGTTTATCATTATACCATTGCCTACTGTCAATCTCACAACATTATCGAGTTTATTTTGCTTTCTTTTTGTTTTTTGTTTTGCAGTTGCTAACAATCTTGTAACATTTATTACTCTGTACAGAATAACATCATCCGCAAAAAGCCTTATCTCTGATTCCACTTCTTTACTCATATCATCTATATATATAAAATAAGAGTCTTGTCTGTACATTGTTCAGAATTTAAAATATATGGTATTTCTGTATCGGTAGTGTCCATAGTAACTAGAAAATGCACTTTTCAATTTTCCAAAATGTCTGTCTGTCTGTCTGTCTGTCTGTCTGTCTGTCTGTCTGTCTGTCTGTCTGTCTGTCTGTCTGTCTGTCTGTCTGTCTGTCTGTCTGTCTGTCTGTCTGTCTGTCTGTACAGGCATCACGAGAAAACGGCTGAAGAGAATTTAATGATAATCAGTATGTAGAATAAGCCGCTACAATCTAGGTCATGAATAATCTTATTCATGCTGAGAGAAATGGTAGCTTAGGGGAAGACCTAAAATTTAATTCTCCAATATTTATGTTATTAGTGGTCTTATGTTAATGAAAATCGGTATGAAAATTCGGGAAATAATGTTATTCACGCTGAGTGAATTGATAGTTTAGGGGAAGGCCTGAAATTTAATTCTCAAATGTTTGTGTCATTAGAGGTCATATCAACAAACACTACATAACTAAAGTTATATACTGTAGTATCAAATTATATATATAGATTTCCGATCATTTAGGTCTTATACATTTTTAGCGTACCGGCTATGATAACAGAGATGTTCATGTATTTGGATTTTTGTTGCTAAGTCCATAACAGCGCCGTGTCACGGGAAAATGGGTAAACAGAATGTAATGACAATCGGTATGTAGGCTAAAGTCGGGGAATAAGGAACTACAGTCTACTCTGTAAGACGCGCTAATATCAGAGAATCGAAAGAAAACTGAATGTGAAGACCTACTATACAGAAAGCTCATATTATTGATCAACAATTACATCACTTTGACCATTGTTTATTGTGATGTGCTTTGTGTCTCTCTCGCTACTCATTTCCGATAGATTGGATTACCGCTGTATACCGAGTATTTTTTAAATTTGCTTTACGTTTCACCGACACAGTTAGATCTTATGGCGACGATGGGATAGGAAAGGGCTAGGAATTGGAAGGAAGCGGCCCTGGCCTTAATTACGGTACAGCCCCAGCATTTTTCTGGTGTGAAAATAGGAGACCACGGGAAACCATCTTCAGGGCTGTCGACAGTGGGGTTCGCCACCTCCCGAATGCAAGCTGACAGCTGCGCGCCCCTAACCGCAAGGCCGATTCGCACGGTCGTACGAAGTATAACACCCTGCCTGAATATTGGCGGGAAGTAGCTGGGGAGTTAGATAATTTTCTTGTTAAGCATACAATTCCTCTGGTTCATTAATTTTCTGATACTACTGGTACGTAATACACTGGTTGATCATAGCATTTGAGCTGTTCAATCCCTACTCTGAGGCACTGATTGGAATGAGCAGTGTGCATATTTAACGGAATAATGTCAGATGAGTGTTCACGGTTGTCTGCGGCCTGGTTATTCCAAGACTGGTACTTTGGACTGCTAGTTCGGCACCTTAGTACTGCAAATATAAATGGTCCGTTATTGGACATTATATCACAGTAGTACTGTTCGTTAAAAGTGAGAAAATCTGCGGTTTTTCATTTGATCGAGTATTTTATATGATAACATTGCTTTTAATCGCTACATTCCTACTGACGTTTTTGTAATGGCCTAGGTTGATTTCAGTTAGGAAAACCACAAAGACAGTCCTGAGAATCCCGTAGCGAAGCACGGGTACATCAGCTAGTTTATATACCGTATATAAGAAGAGATAACGGTCCATTAGAGGAATTCCTCTCTTAATGATTACAGGATCAGATAACACTTCACCTACTATAATCCTCTGTGTTCTATTTTCTAGAATTATAGCAACCTATTCAGTCCTTATTTTATCTAGTTCAATTGCACTCCTTTTTGCCAGTAGTCTCCCTTGATCCACCCTATCAAATGCGTTAGACAGGCCAATCGCGATACAGTACATTTGACCTCCTGAATCCAAGATATCTGCTATATCTTGCTGGAATCCTACACGTTGAGCTTCAGTGTAATAAACCTTTCCTAAACATGAATTTCCTTCTATCTAACCAAATATTAATTTCACAAACATTGTATAATATAATCAGAAAGAATGCTTTTCCGAAGCTTACATGCAACGCATGTTAAACTTACTGGCCTGGTGTTTTCAGCTTTATGTCTATCACCCTTTCCTTTATACACAGGGGCGACTATAGCAACTCTCCATTCTTTTGGTATAACTCCTTCATGCAAACAATATTGAAATAAGTTCTTCAGATATGGATCTATATCTCAAACCATTGTCTTCAGTATATCCCCAGAAACGGGTATCTTGGAGAGCCTACCACGGTTTGCATTGTTCGATGCGCTAGCGAGTGGTTGACTGTTCCAAGAGCTCTGTGTTATCTCAGTGATAAAGTAGTTAATAATTCTAGAAATTAACCGAATTTTGAGTGTGTGTGATACATTTAGCTCCACAAATAATTGTGGTTAGTGTTTATTTGTAGTAATCTGCGATTAGTGGCATTTATTTACAGTTTTCACACTGAGTAGCTCCGTAGGCGTTCGCTAGATTACAACCGGTAATTTAGGTCTGCGTGAAAGAAGAAATATATTTTTCTTTTTAATAGTATTATTAAAATATCAATAGATTTGTTGATAAAAGTACGGTACTTACAAGGACGGGATATTAAAAAGAGTCGTAACTTCGGCAGTGGTTATATCTACTAGTGCAGGCATTTGACAGGGTATTTCAAATAGCAGTTCAAGTGCCCCACCTATCACGAAGGTAATAACTTCTTTTAATAACGCTATACTGTTGTAACTTTTGTTTAAAGAAAGGATTTCAACAGAATAGACAGTATTTCACTGGCGAAATAGTTAACAGTCGTAATTGTTATTGATTATTGTCGCTCTTCTTATTCAAATATTGGCATTGTTGGCTACAGTCTGTGAACAAAAGGTGTAGTGTATCAAGAAAATATAAATAAAAATCAGCTGATTCTTGTATTCCAGTCATTGTAGTTCTGAGTAGGCAGTAAAAGTATCCGTAATTTATATTTCACACCCTCGACATTTCAGTATTTATAAGCGGTTAGCTAATAATAAAGTTCCTACATTCCAATAACTGCAATTCAAGTCCCTGGCGTAGTTTAGACAGAAATACTTTTGAGAAATTATTGTAAACAACCTCATATTTTTCAACATTTAAGGACACTTTTATTCTCCGTCCCGCGGAGTAGGAAAAATATTAGTATTCCACCATCTGTAAAGATCACATAACCGCATTTCAGTTGAGAATTGTAGTGTAGATACAGTATATTAGATAGTACCTTGTCTGTTAAATTCGTGTGTATTTTTGTGCAAACGGCAGGTTTCATTTCTATTACAGCATTGTAGGACAAAGTAGTACTAATATTAATCTGTATACGTGTTTAACTTTGTTGGTAATCTTTGAGTACCGTATCTACCGGTAGTTCTTGCGAATATCTAAATTGAGGCCTAATTGGAATTTTCATTTCTACTGTGCTTAGTAAGAAGCTAGGATACGCCCGAACGTAGTTTTAAAATTATTGTAATGTAGTATAGTAACTTATTAGAAATTAGAGTGCCTATTCTATAATTTTGAGTAGTTTTGCGAATTTCGAACTTTAATGGTAATTTTCTTTTCTGTTTTTGCTTGGTAATAACCTGTTGTAATTAGAATACGTCTGAACGTAGTTTAAAATTATTGTAGTGTATTATAGCATCTTATTAGAAAGTAGTGTGTTTATTCTATTACTGTTAAATATTTGTATAATGTAGTACCGTTTCTGTGGTATCTGTAGTAACTCTCTTAAAAAAATTCTGTTGTTGTAATTAGGGTAGACTTAACTGCAGTTAAGAATTGTGTAATTCTTGTGTATTATTCTCTGTTTCCAGTAATTAACAGCAATTTTCATCGTGTTAGCGTGTTGTTAGAATAAAAATAGTACAGTTAAGTAGGTAGTATTGTAGTGTAGTAGTAGCCTATATTAAATAAATTACTGTCGTGTGTTCTTTGTGAACTAACCTAGACAATATTTATTTCCTTTCATTTTTATTTTGCACAGAATAAGTTATCTTATTTTTCCTTTTCTTTTCATTATTTAGTAAAAAATGCCTAAGCAGTGCGACTGTAGGAACTGTGGGTGTGGCCAGGCATTAAGGAGTAAGAGGGAGGAGTTGGAGAGCTTGAGGGAGATAATTAGGATACTCGTAGAGGACAGGAAGGAAAGTAGGCCTCCAAACAATGTGCAGGATACAGTACGTGAAATAGAGGGATTGGAAGGAAATGGGGAATTGTGGAAGACAGGTGGTCTAATGTTTTAAGGGGAAGGAGACTGCAGGCTAAGGGCTCCATTCAGGATCAAAATCCAGGACAGGTGTCGGTGAGAAATCGGTACTAGTCACTCCAGGTAGTACAACCGAGGGAAGATGAGGGACAGGGAACTGTTGCCGAGAAGTTTGGAAGTAGGAGAGAAGGAAGAGGTAGGAAAGGGAAATGTGGAGTTGTTAATAGGAAACGACAGGTGGAACAGGGTCATAGGATGGAGAAAAGGTAGGAGAAAGTATCTTCTACAGCTATCAGGAAAGATAGGGCTGACCAGGAGGGGAGGGGATCAAATGAGGTGGGTAGGGTTGAGGCTCTGGTCATGGGGGATTCCATCGTTAGACATGTGGGGAAAGTGTGTGGAGGAAAGGGTGCCAGGGTAGAGTGTTATCCAGGAATTAGGTTAAGGCAGATGTTGAAGAAAGTAGAAGAGAAGGAGGAGGGAAAAGAGAAGGTGGTAGTGTTTCACGTTGGTACTAACAACGTAAGACAAGCAAGTATAAGTACCAACATAGTTGGAGATGTGTGGGATCTGGTAAATGCAGCACGGATGAAGTTTAAGGAAGCGGGGATTGTTATCAGTGGAATACTGTGCAGGAGGGATACTGACTGGAAGGTGATTGGGGATTTAAATGAGACTATGGAGTGGGTATGTGGGAAACTGGGAGTGAAATTTCTAGATCCTAATGGGTGGGTAGGAGATAGGAATCTGCGTTCAGATGGCCTCCATTTAAGCCGCAGTGGTACAAATAAGTTAGGAAATTTGTTTAGAAGGGTTATAGGGAGGTACATTCAGGGAAACAGGGTGTGCTAGGCAGCGGTGTTAAGGGAACAGGGAGCTGGAAATCAAGTAGGGATGACATAAAACTGTTAGTGCTCAACTGTAGAAGTATTGTAAAGAAAGGAATAGAATTAAGTAATTTAATAGATATATACTTACCAGATATTGTAATAGGAGTTGAATCATGGCTGAGAAATGATATAATGGATGCAGAAATTTTCTCGCGGAAATGGAGGGTGTATCGTAGAGATAGGATAGGAAAGTTGAAAGAAGAATTTGTAAGCTACTAAAAAGTTAAAGATGACAAGCACGAAATTCTAGGTGTAAGGCTCATTTCTAAAGATAATAGGCAACTAGATGTCTTTGGAGTGTACAGACCAGGAAAGGGTATCGCAGATGCTGATTCAGAATTATTTGATAAGATAATAAGCTATGTGGGAAACGATAAGGAAAGGAACGTGATCGTAGCGGGTGATCTCAATTTACCAAATGTCAATTGGGAAGGTAATGCGAACGACAGGAAGCATGACCAACAAATGGCAAATAAGTTAATATGGGAAGAGCACCTGATTCAGAAAGTGATGGAACCATCTAGCGGGAAGAATATTCTAGATGTGGTGCTGGTTAAACCAGCTGAGCTCTATAGAGAAACCGAAGTAATAGATGCTATTAGTGATCACGAAGCTGTTTTTGTTTTAATTAAAAATAAATATGAAAGAAAGGAAGAGATTAAAATTAGGACTGTTAGGCAGTACCATATGGCTGATAAAACAGGCATGAGGGAGTTTTTAATAAGCAAATATGATCGGTGGAAAACGGTAAATAAAAATGTAAACAGACTCTGGGATGGGTTTAAAGCAATTGTTGAGGAATGTGAAAATAGGTTTGTACCTTTAAAGGTGGTAAGGAATGGTAAAGATCCACTATAATATAACAGAGAAGTAAAGAGACTAAGAAGGAGGTGCAGGTTGGAAAGAAATAGAGTTAGAAATGGCTGTGGAAGTAAGGAGAAATTGAAGGAACTTACTAGGAAATTGAATCTAGCGAAGAAGTCAGCTAAGGATAACATGATGGCAAGCATAATTGGTTGCCACACTAATTTTAGTGATAAATGGAAGAGTATGTATAGGTACTTTAAGGCAGAAACAGGTTCCAACAAGGACATTCCAGGAATAATTAATGAACAAGGAGTGTGTGTGTGTGCGAGGACCTTCAAAAGTCAGAAGTATTCAGTAAGCAGTATGTAATGATTGTTGGTTACAAGGATAATGTTCAGATAGAGGAGGTGACTAATAATAAAGAAGTATTAAAATTTACCTATGACAGCAATGACATTTACAGTAAGATACAAAATTTGAAAACTAGAACAGCGGCTGGATTTGATAAGATTTCTGGGGATACACTAAAGGCCATGGGTTGGGATATAGTACAATATCTGAAGTACTTATCTGATTGTTTGCATGAAGGAGCTATACCAAATGAATGGAGAGTTGCTATAGTAGCCCCTGTATATAAAAGAAAGTGTGATAGGCATAAAGCTGAAAATTACTGGCCAGTCAGTTTGACATACATTTTATGTAAGCTTTTGGAAAGCATTCTTTCTGATTATATAAGACATGTTTGCAAAATTAATAAATGGTTTGATAGAAGGCAGTTTGGGTTTAGGAAAGGTTATTCCACTGAAGCCCAACTTGTAGGATTCCAGCAAGATATATCAGATATCCTGGATTCAGGAGGTCAATTGGACTGCATTGCGATTGACTTATCTAAGGCATTTGATAGGGTAGATCATGGGAGACTACTGGCAAAAATGAGTGCAATTGGACTTGACAAAATAGTGACTGAATGGGTGGCTCTGTTTCTAGAAAATAGAACTCACAGAATTAGAGTAGGTGAAGCTTTATCTGTCCCTGTAAAATTTAAGAGGGGTATTCTTCAAGGCAGTATTATTGGACCTTTATGTTTTCTTATATATATCAATGATATGTGTAAAGAAGTGGAATCAGAGATAAGGCTTTTCGCAGATGACGTTTATGGTATGATGATAAACGGGGATAAAAGTCAGGTTGTGACTTTCACAAATAAGAAAAGTCCTCTCAGTTTTATTTACTGCATTGATGGAGTGAAAGTTCCCTTTGGGGATCGTTGTAAATACCTAGGTATTAATATAAGGAAAGATCTTCATTGGGGAAATCACATAAGTATGATTGTAAATAAAGGGTACAGATCTCTGCACATGGTTATGAGGGTGTTTAGGGGTTGTAGTAAGGATGTAAAGGAGAGAGCATATTTGTCTCTGGTGAGACCCCAACTAGAGTATGGTTCCAGTGTATGGGACCCTCACCAGGATTACTTGATTCAGGAACTGGAAAAAATCCAAAGATTAGCAGCTCGATTTGTTCCGGGCGATTACCGACAAAAGAGTAGCGTTACAAAAATGTTGCAAAGTTTGGGCTGGGAAGACTTGGGAGTAAGGAGACGAGCTGCTCGACTAAGTGGTATATTCCGAGCTGTCAGTGGAGAGATGGCGTGGGAGGACATCAGTAGACGAATAAGTTTGGATGGTGTCTTGAAAAGTAGGAAAGATCACAATATGAAGATAAAGTTGTAATTCAAGAGGACAAATTGCGGCAAATATTCGTTTATAGGAAGGGGGAAGGGACTGGAATAACTTACCAAGGGAGATGTTCAATAAATTTCCAATTTCTTTGCAATCATTTAAGAAAAGGCTAGGAAAACAACAGACAGGGAATCTGCCACCTGGGCGACTGCCCTAAATGCAGATCAGTAGTGATTGAAAATTGAACAAATTATATAGTGGTGTTATCTGTTGTTGACTAGGTGCCAAAGAAGTGTGGTCACTAAAGAAGCAACGTAAGACTTCTTTCCTGAATGTTGGCGTCACCAGCCGTGCAGTGCTTGCAATACGATATTCTAACTAGCACGTTGGCCGTGAGTTGTGCCATAACATTTTTGTATTACACATGAACGTCACTGGTGGTATCTTCGCAATGAGATGGATTAACTGTTTTCTTTTTCTTCAGGACTGTAAACCTGTTAGGATAATAGTAGGTAATGAATATGGAATGTTTACGACCGCATTGTAATCGAAACCGACTTTCAATTTATTAGGTCGTGTTACGTACATTTAGTATGTGTTGAAGGGATATTAAGTACGGAACAAAAATGGCCAACCGGACACCAGTGGGATCCGAACCCACAACCTCCCGATTTCGCGTCGGTTGCTCTACCAACCGCTACCATCTGCTAAAGTGCAAATATAGACAAAAAAAACTCTAACAGAATACAGCAAAATGTAAATTAACACAACAAAATTAACACTCACTTGAGTGCTTCTTATTGGGTAAAAGTAATCGTGGTATGTTTGAATAACGTATCCATTAAAGTAGTTACAATAGGATACCAAATACCCTTTAGAAGGCAATAGTGTTATTATTTCGTCCAGTTCACATTAAAATTGTCATTAAGATGTCCACGGAAGAAGAAAAATCTCTAAGAACTCCTCCAAAAATGGAAGAGAAATTATCTGCTGTACAAATCTCATTTCAAGAATCCATCGTTAACATTTACGGGAGGCTGAAAATTTAGGAGGATGCTATGTAGAAGATGAGAAGCAGAGATCCTGACAAGAGTTACTAATTTGGCTGGGGTATATATTATATATTGTTAAGTGATAAATTTCTAATTATAACGTGAATTATGCGAAATGTAACCAAACTTTTACTTTTCGTGTTTAACCTGTCCTAACAGTAACACATTGTTCAAATATTATCTTGACTTCATTGTGGTACGGTTTCCATTATGCCTGTATTCTTGCTGATTTATGGCAAATGTGTATGTTATATATTATTGCCTTGCTTTCAGTACGTCAAAGGAGGGATAATACGTTCTCCGAAAGGTGCTCGACTTGTTATATAACTAGTCAAAGTGAACCTCCTAACCTCAAAAGATGCATAGAATAATAAGCTTACCTACGTCAGGGAATAGGGCCTCATGAATAAATACCATTTTTATTTGTTTTTCATGAATGTTCATGTTGTTCTTTTTGTCCCGCGCACATCTGAAAATTGAACAAACAGTTACGGGACTCGTGTGTTTCTTGTGGATAATTTATTATTTTAACCCACATTTTGGTGACCCCGATGTGATGCCGCAAGAAAACGTAGAACTTAATTCCGGGCAAGAAACACGCTTAAGCGCTGAAGTCCCTCTGTTCTGGAAGCCGGATCTTAGGATATGGTTTATACAACTTGAATCTCAGTCCCGTACGTCCAACATAACCCGTTATCAGACGGAATACGAGATAGTGGTGAGTTCAGTCGACGACATCCTCGTTAAGTTGCCCGAATTCAGAAATTGTGGTACCATCAAAGAAAGATTGATATCGTTTTTTACGGACAGTGAGACAC